>NC_071390.1:179512431-180112431 GCF_022682495.2 Desmodus rotundus
CATGGGGGGCAGGGGGGGCGGCAATATTCAGTCCCTAGCACTGAGGCAGGGAGGAGAGAGAAGCCGGCTGAGGGACCTGGCACGGAGCCGGTGGCGTCTGGGGCAGCTGCAGGGGAAGCCCGAGACCCTCCCAGGAGCTGTGCTGACAGCAAGACAGGAGGCCAAGGCACGATCGCTCCTCCCTGCTCTCGGCAGCCCTGGATCCCAGGGCTGGAGAGAACCCTCAGGCCCGGGGAACAGGGATGCAGGCTCAGAGGAGTCACACTGCAGAGAGCCCAGAACTGTCCCTTGCACACACAGGTGACCTTGGGGTGCTGGGGGTGTGGCAGGGCATCACAGCCCTGCTGCCCAGGTCCTGAGGCAAAAAGAGCAGAGACACCAGGAAGGGCCAGCGCCTGCCCAGTGAGTGCCCATCACTCACGCACCCGCCTTGGGGCCTTCACTTCGCTGACTTCGCTCTGATATCTGGAGCCTGGGATGGGGGAGACCCATTCAGGGGTGGTGAGGAGGGACACCGGCTGAGACCCATCTCCTCTCTAAAGTGCCAAGAAGGTGCCTGCTTTGCTGCAGTATGCACCAAATTAAATGGCCCTGACTCAGGGTCTGGCCCCACAAGGGCCCAAAACATCACATCCTCTCGCTCCCTGTCACCAGCCCCCTGATGGCCATCCTCATCGCCCTTGTGGCCTCAGGTGGCCCACTTGGGAAGCAGAGGTGGGACGTAGGTATGGCTGAGCGCTGGAGTGAGTGGGCCGGGCTGTGCTCTCGGCTCTGGGCCTCCCTGGCTGACCCCTGTTGGGACCTCAGCCTCGTCTTCTGTGTCCAGGGAGGCCAGCGGTCACTCCAGGTGGAGGGGCCCCTCGCCGAAAATGGAGGCTGCCCTGGTAGACCCAGGCTCTGTGGGGATCAAGGCCTGTCCTCTGGCAGCCAGCAGCCCTGTCTGCCCCCCCCCCCCACCCGGCCGGTGGCACTGGCCCCCAGCTGCTGCTCCAGCTGTGCTCGGTGAAAAACAACTTTTTCAGAGCCTGCCAGCTGCCACCGTTGTGCAGTCCTCGGGCTTTTAACATGCCCCCGCCCCCCACCACACCCACCCCACGGCCCTGCCTGTTCTAGAAGCTGTAAATGGGGTGCTGACTGGGGAACACCTGCAAGAAGCCCCCCGCTGCAGCCTCAGGTCCCTCCATAGGCACCTGGAATCCTACCAGGACAGGGCCTGGAAGAGTTGGACCAGGACCCCAAAAGCCCCATCGGGCAGAGGCAGAGACTAAGCCCAGAGAGAAGGCCTGGGGGTCACATGTGAGCTGGTGGCAGGCGTCCAGGGGAGAGGGGCTGGGCCGGAGCGCACAGCTGCGGCCACAGCTGCGGCAGCACAAACATCCGCTGCCGCGGGCGTGAGGCGGGCCAGGAGCTCCGGGGCTGTCCTTTGAGCAGCAGGCTCGCGGGTCACGACCCCCCGGGATGAGTGGCTTCAGAACACGGTGGCCGAAGGTGGAAATTCTGCAAGGGTCAGCTTTGAGGGAGGAGGCCCTGGCGCCTGGCGCTGCTCCTCGAGCAGGGCTCGGGGACCGGGGCTGCAGGCCCGCCAGCCCGCACCTGCCCAGCTGTGTCCACACACCGCGTCTCTCCTACAGGACTGCCCCACCACTGCCCTGCAGCCAGCAGGCTGTTCCTCTGCCCCACCTGCAGCCCCGTGCAGCCCCCAGAGTGTGCGGACTCTGCACGAGGCCTTTGCGGATCCACCGTGGCTCTGTTCCTCCCCTCTGTGCTCCTCTCTCCCATCCACCTTGTGTAAGCCACTGCCTCCACCTGCACCCTCCACCCCCTGCACCTGCTTCATTCCCACTGAGTGTGTTCTCTGCGGCTGGGCTGAAAAACGGCCCCAAGGAGTCCCCATCAGGAGTCCCCATCATGACCCCCGAACCTAGGACGGTAGGACAGTCACCTCACACCATCAAAGGGCGCCTGCCGCTGGGATCAGTGACCCTGGACTCTCCGCGTGGCCCCGTGGAACTGCAGGTCCTTGTCAGCGGGAGGCAGGAGGGCCGGGTGACCAGGAAAGTGATGGGTCGGGTGCTAGGAGGAAGGGACTGAGGCGTGCAGGGCTCTGGAAGCTGAGAAAGGAGGCTCTCATCCTGAAGCTGCATCCGTCACTCACATTCGGACGCGCAGTGCGACTCAGACTGCTGCTGGCCTGTGGCAGGAAGGAGAGGCCGGTGTGGCTCCCTCGGCTGGACTCAGGTGTCTGGCTGTGCCCGGACATTCACTGAAAAGGCAGTTCTCTCAAAGGCAGTTCTCTCCTCCTTCATCCAAGCAGAGCTCCCAGGCACGTGCGTGTCTGTGTCTGCGCCTGTCTGTCCCAGCCTCCTCTCTGCCTTCGCCCAGCGCCACCCGGGCTTCACGGCTTTGCTGTATGATATTTGTCATTTTGTACAATGACACCACCCATGTCACACACTTCCTGCGAGCGTGCCTCTCGGGCCCTGGCTCTGCTTTTCTGCATCCATTTTGGAATCTGTTTATCAAGCTCCACCTCTCATGGATTTGGTTAGAATGGCACTGATCTCTAGATGAGGTTTTTTAAGAGATTTTTTATTTATTTCTTTTTAGAGAGGGAGACAGAGAGAGAGAAACATCAGTGTGTGGTTGCCTCTCACACACCCCTTACTGGGGACCCAGCCCACAACCCAGGCATGTGCCCTGACTGGGAATCGAACCGGCGCCCCTTTTGTTCACGGTCTGGTGCTCAATCCACTGCGCCACACCAGGCCTATAGATCAGGTGGAGAGAGGTGGCCTATTTATGATATCCAGGCTTCCAATACGTGAACCTGGTATTCCCCCACTCATGTCAATTTTCATTCATTTCTCCAACAACGTTCTACAGATTTTTGTGTAGACAGTTTATATTTGATACTGTAAACAGTAACCTTTAAATACTTTTTATTTTCTCTCTATTAATATTATTTCTTCTTAGTTTTTAATGATTTTTTTTATCCTGACCTCATACCTGGCAGTCTTCCAAAGTCCCTTGTTAACTCGAACATTGTGTCGACAGATTCTCTCAGATTTGCTACGTAATCAGTCGCAACATCTATAAAGTAGTGAGTTTTATTTCTTCCTTTCCAACCCTAACATCTTTTCCCTTTTCTGGTCTTCTTGCACTGGCTCGAGCCCTTTGTTCAACGGCAAGTGCGATTACCGGTAACAGACACCCTGGTCTTGCTCTTGATCTCAAAGGAAAGTTTTCAGCATCTCACTATTAAATAAAACATTCGAGGTACGTTTTTCATCATGACCCTTTACTGGCATAAGAAAGTTCCCTTTTATCCACGTTTGCTGAGCATTTTTTATGCATGAATGTTGCATTTTAACAGGAGCAATGAGGAATTATTTCCTCCTGGGGTAAAATCCCTTGATATTGAAATATTCTATCAGCCTGGCATCATTGGACAAAACCTAATTTTACTCTGATGTATCATCCTACTTAAATATTTTTACCAGTATGTTGCTTGAGGTTTTGGTGTTTGTAAATGCAACCGGTCTGCAATCTTTCTTTTGTCTGATGTTTGCGTTAGAGTTTGCTCCGAGCCTCTCCAGACCTCACTTCAGGACCTGGGCAGTGTTTACGCTTCCCCTGTCCTGGGGGGGGGGGGTGCAAGACTGGAGGGGGTCCTCCCATAAAAGGCAGAAGGGCTGCTGCGTGCCAGCCAGCAGGCCTGGCCCCGGAAGAGCCCCCTTGCGAGGGGAGCGAGGGGAGCGAGGGGAGCGAGGGGAGCAAGCGCACCACACTCCTGCGGGTGTGTTTTGTACTGTATTTGGTAGGAGGCATCAGCACGTCGGGCCATCCAGGGGCTGGGCCGTGATCTGGCCTCCACCCTCAGGAAGTCACCGCCTCTGCCTGAGGTCCATGTCACCCATGGCTAGGGGCATTCTCTCTGTTGATGTCTCGGAGCCGGCCTGCTCGTGGATGGGGTCCAAGGTGGCCATTATCTTGACAAAATGTTTGCATTTAGAGCTGAATTGGGTCTAAAAATAGTTCTGGGAGAGGGGGCTGCTGAGGCTGGTATGCTGCGTGGCCAGGGCGGGCCGGGGCTCAGGACGGGCCCAGCTGACAATGAGGGAGCAGGTCCGAGACCCTGCCGGCTGGACCATGGCCCACCGCCTGACCACACTGCCCGTCACCCCTGCTCTGGGGAGGCTCCTGGAGCTCTCGGCTGGGGGGCTCCTTGCCCCTCCCGCTGTCAGATTACCGGCCTGTCCCCCCCCACGGGACAGGGCTGGCTGGTCTGAGTCGCCTTCGCCTTCCTAGCAGTTGGCCTATAGGCCTAGTGAGACTGCGAGTTTGGGCCTTTCTGGGATCGCACCTCATCTCTGCCATCCCCGCTCTGTGACCTCAGGCAACGCACTCCCCCTCTCTGGGCCTGGCAGTCTGCACGCACCTGGCCAGCAGAGCAGCAGTCGCTCCGAGGAGGGGCGGTTGTGAGGCTCAGAGTTCCCAGGCGCAGCCCCCCCCATTCTCGCTGCCCTCGGACACCTGTGCCCCCCGAGCAGCTATTTCCCCTGAGCCACCCAGGCACGAGACCCGTCCATCAGAGAGGTTTCATTAGGACAGAACACGTCAGGTAAGTTAAAATTAAAATTCTGCCCAGCACTTAACAGGTGTCCCCAAAATATTGGCAGCCATCATCACTATCACCATCACCTTCATCATCATCACCATGACCACCATCACCTTTATCACCACCATCACCATCACCTTCATCACCACCATTGTCACCACTATACCAGTGCACAGCAGCATCAACATGTCACCACCACCGCAGGGCCGTGAAGCACAGGCTCACATCCAAGAGAAGGGGCAGCCTCCCTAACTGTCACACCCCCGGGGCCTCTCTCTGCTTACTCAGTCCCTGCCCTGGGCTCAGGCCTTGACCTTGGGCTTCTGGACCCCAGGAGACAGCCAACTCTGGGATCGCGTCTCGACCTCCTCGCCCCGAGAAAGGCTCCACTGGGCTCTGTGCTCAGCCTGAGGCGGGTGGTGGAGTGTTGGTGTCTCACCATGCCCTCCGGTCCTCAGAAAGGCAGTGAGACCTGGGGAAGTGCTCTGAGCCAGACAGGTGTGGCCTGGCGTCCCGACTCCCCGGCCCACGGCTGGGAGACCCTGTTGGTCCGTTTACCACTCATCGGTCAAACGGGCACGCAGCCTTTTCTCCACAGGGCTGTAGGAAGCATCTCCAGGGCGCCCATGGTCACGTGGCCCAGTGCCGCCGCTCTGTGGTGGGGGAGTGGACCACCACCCCAGGGTGAATCCGAGCCCTGAACAGCGCACACCACCCAGCCCCCACGGCCGATGGAGGAGGACTTCAGACACATTGTCGCCTCTCCCGGACTGGCCAGCTGCCATGGCCGTGGCCCCACAGCTGGCAGATCGGCTGTGTGAGGCAGCATCTGTGCCCGGCCTGGGGCTGGGGCCGAGGCCATGTGAGGAGGGCGGAGCTGAAGCAGGCAGTGCAGAACGAACACCCGGGGCAGCAGCCAGGGAGGGGCTGCCAGGTGCCAGTCCCACCCCTCCCCACCAGGACCTCAGCAGGACTGAAACCGGGGCCGGCCTCCTGCCCGGGGGCCTGAGGGCAGCACTCCCGGGGCCCTGCCAGTTGGACAGTTTGGGGGAGCGTGGAAAGATGAGGTCACGGGGTCGGAAGGTGTCACTTGTTTATGGTAACACCCGAGCCACAGCTGCTGCGTGGAGGGTCACACAGACTGCGTACGGTCCGTGGCTAGGTGGCCCCCGGGAGGAGAGGGCAGCCCAGGGTGCCCTAGGGGGGGTGGCTCCGCAGGGAGGACGCCGTTGTCATGGGCGCATCTGCACAAGGCTCTGGACAGCAAGGGTGTGACAGGGGGTCCCATGGGAGCAGCTGGGCTTGAGCCACGTGGCTGCAAGGGAGCTCACACAGAAGTCAAACGCTGGGCCCCGCCGGCGGGCACCCCGATGCAGGGCAAAGCTGGCGCAGGGGAAGCGGAGAACTGTGCTCGGGGAGCAGGCAGAAAGGGGCAGGAACGGGTTCAGAATTCCCACAAAGGTGCCTGTGCTCGAGGCCCTGGTGGAGTGGGACCCACAGGCCACTGGGGAAGGGACATTCCCGAGAACAGAGACCGAAAGGTGACCCAGGGTGGGAGATCGGCGCCTCTGAGGCAGGAAGCCCTCGCCCAGCATCTGGCCAGGTGCCCAGGGACCTCCCAGACACCTGTCCACCTGCCCACCCGCCCTGTCCCATTCACCGGGAGAGCACTCTGGACACAGCTGGCTCCCTCGGTCCCTTCCAGTGGCCCCAGGGCCTCTGGGGACAAACCAGCTTCTCATCCCAGCAGGCATTCTGGTCCCTGCCCGTCCCTGCCTCAGACGCTACCGCCCAACCACGCCTGACCGCCCAACCACGGAAAAGAAACTTCCTTGGCCCAGCACCCATGGCCCAGCCGGACCCTCCTCCACCCCCTTTCCGGAAGGCCCAGGTTCCCTGGCTGGACTCTGGCGAGGTGACAGGACTTACTGGGCTGTGATGGTCCCCAGAGGGCTGTGAGGAGGGATGCTGCCAACTGGAAGGGGGCCGGGGCAGGGGAAGTGACAAGTCCTAACGAGAACCAGAGGGAGCTGGCCGCCCAGCCCTTCCTGGCGGGTCCCCTGCATCCCAGAATGCCGTGGGGCCGGGGGGCCGGGGGTGGCTGAGGCCCCTGTCTGTCGTGAGCCTCTGGGCCCGCTCACGGCCCAGTCCTATGCCAGACAGTTCAACAGTGAAGTGCGGGCCTACTGTGCACCATGACGTGCTCATCTAACTGCATCTCGTTATTGATTTAATTTTCAAAATAGGTCTCTTCCCTTCAGTTTACCGATGAGGAAGCTGAGGCCCAGGGTCCAGCCTCGAACCTTGGTTGGCATGGCTGGGAAGGCTGCCTTGCTATCTTAACCTCCTAAGCAGTGCCCGAATCCAGGACAGTCCCACTCCCAGTGGACAGGAGCAGGGGACAGAGTCTGCTCCCCTTGGACGCTTACCTGCAGCTTCCGGGGCCTCAGATGCCCCGTGCGGCCCCCACTCCCCCTCAAGTTGGGAAGGGGTGCATGGTCCACTGGAGCTGGCTGAGAGAGAGGGTCCTACAGACCTGGGAGGGGCTGACCCAGGGCCAGCAGGGCCCGGCGTGCACTGGAGAGAGCCCCCTGCCCCAGGGTGGGTGGAAGGGCACAGCGCCCCAGCGGAGGGAGGACAGTTCCGGAAGCTGCAGGCCCACGGCGTGCCAGGCGCTCGGCGTGCACACACACGTGGGTTCTCACAGCACAGACCCGATAGGCGTGACACCCCTGGCAGTGGTGAGCTGGGGGTGTCTGCCATCCCCCTCACACTGTAAGGCCCCCCCATCTCCATACAGGATGGATTTGAGGGGCAACAAAGGTTTGCCCCGGGACTTTGTTGTCCAACCAGCTGCTGTCTGGCAAAACCGAGACTCGCTTTTCCTGTTTGCAGGCACACGGGGAGGGCCAAGAGAGACCATTCAAAGCCTTAGTTTATTTCCATCTTAATTTTTGAGTAGGTAAACGGAAGGGAAAGTCGCATCTCAAGAATTAGGGACCAGGACGGCTTGGCCGTGACAAGGGCTAGACCGGCCGCTACAGGAGGTGGCCGTGCCTCCGCAGTTAGCTTCTGCCCACACTTTTCTGTAGGAAAAGGATTTTCAAACTACAATTCTATATCCAGTGCTCTAAACTGAATGTGTGCCCCAAATTCATAGTTTGAAACCTTGCCCCCCCATGTGACGGTATTTCGGGGTGAAAGGTCAGGAGGGCGGAGCCCCAGGGCTGGGATAATTGTCACTGTCCTGGTCCGTCTGGGGTGTACAGGAGGGGCGGGGAGTGTGGAGCAGAATCAGAAATCAGCACATCTACAGACAGACAGATGAAACAACAGAGGGACTGATAACTGCGGGGGGTTGGGGGGGAGATAAGGCAGGAAAAGGCCTCTCAGCGCATGACTGGGCTCTGCTGCAGCTGCGTCTGGAGGGGGCGCTGGGCAGGGTGGGGTGGGGGACGGAGAGCGCTCACCCTCCCCTCTGTGAGGGACACCAGTAGGTAGGCACCACGCTGAGGAGCAAGCAGCAACAGTACAAAAATGTTACTTCGGACCACAGACACAAATACGGGAAGACTTGGGTTAAAAAAAGGAAACAGGAAGTGAAGGCTTTCCCTGGGGAAGAGTAAGTGGAGTGGGTGGGCGGGGGCCAGGGGACGACGGGTGTTTGCAGCAAGCCGGGGGACGTCACTCCTCAGAGGACGTGCACACACAACTTTGATTTAAACAGAGACGTAGAGCAAGTTTCCCTGGGAGCCTCGGGTACAGGAGGGCTCGGAGCGTGGCCAGAGGGACCTTGGCCGGGCAGGGCCAGGGCCTGCCTGGCCTGGAGGGGGAGGGAGGAGGAGGAACAGGAGAAGTGACCTTAGAGACCAGGTAGGCAGGTGTGGGGTGCCCACCGTCCTGCGCCCCTCTGGGAGGACACACTTGGCTGGGTGTCCTGAGGTTGGGGGGTGGGGATCGCAGCAGCAGCAACCCTGCGGGGTGGGCCCTCGGACAGAGCACCTTCTGCACCTCGGTCTCCTCCCCTAGGTCCCAGCTGGGGAGCCGGGGTCAGCCCGTGTGCAGGCCCTGGTGGGCCCTGCTGCTCAGCGCTGCTTCCGGCCAATTTGGCCACCTCTCCGCTCCCCCCCCCACCCCGCCCCCGCTGTGCTGGGCCCTGGCTCTGCCTCTGCCACGAGGACGTGTGAAGCCAGCACTGATTTCTTCCCCCCGTTCGGAATATGTGGGAGCGAGGGCCAAGACTCATTTGTATTCTGAGAAAAATACAGCGTTCTGGTCCCTCTGCACCAGTGTGGGAACAAACACCACCCCCACCCCGAGTGAGGGCCGGGCGGGGCCGCCCATCTGTCCTGTGGGCTTCGGGCTGGTTCCCTCCCCCTCCCGGCAGATCCTGCAGTTCTGACAACAGCTGTGAACACTTCGCTCTCCCCCACGAGCCCGCGGCCAGCACGCAGGGTTCATTCAGTCCGCCAGTGGCTGGATCTGCCTGAGCCCCGTGGGCCGGACAGACGTGGGTGTGGAGGGGCCGCGTGGGGGCTTCACCTGGGTCCCGGGCCTGTCTGTGGAGCTGGCTCTGCACTCGCCTCCCACCAGCCTCCAGCTCAAACCTACTGCTGCCTGGGGCTCTCGGCTCGGGACCCTGTCAGCGCAGTGCCCCCCATGCGATGGACAGCCGGGACTCCTTTCTCCCTGGTACCACCTGCACTCCGCCAGCCAGTCCTGAAGGCACACAGCCCCTCCCCCCGCCAGATCTAGAACCTTCTTACCACCTGAGATGCTCGGAACCACCATCGGCTGCAAGGGCCCTGCCGGGGCTGCCGCCTGTCTCCCTGCCTCTGCCCGGCTGCCCTGGGCCCCGCCGAGCCCTACCTGCCACACAGCATGGGGCTCTGTCCTCGTCCCCTGCTTCCCAAGAGTTAATCTCCGTCCCCGCCCCCCCCCCCCAGGATGTCAGCGCTACGGGAGCTTCCCCATCCTGGGACGGCACCCAGAGCAGGGCTGGAGCTTAATGAGCACGGGAGGGCTGAGGGACAGCACACTGATTCACATACTGAACGGCTGCTGCTAGAACAGGTCAGAGAGCGCAGGCGCAGGGCCGGGCTGGCCCGAGGGGGAGCATGCAAGAGGGGGTGCTGACCTCAGGGCTCAGCAGGGCTCCCTAGAGGAGGAGTGGCTTGGTCACTTCAGCCTGGCTGAGCAGTTCAGGGACGCTGCAGGTCAGGGACTCCCCTTAGGGGTTCATTAAGAGGGCCTCACCCTCCTGCTGATTGGGACGCAGACTTTAAGGAGCATCAGCCGAGGCCCAGGGCCCTGGATGCTCATCACTGTGCCCCAGGCAGCCAGTCCATTAAGGCCTTCACCCGACAATTGCCAACTGGACATCTGTCACACACGCGAGGCTCTAGAGACCCAGAGAGCCACAGAGCTGTGGCCCAGCCACATCGCAAATGAGCTAGTCCGTGGGACAGAATCAGAGCCACAGGGCGGAGGCAGAGTCGGGGTTGGTCTGGGAACAGCCCCCAGGAGAGGAGACGCTGGGAGGACAGTGAGGGGAACAGTGTTGGAGGCAGAGGGAACAGCCCGTGCGAAGGCGCTGAGCAGGAGCCCCAGCTGCCCCCGTGTCCTGGAAGGGCCCCGGCAGGATCCTGGGAGGATGGCGTTGGGCCCTTCGCACAGCTCAGTCAATCCGGGTGGGGGCTGGGGCTCGTTCTGTGCTGAGACTTCCCAGCACAGCGGCTCGTGTTCGTGTATCTGACAGCGGCCTGGCAAGCGTGCCTCCGAAATCCGCTTTGTGTTTTGGTTTGTTTTTCTTTTTAAGGAAAAACAGCTGCAGGGCCAAGAGAGAATGGATGTTTTCAAGAAACTGCTGATGCGACAAACCGGCTTTCAAAGTCAGGGCCAGGTCCCCAAGCAGTGCCCCCCCACAGGCCGGCCGCCACGGCCCCACGCACCAGCAGGCTAGGCTGCGCTGCCTGTCCGGGGGTCAGCAGCAGGGCCACAAGCTCTGCCCCCTTGGGCCTCAGACTTGGGCTGGCCCTCACAGTGTGTCTCCCTCCCTGCTCTCGGGCGCCCAGCCCCCCGGGCCGGCCTGAGTGTCCGCAGGCGTGGGGCCCACCCTCTGTGTTCCCAGAGGTCCAGGCTGCCCCACTCTCCTCGCAGGACCCCTTTCCAGGATGGTAGCAGAAGCAAGTGAGCCCTCACTGGACATCTGATGAGAGCCCTGCTCTGAGGGTGGCGCTGTCCCATTTTACAGGGAAGGAAACTGAGGCACCACATGTTGCATCGCTTGCCTGAGACCCCGGGAGGGGACCGGGCGCTCTGGCACCAGCATGCATGTTCTCTCCCCTTCTGGATATCGGCGTCCAGCTGGAAAGGGGGGAGAGGCAGTGGGTTCGGGGAAGGGTGCTGGCCCAGAAGCCTGAGGATGATGAGATGGCAGCCCCTGCCGCCCCCCAAGTGCAGGACTTGGGGCTGCCAGTGCCTCTGGTAAAGCAGTAAGAAAGGGCCACATGGGGGCCTTGGGGGCAGAGGCAGCAGGATGTCCAGAGAGGGTCCAGTCTGAAGCCTGAGGGTGTGACTGGGCTGGGAGGGTGCGGGACATGGGGGAGGCCCACAGAGACCAGCACGTGAAGGAGCCGAGCCCCCTGGGCAGGTGTGACAGGTGCTGGCTCAGAGGGGCGGGGAGGGGCAGGGCCCTCGCAAGAGGAGTGCACCTGCAGCCTCGGCAGGACCAGGTTCCAGGGCCGAGGGCGACCCCTGGGTGTCTGGCTGGGGTCTCGGGGAGGAGGGTGAGGATGGGGACAAGGCTCCCCAGGACCCAACCACAGCTACAGGCAGGGGAGAGGGTGACCCAGCAGCCTGGAACTTGGAGAGCCGTTCCAGGCGCCTGCTGTTTCCCTGGTTGGTTTTCTCCTCCCTGGAGTCCCCGCGGTGTGCGGCCAGGAGCTGTCAGGACAGGCAGGTGGGGGGGGGGGCGGGGCAGAGAGTCCACCGCTTTCTCAAAACCTCCCCAGAAACCCCGCCCCACCAGGCGCGGGAGGCAGAGGGCACTGTTGGCCACGGTGGCCACAACCAGGGCCCTGGGGGCAGGGCCCGGACAGGCAGATGTGGATGACCCATGACCTTCGCACAGGGCAGCACGACGCCCGGATCTCGGCGAAAGGGACAGGGAGTCCCACGTTTGGGATGAGGCAGCGAGGAGACGGCCGGCCAACAGGGTGGGCAGGACGCCATGCCTGTGTCCCTCCTGTCCCCCCAAAGGGCTGTGTCCCCTGGCTGGACTGGTGGGTGTCACAGTTTCTGAGGAAAGCAGTCTCAGTGGCATGTGCCCCCGTGGGCCAGCCGGATGGGGTGGGGTACTCTGGGGGGAGGGTGGGAGTGGCCACACACAGAGCTCGCCCCTCCTAGGCATCCTCGTGCTTGTGGCTGCTGACAGAAAGCTGAGGAGGGGGCGGAGAGGCAAGGGTCCTGCAGGGGAGCAGCCAGACCTGCGGGTCTCCCATCCCCCAGTGCCCACCCTGGGAGCGGGGAGCCCTCCTGGAATGGCCTGTCCTCCCTGGGGATCTGACTAACTGGTTCTAAACCTCGGCTCCTTGTGCATCCCAGCGGCTCACCTGCTTGAAGACAGGTGAACACACCCTGGGGACCGCCTACTGACAGCCACACTTCCTCCTGCTTTGTGTCCCTAACACAGTCACGCCATCCATCTACCATCCATCCATCCACCCACCACCCAGTATCCGTGCCTCCCTGCAGTGCTCGCCAAGCACTCCCTCGTGCGTGGCCTCGTCCTGGAAGCTGGGAGCACAGAAAGGTCTCCGGCCTGACCTCAGTGAGCCTCCAGGCCCGTGGGAAGAGCAACCAGTCGGTGCTGCTGCGGAAGTCAGGGCTGCACTATGGTGAAGGCGGCACGTCACACAGCTCCTTCTGGAACACGGGGCGCCAGGTAGGAAGCAAGTCTCCTGCCAACGCTACATCTAGGCCCACGTCCATGCCCACGTCCACACGGGGGCCACCGGTCAGGGAAGTGGGGCGCCAAGGATGGAGGGAGCTGGGCTCAGGCGTGGCTGCAGCGGCCACCCAGGGCTGGGAGCCCACAAGGGAAGCCACAGTGGGCAGCCCTGGGGGTGGAGCGAGCGGCCCTGCGCTCGAGGGCTGTGTGGTGAGCGCACGCACAGAGACAGAGACCACATGACTGGGGCTCTCCCGGGGGCGGCCTTCTGTGCGGGCCCCGGATCTGCAGAGAGGGCCACTCGGTCCCTGGAAAAGGCTCTTCCGAGAGGAGAAGGCTGGAGGCCGGGAGCAGAGCCGCCCTGGGTGTGCGTGGGCAGGTGGTGGGACCACAGATGGCCCTTCTCCACCTCAGTACCTTCAGAAAGGCCAAGGATGACTCCTCACCCCCAGGGCCACCGACCATGACCACTCCCACTGTCCCGATTTCAGGCTGCGGGGCTGACTCCACGCCCATCAGAACCAAGTGAAATGGGCTGCATGTCGGGCCACGTGGGCCCAGCCCTGCAGCAGGAGCCTGGACAGAACTGGGGTCGTGATGAAGACGGAAGGGGCTCGGAAGCTCACGAGACGGGAAGCCTAGGCACTGTCCGGTGGGACATGTGCCACGTAAAGTCTGGGGCAAGCTCAAGGTGGCACGAGGCCCCTGGGTAGCAGAGGCCTGTCCTGTGCTGAGCCCACCTGCTGTCCCCACATGTGAGAGGTGGTGGGCGCCCCACACACTCTGACCGCACAGAAAACACCTGCTGGCGGGCAGCCCAGGGGCGAGGACCCCTCATACAGGGGAAGGGGTTAGCGCCTGGGCCACACCCTCAGAGGCACATTGAAGTGACAGACCCCAGGTCTGCCCCATGTCAACGACACTGCCCGGTGAAAGGGGCCCCACCTCGCCACCACCGAGACCCTCAGCTGGGCGAAAGCGCACGGGCCGTTGTGTTGCACAGAGCAACGGGGTTCGGGCTGACTCGTTTTCATTACCCAACACGGTCACGCCCATGGGCACGCCAGCGGCCCTACAGTGGGCATGAAACTGCAGAGCAGTGACGGCCATGGCCACACAGCCTAGAACGCCCCCACACTTAGCGCCCCGGGGCGCCCAACACCAGCACAGAAGGCGCTCGTAGTCCTGGGTGCAGCAGACTCCTGGCCCGGGACGGCGTCCTCGTCTGCTGGCCAGACAATAAGCCAAAGTGGGCAAGGAAAGGCCAGCACGGCCACCCAGGGACACTCGGGTGAGGCTCATCCTTCAATAAACGAGGGCCCAAGGAGGGCCATGCTGGGGCGGAGGACCTCCCCCACCCCTGACACCAGGGGCCGGGGGTGGGGGCCAGGGGCCACGCTAGCCAGGCCATCACTGCTGAGAAAAGCCTTGGGGTCCAGTTAAAAGGGCCAGGCCGTGGCACTCCCGGTCCCACAAGGAGACACCAGTGACTCCGGTGTGACCCCAGGTGGCAGGCCCACACAGTCCTGGGCTGGGGCTCAGGCTGGGTGGCGGGGCCTTGGGGGTGGCTCGGCTGGGGGCAGGAACACCGCCTGTTGTTCCCGTCTCCCTGACAGCGGGCCCAGCGCTGGGCCATAATGCACAAAACATCCCTAACAACAGGGGCGTTTACTCAGAACCAAGGAAACGGCCCAGCCAGGCACACACCGAATGCCGCGGATGGCTCCCCAGTTAGCGCTGAGGGCGGCACGTGCTGGGCCCGTGTTCAGGTGGCGGGGGCTGAGGCGGGGCCAGGGCCAGCCCGCTGCTTCCTGGCCGCAGGCCTGCGACAGCGTTCCAGCCTCTGAGGGTCAGGTTTCTCACACACCAGAGGGACAGCAGTACCACTCCCCTCAGTCGGTTGTCAGAGAGCCCAACCAGCCAGAGAGAAAGTTCCAGCATGGCCCCTCCGAGGCTCCCTGCAGCTCGGGGTGGGGCACACGCGCTCCTTTTCAAACCATGGAAACTGAGGCTCCAGAAGTCGAGCGACCACACACGCAATCTCCTGAGCGGGAAACCGGGTCTCATCCACACCCGTCGGGTGCTCGCAGGTCCTCCTGGCTATTTTGAAAAATAAGAACCTGTCCTGATTGGCTCTGCACCCCGTGGGCACCTGGCGCACATCTGCTGCCAGGCTGCAAGGGGACAGAGATCGGAGGGCACTGGGGCTGCTGGTGACAACACTCTGCGCCCCCTGGGTGGGTCCGAGGCCAAGGAGCATGCCCCCCGAGCCCAGAGGGAAACGCAGACCGGCCCAGAGTGAGAACCACCACCGAGGGCGCGGACCGTGGGGCGGAGCAGCCCCAGGACCGATGGGCCGTGCGAACACAGCCTGGGGACCAGGACGTTAAACGGACCAGACGTTCAAATCATCATAAATTCTTTGTCTTTAGAAACATTTCCTCGATGGAAACTTCCAGTTCTATCCAAGAAAGTAATAAACCTGATTTTCTTTTCTGTAAAAATCTGAAACAATGCCACTCAGGTGGCCCACAGCGCCCAACAGGACAGCTCTGGGAGAACGGATGCCGTGGTGAAGTCACACAGGTAGAGTCAGACGGCCGCACCAGCACTGGGCAAGGCCAGAATCGCTCAGCACCCCCCGCGACTGCTGGCCAGAAGCCCCGAGTCCCATCCGTGTGCGGAAACAGAAAGCGCCAGGTTCTGGCTGTCGAGCACGGACGCTCCCTCCGGAAGGCAGCTTCGAGCAGCCTTTCTGCGCACACAGCGGAGCACCCTGAACCCCGGGGCTGCCTGGCCGCCAGCCGGTTAGGTGGCGTGCGTGCAGAGATGAGCTCCTGACAGGAAAGCTGGCAGCTGCGAGGATCTGCGGAACTGGAATTTGAGGTTCGTGTCCTCACTGGCTTCACCAGACTGAGCGGAATGTGGGCCGGGCGGCTACAGCTGCGACCTCAGCCTCCCCAGGACAGGCTTGCGGGTGAACTCCGGCCACCACGAGGCCCGCTCCAGCACGTCGCTCCCCTGAAGGACGGCGGCCCAGAGGTTTTTGCAGAGCTGCGGAAGATAGCACAGCCCAGTAACAGGCACGGCGCTTTCAACGGCCAAGGGCACACGGGCAGAGCCCCTTACGAGCTTTTGTTACAACACGGGGAATTCTCTCCTGCCACTTTCTATAAAATGTTAAGGTGACTGACATTTAACTGACATAAACCACTGACATAAACCTTCCCTTTTTTCCCAGTAGACAACAGGGACAATGCAATGATAAAGTACCGTAAAGTACGTTTAGGAAGAAAACACCCCACATGTCCTTTTCGGTGGAGACGCTGCGTCCTAGTCATGTGTGGCCGTGACAGGGTTCGGGGGGTGCTGAAGTCTGTCCCCTGGCACCCATGGCTGGCAAAACAGAAGTGCAGCCGAGCCGTTGGTCTGGCCTTGCTGGGTGCCCACCGTCCCCCCACCTGCACTGGCCACCGCCTCCAGGACTTGCGGTTCAGCCGTCATGAGTTCCAGGCAGCTGGCGGCGGCTAAGCCCCCCGGCTCCCAGTGCAGCGAGCGCCCAGGCCATGGGCCCGGGGGGCAGATGAGCCCCCACCATCCAGGGCAGAGGGAAGGGGCCTACTCAGTACCTGGCTGGTGCCAACCCATTTTACTTTGAAGAAGCCAGTCTCCCTGCACCTGCTGAACGTGCTTAGTGAAGCCCGCTGCTACTCGCGGCTCCCGGAGAGGCCCCGACTCGGGCTTCTCCCACGTGCTGGAGCCCGGAGCCACGAGCCACGGTTTCCAGTGAGGGGGGCGCTGTGTTTCAGTTACCGATGGCCCCCAACCACCTCCCACAGCTGGTTTGCTCTTTTCAAATGAGCGTCTCACACAGCAGCACCTGGTTAAACCAGCCGTCCTTAAAATGGGGAGAGAGGCACGCAGTACAAGCTGTCCTGTCGGGCGAGGCCCCCACCGTGGGGACGACCCTCCGCCGCCCACCTGTGTCTGCTCAGCGGCCAGGTGTAGGCCGCAGTGCTCAGCTGCTCCGGGCCCCCCTCCTGGGCAGACACTCCCGTGGGCTCAGAGCCCCTCAGAAGACACCATTCCTAGGCCCTTCCGGACAGGTCACTGCTGCCTCTTCCAAGCTGGTAGCCTGCTAAGCCCCCTTGCCCGAGGCCATCCCCTCTAGCCCAGCCTCCTCTGCAGCCCTGGCCACACCAGGGGACCAAGGGCCGCTCTCCGGCCTCTTCTCTGGACAGCTCTCCACCCAGACCCTGGCTCTGCTGTTCACTGGCTGGGCTTCCCCCCACCTCAGCATTGGCGTGGAACGTGCACCAATTCAAGGGGGACTCTTCTGTCCTTCCCACACAGCCCCCAGCACTCACATCTCAGCCCCAAGTGTGGCCTGGGGCATGCAGAGGTCAGGGCACCCACCCTGCCCCGGGCATGGCTGTCACGGCTGCTCAAGTGACCATTAAAGGACGTGTCAGGGCCCCTGGGGGCGGGCAGAGGGGCCTTCCCCCCAGTCACCCCCATGCAGCGCCTGGGCTGGCACAGGTGTCTCAGCAGAGAGGGCATGGCCTTGGGGGTCGGGATGGAGGGGGTCACTCCTGCCCCACCGCTGGCAGCTGCAAGGCCTCAGGTGTGTCCCCTGAGGGAAATTGGGGATGACCCCTGCAGGCAATGCCGTGATGGAAGGTGCCAAGTGGACCCACCAGCATTGGCATCTCCAGGTGGCAGAGAAAGTCAGTAGGGATATGAGGGCTCAGCAACGAGCACTTCGAGGGTCCCACAGCAAGGCAGAGGGGGTGCGAGCCTGAGGCACGTCCCTGGAGGCCAGAGAAGACCCCCTCAGAGAGGCAGCCTTTGCCTGGAACTGAATGAACGCAGGTGCTCCCAGAAGCAGTGGCGGGGGCGGGGGGGGGGGGGAGGGGAGGGCAGCAGGTGCAAAGGTCTGTGGGTGGAGGCCGGAGGGCAGAGGAGCACCGTGACCCTGGAGAGCCGGCGCACAGGCTGGGGCAGTTTCAGGTCCAGGGGACACTAGTAGAGGGCTTGGTCACAGGACTGGCCTGATGCCATCTGCTTAGTAAGAAATCACTCTTGAGGGCGGGCAAGAGAAGGGATCAAGGGGCCACACGGGGGCCACCAGGGAGTGTAGGCTCGAGGGCAGGGTGAGTGGCCGGCAGACAAGGGGCAGGAGCCAGCCTGGTGTGGCAGCCAGAAGACCAGGCTGGGAAGGGCCATGGGTGGGTGCGCAGGGAGTGGCAGGCCATGGGCCCGGGCTCTGCATCACAGCCACAGCACCCCCACTTCTCAGAGGAAGGCTCTGGGGGTGGAGGCCACCCCGACATCTCCTGCCACCCCCTCCACTGCTGCCTCAGGAGGTGACTTCCCTGAAGGCCACCCCTCAGGCTCTGCAATAACCAACCAACCTCGAGAGGCCCCGCTGGGCAATGGGGTGGGGGGAGCCTTTACCTCGCCGTCGGCTCTGCCTATCGGGGAGTCCAGGATGAAGTCAGGAGGTGCAATCACGTCCACCAGGGCCACTGCATCATCTTTCAGCTGTCGGAAAACAAAGCCCACACGCTTAGCAATGCCCCACATCTCCACGGCGACCACAGAGCCGCAGAGCCCTGGAGTTCATTGCTCCACCCACTAGCAACGGGAACCCTGGCCCGAGGCTGGATGCCCAGGGCAGTGTCCCCGCACGGCCTGGCTCTCGGGCCCTCGGCGCGCCTGAGTGGTTTCACCACATTGCTACCCACTCGAGACTCCCACCGTTTGCTCTTGTCAACAAGGTGGGGGCTGCCGGTAGAGTGGCACCCCGCACGCAGCGCGGTAGCTGGCCAGGGCCTGGCGCTGACTCACGCGCAGGGGCTGTTCCGGCGCAGGACAGCGAGCCCAGAGAGTCACGCAGACGGCGCCTGCGGGCACCCGGAGGGGTCCTGGTGGCATGCCCCCACCCACGGCTGTGTGTTACCCTTCCCATCCGCTGGGCAAGTGAGTCTTCAGTACAGAATCTATGAAGACTCCCAAGAACTTTCTTGAAATGCAGAAACTTTTTTTTCTTACAATATTCGTGAAACGCCATGGCTAAGCTGAGCGGAGCGCTGGGACAGGGGCGACTTCAGTGATGGGGACGGAGAGCAAGCGGTCAGCACAGAGCAACAGAACCCACAACAAACAGGGCCAGCACATCCCACGGCCCAGACGCTCACTTGTCCCACCGTCCACCCTCTCCCCCACCCCTGCCAGTCGCCGATGAACCTGGGCCGGCCTGGGGCGAGCTGTGCCATTGTACCTGCGACCACATGCTGGCCTCTGCCAGGGCAGGTGTGGCATGCTGCAGAGCCTGGGGATGGCTGCTGTGACCCAGAACAGCAGCTCACCGCCCTGGCCACAAGGGAAGATGCCGCTGTCACTGGCTCGACGGGGGGAGGGCAAGGTGGCTGCTCGAGCAGCATCCTCACCAAGAGCGGGGACACAGCGCTGGTTCTTACACCGGCCAAGGGGTCCCCGAGCTCACCAACCCCGAGAGAACTGATGGGGGACCTGAGACGCAGGGCCCCACCCTGGGCTGGCATGGCGAGGACTCGGCTCCGCCAGCTGCGCAGCCCACGTGGCGGCCACAGCACGGGTGGCTCGCTCGCTTAAAAGTCACTAAAATGAGAGAAAATCAAGCTCCGCGGCCTCCTGGCTACACGGCTGCTGCCAGCACCCCCGTCAGTGGTGGCCGGCGGCCTAGAATGTGCCCATCCCTGTGGAACATGCTACTGGACACGGGGCCACTAGGATGCTGTGGGGGCTGGGCCACTAGAGTTCTCAGGGGGACAAAGGTGAAAAAAGTAAGTTAAAAGTGAAGAACCGTGGAATGAAGCTCCCGCAGAGGCTGAGCGACTTGGAATGCTCGGGGGAAGAGTGGCCGGCGAGTTGTGAATGGGCACTGGAGACGGACGGGCACGGACTCCGGGGCGTCCCCAGGGCTGCCCTGGTCCTGAGGTCTCTGGCCCCGGCGTGTCTCCATGGGCCTTGTCTGCTGTGCTAACGGCGTGTGCACAGGACAGCCGTGGCGCGGCTCGGGGAGGACGGCCCACCTGCGCACACAGCTCCAGGACGGCGCTCTCCAGCAGCTTGCCGGCTCGCTCCCCAGAACAGTAGCCGCCTGCAAGCACAGTGTCGGTCACCCCAGGCTCTGTCACCCCAAGTCCGAACCCTCCCACGGGTACCAATCACCCCGAAGCCGCTCTTCAAATCAGCCGCCCACGCCCAACTGAGCTGCGACCCCACGGCAGGAACACGGGGCTCTGCTGAGCGAACAAGGAGGCCACGGTTGGGGGTTGGAGCCACGGGAGGCAGGTGATCTGCATGGCCCAAGGCAGAGGGGCTCAGGGGAGGCCAGTGGGCTGGGTTCCTTCCGGAGGAGGCGTGGGTAGTGTTGGGACATCCAGATGGGTGTGAGGGGAGCAAGGGGCTGGGGGTAGGAGGGGCCACTGGGAGCCAGCAGCAGACAGCAAGTGCACCCACCTCAGCCACCCCACCCCACCTCCCGGAGACCGCATGAGCTGCAGGAGCTGCTCTGCTCTGACTTTTGCTATAAAAACCTGGGTGTGGTCACTTGAGCCGGCATTTCTCAGAAAGCAGAGTGCTCTGCCCTACACCCTCAGCCTCTGTGGGGCCACAGCGAGGGCTCTTGGCGAGGGGGCGAGGGGGAGGGGCAAAGCCGCCCTGTTCACCAGCCCAGGCACACACACAGGACGAGAGCAGGTACGCAGGCTATAGGCACCATTAACGTACTGGGGGCGGTCAGAGAGAAATGTCTGAAATGACTCTGCAGGGGGACGATAACAGGAAAGAGCTGAGAAACTCAGGCCCACCCCATTCCTACTGGACTCCCCAGGCATCACCTCCTCCAGGAAGCCCTCCCGGTCCCCATGTATTCATGGGGCGCCTTCCCTGCCACCTGGGCTCCAATCTGAGCCTTGTGGGCGCCATCCTGATGCTGCTCTGCCCTCTTGCCCCCTCACTATGGCACCTGGGCCCTCGTCTGCCACAGCCCCCGGCGCAGGACAAGTCATGCCATGCCAGGGACACTAGCCTCTGGGGCCAGGTGGGGGTGGCAGGTGCCCGCGGCAGGGGCCTCACCTCGGTAGAGCAGGGCCGTGTGCTGGCTCAGGGACCACAGGCCGTAGAGGGCGCTGAGCCGCCGGAGTGG
The DNA here is from genome assembly GCF_022682495.2 of Desmodus rotundus. NCBI lineage: Eukaryota > Metazoa > Chordata > Mammalia > Chiroptera > Phyllostomidae > Desmodus > Desmodus rotundus. The sequence goes on from NC_071390.1 coordinate 179,533,195, forward strand.
GGCCCGGAGCGAGGGCGGCACGCTGGGCTGGTGAGTGTGCTCATGGAACCTGCGCACCACGGTGAGCTCCAGGAACACCAGGGCCAAGGAGCGGCAGCAGTAGACCTGGGGACACACAATGGGGACACACAGTGGGGACACATGATGGGGCCACCGCCCCGCCAGTGAACGGCTGCTGGGGACTTCCGGATGTGCCAGCTACGCTGGCACTTCACAGCAGCCCCCTTGGAGCTGGTATATAGAGGGAGCATGCACCCACAGTGAGGGCCCCACCCACGTCTAAAGTGGGGGGAACCCGGTCCCCTGCCAGCTCCCCCCACTCGTGAAGCCCCGCCCACAAAGGCATCCAGCCTCAGGAAGACAGGTGATGACCTCGCAGGACCCAGGTGTTCATTTCTGCTGCACCCTGACTTCCGAGGGGATTTTCCCAAGGGAGGGACACCTGAAGCAATAAATTCCGAATGTCCAAGTTCAGGGGTCAGCTGCACAGTGCGGGGAAAAGGGCCCAGATCCGTGGGTTCGGGGTCCCTTTCGGGGTCCCTGAAGTGCCCTCAGGTGAGCGGGGGACCTGGGGCACTTCTCTTGGCCCGGGTCTCCTTGCCCACCAGAGACGATAGTGTCACGTGGATGCAGGGTGGGCCGGCGCTGGGCAGGAGTGGTGAGGCTGGAATTCAAGGTGGGGACATCCCACTGCCCCCTTTTCCTGTTTCTCACTTTGAACATGTGACCCAGCCAAAAATGCTATGGACGCACTCTCTGTAAAGAGCCTGGGCGCGTCTGGCTCGCCTGCTGCTAGACGGTCCATCGACCTGCACAGCCCTGGCCAGGGCCCACGGTCAGACACCGTGGCTACGCCCTCGGGGCGGGCACAGGCCGTCTCCCCGCAGGGGACACTCTGTGGCTTCCACGGTGAGCGTGCACGCCCGTCCACGGTCTGCCCTGTTCACAGTGCCCGGTGGGCGTCTGTGCAGTCAGGGATGACCGTTCTGATCTTTCACAGCTCCCGAGTCTCTGGTCTTCCTCCCGAAGGCTCGCCCCATGCAGAGGTCACACAAACACCGTGGGTGGCGTTCCCTCTGTGGGCCGCTCCTGCTCGGCCACCGAGTAGGAAGGGACTCCATCTCAGGATCCTCAACACCCCGCCCAGGGCTCCCAGCGGCCTGGGCCACCAGAAACGACCCAGTGCACACTCTTAGAATGCTCCACGGTCACATCAGGTGTGCAGTCCTCACCTCCCCTTCCAGGCCTCACATCCCCACCCACAACCCTGGCTGCTCCGTGGGGCAGCACCTCCCCTTGTGCGGGCTGGTTGGCTCCGCAGCCTCTGCAGGCCCCTCTGTCCTCTGCCACGTGCCCCACTGGAACGCTGCCACAACGTTCCCTAACGCAGGTCTAAAGGCGGCCGCAGCTCAAAGGCAGAGTCTGGGTTCTGTCACCAGGATGAGTGTGCCAGGTGCCGCACAACCTCCCAGGCCCTCTCCGGGATACGGTGTGGGGGACGCCCTGCACCTTCCATCTGCGTGGTGTTCTGGTTTGGAACCCAGGGTCTTCGTTTCAAGAAAGACGAGCTGACAGAGAAAGGAATGACGTGGGACAAGCTAACCCACAGCCATCGGTGTCCAAGTGACGAAGCCCATGGTGACCCTGGCCCATGCCAGGAGGACCGTCTCTTGCCTCTTGTCTCGGCCCCCATGGCACTGACCTGGAGCATCACGGAGCCTGGCCACCGCTGAGCTCACTCCTTCTAAGCCACAGGTTCGACCTCAGTTTAGCTGCCCTTGGCCAGGCCCTTCTAGTCAAGACCCCGTCCTGACATCCCATCTCTTCCCCCACCCAAGGCAGGTGTGCCCAGCAGGTCCCTACAGATGCCACCAGCTCTTCAGCAGCCCAAGGATGAGGCTGTCCTTCACTGCGCAGGGGGAGGGGCCAGGAGTAGACAGCAGGGCCTCACTAAGTGACACCAAGGAGAGAGAATGACACCATCAGTGCAGACATGTGGGGCGCATGGGTCACAGAGGACCAGACCCGGTGCCACGGGCCAGGTGGGCTGGGGCCGAGGCGGGCATGCCTGCCCCTCTGTGTGTCTAAGGTTCCTGCAGCCAAGGGCCCACCCCCATAACTCCAGCTCAGGCCAGTGGGCGGGGTTCTGCTGGGCACTTTAAATATGGTGCCCATAATCTCTTCCACAGCAGGGGCAGGGGTGCTGCTGTCCCCACAGCAAACCAAGGCACAGAGGTCAGGCAATGGTCCGAGGTCACAGGGGTGGGAAGGCTGGGGCCACCTCTGTCCAGACGGGCAGTGCAGTAATTAGGGACAAATAACACAGAGCAATTCTGAAAAGAAAGGCACACCTGAGAGTTGTTTCTTGCTTCAAAGTCGCTGCTTCCTGATTTCTTTTCCTGGTTTAGTTTTTGGTGACTCTCTCGGAGCAGGTAACAAACCAACCACTCATACGCTGCCAGAGGGACTGCAGGTGGGAAACAGAGGAGAAAGTGACAATAGAGAATCCTAAGGTGCAGAGCACTTGAGTAACAGAGAGAGCACCCAGCCGGTGCCGAGCACTGGAGTGACATGGAGCACCCGACGGGTGCCGAGCGCTGGAGTACTTGCTCGGGACAGATGGCACTGTGAGCAGCAGTGTGTGTGGACGGGTGTGTGAGGTGGGTCCAGTTTACAGACAGGGAAACTGAGGCACAGGGCGGGGCTGCACCAGGGCCCCACCAAGCACAGGCTGGGCGGGGCCGGGCACCAGTGAGGGTGTTTCCTGGCTCTGCTGAGAGGCCCCACACTGTTCTGGCAACCAGAGGCCGCGGGGTTGCGACACCACTTTCTGTGTGACCACCTCCCTTAGGACGGCGCGCTCTGGCTGGTGCTCACGAGCTGAGCGTGGACGGAAAGGGGTGCGTCCCCTCAGCTTTGCCGAGGACTGGCATGGACATCAGGAGAACTTCCCAGCAGGTGATGGCGAGAGAAAGGGGCCCCACCCCATCTGCATGGCAGCCCAGCCCTGGACCTTGGTGCTGCAGGGTGCAGCCCAAGGCCTCACCCCACGCGTGTTCCCCAAACCAGCCTTTGGGGGGAGCAAAGGGGGATGCATGGTGACAGGGTGCAGACAGGCAAGGACAGGCCGGAGGCAGACCCAGGGGAGAGACTGGGGGCGAGGAGAGACTGCTGGGGGGAGGCAGGCGGGGGTGGGGGCGGGATCCCCTGTGGGTCCTGCTCCCTGTCCCGTCTCAGCTAGGTTGGACAGTCAGCACGGCGCTGCCTACAAACTGGGTGTGTCCCAGAACCTGGGGACCCTCAGAGCACCTGCCCACTCACACTGCCACTGCCCCTTCCGGTGAGGCCCTGGAACAGCGAGGCCCCAGGCACTGGAGGGCAAGCGGGCGTGGGGGGGTCTGATGGGCCCCGGAGCTCCGAGCCTTTGCAGTTAAGGGGAGGCTCTCGAGATGAGGACCCCCGGACTGGAGCAGGCCCTGGAGCCCATGAGGGTGCCCTTCCACAGGTGACGGGGACACGGGCACAGGGAGGTAGTCAGGGGACTACGGAGGGACTGGACAGAGGCTGCCCAAGCCCGGGGACGCCAGCAGCTGCCAGGAGAGACAAGGAGGGCCCCGCCCCATGTGCTGAGGGCATACAGCCAGCCCCCACCTTGACTCTGGACTCGTTTTCCGCACCTGGTCTCCGGGGCTGGGTCCCGGCCGCCCAGGACACAGACACCCTGGGGCCCAGTGCACTCCCGAGCCTCCAGCGCTGCCTAAACGGTGCACACCGGACACCTGTGCTGACGTGACAGCGCCTGAGGGGCACACGCCTGCTCTGGGGTCTCACAGACCATGCCGAGTAGGCTGCCACCAGCAGCAGCCCCATTTCCATGGCTTATTGACCCAGCAGCCAGGCCGAGGGCCTCGCCACCACCAGGGCCAGAAACCGCCAGCACTGGTGCCATAACCAGGCCTGAGGGGCGGCACAGCACCCAGCTGTGGGCACACCGACGTGCCCACCGTGCCCGAGGTCAGTGGCCAGTGTGGAGTTTGTGGTGCGAATGTCAGGCGAGCTTGATCACAAGCTGCTGGAACAGGCGTTTCCTGGAACTCCACTTCCCGCTGTCAGTCTTCAGGGGCCAGTACAGCACGTGGCGTCGCCCCGCCCTGTCCGTGTGGAAGGGAGGGGCCCCGGCGAGCTCGGCACAGCACGAGAGTCCCTGCAGCTCTTTGGAAGTGAGGAGCCACCACTGAAGAAACCGGGTGGGGAGATGGCCCTGCCCACAGCGAGGCTCTTGCCTGGGGGCGCTTGTCACTGGCCGCAAATGGCCGCCTCAGGGACCCCCATGTCCACTCTGCACCCTTCAACTGCTCCTCACCATGCTGGCCCCACCCACGTGTGGCCACTTCCTCCCACGCATACTCTACCCCTACCCGCGCACCCCCCCCCCCCCGCCCCCCGGCCTGCTGTGCAGGGGCTCCTGAACACACCCACCGGGCAACTCAACTCAAAGTGTGGCACAATTCCCAGCATTACCACCAGGGGGCATCACCCTCATGGGCCACTCCCAGCCACGCCGTCCACCCTGGGCCCTGGCCCCTGCCATCCCCACCTGCTCCCTGTGCTTCAGTTTCCTGGCGGACCTCCCAAGTCAGGCTTGCCCTGAGCACACCTCCTAAAGCGGGGCCCTGACCCAGAGGCACCTCCAACAGCGCAGCTGGGACGCCTGGCCTCGGCTCCTTGGTGGACACGCAGGTCTGGGTGTCACCTGCTCCCCTGTCCGCGCCCACACGCCCGGCGCCACGCTGTGTGTCTGCTACCCAAACGCGCTCCTCTGACCCTCCGGGACCAGTGCGTGGGCCGGCTCCCTGAGGATGGCGGGTTCACTGCCAAGCTCACACTGCCCCAGGGAGCCCTCCGAAATGTGCCCCCCTACGGCAGCCCCCCACGGAGAGCCCCCCTCTGGCGTGGGGTAGTGCAGCAGGGGCCAGGTCCACAAGGGACACTGAGGCACAGAGAAGTACCCAGGCCACGCGTGTCTCACCGCGGGGCAGCACGGAGCTCCCAGCCCTGCAGCTCTTTGCCGTGTCCACAGAGGAGCTGGCTACGGAAGTGGGCCCTCGGGCCACAGGGCCATTGAGGAAGCCCGTCCTCTGTGCACACGTGTGTGCACAGACCACACGTGTGTACCTGGATGGAGCCCCTCCCCCTCCAAAGAACGGTTTCGTGTCCTGGAGGAAAAATCTCCAGCCCCACCAAACAGGCTTCGCTCGACACTGGAACAGTCCTGTGGCTCTGGTCCTTCCACGCTCGAGGGTCATAAATCTCTTACGCAATTGTTACCAAGATCCAGCTGAGTCGAAGGCCAGCCCGGAGATGTGGGGCTGGACGATCCGATGCCCCGGGGACCGAGGTGGGTGGGGGTGCGGGGGACACTGGCTGTGGGCTGTGCTCCCTTCTCTGTGCTCCAAGGAGAAGGCAGGCCGGGGTGTGGTGCCAAGCCACTTTCGCCAAGTAAACTTTAGCTGCATTTTTTTCCCTTCCAGAAAATGTTTTCACTTTGTTGGATCTTGCAAAAATTAGGGCACACAGAGGAAAAACAGATGACGCCGCCCTGGCGCTCTTCCTGAGACTGGTCCACAGAGATGGCCTCTGGCGTGGGGTGGTGCGGACGGGCACGAGCGGGCCTGGCGGACACACTGACAGGCCGGCGGCCCCTGTTCACTTTTCGTTTTACGAAGGGTGGTGGTTTTAGGTAGAACACTCAGGCTTCTCGTGCACCGCCCCCCGCCTTTTCTCCACGGCAGCACTTTAACTCGAGTCGTCACCGCGGACAACAAAAACCCTCACCAGCTAACTGCTCTCTACCCAGACCCACCTCGCTGTTCCCACCCCCCAGAAGGACACCTGTCCCTTGGGTCCCCCACCACTTGCCTGGTCTTTCCACTGAGACCTTGGCTGCAAGGCCACTTCCTCAGGAGCCTGTCCCGGCCAGCCCAGCACATGTGGGGCCGCAGCCTTGCAGACCAGGCCCGTGACATGCTTGTGTGTGGCTGTTCCCAAGCCAGGGAGATGCCGGATGAATGCAGAGGGGGCGTGGTTACCTGCGGAGTCTAGGCAGTCCTGGAGGCTGGCAACCTCAAACCTCTGGTGGAGGATGGAGGGATAGGCTTCCAGAAAGTTCACACTCTTCAGCGGGCTCTCGAAGCAAGTGCCACCTAGGAGCACACCAGTCACTCTGGGGAAAGCCAGGGGACTCTAAGCACTGGGCGGGTCCGGGGAACGGGGGGTAGGGGAGGAGAGGGGACCATACCCTCACCCTCCCACTCCCTCAGCAATGACTGGGGAAATCGGTCGGTCACTATGTAATAACACCTCCCTTCCCACAATCAGTGTCCACCTTGAGAGCTGGGCTAACCCTGGGGGTCTGAGAACCCATGCCCTGTGTGAGCTCAGGGGCCGCCCAGAGTTCAGTGGAGTCTTGCCTGGGTCCTGTCACCAGCAGGCCCAGCAGGGGGTTCTCACCTGGGTCCCCGCGTGCCAGCAGGCCCAGCAGGGGGTTCTCACCTGGGCCCCCACGTGCCAGCAGGCCCAGCAGGGGGTTCTCACCTGGGTCCCCGCGTGCCAGCAGGCCCAGCAGGGGGTTCTCACCTGGGCCCCCGCGTGCCAGCAGGCCGAGCATGTAGTTGCTGGTCTGCTGTAGCAGAACGTTGTTGTCCCCTTCATACGTGCAGTTGGGGTCGTTGTCATCTCTGAGGTCACCCAGACGGTTCACTGCAACGAAGCCACAAAGTTTCATCATTACAGGAGCCCAAGGAGGATGACCGTCACTACCTGCAAACGTCAGTCCTGGGCCCAGTGTGGCCGGAGACAGAGTGCTTCCCACCCTGCTCCACCTCCCACCTGCCCTCCTGCCGAGCTGGGGGCCCCTCACCACAAGGCTCTCCCGGGACCACCCAGGGAGGGTGTCAGCAGGGACACGGCAGGTGTGTCCCCAAGACACTCCACGCAGCTGGTCAGCAGGGAGCGCTCAGAAGCGCGTGGTCTCAGCACCCCGACCTGGCGAGGTCACCTGGAAGACCTGCCTGCAGCGTGGGCATCGGGGACAGACGCTCCGGGGAGCTGGCTACCCCCTTCTGTAACTGAACCAGGCCTTTCCTTTGCACAGGAAAGGCCGCCGTCTGGGGAACCTCTCACTTCCCTCTGCCCTCTCTTCTGCCCGTTAAGTCCCGCAGTTCCTTTGCGGGTTGTATAAGGTGCGCCTTCCAGACCTCCCTCTGGTGGGGGTGCTCTCGAGCGGGAGGCTGGGAGGGAGGGGCTGGCAGGGAAGGGGCACTCGAGGGCCTCCGGCTCACACTGCGACACCCTGGTGGGTTTCCTGGCTCCCTGCGCCCTGCCAGAGTTAGACCGCCAAGCGCGAGGCGCTGGGAGTGCCGTTACAGAAACAACACAAGGCTGACACTGAGCCCAGGTAAAGGGCCTGGCGCTCCTCCCTGAGGGGGGCCCCCTGGTGTGGGCCTGGCGGTTGTACACTGTACACGTAGGGACAGTGGACCGGGGGCTCTGCTGTCTGCAGGGCGGCAGGATTCAGTCTCCTCATTCCAGACTACTTACAGCGTCTCCGTGAGCTTTAACGACAAACGAATGAGAGAGAGCCCTCGGTGGAGGACAAAGCTCGGAGCCGTGGTTACCCACACGTCAGCAAGTGACGGGGGAGGCAGAGCGTGGGGGAGCCGAGGGCTGCCCTGCCGGCCACCCTGCTCAAGAAGTAGCCAGGACGGACCCTCCCTGGAAGGAGGCGACTGTCCACAGGCCATCGCCGAGACACTCGAACTCGGCAAGGGCCGGCCATGCTCCTGGGCGCAGAGCCTGCCGGGGAGGGTTCTGCCAGCTCTGGCATTTGGCGTGTGCATGGCCTTCTGAGAGTAGCCAATGTTTTACCTATCGGTTACTGAAGGTCAGGACTCAGGACGTCTAGGAGGTAAGCTGCGAATAGTAACGACAACGCCAATAATAACTCAAGTAACAGCAGCAAATAAAAGCAGCAGAGCACGTCCCACGTGCCCAGCACTGTGCTCGGGGCTCCCTGTGCATTCACTGCCCTCCTCACTGCGAGGACCCGTGTGGGCCGCTGTCCCCTGCATCGTACAGGTAAGAACACCAAGGCTCGGCGGGGCCAGGGGGCAGAGCCAGCTGCCCCAAAACAGCCAATGCCTCTAAAACTGAAGCTCTTTTTCCTATCGAGAATGTATCAAAACAAAACTTGGTGCCAGTAAACTGCCGAGTCATTAGCCAGTAAGTTACAACTCAAGTGAAGGGCTACTCTCTCTCCGCCCTGGCTTTCGTGGCCCCTCGGATCCTCCACGCTCAGCTCTGTCCCGATCGATCCCCATGTTTCCAGGGACACCAGGCATGGGAAGGGGGCCTGGCCGGGGCAGGGGGCGGCAGACGTGTTGCGGGAAGGGCCAGGCCGAAACTACTGACCCTACAGACGCAGTGTGAGCAAGCGGACATGGCTTCGTCCCAGTGAAATTTTGTCCCTGAGAACCGGTGGCAGCTGCTGTGCCCGCCGGCATTCATTTGCTGACCCCTGCTCTGGGGTCAAGTGGCGGGGTAAGGATAGAAAACCGTCACACACGTCTCCAAAACCTACTGGCCAGGTAGCCGTGTCCTCCGCAGGCCTCCCGGCATTCCTGAATCCCCCGCTGGGCGGTCCACGAGGCCAGGGGCTTCCCGGCGGACGCCAAGGCGTGGATCTCGCGTCCGAGCTCTGCCTGGGGACAGGAAAGCCGAGGAGAAAGGTGAAAAGAGGCCCCGGGTGCAGAGGGAGAGGCCAGTCCCACACCCACAGCAAAGGCACACGTGCCCTGAAGTCTGACCCCACACAGCCGGCGACTCCAGGAGAAAGCAAGGGGTCCAACTAAGAACGGGCCCGCTGCGGCCCACGCAGGCCACTCCACAGACGCGAGGGTGCAGGGGCCATGCTCTGCCCAGCAGACGGGTCCCAGGGGGGAAGGCGGGTGGCAGAAGCTACCTGCGGAGACTTGATGACTCACTCATAGGGGGTGTACAAACGTGACGCGGGGACACGCTGGTGAAAAGCGGGGGTCAGTCAGACACACCGCCTACACCCCGCTCCCCAGAGGAGGGGGGCCGGGCCTGATGTGGCCGAGGCGGTGGCCCTCTGTCAGCTCTGCAGGGGACCCCAGCCAGCGCCCTGGGCCTTCCACGTCCTATAAAGATCCTTTGCTTCTACGGGGTGTTTAATAAAAACAATTCGGAGAAAGAGAGGCACATAGCCCTGCTAAGTAAGTGTTTTCCACTTCAAACACAGGCAACGTCGAGGTCCCGCGGAGCTGGGTTAAACCAGTTTCAGAAGGAATAAAGTGTGATTACACTTTATAACATTATTAACAGTTCCTGTGTCAGCTGGCAGGAGCTGCGGTGACTCATGCTAAGGGAAAAACACGCTTAACCCCTGCCTTCTGGGGGGGGGGGGGGCCTTGCAGACCTGGGCTTGGCCTGGCCGCGCCCCCTGCTGGCCAACTGGCACCATCACGGCCTGGGAACAGCAGGTTTGTGCAGGGCATCCCGGCAAGGTCTCTCTGGGTGTTGCCCAGATCGCGGCATTCCTGATCCGTCTGCACACACGCTGTTTGTGGTTCACCTTTTACACCTGCCCGGGAGGCAGTGGGGTGGCCACGGAGTCACTTCGTACCATCTGTGCCGGAATTGGGGAGGCTGATCTGGGCGGGTGAGCACACCCATGTCCGGCCCAGGCCCCGGGGCTGCCAGCTCCAGGCGCGTCAGCTGGATTCGGACCCGGCGGGGCTGTCTGCGAGAGGGCCAGAGCCATGAAATCTGCTGCGGGGCTGGTCACGGGGCTGCAAAACCGCCGTGCTCTTCGAGGACCACAGCAGCGGCGCTCGGCCCTCGGGGAATGGAGGTGTGTGCGCACACCGCCGCGCAGGCAGACGCCGCTCCAGGGGTGGACACGCGGCCGGCACGCGTGGGAGCCTTTGCCCGTTGGTTTAAATAGCCACAGACATTCGGAGACAATGGGCGTGTCCTCACCTGCCTGGCACTGCGGTCGTCCCCCAGGAGGCCTTGCTGCAGCTGCATCAGGTCCAGGAAAAGCGACTTGGAGAAATGGTCCAGGGCGTAGGCGGCGGCCAGGTACGGCAGCAGGCGCCATTGCTGAAGTGAACAGGACACCCGCATAAATACTCCACCAAGCTCGCGGGGGGGCCCACCGCTGCATGTGGGCCTCAGCACTGGGAGGGGACGCACGCAGGGCACGAACCTGGGTCAGGTGCGACGGGACATCACCGCCCACAGCCCCACTTAGCGTGGGAGGTCCTCCCAGGGCATCCCTGACACTTGGCCAGTCCCTCTCCCATCCCTGCCAACCCCACTCAAGGCACGGCTACGGGCAGCCCGCACGCCCGGCTCTCGCTGCTGCTTCCCCAAAGTGAAGACTGGCAGTGAGAGCCAGTCCACCTGGGAACTAGGAAAACCAGCTGCTGTGCTGCCTGGGGATGCTTGCTGCTTCCTGAGCTGAGAAGGGAAATGGGGAAATGGGGAAACGGGAAGCGGAGGGTCATGGAGAGCAGTGAGCAGGTTCGCTCAGCTCCCAGGAGCCAGAGGGCAGCTGCCTGGGGGGAAGCGAGCCTGTGTGCGCATTGGGAAAATGGAATCCCGCCAGGGAGCCTGACCTGTAGCTGGTACTCGAGGACGGGAATCTCCTCCCCATCGGTGGGTCCAAACTGGCGCCGGGTGGCAGAGAAGCGAAGGGCTATGCACACAGCCAGCTTCAGGGTAGTGACGGACATGCTCACGATGGAGACCCGGCCAGCAGACAAGCTGCCCAGGGACGCTCCAAAGCGCTGCCTGTCATCCTTCAGGGAAAGCAGTGAGGAGTATCAGGGGACCTCCACTGCCACCGAGGCCATGTCAGGGGGAGAGGGACGAAGATGGGGCACTTGTCCACCATTTCAGCACAGGCCCTGCCCCCAGGGGCCCCGACACAGACCTCCAGGTACAGGAGGGCCTGGCGGCAGGGGTACAGGTGCTGTGAGTGAGCCATCGTGAGACAGGTGGGTGGCACTGGGGGACACTGAGCTCTACAAGGGGGCCCCAGGCAGAGGGAGGGCTGCCCACCAGGGTCCGGGCCACTGGTGCCAACCTGCCTGAGGCCAGATGCACCTGTGGGTGGGGGCGCCCCAGATGGACAGCCCACTGCGAGTTCATATGACGTCTCCCTTTGACCCCTGCCCCCCTGGATCCCTCTCCCCAAATGACACCGTTTTAAGGGGTGTGACACTCACCCGTGTCCTGTCTGTTCTTTTGAAGCAGATAATTGCCTTGTGGGCACCCGGTTTTAACCCTCGCCTACAAGCTCGGAGCACTAGCGGCGTGTCCCTAAGTGGCCGTGGGCACGCCTCGCCCAGACCCTCCCCGCAGATCCAGTCGCCCGCCCTCCCCTGGGCTCACTTCCTTCTTATTGGGCTTTTCTTTCAAAACTGTGGCACCTGCGGTGTTTGTGTGGCAACCTATGTGAACTCGGCCAGCTGGCAAACACTGAGTTCTCGCACACAGAGGATGGCCCAGTTGGATTTGAAAATGTGCATTGAAACGGTGCTTCCCCAAGTTCTTGCCCTCAGTGTCCAGCTGTGGAGTCTCGCCCCCTCAACCCCGCTGGGGGTTCCAGGACTCTTGGAAGTGCTTACGTCTGTCCGTCTGCCCCCCCACATCAGTCGGGTGCAGGTACGCACCCCCAACTGCTCCCCTTCATGGATCCCTTTAGCCGGTCGCCCTCTTTTCCCGAGTTTAGACATTCACTGTCCCTGGTTCCCCAAACTTTCTCTTCTCTACTTCCTGCCGTCCCCTCCGGCTGCCTCTGGCTTTCCCAGCCTCCAACACATTCCCCACTCCATCCCCCACTCGGTTTCGATGGATTATCTCTCTGAGAACATGCAACCGATTAACCTCTAACCTCCAGCTGGCTGTCTCTGTTCTCGGACTCCCCGCCTCACGTTGCCATTTCTCATTTCTCTCATCTCTGGCATCCGGGGCCAGAGCGAGGCCTGCAGTCTGCACGGGGTCCCAGAGGGGTGGGTGCTGCGCCGCACTATCTGTGCCCTGTGTCCGTAGAGGGCCCGAGGCCACACTGCTGTGTGTCTGCCACTCCATGTGCTTGGGGGCACTGGACTACTCTGTCACCCTCATCTGTGGACCAACCAACCTTTCACCTTTGGGGGGCTCCCTAACTAACCCTGAGGGCTGGTGGGTGTGGTGCAGGAGGAGAGCAGAAGCCGGCAGGCAGCTGTCAGCAAGCGTCAGTGGGCACACTGGGGGCCACAATGGGGACCCTGGAAGCGTGGCTGACCCAAGCACCCACTTCCTTGGTGCTAGCGCCGGAACCCAGACCTAGTGAGGCCTGCCACCAGCAGCCCATCTGCAGGCTCAGGGGGCTTCCCCACCTGGAGACACCTTACCTTAAAGCGGGTGACGTAGGTGCCCTCAGGGGTGACGTCTCCGGTCCGGTTCAGGAGGTTCTGGCGGGGAATCCTGACCTTGTGGAACATGGCAAACCTGTGGGGACACGCAGGTTCTTGGGTCAAACAGCGCCCGCCCGGCTCCCCGCCGCCCCTCCTGACAGCACATCAAAGGACGTGAAGGACAGCTGGCAAGGTGACAGAAGCCCCAAAGGCAGAGGAGACAGGTGAGAGAACACCAGGAGACAAGAAGTTTCAACACACTTTTCTGTCCTAAACAGCAGGTTAAAAGACCGGTGGGGCAGTGTGTGGCAGGTCCCCGTCTGAAACAGAACGGCTGTACTGTTTCGGGCGGAGCAGAACACTCATGCGCTGGCGTTTACGGGGCCTGGTCTTGGGGTCACTGAGTGAGCCCCTGCAACAGAGCCCACTGCGCAGGGGCCAAGGCCACTCCCCAGGGAGACAGGCCGCCCAGCGGGCTCCTGCAGCAGCAGCTGTTCAACAGAGAAGGGGCTGTGCTCTTGAAGACGGGAGTCTCCGCTCTCCCCCTCGAGGCTCCGCCAGAACCCACACCAGGAGGCCAAGTCAGCAGAGCGCGCTCTGAACCCTGGCCGGACCCGAGCGGTCGGCCTCCTGGGCAGTGAATAGCTGTCAGGCCAGGAGGTGCGGCCCCACAAGTCTAGGGACACGGCAGGCCAGTCACTGCCGTTCCCTGAGCGCTGCAGAGAAACCTGCCCCACCCCGACGACACCCAGAGTGCCCGCTGTCCCCCGGCTGGCACAAGGAGCACCTCCCTCACAGGGACTGTCCCTTCAACCCACGGATGGAACTCTGAGCGCCAGCAGCCCCTCCCCTGCATCTGCTCTGCCAGACCCCTCCTCACCTCCACCCCACCGAGGGCCCCGGCGGGAGCGCAGTGTCCCCTTGGGTCTCTGCAGACCCTGGCCCCCCGGCCTGTCCTGTGCACAGGGACCTTGCCAAACTGCCCACCAGGATGTCCTGCCCTGCAGGAGACCTTCGAGCCTACAACCCGGGACTCCAACCCCCACAAAACAAGCTGTGGGCCCTCGGAGGGCCCCAGCCCACTGCCGCCCCACAGTAGGCCGCGTCTGCGTGAGACCGAGACCGGCCAGGCGCCCTCCTGCAGGCCTGCGGTGGGCCGGTAGGCTCCACACCACTGGGCTGCTCCCGTTCCGTGGGGGCAGCCCACCGTCCTTGGTCCTTGCTGAGCCACCACTTCCTGTTGGAAGTTTCTAGGGTCTTAATGGGGACACGGTGCCTGGAACCTGCCGGACTTATGAAGTGTCATGGGATGAACCAACCAATTGGGGCGGAGACACAAGATCTGGGTCTGGGGACGGCCCCGGGGGCGAGATGCACTGCTCCTTCCAGCACCCCCAGGGAAGAGCTGAGACCCGGGCTGGCACAGGGTGGGCTGCAGGAGCCCCCGCCCCAATTCCTCAGGAAGCGACAAGGGACTGCAGGTGGGGAACTCCGGGGGCTGCCAGGTGCCTGCTGGGGTCCAGGCGAGGGGCCCACCTCTGCAGGCCGCCAACCACCCCCAAGGGAGACATGAAGGTCCTCGGCAGACCCAGCCGACACATCGGGGCCCTGTCTGGGGGCGAGCCGTGGCATCAGGGCCTTTGTGGGGTACTCTGACTGGCTGCGTGGAGGCTGCTGGGAGGCCCCCCGGGTCACAGAACACCCAGACGCGGTGCCAGCTTCCACGGCGCTTCCAGTACGACTGTGTACATGTCAAGTGCCCCAGGTTAGGGGAGGAAACCTGTCCCCTTTCTAGCCACACAGCGACGGGACGAGACTGGATGTGCCCACACGTGCAAAAGTACTCGTGCGAGCACTCGTGTGAGCGTTCTGAAGGCAGCTTCACACCTTCCCTTTGCACACTGGACACCACGGACTCTGTCCTCGAGGCAGTCAGCGGGGGCCAGCCCGGGGGCCCCAGCCCCGTGTCCCCGGGGCACAGGGGATGTGGGTGTGACATGGGGGATGTGACATGGGGGATGTGACATGGGGGTGGCACGAGGAGGGTGTCTGTGCTGGGAGCTCAAGGGGTGGCAGTCCTGCTCCCAGGCACTGACACCTCCCCTCCCCTGGGAGCCAGCACACCCAGCCCCTGGGGACCCCCTCCGGCCACTTTCTGGAGGGAGTCCCCAGGCCTAGGCCCCGCCTCCCCTCAGAGCCCTGGGCACAAGCGTCCGCAGCCTCCGCAGGGTCACGGGCCAGAGTCTCACTTGAGAGCGACTTTCTTTCACTTTTAGAGCCACTGGCCTAAGTGTGTCCACAAAACTCACGCTTGCCTCTGATTTCTACAGTCAGCCCACACCCTCGGAACCACGCCCTCGGGATTGTTGTGAAATGACAGAATCTCCCGTGTACTTTCAAGACAAGTGACCTCAGACAAAAGGAAAAGAGAAAAACCTACTCGGCTGTAACACTGATGGTAGAGAAGAAGACAGCAGGCCCCACCCCCCACCAGGTCCCTGTCCTTACAGCAAAGGCGCCCTCTGCTGGGCGTGGCGCCCACAGGAGGGAGGAGGGAGTGAGCCAGGGACCCTGGAGTCACTGAACCTTCAAAGGTTCAGGGACCTGGCCCAGCCACTTCCACTGTCTCATCAGCCTGACACTGAACAGCTCCATGGGCTTGATGTCACTGTGGTTTGGTGGCCCTGCCCTCAAAGCCCCCGGGGTGGTCACTGTGTGGCCCTCAGCGGGGCCAGTCTCAGGTGTGATGCAGCGTGCTCCCTGAGGGCGCCCTGGGGCACCCACCGCCTCCGGAGAGATGGTCCTCAGTCTCTAGAAATATAGGTCTACTGGCGGAAACCAAGAGCAGGGTTTTCCAGTGAACGGGGACGCGTCCCACGGGATGCGACCGCCCGTTCCTGTGCAGCTGGAGGGGAAGGCGCCGCCAGAGGAGCCTGAGGCCACCACTGACCCAGCCTTACTTGTACTCGCAGACCCTCCCAACAACAGGGGTCCTGGCACACGGGAGCTGAGGAAGGGTTCTGCTTCTCAAAGTCCAGGACAAGGCGGTGCTGCCACCCCCACTTCCTGCACGGTCCCCCTGACGCCTCCTGCCCACGACCAGAGCGACCTCCTCAGTCACACCGAGCTGCACCACCACCTGGCTGAGAGCTGAGAGCGAAGGCCCACAGCCCTGGCCGTGCCAGGCCGCCCCCACAAAGCGGCGGTCTAAGGGAACCACCGGCCAACCAGGCTCCAACATCAACCGACAGGCTCTTTGCACGGGCCGGCCGGAGAGGCGCGGGAGGCCAAGTGAGCACGAACCAGACGCATTCTGTGCTTGCTCTTCAAACTAGCTAGTGAAGTCAGGGGCTCCCAGCCCTCTTGGCACAACCTGGGGGTCCAAGCAGAGACCCGAGACGCACCCCTGCGCCCAGCACCCCTACCCCATGGGAAGGATAGGGGAAAGGAGGTTCCTCCGTGCTCAGCATCCGTGGGAACCGCCCAGTCTGGCTTCTCTCTCCGGAGCTGGCCTGCCTCCTGCTTTATGCTCAAAATGACCGTGGTTGGGACAATGAGTGGGGCCAAACCACCTACAGCAGGCTTCCTCTACCCTCTGCTCAGCTCCCGAGCAGCAGGTGAACGAACACTCTCAACACGCTTGGCCGAGGGACACCCCGGCTTTACTCCCCGTCAGTCACAGACCAGCTCACAGGCCCAGAGGGGCAAGCCCCTCAGCCAGGCTTTCGGGGAGACAGTGTGCAGCGCCCACACGCCCGTGGGGAAAGCTGGCACACAGCAGCCAGCCAGAAACATCACCACGTGCGTGCAGGGCCAACAGGGGTGTGGTACGGGGACTGCCACTATGCCCACGTCACCCATGAGGAAACAGGCCAAGGAAGAGCTTGAGGTGGGCCCAAGATTTGAACCCAGATTCTTCTAGTCCCAAAGTTCATCCTGGGTGCTAACATCAGCTCAGGAAGGTGTCCAGGCCCTCAGGACAGGCTCTCCCACACGTGTATCACCTGCTGGGCCTCTCACCCTCCCCAACCCCGGAGTCTACACCGCCCCGCCCCCGCCATCAGTATGGGCGCCTGCTGGATGCTGCACCTCCAGGAGGTTGCTGACGGGGACCTCATGGCGGGGTTGGGGGCTTGGGGGAGCGGCAGCAGTGATACAGGCCCCGGTTAACTCCCCGCCAAGCCACAGCTGTCTGGCCAGGGCCCAAGGACAAGCTCACATGTTCATACTCAGGCCCCTCATACCTCCTGGCGTTGGGCAGACGCAGGAGGTGGCCCTTTATGCCATGGCTCTCAGGTGTGGAGAGGACTGTGGCCCCTCCATGTGTCTCCAGCCCCACAGGAGGCCCCACAGGAGCGTAGGAAGGCGTGGGGACAGCACCAGGCACCCCTGTGAGGTCACAGGAGCGAGGGGCTGTGTGGCCTTGGGCCTGGGATGAAGCTGAGCCTGAGCCCATGGCCCGAGGTCTGAGCGAGCCCGCGAAGGGGGGCGCTTACCCATTGTCCAGGCCGTTCTGCCCAAGCTTCCTCCCCATGTCGCCCACCATCACCCCGGGCATGGGGAGGAGGGTCTTTGGGTCCCGGATCTGCACAGAGCACAGCACACGGAGACCTTGCTGAGCACACAGAGGTCCAGACAGATTTGTTCAAACCCCGAGGGCCATCAGCCCCAGGTGCCGCCCCCTGGGGCAGTACCCTTCCTGTTTGTGACCCAGGAGTGGGCTCCTTCTCTGCCCCCCAGCCGGACTCCACGTCAGAGCCCCAGGAATAGCCCCAGACCTGGCCGGGCGGTCCAGACCTGTGCTGAATGTCTGAGACGATGCCCATGTGGCTGCTAGGATGGAGAGTCCTCCCTCCGCCCAGTGACCCTGGGCCCAGGGCTCAGGGCTTCCCAACAGTGGCACCCAATACCAGGGCGGACAGTCCTTTCCTGGGTCGGTGGGGCTGCCCTGGGTGCCGTGGGGTGTTTAGCTGTATCCCTGTCTACTCACTAGATGCCGGAAGTACCCCCCACCCCTGGGGGATGGCCATGCCTCCGCACACGGTCCCCAGGGACACAGCCCACCTGCACGACAAAGGAGTGTAGGCCATGGCACTGGCCCCCCGGCGTGTACAGCTGCGCGAACACCACCGCGTGGGTTGCGGTCTTGCCCATGTTGCCGACCCAAAATTTGGCAGCTTCAAAATCGGGGGAATGGAGGACGAATTCCTGCACAAGGAGAGAAGCTCTGATCAGCAGCTCACACCCATGGAAGCCTCCTTTTCCTCTGGTGGGCTCTCTGCTCCAACCCCTCAGGTGAGGGGGGAAGCCCCCTTTTCCTCTGGTGGGCTCTGTGCTCCAACCTGTCAGGTGAGGGTGGGGACCGACTGAGGGTTTCCCTCCCAGAGGCATCATAGCCCTGCCTGTACCCGGAGCGTGTTCCTGGGCCGTGGGACTGGAAAAGAACCTTCCCATGGAAACAGTGCCCAGTGTGTCAGACAATAACAATATACGCAAAACCTCGGGGTGGGGAGCCAAGCCCCACGTCGTGCATGTTCTCGGTGAGACCTTCCCGCCCACCTTCCTCACAGCCGCGGGACCGCTTGCTGACCGCCAATCCACGCGGTTTCCAGGCGGGGCAGGTGCAGATCGCTACAGATCTCGTGCGCCCCGTGCAGGCTCACGTGTGTGCTGACACATCTCGGGTCTGATGACTTTTTCACTGGCGACCGCATGTGGTTTGTGGGCTCAAAGCCCAGGCAGCACAGGGACAGGGACACCTACCTCGGTGGCGGGGTCGTAGTGAGCGGTCGTGCGGATGGCCTTGGTGTTACTCCCGTGACTGACTTCGGTGAGAGCCAGGCAGCCGAAGATCTAACGTGGAAGCAAACTCGGAGTCGGGCAGCAGAGGCCCTTTCCGCGGTCCTGGAAGGCCCCCACCCCTGCCTTTCCTTTGAGGTCCAAGCGCCCTTTAGCCACACCCCAAAGCCCCGTTTCCTATCTAACCGACTAGTGGTCTCGCAGCGTCCGCCCAGCTGTGCGGGACACCACACTGCCCACGGCCCCGCTAGGCTGGCCCGGCGGCCAGAGCGGCTCCTGGGCAGTAGAAGGGAACGGGCGCTTTTGCTTTGATGAGGAAAAGCCACATCTAGTCAGTGCTGGGACTCGGCAGTCCCTTGTCTGTTAAAGCGTGGTGTGAACTACCTGGGGGCAGCGTGCGAACACTGTTCCATACGGTGAGACCCCTGGGCTCCCCACCTGCAGCTGCCCTTCCCACAAACCTCAAGAGGACAGTGAGAGATTGCAGGCTCACGGCCTGCCACCGACTGAAACTCACCTCCATGCTGAAGACCTTTGGGATATATTTGAAATGTCTTTCCAAACCAGAGTTGTAAATCGCTGACGTGAAGACCTGAAAAACGTAATGTCATCCCATAAATGGGTGGAAGTTAATAGGGCTGCCGTGCTGCGATGTCACTAGTGACAGCCTGAGAACCCCGCCAACCCCTCCGCGGACCCCCACGGCCACACAGGGCCAGACACCCTGAGAGGCTAGACACAGGCACGAGAGGCTGCCGGGGCTGGGAGGCCTGGGTCCCCTCCCAAGTAGTTTAAGCAAATCCAGCAGAATCACCCAGCACACCCTGAGGCTCTGTGAGGAACTAGGGACAGGACGGGCGGGAAGGGGGGCACATGAGGGCCAGGGGCCCACTTTCCGTCAGACAAGTGGGCAGACCATGTGCTTTGCCATAGGTTTTTGTTTTCAGGGTTTGGGGTTTTTTTGGGGGGGGTCAGAGGAGTAAAGCAAAAAAGTCCCAAAGCTCCTCCTTACAGGGCTGACTTCCGTAGCACTGTTTTCTCAAGGACCAGTGTGCGCAGGTTCACATACATAGGTGAAAACGTTGGACTTCTCACTAAAACCCCCAAGACCTACCTACACATGAAAATCTCTGCTCGTTTCCTACGTTATTCTTATTTTTTAGAGATTTTATTTATTTATTTTTAGAGAGAGGAGAAAGGAAGAAGAGGGAGAGAAACATCAGTGTGTGGTTGCCTCTCGCACACCCCTAACTGGGGACCTGGCCTGCAACCCAGGCATGTGCCCTGACCGGGAATTGAACCCACGACCTTTTCAGTTCACAGGCCAGTGCCCAATCCACTGAGCCACACCTGCCAGGGCTCCTACGTTGTTATTATTAGAAATCTCTTTAAACAAGCATTTCCCCAAACACACAAATCCCCAGAAAACGTTAAAAGCAAGTAAACACGAACCACCCCCAAACCACGGAGGCAAGGGTCTAAATCCCACAGGCTGTGTGTATTTTCTGCACACAAGTTCCTGCAGCAGCGATGGCAGCCTGGACTGTCCTCTCCTGACTCCTACTCACAAACGCGTGCAGGATGACCTTGGTGGCCAGGGACCAGTCGTACATGCCCAGACAGTTCACCAGTGCCAGGAGTTTGAGTGCGCTCTGCAGCAGGTCACTGGGGAGGAGGAAGTCGTACTCGAAGAGCCGCTTGCAGCGCCGGAAGGTCAGCTCACGGTACTGCTCCAGGGAGAGATCGCGCCCCCTGGGATGGGCGAAGAGGGGGTCGTTCTCCAACGCGGAGAAGATGGTTTTCTGGAAATGCAGGAAACAGGAGAATGGCAGTTTGGAGGCAAAGGATGGACTCTCACCACGCCCTTACTTATCCACATTTTCTCGAGGCTGCTGGCTACATGGCACACACAGTCCAACCCAGAAACACTGGGAAGGAGATGACAGTACTTCCCGGCTGAGGCTTAGGAAGCTCCACCAGGCTGGGCACCTGGATGATTCCCTGAGGCTCCACCATCCCGGGGTGCAAAGAGGGGCCCGGCCTGCGCTGCGCCCAGGAACAGCCGCACCTTACAGAGGTGGGCCCGAGGCCCAGGGAAGCCGCATCTTTGCCAGTGAACTGAGGCGCCTACCAGACCCTCTGTGGGCCAGCACGGCCTCACCTTAAAGCGCAGAACGTCCTCGCCTTCCAAGAACAGCGCCATCTCCTTCCAGCTGAAGGACGCGCGTACGCGGTAGGCGTGCAGGGGCCCCTTGGGGAAATCGGGGAGCAGAGCGTCCTTGCTTCCTTCTGGAGTGGGTGCCATCGCTTAACGTCAACCTGGGTAAAATATACAGCCTGAGTCGGGGTGCTCCAGTCATTCTGTTCACACCATCCACGACCAACTGTGTTAAGTGTCATGTGTTACAAAAGAAAAACTAACTCGAAGGGGGCAGCAAAAGAGAATGACCACATTTGGAGCTAACGTTCATTTTCCCCAAACCAAAAGGGAGGGGAGAGCTCCTTGTTTTCACTTCAGAACAAAGGTGACAAGGAGACCCACGGATGAAAGCAAAGGGCAGCGCCAAGGTAAACCAGCTGGTTGTGGTCTCCCTGGGTCAGCTCACGGTACTGCTCCAGGGAGAGATCGCGCCCCAGAACTGCGCGCTCATTTGGCAGAGGGTGCCCCCGGGCCTTTGCACGTGCCGCCTTCCCCTCGCCCCCGGGCAGACATGGGCTGGACCTTCGGATCTCACCAGTCACTCCTGGTCGCCGGGTCAGCACCGCTCGGCGCACACAGCAGACGCTCAATAGGCGTCCTTGGGGCGCTGTGGCCCTGCTAGCGAGAGCCGACCGCGCTCAGCTGCGGACGTCCGCCCCGCCCCTCGGCCACCGTTCGACCCTGACGTCATCGCTCCGCGCCGCCCGCCCTCGTCGCCCAGGAGTCGCAGAATGCGTTCCGAGCGTACTGTCCGCTGGAAGGCCGCGAGAGTGCGCGGGGCGGAGAACCTAGCCGGACGCTCCCGGTCGCGCTTCCCCTGCGCAGAATCCCTGGGACGTTTGTCTAACTTGTGAATTCCAGAGCTACGGAATCAGAACCCCTCGGCTGGGCATTCTCAAATTAGTACGCACGCCCAAGTGCTCGCAACGTCAGAGAACCATGGAGGGTGCTCCCCAGGCCGTGAGAGCGTCCCCAGTGGAACCGAGCCCCGCTGCCCACAGCAGTAACCAACTCGATAGCCCATCTTTCCCTAGTGCTTCCTTCTTCCTCTGTCACACTTCCCACCTCATTCCCGAGTTTGGGGTCGGCTCCATATATAAAACGCATGCACCCAAAGCCTTGCCTCAGTCTCTGCTTGGAAGTAAGTTAAGACAGGCACATCCAAGATAGAATCAGCTGGACCCGGCAATTTGCCATATAAAGAAGGAGGGGCGGGCAAAAGATTTCCATTTAAGGGGACCGGAAGACGGGCAGTGCAGTCATGGGGAAGCGAAAGATAAGTTCAAGTTTAGAGACCGTCAAGTTGCAGATGTTCGTGGGACATCCGGATGGAGAGGTTCAGCTGATATTTAAAAGTTTTCTACTGCTATTCTACTTTGAAATACGTTCTCTTTCATTACATGACAACGTTTTTCTTCGCAGTTGCGACTCTTACTCCAAACAGACTTCTTATTACGGGTATCAGCCGGGCTTCCTGTTGCAAAGCAGAAGCGACAGGTGGACGAACTAGGACGCTGCCTGCGCGCTCCTGAGCTGTGAGAACTGATCCTCCATCTAGGTGGGTTTTCCGGCCCGCGGTCCTTCTCACACAAAGGTGACCAGCCCCAGCGACGTCTGCACTTCCTGGCTGAGAGGGGGTGTTGAATGGTGTGCCGTGAAGGGGCACGTGCAAGGTCGTGGCCGCTTAATTTGGAGGTTCGGATTCATAAACAATAAAAACCCCAAGTCAGAGGTGAATATCTAAGCACTTTATTAAGCGAGAGCAAAGAGAAAGCAAGAATCGAGGGCATGCATCACCGGACGGAGTTCACCAACACCGAACACAGACGCTGCGGAACCCTGGAGGCAGCAGCATTCGGGGTTCATCTGGGAAAAGTTCCGAGTGAAACGTCCTTCCCTCGGGTGAGATTCCCAAGTCTCACTGTGGGGGCCATGGTTAAATGTGTTTTAGACAAACGTGGCTATGGTGCGTCACAGCCATGACACAGGGAGGCCTCCCAGCCCGGAAAAGGCCTAGAGCATAGGAGCGCAGAGCCCAAGAAACCAGATGTTTGAGGAGAAATTAGAGCGGACACCTTGCCTTGCTGCTGATTTGGTTAGGGACGTTACATGCCAAGCCAAATGAAAAAACAAAAGCATTTTGCATCCTGAGATCCACTAACACGGGCAAGAATGCCTGGTTTCATGCCAGTGTCCTGAACCGATGAGCCTTTCCTATGAGTTGCTAACTCCCTGTTGAAACGCCCCTCTTGGCTGTGCTTACCACAGCCGAGAGATTAGCCAAAGAGCAAACTGGGGTGGCCACAAAGTCTGTAAAATGAGAGACACATTTTTCATGTTCGCCAACAATGGTATCGACTTGGATATTTCGAGTACGTCAGCTCTCTCCCGCGTGGTATGACATTGAGTGTTCTCAATGAATGTCTCGATTTGATCGCCATCAGCTTCAGTGGTCTACCCGATGGTGGAGCACCCTCCAGTGAGAAATCTCCAGCACGAAACTTTGCAAACCACTTTTGACACGTTCGACCACTCACAGTGCCTTCCCCACACGTTGCACAAATCTTTTTTTGCATTTCAATTGTGTTTTTACCTCTTGGAATAATAAAGTATAATATGCCGAAAATGTGTATTTTCTTCCATCTTCCGAATTAAGATGGCTACCCGAAAATTCACCAATTTTGATGTTTTTTAAATGCATGCTGATAGGACAGCTGTCACAATAGTCTAGCAAAGTTGTTTCAAATGGAGTTAAAGACAACCAAGTGCTACTAGAGCCGTTGTATGGAAAAAAACAAGTGAATTTTTTGGCCGTCCCAAATGTATGCATAGCCCATGGGCACAGACAGCAGCCAGCAAGATGGGTAAATAACTATTAACCCTTTCAGCCGCCCAACTAGATTAAACCTATTTGGACAGCACAGGGGGTTGAATCATGCCCCTGACCCCCAGCAAGATATGTCAAAGTCCTCACGCACTGTACTTAGGACCGTGTCTGGAAGTAGGGTTTTTGCAGAAGAGACAAACTGGAGGAAAAGGCCACGTGACCACAGGGCAGCGATTGGAGGTGTGGGGCCACAAGCCAAGGAAAGCTACTGATTGATGGCCAGCCCCAGAAGCTGAGAGGCAGGGAGTAGATTCTCCCTCAGAGCCTGCAGAACTATAAGAGAATAGCTTCCTGTTGTTTCAAGCCACCAGTTTGTGGTAACTTATGCCCGCCCTAGAAAACTCAGGGACAGCGGAACAGTCCACCGCGTGATCAAGGGCTGAAAGGGACAGAGTGAGCAGGTGTCTCTGAGGCTCTGTCACTCATTTATCATCAATTCCAGACATTCGGCCCGCTCTTCTCTTTGATAAATCGCATGATTTGAGTTCGTTTTGACGTATCTGGTTCTCACAGATACCTTCTAGGGAACGAAAAACCCCAACTGAGGGACCAATGTACAAAAAGGGTGACGAGTCTCTGATGTTTGTGTTTCATCACTAGCTTCCGCAGACTGTGCCTGTGAAGTTGGCTTCAACCAGCCACTCTTCCCTGTCGCAGGTGGCAGCTGACGTAAGACCCAGCCAGCGTTGTGCTGGGGCGCAGGAGCGCACGCTGTGGCTCTCCCAAATAAGAATGAGGGGACCGAGCTTCCATAAGAGGTGTCATCTTGAACTTTCACAAACTCGGGCTCCTTGATCTTGAGTCATCAATACTGGAGACAATCTGACGTCGGATGCCGGGTTGATCCTTAGGATTTCATAAATGCATCCGCTCCGGACTCCCCAAAGCTCAGCTCTGATCCTGTTTCTGTGAGGCACCAACACTCCTGGAATGGATCCATGGCCGCAGGAGGAAGCAAAGGTTAAATTCCTCAGCCGAGAATTTCACAGTGCAATCCAGCCAGGGAATCAAAGCAGCGGATTGCTTGGGTTTGGGCCCCGCCCCTGTCACGGCCTGCAACGGCGCCCCGCCCCTATGACGCCACGCGCCGCGCCGTCTTCCGTCATCGCGGCGCGCCGCTGCCTGTCCTCTTGGCGCAGCTTGACCATGGCGGAGGTGGGCCGCGCCGCGGTGCGCGACCCCGGTACGCTGCTCCCGGGAGGCTTCTGGGCGGCGGTGGCCGTGTGGCTGGAGAGGCCGCAGGTGGCCAACCGGCGGCTGTGTGGCGTCCGCCTGGAGGCCCGGCGGAACGCTACCCTACCCCGGACCAAGGAGGAGGCGCGGGCTGCGGCGGGCTGCGGGTCCGAGAGATCGGGACTCGGTCCGTGTTCCCTCAAGGACGGCCCGGGCCCCAGGTCGAGCGCGGACCCTGAGGAGTCCCAGGGCCGGTACCACCAAAGCGAGGACAGGAGGGAAGCAGCCGCAGCGCCTCTGCTCGCAGGGGCCCCGGGACAGCCCAACGAGGCTGGAGGCGGGGAGAGCGACTTCTCCGCCTCGGAGCTGGATTCTCTCTGGGACGATTTTTCCCGAGGCCTCGTCGGCAACCATCGGGAGCTGCTGGCCTTCCTCACGGGCTCAGGGGCAGGACTGCGGCCAGAGGCTCAGCGCGAACTCCACGTGGTTCTCAGAACCGTCATCCCGAAAAGGAGCCCGCATTGCCCCCTGGCTGCTCCGAGAAGGGAAATCGTCGTGCAAGGTATGGGTATTTCTGATACCCGGAGATGTGCAGATAAGCAAAACCGGACGGAAGTTAACGCGGCAAGGATAGAGTGTAAAATACATTTGCAACAGGAAGACGAGTCCAGATCGCTCCAAACGCTTGGACTTGTGTGACCAGGCGTTTTAAAGGAAGAATGAGCGGATGGAGGTTGATGCACGCGAAACCCACCTGGGTTTGTTAACTGGTGCGTCTAGAAACCAGGTTTACCCTCCCACAGAGGGGAGGAGATGGGCCTCAACTTCAGGTGTGGGCTGGAAGAGTCCTTTCTTTTGTCTTGAATTTTTTCTGGAAGGCATTTAAGGAGGGCCTCGGGTCATCCTAGGGATGCAGCTTTCAGCTGTTTAAGTGTTTAATGAGCCAACGTTGAGGCTGAATGGAGAAAGGGCCCAGAGGAGCCCGGCTCGAGTTTGGTCACGGGAATCTTTGTGATAGGACGCAGTTGCGTTAAAAAGTGTTCGTGGAACCTCAAGTCAGTGAGAAGGCACAGAAGGGACCCTGTGCCTGTTCCTTTGCGATGTCCTAGGGACGTTGTAGCTTTTTCGCTGTTTCAGGGGCACATAGTAATGTATTTCCATACACAGAGGATGGTCATTGGTTGGGGTGATGCCTGGAAGGCTGGGGGGACACGGGGAACAGCAGACAGGAGTCTGGCAGGTAAAGAGGTGAGTGAAAAGGCCCTTCCTGGGGGATCCCACAGCAGGGCCTTCTGGCTCTCAGGCTAGCTCCCTGCATCGCAGAGCTGTCTGGTGTCGACCCTTCTCACGCTTGGAGCCTCTCCGACTTCCCCTTCTGCACCACTTCTGCCTCCACCTGCAGGAGGTTCTCAGCGTCCAGGGCTCCCGTGACTTGATGGGGCCCACCTGCACGCTCCCTCTCCTGAGGTCTGTAACGTGAACCACAGCTGCAAAGTGTCTTTCTGCCATGTGAGGAGGTAGTCACAGTTTCTGGGTGTTGGGGTGGAGACACCTGCAGGAGGCTGTGCTGTGCACCCCATTAGCAATGCTACATCCTGGTAGGCGCGTACCTCCCCCTCTCAGCACCGTCTGTGTCAGTGGACCTGTAAGACTCTTCCAGGTGTCCCCTGCCCCAGGGGGCCCTCTCCGACCCCTTGCCCAGGCTAGTTCAGGAGGCCTTCCGCTTTCACCAACTGCGCTCTCACATTGGCTCCCCTGAGAAGAGGCAAAGCTAAACCTTCTCTTAGTGAGTGGACCCTAAGGAAGAAGATACTCACCAAGAAGGGCTCCTACAGGCTAAATGGGCTCAAATTAAACAAACAAAACACCAGAGCCTGGCACCCACTTGTGCCCAGGGGCCCCTCACCCAAGCTGCATGTCAGGAGCCGCCTGCACCGGCTCCTGCCACATGCACAGCCCTGATATAGGAGCCCCTGTGATCCTATTTCGGGGGTAGGATGAGGCTTTCCCCAATCATATGCTGTTCTGACCAATTAGAGTGGATGTATTCTGACCATTCAGGACAGTGCACAGTGCTTTGTGGACCAATCAAACTATGGAGATTTGGAGTCCATATTTGCATGAGGACAGACCAATCAGGTTCCAGGGGTGGGGACTTCTACCCATATAAGCCAGCTCCCCTGCCTGTGAGCGCGCTTTTTCTTCCAGAGAAGGTGAGGCTCTTGTGTTTCCTGGCCAAGCTGAAGCCCCAGAGCTGTCTTGCCGGAGGGGCAGACGAGCGGATGCAGCCTATTGGCAGGCCGCAGAGCAGAGCCGTCTCATCCCAGCCACGCTGTTTTCACAGCTGCGCTGCATCACACTGGCGCTTCTTTGCACTGAGTGAAGTTTTCTTTACTTCATTACACACTGGAGGTTCCCGTGGTGACGAATTGGCGGCCGTGGACTGCCATGGAGTTAGTGCCCGCTGACCGAGAGTGCCGTTTTTAGGGCCGCTGCTGCTGAGCATGGCTGCTGCATGCCCGGCGTGGTGTAAGCTCAGGGCCGCAGGGAGTAGGGGCCTGTCTGTCCCGGCCCCTGTTGTAAGCAGGGTGGGGAAGCGCTGGGAGGCTGAAGGTACGGTACACCATCGGTTCGCTACTGTTCTTAGTACTTTTAAGGTGCTCCTGTTAAGACACTGAACTAAGCTTCAATCTGTCATCTGTCTTTTTCCCCTCAGATGTCCTCAGTGGGACTGTAACGTTTTTACCTCTGGAAGAAGATGATGAAGGGAAGCTAAAGGTTAAGATGAGCAACGCGTATCAGATTCAGCTCAGCCGCAGCGAAGAAGAATGGTAAGAGCAGGGTAATCGGTTCCTCTCGGTGGTTCAGTTACTTTTCAGGGAGCGGCCGGGTTCTGGGCCATTGAGGAGCTCGAGGGTCGGCCCCTTAGGCAGTTAGGTTTGTGGGAACGTGTCTCCTAGCTGTTTCCGCTGGTGCCTGGCCTGCGTGGTGTGGTCACTGCCCGGTGGGGGTCTTCAGTCTCCATGCTGTCCGTGGTGCTTCGTTTTAGTAACGAATTTGAGTAAAACTCAAATCCTTCGCTTTGCTACTTACAACTTGGTCGTAGGGACTGTGAGCTTTTCCATTTCCTGCGAGGCCCCGTGATTTTTAGATGCAGTGGGTGTTTGAAAACAATTTAACAGGCTCCCTCAGTTCTGTGTGGTAGTCGGGCCTTTTCAGAAAGTTGAAACGTGGTTTACTTCCACTTGGTATCTTCTAAGTGAAAAAGTCAGAGAAAGGGTAAACTCGTTGGTTGCTTATGGTTTCCTGAGAGCCACAGCCAGTCTGTACTTTCTAGAACATTCTTGGGGAACTTGTCTGTTTACCAGAAAATGCGTTGCACCTGGTTCTGTAGGAAGCAGAGGTGCACTGGGAGGAGTTTGGTCTGGGGTCAGATTGACTTGGTTTTCCCCATTGGCAGTATGACCTTGGGGACATAGCAGCCTCGGTGGCCCTCAGTCTTCCCACTCAGGAGTGGGTTTCATAACGAAGTCGCTAAGGAGGGCCTGAACTTCATGTTGCAAGCTGAGGTGTTTGAAGGGAATACTTGTGGGCTGCCCAGGGGACCTTGTCCTGTGGCCCTTTTTCTCCGCATGCTCGTGTGGGCGAGCGGGCAGTGCTGGGCCCTGGGCGATAGGGGACGGGGTGAGCAAGGCTCCATAACCAGCTAGTGCTGAGGACTGTAAAGAGGAACAAGGGATGCAGCGGGTCTCTGCTCCCATGTTCCCTCATTAGCAAGGGTGGTGCTGTGCCTGTGTGTGGAGGGAGGGTGCAGAAGGCCCCTGAGGCACGGACCCCCAAAGGGAGGCCTGAGTGGACGAGGGAGCAGTGTTGGGACCTCAGGGGGCCCCTGGGGAAAGCATGAGGCCCAGCGAGGTGCACCAGCCGGAGCAGGAGAGCTCTTGAGGTGAAGGGACGGGAGAGCTGAGCATCCGGCGTCCTCGTCCTTTCCGTCAGGACCCTCCTGCATTGTGGACACCCGGAGTGTGTCTTAGTGGGGACTCTACCTCTTGTGGGAGTGAGTTGTGTTCCTCTGATGCACATGGTGACAGGAAGCCTGATGGTCATCACTCTTGCCAGACCGACCAGCTAGTTGTCCCTATGCCCGCCTCCAGCTCTGCCCCTTTTCTCCAGCCACATGGGCTTCTGCCAGACCCAAGGGCCCCGTGGGACGCCTCAGCCTCTGGGGAAGCCCAGCAGACTTCACGCCCGCTCTCCGCTCCGGCCTGCCCAAGTTGCAGCCTCGAGAGAGTGGTGGTCTGGCCTACTGATTGTGGGCACCTGCCGTGGATCAGGTGTTCCATGAGCTGGGGCGGAGCAGTGGCAGCCCCGGTGGGAGCCACAGCTGCACCTTGTTCTCGTGCCAGCGAAAGGGACCTGGGTACTGCAGGGGGGACGGCGTGTCCCCAGCTCTGCGGCTGGGCTCTTGGCTTTCTGGCCAGCAGATACTGGGTGAGCCGATAAGCTCACATCTGTTGGGCGTGTGAGAGTGAATGAAGAACAGAAGTGTCGGGAAGACCTGTGGGTGTTCAGAAGCGGGTCAGTGAGTGGGCGGAGCAGAAGGTGAGGGTCTGGGTGGTTTGTGGTCTGTCCACCTGGCGAGCCCGCAGGGCGCGCGATGCACTTGAACAGTGTCCACAGGAGGAGGTGTCTCTCTGCCTCTGAGACGTTTTTCTCCGAGGTAGAAACTGGCACGCTTCAGTCTTAAGTGTTGGGTAAAATAACTACAGCTGTCTTCTCTCTCCTTTTGGTAGATAAATGTGTAATTTAAAAACAGAAATTGAGACCAGCTCTGCTTACTCATGTTTCTCTTATTTTTAAAGGTTCATATCTGTTTTGATTTTCTGTCCAGAAAGATGGCATTCAGACGGAATTGTTTACCCCAAACCCAGCTGGCTGGGGCGCGAGCTGCTGGCCAGGCTGGCCCGCTGGTCTGTGGAGAGCAAGGGGAGCGGGTTTAAGAGCACCCTGTCCCTCATCCCTGTCCTGGAGTACAGCCAGGCTTACCAGGTGCTCAAGGACAAGTATAAGGACATGGTCAAGGTAAGTCTGGGATGCTGTCTGTCAATCCTCTTGCTTAAATGAGGCGCAGGTGGGTCTGCTGTCTCGTGCACCTGCAGCTCCCACAGGTGCAGGCATTGAGTCAGCACAGCCATCCCTCGTGCAGCCACGCCCCAACGTGCTGAGGGGTACAGGCCACGGCATGTCCTCACCTGTGTGTGGGGAAGAGTTTATCTGCACATCACTAAAATTTTCCCTGAAGGGGGAACAAAAGGGAAAACATTAAATTAGTTAGTAAATTACTATAACTTTGGTATGAACTTCAAGGTGTTTTGAGAAAAATACATGAACGGTTAAAACACACAAGTATGTACTTACAAAAAGGTAAACAATAATACATCCTTCATGTCCAAGACGTAGACGTAACTTAATGTCTCAGATGTAGAAAGTGACCCTAGTTCACACCCCCCGCCTTCTCCTAGCAGCAGCTGCGATTCCTCCCTGCCATGCATTCTACCTGTCACCTGTTGCTGTGTGACAAGGCGCCCCAGAGTCAAAGGTTTGGGATGAGAGCGCTCCTTCTTGCTAAAACCTCCGCAGGTGCTGGGCTCAGCCGACCTGGGCTCTGCTCTCCCCCGGGCCCTAGCCAGGTAGTCCTTTACGAGCTCAGTAACTGCCCAGGGCCTTCCAATGGGGACTTGCACATTTGTCCAGCTTTTACAGTCGCCCTGAGTGAGGTGGCCATCTGAGCTGTCCAATCCACTCCAACTGGAGCGGACAGGAACACTCGGGATCGCCATGGCTCGCCCATGCTGCCACATACCCGCTCTGCGTGGTGTTGGTGTTGACGGTGAGACCCCTGCTTGTACACCTGAAGGTCATCTTGGTTGCCAGTCCAGGCTTTATCCTGCTTTGCAGACAGGGAGATGGGGACAGACAGCTCGGGGATACCCTGGGGAGTGACAGCCAGTCACCAAAGTCCGGGGGGCCGGCGCAGGGGCCTCTGCACCCTGTTGCCCTGCTCCCTGTCTGCCCTCATTTCTTCTGTGTCACCATCCCCCCACCCCGGTGGGTGAGCAGGCCGTGTAGCTGGGTGTCCTGTGATGACCAGTCACGTCGTCTCTGTGCCGCACGCGCTGTCCTGGCCACAGGGTCTGGCCTCGGGCACCGTTGCTCAGGACGAGTGCTGCCACACACGGATGAGGCCAGAGTTCCGTGTGTCTGCAGGTGGCCTGTTGAAGGAGGCTGACTGCGGACTTCTGTCTCTGGAACGAGTGGGTCTTTTTAAACTGAATTCTAGTGATCCGGTCTGACTTGCGCCTTATGGCGGTACTCACGTGTTCGGAGGTGGGAGAAAAACAACGCGTGCTCTTGAAAATTCCCTAGGTGTGGCCTGAAGTGACGGATCCTGAGAAGTTTGTGTATGAAGATGTGGCGATTGCCACCTACCTGCTGGTAAGAACGTTTTTCATCCAAGCTCACGTGGAGGTGGCGGGGGTGGGGGGGGGCATGGCTGCTGGCAGATGCCCCAGAGTGAGCAGCGCCTGTCACACCCACAGCTCAGGGCGCCCAGTTTGCTTCTGGGCGCCCAGGCTGGCTGCACACGTCGTCGTCTCAACCTCGCATGGGTGCGAACAGGCAGCCTGACTAGGCATCGAAGGCCAACCAGTGCTGCCATTGTTAACAGTTGGCGTAGGGGTGCGGGCTGGCGTGGGCGGGGAGGGGGGCCTGCTGGGAGCAGCCTGCTGGGGCCACGCTTTCCCAGCACTCTGGGGAGGGGGGGGCATAGGGAGCTGGCGCTCCTGCTGTGTTTGGACACGCCCTTAACTCGCTAGTCTTGACTTTCCTATCAGATGTTTAGATCGGGCGTTTTCCAATCTCCTTTCGAATGCAGTTCTTAGTCGCTTTAGAAATAGTGTGATTTTGTCTTGATCGTTAACGTGTATGAGACGTGAAGGGTACAACGAACGAATGCACGAAGCAGCTAATCGTCTCTAAAGCTGTCACCAAGAGGTGACCCCCTTGACGCAGCCCCCCTCCCCCCGCAGTGTCCCCATCCCATCTGCACGTCACCTGTGCAGAAGCCCAGGGCCTCAGAGCGGCCTCCCCGCCCGTCCTGAGCACGAGGTACAGCCTCCGTGGGGCTCGTGTCTGAGTCGCGCTAGGGGGGCGAGGGGTCCACGCTGACTCTCTTCTGCTTCGTCCTACCAGGTCCTGTGGGGAGAGGAGAGAGCCGCGCGGGGAGACACGGAGAAGCAGTCCTTCGTGGACTTGGGCTGCGGCAACGGGCTCCTGGTGCACATCCTGAGCAGTGAGGGGGTGAGGCCTGGCTTGGGGCCCTTTCCAGAATTTTCTCTCGAGGGTCTTTGCATCAGCGTGAGGGCCGCAGAGTTCTCTGTGGGAGCGAGCGGGGCTCGGACTCCGTCAGAGTGGCGGCTGCGGCAGCTTCTGCTGCTGCGTGGCAGGCGGCCGCCACCCAGGGCCGGGGGGGGGGCAGCGTGTCGTTGGCCTAGGATGGGTGGTCTCAGCAACGTGCGTGGGCGCCTCAGGAACGATGGGCCTCAGTGGCCCCCGCGGCCCCCGCGTTTGTTGTTGGGTGTTTCCTTTGGCAATCGCACCGTTTCAGGGCATGGGCAGGGAAGAACAGGAAGGCGGCGGGCTCTGCCCTGGACGAGCTTCAGTTCTAGGTCAGAGTTCAGCCAAGTGCCCACACATGGCCGTGGGCAGTGACCATTAGCTGGTCAGGGGCGGGAAGGCAGGGAGTTCTCAGAGCAGTGCTGGGCGTGGTTACCGGAACACCTGGTGCAGCCAACGGGGACTCAGCGGCTTCTGACTCGAGGGGGGATGGCTGGGATTTGAAGCCCAGTGGTGACCCCAAAGCTGATTTCCCCCCCCCCCCCCCCGACTGCAGCCTCTGCCCTGGTGGTCAGACACGTTGGCCCTCACTGTGGGGACGTGTGAGGCTGTCCGTGGGTGTGAGCTCGTTAGGCAGTGACTCAGGTGGGGAGGTATGCACGACAGGGAGGGGCTGGGGTCGGGAAATAAACACAGTCGCCCTGGGAGGGCTCGAGTGTGGTCCCGTGGGCTGGGTGGGACACCCCCCAGGAGAACGTGGCTCAGCTGCCGAGCAGGAAGGGGGGGCTGGCTCCCTTTGCGGGCTGTGTCCTGGGGCTCCGGCCCACAGACGTCCGTCTACTTGCCTGCGTCCTCGTGGTGAGAACTCATGGCGGTGAGCAGAGTGCGGGGTTCCGCCCGGGCCCGGCTGGCAAGTCCGGGGTGCGCGGCGGAGAGGCAGAGCTGTCGCACCCGGGGCTGCTGCTCACTGGGGGCGGTGCCTGCGACTTCAGTTTGCCCTCGCTGGTTTAGTGGGATACGTCGAATGTAACCTCTGTTCTCTGGAATTGTTCCAGCATCCGGGCAGAGGGATTGACGTCCGGAGAAGGAAGATCTGGGACATGTACGGGCCACAGACTCACTTAGAGGTACTGGCTCTGCTCACTTGCTTTTTCCTCACCGTTTTTCCCTTGTGGTAGCCGTTTTACTGTGTGTGTGTGTGTGTGTGTGTGTGGTGTACACACACGCACAGGTAGGCCAGTGAGCTGCTCACCAGAACTCTTTCCGTCAGTCTGAGTAGTCTGAAGTTTAGGAAGGGGATGAACTGCTGGACTCCCAGAGCCTCTCATTAGATTGGAGAGAGCGTGCTGGCCCCCAGGACGGGCAGCAGTCTTCCCCAGCGGGCCGGCTGCGGGTGCTGCCCGGGAGGAGTCAGGTGCGGGAGGGCGAGGTGCATCTGGACTGGGACACCATGTGCTCTGAGCCTTCTGGCAGCCTGGTCTCAGCCTGTGACCGTGGGCTCAGGTGTCCCCAGGTCTACTGGTGAAAAGCAAAACCGTGTCTTTGGGCAAGAGGGTCAGACCGCTGTTGAACGGGCCCTTTGTTTGCATCATGGCCCCAGAGAGGGAGCAGCGTGTGTGTGTCCCGAGTCCCCAGCAGCCCGCCTCAGCCATCTCTGTGGCCGGAGGCCCTCCCCGGCGCCTGGCCGGGGCCTGCTAGGCATTCTGCACTGTAGGCGGGTGTTTTTCCTCTCACGCCTGGACTTCTGTCCTGGTTGCCGGGTGAGTCCTGCGTGTTAAGTGTGGAGAGTAGAAGCCGTGTGCATTCCTGTGGCGCCTTGTGCTCTGGAAGACCGCTCCCGGAAGCAAGTGCTGCTGTTGGTGCGAGCCCAGGGCTCGGTGGCGCCCAGCAGGTGGGGCCCTTCTGGGGCAGGCACAGTCCGGGTGTGTCCACAGGCCAAGCTGGGATGCAGCTTCGCTTAGTCTTGCCAGACCTCACTGATTATAAGTGAGAAGCTGAAGAGAGCACACCTGTTTTAGCAGCAGCACCATGAGGGTCGGTCTCGGTCAGGGAAGCCAAGTGTGAAGCAGGCGCAGGGCAGCCCGCTGCACTCACGCCAGTGCGACTTTGTAACGCAGGTGGGCCTCGTTGTCGAGCGCGCTGTGGGCCAGATAGCTGTTTGTTAGGTGATTGCTGATTGTAAATGATCTTATCGCAGGCTGTTTAGAGACAGATTAGGCAAATTTAAATATAGAAGGAAGAAAAAAGAAGAAAATAATTAGCATATATGAAAACATGGTAAATGACAGCAAAGGTTTGTTTATCCTGCTTTTGAACTACATGCTGTATCTTGCCGTGTATAATGCACACTGTCTCCCAAATTTCTGAGGGAAAATAAGGGTGCGCCTGTGCGTGAGAATCAGCCCTAAAACACGGGTGCATGCTGTACACGGCTCAATACGGGCGAGCAGGCTGGGCGGCGCTGTCCCCGCGTTTGGGTGCCCGTGAGAGTAGAAACTCTGGCAGCGGGGCTTTGCTTGTGTCTGGGGCTCCTGCCGGGAGCGGCCCGGCCCTGAGAGCCAGCGAGTATCGTCACGTGTCCCCTTGCCGGCTCCCGCCAGGGACCTGCTTCGCTGCTCGCTTCTCTGGGTTCATTCTTCAGCCTCAAAATTAGGGACTTTCAAGTAGTTATGTAGCGTCTTTTTGTCTTCAGTTTTGAAGGACAGGTTCACGTTTGAGACAGTTGATTTTAGTAATTAATGACGGTTTGTTCTTCAGTTAGGCCAGCGTTTGAAGTCTTTAAATCATAAAAGCACACTTGGAAGCTTAACTTCAGAAGTGATCAGCCTGGGGGACCTGCCTGTGCGTTGCGCGTCACAGGAGACAATGGGGTCGCAGCCGACAGGTGGGGCACGTGCATCGCACACTTAGGTCAGCTTGGCCTCCTGCGCTGCACTCCCCCTCACAGCCGTTTCTGCCAAAGCAGCCCGTCCCGTGGCCCCGCTCTCCTTCGTGCCTTTTTCTACTCTTGTAAAGCAGCTCATCTGTAACTACCAGCAGGCGATTAGCTCTTACGGAAGTGTTGTTCGATTCTTTAGTGATGGCGCCAGGAGTAGCCGGTACTCTGTGCCCGCCTCCCACACGGATGGAGCCCATTTCCCCTTCCTCCTGGGACCCTCCCTGTTTCTTTACGAAAGCTCTGTTTCGTCCTTGGTGTCTTGCTTTTAGGAAGCTGCGATCACACCAAGTGATGAGACCCTCTTCCCTGACGTTGACTGGGTCATCGGGAACCATTCGGATGAACTCACTCCCTGGATACCTGTCATCGCGGCCAGGTGAGTGGGGGCGGTGGCGGCAGGGCGAGCAGCGGGCGTGTGTGGGTGCCTCCACCTGGCTGTGCAGAACAGTGGCCACTGGTGGTGTGTGGCGACGGAGCCCTGGAAATGCAGCCCGGAGCGACAGTGTGTTGACTCCTGGGTTACATTTGAAATCCCACCCGTTTTACAAGTTAAATTACGGGCACGGGGAAATCCGAGTCACGTACACGGTCACGTTACGTCTCTGCCGGACAGTGCCCGTCGGAAACAGCTCGCTCCTGGGGTATTTACAGCCGGTGATGAAGGACGCGTCGTTTTGGTTGGAAGGGGTTTCTTTTTTTTCTTTCTTTTAAAGAGGAGGGTTTGTCCTCAAAGGAAAACCCTGTCACGGTGAAGGCACTTGGGGCGGGGTGCGTTCTCAGACAGCTTCATGCCCCTGTGTCAGGGCCACCGCGCTGAGGTGCTTGTCGCGTGGCCGCCCTGAGTCGTTTTCCTGCCGAGCCTCCTCTCCACAGGCCCCTTGTGACCAGCTCCAGCTCCGGAGGAGCCACGTGGGCCGGGGAGCGGATCTGATCTCCTCTGCGCCCGCCTCAGGTTCGGCCCCCAGCCGGGAGTCGGCAGGAGTGAACTGTGATGGGAAAGGGTTTCACATGGGAGTCGTTGGCTGCCTGTTCAGTTGGAAACACGGACTGTGCTCTGTTGTTTCTAGGCCTGGAGAGGGGGGAGGCTGGGATTCACTTCATTTGTATGTTCTTCAGATCCGCCATCACTGCATGGCTGGCTGCTGAGTTTTCTGTAAAGGGACCTGCTTTCTGACTCTGGCCTCTGCGCTCATTGGTATTTTCAAAGGTCTTCCTACCGCTGCCGCTTCTTTGTCCTTCCCTGCTGCTTCTTTGACTTCGCTGGGAGGTACCGCCGGAGGCAGAGCACACAGACTCAGTACCGCGGTTACCTGGATTTCATCCGGGAGGTGGGGGCGACCTGCGGCTTCCACGTGGAGGAGGACTGCCTCAGGATCCCATCCACCAAGAGGGTGCGTCCTAACCCCTGGCGTTCTCCTGGGCGGCGTGCTGGCGTTGGGTGCAAAGCTCAGGGCCGGGTCACAGAAGCAGGAATGATACTGAGGAGGGAGAGCGTGCGTCCCGAAGGCATCTGTGCCGGTTTCACTGTCTCAGTCATTGCTGGGGTCCGGGCGCTTCTTGCCGTGCAGTCCCCTCCTTAGGGGACCGTTCTGGCGCTTTCTTCTCCAGGCAGCTCCTCAGGAACCCTCCCCAAGCCCTCATTCATTCCCTCTCCAGAATCTGAGGCTGAGCATGCTAAATCCCAACTCCCCCGGTTCAGGAATAATTGGCTGAAGTTAAAGGCTGTTTGGAAGTTCAGAACAATTTTAAGTTTCCCATTGAAAGCCTGACTAATCCAGACTTCCCTGAAATGTAATTGGCTGTGGCCCCTCCCTGTGACCACCAGGCCTCCTGGTGCCGGGAGGGGCCCACAGTCGGCTTCGGGTACCTCACTGCTGAGGGTGCCTGCACTGTGCTCAGGGCCACGTGGAGGTTTCCTGTAGGGCTTGGAGTCTGAGGGAGGGGATGTCCGCACACAGCGGACCGATCGCGGGGAACTAGTGTGCCTGGTGCGCACACAGTGAAGTCAACTGCGGACATCATGCGGTGTAGTGCAGGGACGGAGCTGGGGCATCCTGAGGGGCGGCCCTGACATAGTCATATTCTTCCCTGGCCTTGTAGTTAGTGCGTGAGGAGGAAGTGCAGAGACGCTGCTCGGGCCATGCACCTGGACTCTGGACAGCCGAGGCTCCAGGGCCTCCTGCAAGGTGGCCTTCCGGGAGGGAAGGGTGTGTGGATTCAGTGTCCACGTGGTACCTAGCTCTCTGTGGGAATCGCACACCGTCCCTTGTTCTGGCAAGGCTGGGGGAGAGAGGGCTCGTTCTGTCTCCGTCTCTCCCCCCACCCTCCCATGGTGACCATCAGGGTCTACATGGGGTGGAGGGGGCAGAGGCCGGGCACGTGCAGGCTGACCTGAGCCAAGTGGCTGGAACCAGGCGGCTGCAGGATCAGTGACACAGACGTCGTTAGGGCACGTTTGTTAGACCTCGGCACAGGTCACGCCATTTACTGTTGTTGCACCATCAGTGCGGGTGTCAAGTTTTTAAAGTTTGGGTTTCTTTCGTGACCGTAGCCGAGGCTTTTCTGGAACCCGTGCTCCAGAGCAGAATTCCACGGAAAACGCTGGACACTTGCTATAGGGGTCTGACTGCGCTTTCAAATGCAGGTCTGTCTCATCGGGAAGTCCAGAACATACCCGCCCACCGCTGAAGTTGCCATGGACGCGCAGAGAACCCAGTATATCAACAGCCGGCGGGGCTGCCCCGCAAACCCACCTGTGGGGGGGCCTCTCCCTGCCCCACCCCCAGCTGCTGCCAGCAGTGTGGGCCCTGGTGGTCGTCCGGTTGGCTATGGAGCCCTGGACGCCGGCGCAGAAGGCTGCTGGCTGCCTGGGTTTCACCCTAGAGAGAAAGCTGAGCGTGTGCGGAACTGTGCCTCCCTCCCTCGTGAGTTTATTGACCAGGTGGTTTTGCAAGTGGCGAACCTGCTGTTGGGCAGAAAGCAGCCAAACCCGGGGGACCCTCGCCGCGAGAGTGGGGACACCTGGCGCAGAGGAGGTAACCAGCCATAAGGCCCTGGGTGCTTGTGGGCTTCCATGTGCCTGAGAGCCGATTCAGATGCGGGAGGGGGCATTCTCAGCTGAACGCGTGGTGAAGAGGTGGTGATAACGAGTGTGCCGCCAACTAGTGCGGACGCGCCCTGCACAGGCTCCCCCCTAGGTTCCCTGGAGTTCCTGTGGGCCAGCGGAGCTCGGGCTCCCTCCCAGCGGGGACAAGGGCAGGGGGGTAACACTCGGGTCCACCGCGAACATGAATTGAACAGGCGGTGGGCTCTCCGGGTCTGCAGCGGCTCGTTTTCAAGTCTGTAGAACTCACCCAAGTGAACGCAGGTACTGGGCATCGGAAGGGTGCCCCTCCCCCCACAGCACGTGGTGAGATCTCATAACTCTCCAAAGGGCCTCCAGAGGTCAGATGTGAGAAGAGGGAGGACAGTGCCCCTGCTTGTTCTCATTGGGGTTGGGGGGCAGGCGCTGTGCTGAAATGTGGCATCCAAGAGCACAGAGTCCCAATGCTCTTTCTGAAGCTGTTCCCAGGTGGGACTGGGTCCCTCCTGCGGCTCCTCTGCCTGCAGGGACCTCAGCCAGCCACCAGGTGGCGCTGTGGGACCACTGGTCCTGGCCTAGCTGGAGCCCTGCCTTTGAGGTTTGGGGTCACTGGTTGAAATCCAAGACCCATCCCTCTGTGCTTGGCTGGCCCTGTGGGTGGGACGGGCCAGTGAGGAGGGAGCGCTGGGCCCTTCTCTGCCCAAGCCTGGTCTTCCTCAGCCACGATTGTTCTGCTCAAGTATTGTCTCCATTCCCTCCCATCTCGTGTCCTTGTGAGGTGGCAGTGCCATCCAGCGTGTCCCTTTCTCCAGGAATCACTTGGCCCTCAGAGTCTGGTAGGGACCTTCCAGGGACCCCATAGCAGCCCTGGCCAGCAAGGCCCTGGCCCAGGGGCTGGCCCCCTGTAATTGCAGGCAGCCCTAGGTACCACAGGGTGTTCTGTGGGCTGACACCCCACCTCCTACATGAACCCCACTGAGGCGGGGCCAGAGTTAGGAAGGCAGACTGGGTGGTGGCTCCTTGTGGGCCCAGAGTCCAGACCTCCTGGTGCATCTGGAAACACAGGGACTGGCCTTCCGCCCCCAGGAGGCCCTCTCCCCGGCTGGACCCCTTGGGATGTCAGCCGGAGGCGGAATGCCCTCCTTGTGAGCAAAGGTGGGCTCTTTTCCAGGCGCCAGGGGTAGGAGAGCGGGGGCTCTGGGTATCATTTCTTGTCCCCCACCCATGGCAGACATCTGAGAGCTGGGGTGGTTTCCCTCGTTCAGTCTGGGGCTGGTCGGAGGCTTCCAGCTGCCCCACCGGTGGGGGGAGCATGCCCTGGAGAGGCGCAGGTGTGTCCTTGATCTCTTGGCCTCTGGTTCCAACCCACAGGTGGTCTTCTCCTGTTCGGATGTGGGAATGAGGGACCGTTTCCTCTGCTGTGGCCCTAGGCATGGGGGCCCTTCGTGGTTCTGAGCCCCACATGACATAAGAGTGGGTCTGTCCCTAGGCCTGGGGTCTCCCCTCGGCACGGCATGGCTGAGGGGCATGCAGGGCGGGAGCTGTGTCCCCTGCTGACAGTTGGGTAAAGACAAGTGAAAGGGCGTGTAGCTGAGGTGGTGGTGTGGGATGGTGGTGTGGGGTGGCAGGGCGGGCCCGCGGGGGCAGCGTTCCATTCCGCCCTTAGACTTCTGTGTCCTCACAGACCAGCTTTGGGGCAGCTGAGCAGTGGGCCCTGAGGTCGGCCAGGTTGAATTGCATCAGCTGCTGGCCCTTTGTGTCTGGAGGCGTGGTGGTCCCTGCTCAGCTTCAACGTGGGGGCCGGCCTGGGCAAGGCCATGCCCGCCTGGCTGGCAGCCAGCTCCCGTCAGCTCGGGTGGGGCCTGCACGCAGCTCGGCTGTGCGGTGCAGACTGAAGCACGTTCGGTTTCAGTGTCTGTGCCCCTGCCACTGGCTGACGTACGGGAGGGACTCGGTCTCACAGAACTGGGAGGGTTTCGTGTCTGTGTGACTGGTTTGTGACGGTCTCTGCTTGGGGGAAACCCGGTTTCAACAGACAGCCTTCCCTTGGTAGAGGTGGCCCACGAGCTGGACGCGGCCACCCTGCACAGGCTGAAGCGGGAGTGCGGCGGTCTGCAGACGCTGCTCAGGAACAGCCATCAGGTGTTCGAAGGTGAGCGGGCTTGCCCTTAAAACACACCTGC
This sequence comes from Desmodus rotundus, assembly GCF_022682495.2. NCBI lineage: Eukaryota > Metazoa > Chordata > Mammalia > Chiroptera > Phyllostomidae > Desmodus > Desmodus rotundus. The sequence goes on from NC_071390.1 coordinate 179,573,337, forward strand.
TCCTCAAGCAGGTGAAAACCACCCTGCCCCGCCCCGCCTGCCTCCCCCCTCAGCTCCTTGAGCGTGGCGAGTGGCCTGCCGAGCGGCCTGTTGCCTGTCCCCTCTCCATCGCTGTCATGTCCCCCAGGACACCTCCCTGCCTACCCCATGCCCTGGCCTCGCCAATGGTAGCCCCACTGTGTCTCTTTCACGAAAGCACCCGTCCTACACAGCTCTCCATCCCATCACCCGGTCCCGCAGGTGCTCCTGTCCCGTGTCCTCCTGCCCCTATCAGTCCCCACCCCACCAGACTGTGAGCCCCGGGTGGGCGGGGCTGGGGTGCAGGCAGGAGGGACACTAGTGAGACTCGGAGGGAGGTGCCGTCTGTGGGTAGGGCTCTCGCCATGTGTGCTCTGTGCTGAGGGACACATGCCAAGGTGACGGCCTCTGTCCCTGTTCTCAGGATATGGCCAGGGACACTACACACCACGTGGTAGGGTCCTACACTGCTGGATAGGTGCCTCGGTCGGGCTCCATGTGGGGAAGGAGGTGGCTGAGGGCCTTTCTGGAGGTGGCGGAGCCAGTCTGGAAAGACACAGAGTTGAAGTTTGCCCTGAGGATGCTGGCTCGTGCCAGGGCAGCCCCAGGCGGTGTGCCCTTGCTGGGCCCAAAGGTCTGCTCGAGGGTGTGAGCAGTTGCCCAAGCCCCCACACTTGGGCTGGTCCCCACCCTCTCACCCCAACCTTCCTGCTCCTCCTCAGCAGGCTGGTGTGGAAGGAGACCTGGCCAGTGGAGGCGAGTTTGTCCGCCCCTCGGTCTGAACATTCCCCAAGGGAGTTGTGTCCTGCCTGTGTGTGTGCACGCCAGCACTCCCCCCGTCCCCCGTGTGCACGTGAGATCGGGGTGTGCAGGCCTGCAGGGCCTGTCGGTGGCCCCGTGGCGCTGAACGTGGTGCTCGTTTCACCTTGACGTCAGTGAGATAAATGCTGCTGTTAACTGTGGCAACAAGCCTTAGTCTCCACCTTTGGGGTGCTTGCAGGCAGGGTCCCCCCTGGCGTGGAGAGGCTGGAAGGAGGGCGGCCCTGCCGCACTGCACTGGCCTGGCTGCCCGGGAGCTTGTAACGAGCCTGCGTCCACGGAGACTCCCTGCTGCAGGGGCCTGCTCCTGTTTTTCCCGCCGCCTTTTCCTGTTTGGCTCTGAGAACGGGTGTGTTTTCCATTGCAAACACACATGCATCTGACTGTTCTTCTGTGCGGTTCACATGGGGCGGGGGGGGAAGGGCACGTTCATTATCAGAAATGCGTCCAGGAGACGGGGGATGCAGCTCTAAGCAAGCTGCCCGCTTGGTCACGCGGAAGCGACGCACTGAGCCTGGCTCATCTGCACAAGCGGGCTGCTTCTAAAGCACCGTGTCGGCCCCAAGCACTCAGACCTGGGTGACGAAGGGCACTCGGGTGCCTGGCACCGCCGGGCTGCGACCCAGAGGCCTGCAGTGAGTGGTATGAGGGCAGCGCCTGCCCCACCCCAGGCGGCAGTGGTGCGTAGTGCCTTTCCCGGAGGGTCAGCTAGCTCTCCGCACGCGCTCAGGGGAAGGTGATGTCTGGTCAGAAACGGGGAGACGGCGTGGCAGGTTCCGTGGTCTCCCCAGGCCTGGGCACCGTGGGGTGGGCGTGAGCTCTGTAGTGTGCTCGCTGTTCCTGTGACCCAACTTGAAGTCAGGGCCTGGTCTGCGCACGGGGACAGCGTGTGGTCTGACTCAAGAACTGGCTTGGGGGGTGCCAGGCACATGCTGGCCCAGGAATGGGCAGGGTGTTAAGAGGGGGTGGCAGAGCGCAAGCCTGTGCTAAGGGTGTGGGTGGCGTGTCAGTGTCCCACTGGCATCAGTGTCTGTCCCCAGGCCTCAGGGGTCCTGGCCGGGCCCTCTCCCCAGACTCCGCAGGTGCTGCTGCGGAGCTGGCTGGGTTTCATCCTAACTGCTGTGCCAGCCTGATCTCTGGAGAGCAGGGTCCACGCTCAGCTTCGGTCCTTGGGACCCCCTGCTCATATTTCTTGCGTGCCTGTCCGGGCTGTTAGGGGCTCCTTGTCTTTTTGAGGTGCACACCCCTGGAATTGGTGGGAGTCTTGCCTTCCACACACTGTTGAGGGGGGTCTGGGCTCCCCATGAGCCCGCCCAGAGGGGCCCGGGGGAGAGCAGGGCAGCAGTAGGCTCGGTGGGCCAGGGCCCTGTCGGGCGGGTGTCTGCATGCCACACCTCCCTCTGTGGCCCCTTGCTCTGGTTCCAGGGGACAGGATTTCATAAACGTCAGCCAGCAGGGACAAGCTGAGAGCAGAGTCAGCTCTCATTCTCACGCCAGTGCTCAGGCCGGGGAGCCAGGTTTGTTCAATAAGCCCCCTTCACTACTCCGCGCCATCTGGGCTCCAGGCGGTTTTACAGCTTCCAGGGAAAACCGGGACACACTTGGTTGCTTTGGCCTCGTTTCATGTGGTGGTGTTGGCTCTCGGGAGGAAACGGCCAAGTGCACAGCTCACGGGGCGTCTCAGCTCTGAGGGGTCCTGGTCCACTGCTGGGGCCACAGCTGTTCTCCCTCCACTTCCCCTCCACCTGGGGCCCTCCGGCTGCCCAGCTCTGAGGTCACACAGGCCAGGCCACCCAGGTCCGTCCCACCGCCGCCCTCACCCCTATTGGCAGGCTGAGATCCTCACTCTTGTTCACCTTTGGGGGCTCTGGCCATGCGGCCCCCACAGCCAGCCCTTCCTTTGCCTACCTTGCTTGTTTTCTCTCATGTGGAGATGTGGTGGAAGGACCAGGACCTCTCTGCAGGGGGGGTCCGGCCGTCTGTTCCCATCAGGGCCACGTTGGTACTGGGCCTCCCACGTCCTTGTGCGGGCCCGGGCACTGGGCCTTCACGTTCCCCCTCCCATCACTGCGGGCCAGCTCAGCCCCTCACGCTGGGCTGGTGCCTCCTCCCCTCCCCCGGTGCTGACAAATTCAGGCCACGCAGGCTAACTCCCTGCTGTCTTGCTCTGTTCCGAACCGCAGTTGTGAACGGCACAGTTCGTCTCCGCGACTGGAGGGAGGAGACGCGGCGAGAGGAGAGGCAGCCGGAAGCCAAGCGCAGACTGTTCTCCGAGGCTTTCAAAACCCGCCTCTGCTGGTTCTTCACGCACCACCCCGATGGCTGTGCTCTGCTGTCAGCCTGCTGCCCCTTCGCCCATGGGCCGGGGGAGCTGCGGCCACCCCCCACCACCAAGAAGAAGAAGCAGGTTCTGTGAGCCGCAGGGAAACCTGTCCCGGCTCCGGAGCTCTCGGCTTCCATGCTACCTGTGCCCCAGCTGTTTCCTCCTGCCCCCCTTCAGCACTTCCGGGGCAGAACATGTTCCCTGGGACCACGAGTTCCCCAGCCAGGAGGAGCCCGAGGGGCGGAAGTCCCTCACGCCCCCCCCCCCCCCCCAAACCCAGGTCGGGGTGCAGCCTCTTGCAGAGAACACAAGGCTCTCGGGTCCTGTGGCTCAGGAGATGTGGGGACATGCTGGCTGGGTCGTGTGTGCAGAGGCTGGGGCCGAGCCTGTGTCCCCCGTCCCACAAGCACCGCTCTTCTTTAGATTCTGGGGAAAATGTCCTGATGTGTTTTCACTTGAGTATTTTTACAGCTTTACACACAAGTACCACCGGTAAACACTGTCGTGCCCCATTCTCCGGGGAATGCGGCCTGGCGGCCCCTCTGTGGTGCGGGTGTCGTGGGCGGGGCATGGCTTGCTCTCGAGTAAGGAGGGTCCGCTCTTCACGCTGCGAGGTCTCGGCTCAGGGCCGGCTGTCCCAGCCCCTAAGCCACCCATCCCAGGCTTCTCCCTCACAGCAGCAGCGCACCTCATGTGCAGTGGTTCCGCCATACGTGGCTGCTGCCCTCCTGCCTCCGCTGTCCCCGGGGCTCGCCGGGCGCAGCTCGTGGGGGCCCCATGAGCCCCTGGCAGGCAGCTGTGTGGAGCTGAGAGCCCGGCAGACTTTCCGTTCTGAAGTTCCCGGTCCTCTGCCTTCTGCCTCCGCTGGTTCTGTTGAGAAGGCGATCTCGGTTTTGTCCTCGTGCCCTCTGGAGCGCTTGCTTTTCTCTGGCCGGGTCTAACCGGTTGCTCCCATGGTCACGTTCGGCAGCCTTGTGTGACGCACGTGAACTCGCTTGGGGTTTGCTGCTGAACCTTGCAAATCCCTGGGTTACTGTTTTCCATCCAATTTAGAAAAATAGCCAGGATTCTGTAAATACTATTTTCTGCTCCATTTTCTCTCCTCTACAACCCCAGTTACACGAGTGTCAGGTCACTCGGCCCCGTCCCACTGGTCATCAGCTGTGTGTGTCTCCCCTCGTTTCCCTGTGGACCTCGGTTTAGGTGGTTTCTGTCTTGACTTGCCTGTGAGGTCATCGGTCCTTCTATTGCATCTAATCCGTTACTCAACGTTTTTCTTACTTGTAGATTTTGTAGTTTTCATTTCTACGGTTTCCAGTTGGTTTTTAGTGTTACTTTTACAAATAACTTCTGGGGAGTTTTCTATCTGTCCAGCCGTCACCCGTCAGGTTTGATGTCCTTTTGTGCCGGGCCCAGCGTTTGGGCCGTCTTGGGGCCTGTTTTCTCCCGACTGGGAGCCCCCTCTGGCTGGCCCTTCACCTGCCCAGGTGGTGTGGTTGCTGCAGACTGGTGACGGTGGGTGCTGGGAGTTGTGGGCGGTGCACGGAGACTTAAGTCCTCTGTGTCCCTGTGGGGAGAGCCACATGTCACTTCCTCCTCGCTCGCGTGCTTGTCAGTGAATCGCTGTGTGTGGTGGGGGCTTGGCGTGAGGCACTGAGGAGGCAGGTCTGTTTCTGTTTTCCCTGGTTCTGAGTCCTCGTCCCATGCCCCTGCAGCCCTGGGACAGGTCCTCCTGAGGTGGGCCTTTCTGGGGCTCATGGGAGACAGGTTCTGCCCAGCCCCCTGCCATGCTGGGACACGAGCTCTGAACTCTGTCTGCCCAGCCGACCCTGCCCGTCTGCACTCTGAACCCGGTCCTGGGCCCTTGGGCTCCGCCTCCCGGTGCACTTCAGGTGTCCAGATTCTGGAGGGTCCCCCAGACCCTCCAGAATCTGCACGTAAACTCCGCAGATCCTCAGCTGCCATCGTCCCAGGTCCAAGCTGGACACTAGCCACTTGAAATGGGGCTGTTGCCACTGAGGATCTGTTTTTTTTTTTTCTTTCCCTTTCTGTTGTAATTTAAGCAGCCACACGTGGCTGGTGGCTGACACACTGGACAGAGCGCTGCGGACCTTTGCTGCCCAGAACGCAGCCTGCCGGGCCACCCCGGAGGACCACTCACCGTCCCTGGGCAGAGTCAGCAGGCTGGGCTTCACCAACCCCGAGCTCAGCAGGTGGTGGGTGTGGATGCTGACCTTGAGCGCAGCCTGCTCCCACGCCCTTCGCAGCCCCAGCCTTTTTAGAGGCTGCTTCCTCTCTGGAAAACCCTTCTCCCTCTTTGCTTCCTGTACTTCAAAGCCCACACAAACCCAGCTCTGGGAAGCCTCTTGCCCCACGCACCTTGGCTGAGCCTTTAGGATAGCCTGACACCAGGCCCAAGGGTCTGACCCTAGGGAGCCAGGCCGAAGCAGCAGACTCACTCAAGGTTGAACCCAGGCAGGAGTTGAGGGGGTTACGGAGGTCCTATGTGGAGAGGCGGTGCCAGGGCCATGTGCCCACCTGAAGGGGTGGGGGGAGCAGGAAGCTCAGCTGCAGCCATGCCCACCTCATCCTCAGCTCTTGGATGCCAGGGTCCTGTCACTCCAGGCATGTGAGGTCCGAAGGTGGACAGAGGTGGAAGCTCATGCCCCAGGCCACACAGTGGAGGGGAGCCCCAGAGCTGGAACCAGGGCTGTGTGGCTCAGGTGTGCTCTCCCTGTGAGGTCACGTGCTTTACAAGGAGACCTGAGGGAGCAGGTGACCTCAGGGGTCTCAGAAACCTGGGGCTGCAGGGCTACCCCCTGCTGGACACTGGAGAGGACCCAGGTTGCAGAAATGTTTCCAGGGGTCAGGAGGAAGCAAAAGGAATTTCCCCGAAGCCCTCAGTGCCCCAGAAAAAGACACTGACGGAGCTTCTCAGCCCTTAGGCAGTCTGGGGTCATTGGGCTGACGCTGCCGGAGCTGAGCCCTGCCCCGCGAGTGGGAGCCAGGACTGCAGAGCCAGCGGCGTCTCAGCCAGGGCAGTGCTCCACACCCCTTCGGCACGTGGCGCCAGCTTCGCCTGACTTCACCCCTGGTCCTAGCTTGTGCGCAGTAATGGGGTTCCTTTGTCAACCTGGGGGTACCCCCTGCCCAGGGCTGTGTGCACCTTCCAGAGCCACCACCTGCTGGGCTCCTGAGCCCTGGAGCAGGTTCTTGGCAGGAGCAAAACCACAGCTCAGCTCCCTCTTTTCCAAGGGAGAGCGCTGCTGGTCTGCCATGCTTGCGGAGGGCCCGCTGCAGCGGTCCGGGATCTGTCAGCCTCTGTCGGACTGGCTGGTGGGGCTGCGTTCTCAGAGCCCACCTGGCACACAGCTTGCGGGACTGGGAGGCCTCCTTCTCCCTGCCCACCCCCAGCACTGAGCCCTGCCTCCCGTGAGGCCTGTGTGGAGCCTGCTTTCCCACAGCACCGCCAGCAGGGAACAGCACAGGTCTCCCCGCCCCCACCCACATGGCCGCAGCAGACAGTCCTGCTGGTGTGCTGTGGGCCACTGACCTGGGCCGGGCCGCACAGCTCACCTCGGGAGCTTGTGCTCTGAAAGGCACATCTCTGCTAGGGCTGGGCTGGTCATGGTCCCCAGGTCATGAGGCAGCAATTGGCTCTGTGTGCAGCACCCTCCAGAGAACGGGACACCGACGGGGTGGGGGGGTGCTGTCTGGTTCTGGGAGGATCTGAGCTCCTGACATGTGGCTGTGGGCTCCGCCCCCGCCCCCCCCCCCCGCCCCGCCCTCTCTGCTTCTGTGACTTGTGTCCAAACACGGCTCTATTCTCAGGGCATGTTGGGCCCTGCCTACTCGTCCTGCACCCTGGAGCCTGGGCTCCGAGAGCCGGGACTGATTCCTGAGCCAAGTATCCACAGGGTGCAGTCTTCTTCCCCCACCCCCACAGGGATGCCCTAGAAATGCCCCCACCCCAGTGCCCTTTGGGGGCTGGAGGTGTGGACTCGAACCCGGTCTCTAGCTCCAGATCTGCTGTGTTTTCGTGGGACTGAGCAGCCCCTGGGGCTCAGAGGGGAGGGGTGGGTTGGGGGTGACTTTCCAGCTGTGCCGCTGTCAGCCCATGGCCTGGGGCTGCTGGGTAGGCAGGGTCTTAGGCCCTGCCTAGCTGTGGGTGGCTGTGGGGTGGGGGTAGGGGGGCCCCTCCCAAGGGCCTCTGAATGCAGAGTGAGGTCTCTGATGAACCTGAAGGCCAGTCAGTGACCTGGGGTGGGCTGGCACTTGGAGCCCCGGTGGGAATGGGGAAAGGGAAGCCTGGCAGTCGCTGGGTCTTGCCATTGTGGGGCATGACTGACTGGGGCCCTGGGGGTGAGGACAGCAGCTGTGACATGCCCACAGCACAGCCCCAGGAGGTCCTCGCACTCAGCTCTGTCTGGCACAGGGCTGGTGCCTTCCCCTCACGAGCCTGTTTGCTCACCTGTGAAGTGGGACAACAGTCCCCTTCCAGGCCACTGACTTTCCTGACTCCATGAGCTGATAGTCTCTGTTGGCATCTGGCTGCTAGAGGGACCCAGCAGACCACCCCTGAGCAAGTGACAGAGCAGTTGGGGTTTCCATGGAAACTAGAAAACCACACAGATCAAACAGACCTTGTCATCAAAACTTGAAATAAATCTGCCCTGGCCGGTGCAGCACAGTGGATTGGGCACCAGCCTGCGAGTCACAGGGTGGGCGGTTTGATTCCCAGTCAGGACACTTGCCTGGGTTGTGGGCCAAGGTCCCAGTACGGGGTGTGTGTGAAGCAACCACACGTTGTTTCTCTTCCTGTCTCCCTCCCATCCCCTCTCCCTACAAATAAAGATCTTTAAAACAAACCCTGAAGTAAATCCAATTCCAGTCCTTAGCACTTAGGTTTCCCCCTCCCCAGTCCTCAGAAGCACCCTGCCAGTGGAGCTGGGGAAGGTGGGGGGCGCTGCCTGGTGCCCCAGGCATCTCTGCAGACAGGACAGCTGAGGGGCTGGGCTGCCCCGGACAAGGGACACCCTGGCAGTGTCAGTTATTTTCTGCCCCCAGCCTATACAAGGCAGGCGGTCTAGCCCTCCCTGTGAGCAGGGCCTGAGATGGGGGTTCCAGCCACGTGATTTCCTGAAGCTGAGTGGACATATGCTGCCAGGTGGGCTGTTCGTGCTTCGCTGGGCTCTGGTTAGGGCCTGAGCACCCCCACTGGGCAGCATGACTGAGGGCAGTTTTTCTCTGTGGAGTTGGCCTGTGCCCAGTGGCTGGGGAAGGGTGTGCTGGCCACCGGGGTTAGCCTGGGCAGCACACCAGGAGTTTCCTGTTAGCAGCGGATCTGACCCTTCAGACGAAGACACCGAGGCTCAGCGGTCCGGGGGCCAGCAGAGGCCCGAGAGCCTGTGTGATGGGGTGGGGGCAGAGCCAGGTCTGCGTTGCTAGGCGAGCACCCACCACCCCCACGATTCAAGTTTGGATGCTGTTTGGGGGCCCTGACCCTCATTCCCACCCACGGACCTTGCAGGCCCGGTTGGGGGCTTTGGGCAACTGGAATTGCTCATCCCCATGGAACTTGGTGTGGTGCCATTAGCTGCAGCTCCGTCGTGGGGACTGGCTCTCCTCAGCGGGGCGTTCTTTGGCCTGTGTGATGCCTGCGGGTGGTGGAACACCAGGTCTTTCCGAAGACGACTTACAGCATCATCTTCCTGACTTCGGGTGGCTCCACTGGGGCGCGCAAGCTCGAGTCCTGGAGGGTGATGCTGTAAATCAGATGGCTGCAGAAGTGAGTGTCCATAAAAAGCCACCGCTAAGGGAACGAGCCAGCAGGTCACAGAGACGTTGGCAGTGCGTGTGGCTGGCTCCCTGCACCGGGAACAGCTCTTGCCTGGAGTGGGTTTGTGGGTAAATACTGGGAACCATTGAGTGACCAGATGCATCTGTGGTCCCAGCAGGGGTCCCTCGTGACATCTGCAGCAGCGTCGTCGTGATGGTCGACGGCACTCTCGACAGCTGTGTCTTGGGAAGTCTTGCATCCCTCCTAGCTGATGCGCAATGCTGAGCGAGGGGTGGGACCCCTTGCTGAGCTCGTCACCCCTGCCGGGAGGAGGCACCCAGCTGCGTAGGTGCGGGCGCTGGGTGCCTGGTGGCCACAGGGACTAGGCAGCCCTCCTTGCACCTCCGGCTGGCAGCCAGCTTGGCCTGGGGTGAGGGCAGGCACTGCGGTTTTGCCTGACGGGCTGCGAGCCGGGGAGTAGCTCACCAGTGTCAAAAAAGGAGACGGGGACAGGCCTCCAGCAGACCAGGCTGTTGGCCGGGTTTCCTGGTGCAGTGGGTCATCCATCTCACTAAATAAATGAAGTTTACTGACAAATTCACTCACAGCCCTGCCTGCACAGGTGGGTGCTGGGGCAGCACCTCCGGGCTTTGCAGGGAAGGATGAGGAGTGTGGTGGGACTGCTAGGGGGCCCCGAGGTGGAGGCCCTGCACGGCCAGTGTACCCCTGCAGACAGATGGCTGTGAAGGGCAGCCCCTGCCCAGGGGGTCCTCTCTGTTCCATCTAGAGAGAGCCCCCAAATTCACGCTTGCTGGAGGCAGTCCTTCTGACAACCCAGCACCCTTGGCTTGTTCCCTGCACAGATCCCTAAGAAGGCCCCACGCCCCCCATGGCAGCCCAAGCCCAAGGCCACATCAGCAGCAGGCCTTTGGCTGGGAGGCAGCCTGGTCCTTCCAGCTTCCACGAGGCACACACTTCTGGCCAGATGGGAGGGAGGGTGGAGGCCTAGGGAGTTGCTCTCTTCTTTTTGGGCAGAGAAGGGAAAGTGACTTCCAAGAACTGAGTTGGATTCAGGAATCTTCCTGCCTTGAAAATGCCTTCTGGACACTGCCCACAGGAGCCGCTGGTTCTGCCCGTGGCTTCAGCCAGGAGGGGCCATGGGGGCAGAAAGCCCTCCTGCCTGCCCAGGGCTGCCCTGTCTGCCTGAGGGAGTGAGCGGGTCTGCTTGGGCCTCTGTTCCGCTTCCCGCTGTATGCAGCCCACTCTGCTTTCCCAGGGGACTGGGGTGCGGGGAAGGGGCGGGAGGAGGAAAGGTTAGGGGTTCCAGGGAGGACGTGAAGTCCCTGCTGGAAAGGCCGGCCCAGCACGTGTGGTTGGAGGGTTTGACTTTCTTAAGAGACCCTGGTGGGCACAGCCTGCCGGCGTCGCCCGCATCAGGAGTGGGGAACGTCGCTGCCGAGTCCACAATGTTAAGGGACACGGGGGATAGTGTGGGCAGCTTCATGCCAACGAAGCCGTAACTTTGCCATCACATCACGGGCGGATTCCTGGAGTGACAGGGCCAGCTGGAGAGGAGGAGGGACCTGAACAGCCCCGTATCTGTCAGGGAGATGGAAACGGTGACTGGAAACCTCCCCGTGAAGGAAATTCAGGCCCCGTGGTTTCCCTGGAAAATTTTACCAAAAACGCTACCAATTGTACCCAAACTCTAGTGGGAAGTAGAAGAAGGAGAAGAATTTCTCAACCCATTCTAGAAGGCAGCATCACCCTACTGGAATTGGACAACGGCGTGGCGAGAAAGCGAACCCCAGACAAGTCCCTCGCCGGAACGTAAGCCCAAGACGTTCAGCACGGCGTCGGCTCACCGGTCCAGTGGTGGAGAAAAGTGGCGATGCGTCATGTCCGAGGCGGGTTCATCCCGGGGGGCAAGGCCGGCTTCACATTTAAGGAGCAACCGGTGTAATTTGCCACATTAAGAAGCTAAAAATGACAAGAACCACGCGATCATCTCAGAAGACGCAGCAGCAACAACAACAACAAAAGCTTTGTTAAAACCCAGTGTCCATTTTTGATAAAACTCACAGCACAGCACTGGGGGTTGGGGGGGGGGGGTTGCTTCTCCAGTGGACAAAGAACAACTACCTACCAGCCCGCTGTCACTTCGGACTCGGTGGACAGAGACGAGTGCGCAAAGAGCCGGGCTGGGCCGGGGCAGGGGCCCAGCCTCGTGCCAGGGCAGCAGCTGGCGGTGACCGGGCGGAGTTGTGCTTGCTCACACCCTGCAGGGCGGGCGCTGCCACGAGCCGGCGGGGCACGTGCACTGGTGCTACGTAGCTCAGCCCTGTTTGGCGGAACAAGGCAGGATGTGCCTTCTCCCTCACCTCTGTCCTCAGAGAGGGGGTCTCCCTACCCCTCCCCGGGCCGGCCTCACACCTCCAGGGGCCCCTGCACAGCGGCCTCCTTCCCTGCGGGGGGCGTGCCCCCTGCCCTGGGTCCGTGGCGGGTGCGCGGCATGGTCAGCTTCTCCCTGGGAGGAGGCCTTCCGGGGCCGTGGTGGCCCGTGCCTGGGTGGTGGCCTGACCCGGTGCAGCCTCAGGAAACCATTACTGCCGCGCGTCTGAGCCACGCCCCTTCTGAGTGCAGCCTGTCCCCTAGTTCTAAGTGATAAAGCAGAGATTTTGTTCCTCTGCCCTGTGCCCGATCCGTTGGCTGGCTCCAGTGTCGGGCAGGCCGAGAATGTGGTGGACGGAGGGAGACTTCCTCCCAGGGTCCCTGTGGGTGGGCCCCGCTGTGACCCTCACTCCGCAGGCAAGGAAGTTGGGGGACAGACGTGAGCAAATGAAGGAATGGAGGGGTGGATGGAAGGGCCTTCAACCACCAGGTCCTGGGCCCTGGCCCACCTGTGACGTGAACAGCGGGGTTGGCCCACAGGGCGGCGCTCGGGGCAGCGCCTGGCCGCGTCCTGGGTGTGCTGCAGGGGGAGGACAGACCCTCTTAGTGATGGGGACTTGGGTGGCACCTCCGTGTGGAGGGCAGGGGCCAGGCGTCTGTCCCCTCCCGCCCTACTCCCACCCCAGGGCTGGGCACAGAAAGGCGAGGAAGTCTCGCTGAAGGTTCTGGTGGGCTGGGAGCACTTCAGCTTTCCCGTTTTGACCGGTAGTCAGGCGAGGAAGTCGGGGATCTGGAGCCGTGTCCTGAACCTGTCCCCCGTGTCCTTGGGGCGTGAGAGGCCTCTCGCCCCCAGTCCCCCACACCGCACAGTCCCCACCCCTGGCTGGCTTGGGCTAGAGAGCAGTCCCAGCAGAGTGCAGCTGAGGGGCTGTGGGCCATCTGGAGAAGCGCTCTGCAGAGCTGGCCAGCGCTGGCGCCTCGGTGGGGAGGCGGCCAGGGCTGACTTTCCACTGCGAGGAGAAGCGCTCTGGAAGGGCTGGGCGGCCACGTCCAGGCTTCTGGGCTCTTCCGTGTCACGTTATCCTCCCCTGCACCCAGGCCAGGGGCATGTGCTCTGACTGCCCCAGCTGTGAGGCTCCATTCCGCTCAGCAGGCGCACCGCCCACCACGGGGCAGTGTTTTCTGCCCCAGGGGGTGCTAAGCCCATGGGGAGCAGACAGGAAAGAGGGGTCGTAACAACCTGCGCTGGGGGATCCTATGACCACTCGCGGGTCCTTCTGAGCCGTAGGAAGCTCACACGGGTCACCCTCATTAACCCTGGTTTTACAGACGAGGAAACTGAACCCGGAGAAGGCAAGGAAATGGCCCGAGGGTGAGAGAGGAGCAGGACCCTGACCTGGGATGACCGACCCCAATGCAGTGGCATTCACGTCCACGTGTTTCCACGGTGACGGGAGCCTGGAGGAGCCACCCCTCCAGGGCCCGGCGTCAGAGCAGCCTGTCCGGGAACCGTGAGCACACAGCCGGGTGTCGAGGGATGAACAGGAGTTGGCCGTGGGACGTCCCACGTCAGACAGCTGGCCCGGGCTCCCCCGTGTCACTCAGTGAGGCAAGGGCGGGAGCTCTGGCAGTGGGGCTGGACCGCGTGCCGGTCTGCACAGCGGGGGAGGACGCCAGAGCCCTACATTACACCACACACAAACCCAAACCCTGGGTGGGTTAGAGACCTGAGCAGGACGAACAGCCCTCCAGCGCAGCGGTCCTTCTGCTCTTGGTTCGAGAGTGGCTCCCCGACCGGGACACAGGGTGTCCGAGCCATATAGGAAAACGCTTACCACACCCTGGGGCACCTGGGGCCGCAAGCACGCTCGGGGGGAGGCTTGCAGCTGGCACCCGGCACCCAGAGGGAGGACCAGCGCCCGGGACACACCAGCGCCTCCAGGGCTCCATGAGCAGGACGTCCTGCTCTCGGCCGGCCACTCGCTCGCTTGCCTGGCTACTTACCTTTTGCTCCTTTGTTTTATCCACTCTGACCTTGGGGCCTCTTGTGGGGTGCCAGGACACAGGCTGCCCCCGGACTCAGCTGCCCCCAGGCCCAGCTAAAGGCTCCTGCGGGGCCCTGGGTGCTCCAGAGCGGAGATGCCCACATCGGGGCTATTCGGTGCCATTTATACCTTAAGGGGCTGTCCTTGAAATGTCAGTCACAGGCCCACGGCAAGCACAGAAATCAAGAGCAAGTGTTTGGAGAGTTTTATAGTGTCTCCCAAGCACCTAGACACACCAGCTCACATGGTGAATCCCACGTGATGCAGGCCACACACCGTCACCCACAGTAGGACCACTTTTTGGCCTGGGGTGGAGGGTTCTTCCCCACAGTTTGACAAGTGCTGACCGAAGTAACCCTGTGCCAGGGAGCAGGGGTAGTCAGGAGGGCTTCCTGGGGGAGGTGTCCCCCAAGGTGCCGTGAGTTTCAGACCCATCCTCTTGAGGCCCTGGGATGGAGGGAGCCTGTCACTGTAGCCTCCGCGGGCCCGCCTGTGAGCCAGAGCAATTGCCAGGCCCCTGGAGAGGCCAAGGGCAGCGGAGACAGCAGCACGGAAGGGAGGTGCGTTTCCAGGCAGGCTCAAGAATGTGCTGATTAGGACACAGTTCTGGGAGAGTTCAGCGGGGCATCTTGTGGAATCTCAAGTATGGCCCGTATGAGGGGAAGGAAGGTTCGAGTTCCCACCCGCAAGGCCTGGGAGGCCTGAGGTCAGCCTGTCCAGGCTAGGATTCCACAGGCCTGGAGGCACTGGCTCCAGGGCGGGAGGGAGGTCGGCAGTAGAGGGGGTGGGCTCAGGCGGGGGCGGGAGGCGCAGGAGGCACAGGAGGCGGGGTGCACCCAGGCTCCCAGCAGGACACGGGACATCCCGGCTCTCCCCTCACTCCTAGGGTGGGGCTGCAGTGGTGACCCCGGTGACCCCCCCAGTTGGCCTGCAGGAGCCTGGGGCCCGGATGCGGGGTCCACAGCCCATGGCCTCTAAGCGGCTCCTCAAGACACCTGGTCCTTTACCTACCAGGAGGGGCACAGGGTCGCGCCTGCATCTCAGTGCCATACTGCGTCCTGAGACATGTCCCCACCGAGAAGCTCTGCTCCTGCGTGCTTGGCAACAGGCAGGCTTCCCGGAGCACGGGGGGTGGGGGGGTGGTGGGGGGTGGGGTAGGTTCCGGTTCGTGCACCCGGTCCAGTGGGGACCGGCGCAGAGTGTGACCATCCCATTCCTGGGCCGGGATCCTGGCACCTCCTGTGTCCTTGTCTTCGAATTTGTTTCTGGTTGTGACACCAAGGAAACCGAGGCACGGGGAGGGCCTGCGGCTTGTGCGGGACAGCCGGGGCTGACCCTCCCACGCGCCCTGAGCTCCCTCCTGGTGCCTCCGTCCTACCTGGGCTCAGGTCAGGGCAGCCATCCCCGCAGACGAGCCGAGCCTGGGAGGGTGGGGGGGGGCAGCGTGGGCTCTGTCCGCTCACCTGCCACGTGGAGGGAATACGTATTGTTGCTTCAGTTATCCTACAGGCCGGCTGCCTTTCCGGCGTCTCCTGTTTGTGGGTGCTCACAGGTGGGTGGGTCTGTGTAAGGGCCTCACACTCGGTGCAGAGCAGCCCGGCCACCTTGACCCTGACCCCGACCCAGACCCCAACCACCAGCAACCTGCTCTCTATCCACAAGGTCTGTCTTTTCCAGACCACCATGGAAACGGAGTGACACATCAGTGTGGCTGCCAGAGACCTGGCCGGAACGGCTGGAAAGGTGGCCAGGAAGGGCGGGCTCTGGCGAAGGGCTTCCCTCCTCAGTGCCGGCCATCAGCCACCACCCCTCCTCGTCCCTGGGGGGCAGACATTCTGCTGCGTGGTCACAGGGGTGGAGCCCCGTCTGTCCCTGTATCTGTTTGCCCCACAGAGCACGTTTGGGTCTTTTCACGTTTCTGTCTTCCGCCAAACTCAGGGAGTGTTCAGCCATTATTTCTTCAGATTTTCTTCCCTGCACCACCCTCTTCCGCCTCGCCTCCTGGGAACTGGTACAACCATTAACCCCGGTATGGTTTCCTCGCTGGTCTGTGAAACATGGTCCACTTGTCATTATTCCCTAAGTTGCACTTTTGAGATGCAATTCGCAGAACATACAGTTACCATTAAACCTACAACTCCGTGGTTTTTAGTATATTCGGTGTCGCGCAGCCGCCGCGGTGTTGCGATTCCAGGGCACTCCTGTCACCCCGAAAAGCCACCCCACCCCTGCTAGCAGTCACCCCCACCATGCCGCAGCCCACCAAACCGCCCAGAGCCACCCGTCTGCTCCGGCCTCTATCGACCTCCTGTCGTGACAGTTCTCGTAAGTGAGGTCACAGAGCGCGCTCCTTAGTGACCCGCTCCCTTCACTCAGCTTCGTGTGCTCGGGGCTCATCCAGGGGGCGGCGGGCCTTCGGTGGCCGTGCCCCACTTAGAAGGACCCCTACACTCATTGGTGGATATCAGGGTTGATTCCACTTTGTCTTTATTAACGCTGCTGTGGACACTGCGCACAAGTTTTTGTGCGGCTGTGCGCTTTCAAGTCTCTTCAACTAGACAATGTGCCTAGGAGTGAAATTTCTGGGTCCCAGAGTTTTCAAGGGGCCGCCACGCTGTTTCCCACGGGGCTGCATGGGTCAGCACTCCCACCAGTAGTGCCCCAGGGCACCCTGTTCCCGCAGCCTGGCCAGCACCTGGGGTTTGGGTTCTGACCACAGCTCCCCGGGGGCAGGGGGGGAGGACTGGTGTCGCGCGTGGTTTCGGTGTGCGTCTCCCTGATGGTGAGTGACCTTGAGCATCTCTGCCTGTGCCTGTGGACCTTCTTTGGAGAAGTGTCTGTTCAGACCCTCTGCGCATTTTTGATTACATTATTTATATTTTTACTGTTCTATTCTGGACACTGTACCCTCGCCACCTGTGACTTGCAAATATTCCGTGTCTGTTGTCTCTTCACTTTCTTGGGTGTGTTCGCTGCAGCCAAGGCGTTTACTTTGGAAGAAGCCCCATTTATCTATTTTTTCTTCGATTGTGCATGCTTTGGCTTTCGTATCTAGGAAACTGTCGCCACCTCTGAGTTCACAGAATCTTACACCCTCGTTCCCTTCTCAGAGTGTTATGGCTTTGGCGCTCACATTGAGGTAGGTGTTTGAGTTCATGTTGGCGTTGATGGTTGCATATGGTGTGAGGTAGGGGTCCAGATGAATTGCTGTCTTGCCCGTGGACAGCCGAGCGTTCCTGCGCCATCTGTTAGAGACTATTCTGTCCCTGTGCACGGCCTTGGTCCTCGTTGAAAGTCAATTGGCCACAATCACGTGGGCTTTTTCTGGGTTCTCAGTCCTTCTCTTCAGACCGCACCATCCTCGGGGCTCTAGCTTCGTAGTAAGTTTAAAATCAGGAAGTGTTCGTCCTCCGACTTTGTTCTCCTTTCTCAAGGCTGTTTCTGCTCTCTGCGCTCCCTTTCAGCTTCCCGTGAATTTTAGGATCAGGGCGTCCGTTTCTGCCAAACAGGCCACTGGGACGTCCTTCGGGACTGTGCTGGCGCCGCAGACCGGTCAGGGAAGTGTGACCGTCCCGACAACACGCCGAGTCTCACAATCTGTGAACATAAGATGTCTTTTCCTTCATTTAGGTCTTCAGTTTCTTCCAACACCGTTGTGTAGTTTTTGATGCACAAGTCTTGCATCTCTTTGGTTAAATGTATTCTTCAGCATTTGTTTTTGTTTTAACATTACTGAGGAATATGCTTAATTCCACCTTGGGATCGTCCGTGGCTAGTGTGGGAGATCATGTTTGTATGTGGATTATGTAACCTACAACTTTACTCAGCTGCGTATCAGCTCTAGTAGGATTCGGGGGGATTCTTTCTTTTTAGATTTTGTTTATTTATTTTATAGAGAGAGGGGAAGGGAGGGAGAAAGAGAGGAAGAGAAACATCAATGTGTGGTTGCCTCTTGCACGCCCCCTACTGGGGACCCGGCCCACAACCTGGGCATGTGTCCTGACTGGGAATCAACTGGCAACTTTTTGTTTCGTAGGCCGGTGCTCAATTCACTGAGCCACACCAGCCAGGGTTTGGGGGGATCTCTAGGGCCTTCTGTATATAGATCACGTCATATGACAATTGAGGTCACTTTGTGTCTCTCTTTCCCACTGGTCTTTTCTTTCTTTTTTGCCTGGCTGAACCAGCTAGACCCTCCAGGAGAGGAAGGCGGGGGAACCTGTGGGCCCCCGCTGCCCTGCCGTTAGCGCCACGTCCCCTGCGGTCTGAGGCATGCTGGGAACACATGGCACCCAGGCATCCTGGCTCCATCCCCTGGTACAGCTCCCACCTTGTCCCTTAGCCATCCTCAGTCAGGTGCCCACCTGGAAAGCTGCTCCCTTCCCTGCTGAGCGCGCCCCCTGTGTGTGGGCCCTGCCTTGCTCACCAGGCAGCCGGAGGATGCGTCTGCACCACTGCAGGGCCTGTGCGGCTGCCTCTTTCCAGAGGGAGAGATCCCCGCGCCCCCACTCCTTCCCTCCTCCTTCCTCTCCTGCTCCCACTCCCTCTGCTCCCCGCCCTCCCCCAGTCACGTCTGAGTGCACCCTGCATGCACAGCCTGGCGTTTCTTCGTGCCTGTCTCCTCTTAGAGCTGGAGATCCTGAAGGGGAGAAGCCTCAGAAAACCAAGGCTCAGAGAGGCTGAGGAAGTTGCCCACAATTGCACAGCGCACCCCGGCCAGTCTGTCTGAGTCTGCGCACCTTGCTCGCTGGACCACAGGTGGCTGGCGCAGCCACTGCCTTCCCCGCATGCCACCCTCCGCCTCCCTCCTGTTGGGCCAGGCAGCCTTCCCTCCCTCCCTCCCTTCCTCCCTCAGCGTTTCTGTCTGCCCCTCCTCCCTGCTTACCTGCTTCTCCTTGTGGGATGTGATGTGGAGCCTCTGGGCACCCTCGTCACGGTGAAACGCCTGTCATCAGACCTTCGAGGTCCTCAGTGGCCCCCGTAGCCCTGTGCCCTTCGGTGCCATTTGCTTTGTGTGGGGTGCGCCCCTGCCATGTTCTCACCCTGCAGAGTCCCAATCACCCCTCCATGGAGAGGCACCCCAGCCCCCAGCCCCCAGCCCAGGCTGAGCCTTGAAGGTCTCCAGCCATGTGGGCTGAATTATGAATTTGTAATCAGTTCCTCACGCACCCATGGCCCACACTTCCTCTCCCCATCTCATCAGCGGGCACAGCCATGCAGAATCTGCCAGTGACACCTCTCCCCACTTCCATCCCCAGGGCTTGGGGAGGGAGGGGCACCCACACTTAGTAAGCACCTGCTGTACGCTTGGTGTTGACTGTTTCCAATTTGCTTTACGTCATGTTCCCTCCCAACAACCCTGAGACGATGGTGGATAAGGAAACTGGGGCTCACCGAGCACGGTGCAGGGGCCAGGTGTCCGAGCCCCGCCCCGCCCCACGCTGGCAGTGAACACTGAGGCCGTGCCTCCCACCGGCGGCCCCTGCACCGTGCAAAGGACTCTGCGGGGTCTAATGGCCGTGGGATTGCAAGATGACCACGGTGGCCCAGGAGGTGGGGGCTCCTGGGAGGGGAGGCTCCGGGCTGTAGAACAGAACCTCGGAACCTCGGCGCTGCCTCCAGGACCTCCTGAGACCCTCTGGCCCCCGGCCCCCTTCCCCATCCTGGGCTGCAGCCCTGCACAGAGCTGGCCTTATCTGCTCAGGGCTCTTAGCAGTAGAAGCCCACACTGCCCAGAGGAGCCCCCGCAGGCCCCCAGGTCTTCCAGACGGGCCCCACGCAGAGCCCTGCCAGGCCCTGCCAGAGCCCTCCGACACTCAGAAGTTTATAAAGTCAAAACGTTGCAGTAAGCTAAGCTGCTCTGTGACGTTCACGCAATAACAGAATCGCCTAAGAACACGTTTCTCAGGACGTATTCCCACCCTTCCGTGACGAGTGACTGTACTTTAAAAAACAAAGGTGTGCCCCTCACCGGGCCACCTAGCTCCCTCCCGCTCAGGCTCGTGTCTCAATCACAAAGCTCAGCGCTGGCTCCCGGCATCCCCGCCCCTGCCCAGGAATATTCAGTGGTTACACGCTGCCTGGAAAATTCCTTCAAGTCCCCCAGAGGCCCCAGATCTGCTGGCTCTTGTTGCTGCTGTGGTCCCCTGTCGGGTCACACCTCTGAGGCCCACGATCTGACTTCAGTGTGAGGTCAGACCTGGGATGCCCCGCGCCCACTCTCCCCACAAGCCTCTCCCATCCGTAGTCTGCCAGCAGAGGCAGCTCCGGTTTCCCGGAACCAGGGCTCTCCCGGGTGCCTTTTCTTCACCCTTGTCCTGCCAGCTGAAGATCCCGCAGGGTGGCTGGGTTCAGAAGCCCAGCCGGGTCAGCGGAGGAGAGAGAGATCCTCCGCCTGCCCTGCCCCTCCGACTGGGTGCGGGGCTGGGAGGGGGAAGGCTCCCAGCCCGCGCGCTTTCTCTCTCTAGCCCCTCCTTGTCGCTCCCTCTGCCCTCCTTGCATGGCTCCCCTCCCACCCCCCTGCACCCTCTGGAGTCACTGCAGTTTGGTGCTAGCTAGTGCGGAAGAGGGACAGGCGCAAGGTGAGGGACGACGACCCCGAGTGGCAGACCGGTTCGATGGCGTCCCGACCGCTCCTGAGTCACCGCCGGACGCCCCAGCGGAGGTGTGACCATCGCAAGCACCGACCTGGTTCGGAGCGGTCCAGCCTGGATTCAGCCAAGGGGCAGCTCGGCGGCGGGCGCGGGCACGGCGAGCGCGTTCAGCACTCCGGACAGCGCCGCGGGCGGTGAGGTAGTGCGGCCGCCCGGGGCCGCTCCCAGCGCCGCAGCGCAGAGCGCTGGGCCAGGGCACCGGGGCCCCGCGCTTGGCTCCGCTCCGGACCCTGCCCGCCAGCGCTGCCTCTCCGAGACTCTGTGGGCGCTTCCCCGGCCCGCTCCCGGAGCCCAGCCACGAGCGCGGGGCCCCGGCTGCCGCTGGCCCGCAGGGCGCCTGGTGCGCCGCTAGCGCCACGGGCCCGGGCGAGGCGCTGCTGGCGTGGGCGCTCGCCGTGTCGCTGCTGTCCAACGCGCTGGTGCTGCTCTGCTGCGCGGACAGCGCCGAGCGGCGCGCGCGCGTTTTGGGCGTCTTCCTGATGAATCTGTCGCAAGGCCACCTGCTCTTGGCGGCGCTCGACACGCTCCTCAGGCTGCTCCGCGTGGGGCGCAGGAGGCGGCTTCCAGGGCCCCTTCTTGGCATCCTACGCAAGGCCGAGCCAGTGGTGGATTTCCCATTACGATACGCCCAGTCCCTGTGACTGCGCGACATCCGCCTGCTGCTGGCCTACGCGTGGGGACAGTCGCTGGCCTTCACGTTTGTCGCCCTTGCCTGCTCAAGTCTCAGCGACAACGCGCCTTCGCGGCCTGCTCGCTGCGCTTGCGGCGCGCCTGCATTTTGCTGCCTTCCCTACAGCTCCCCACACGGGCTCAGTTTCACGTGGTTCAAGGCGCTGCGGGTGGTGTCCTGCCACTGCTGGCGCATCCACGACGTCTCCTTGCAGGCGCTGGTGCCGCTCGAGGACCCACACCCCAGGTCCCGCCCCACAGCCCCACCCAGCGCCAGGGCCGCACTGACCAGAGCTCCAGTGGGCACCGCTGCCTGCCCAGGTGTGGGCAGGCTTGTGGGGCTCCCCCTGCGTGCTGCTCGCAGGGTTCCACAGTGGCCTGTCTGTGTGCTCCGTGGGCCTGCCATCTGGAGGGCGTTTGCCGTGTGGGTTAAGTGCCCACAGCAGGCAGGGAGGCTTTGCCCAGCTGTGCAGGTGGGCAGCCCCTCCTCTCCTGGGGCAGGTGGGCGTGGATCTAAGCTCCTTGCCATTTCTGCCCTGCTGACTGGGTGCCCTTGCCTGACCCTGGGTCTCAAGTCTTGGAGAGGGGGTGTCTCAGGTTCTGTCTGCTCACTGTTTGGTGGGCCTTTGCCCACTGAGTCTCCAGCTGGTGTCATTGGTCTCTGTGGGAGAGGCTTACAGAGGGGAAAGGCAAAGAACTGCCCCCTCTTTCTTGCCCCCATGCCTCATTATTCCACTTTTGCAAAAGAACTCCCCCTCCCCTCCCCGCGTTGTTCTTTCTCTCTTGTCCTGTCCCTACATAGCTCTCGGGCTCTCCAGCCTGGATCCCCCAGCCTGGACCCTGCCTGGTCCAGCTCTGTGTTCTGGACTCGGGCTCTGGCCCCTGTCCCCTGAGGCCCCTGCCTGCTGCCCTGTCCCCTCTCTCGCTGTCCCAAGGGCCTTGGGGGAGTGGGCTCCGCCTCAGTCGGGCAGGCCTCCGAGGTCTCCTGGTTCCAGGTGGGCCCCGCCCCATGGGCTCCTGGATCTGACAGCAGAAGACGCAGGCCTTGGAGGACAGTCTCCGTGGAGGGAGCATCGAGGGGCCGAGTGGGGGCAGCACCGGACTCTGCATCCCTCACCCCTCCCTTTCCCAGACTGCCTACTCGTGGAGGCAAACGCTGTGTCCCAGCCCCTGGTCTGCCTGCCCCACACCCTGGGCCTCAGTCCACACCGTTGGCTGAGTAAATGAAACCCAAGAGTGAGAGGCAGGAAACAGGGAGAAGTCACCGGCCCCCAGCCCCTTGCCCTTCGTCACGCACGCCAGGGGCTCGAGGTGGCTTTGCGATACTTCTACCCAGGACGAGTGTGCCTTCACCATGTCTGCGGGAGGGTCTAAGGACACGCCACATCCCAGGTCTGGAATGGTTTCCGGGAGAAGACCCCTGAAATATCTAGCAAAGCTGCGCACAGCCTTCTGGGGGCGGGGACCTTTGAGAGGCACAGCTTGTCCTGGGTGTGTGGGTGCGGGGGGCTAATCGGCAGCCGCTCAGAACCTCATCCACACGTGTGGCCGTGAGGGTCCCATACGGTCCACACTCACGGTGTGGGAGGCGGCTCCTCCCGAGCCCGGACCAGCTGTGCTGCCCAGATGGGACCCCGCAGTGCCCCTCACTGGACCTGAGGCCCAGAGAAGCTACACAGAGCCGCTCCGCCAGGAAGAGCCAAGGCTGCCATATGCACTTGTCTGTGGTTCTAGAACCTTCCAGACCTCTAGGGCACGGATGTGTGTATGTCGGGGGGTCACTGCCACTGAGCCCTTGCTCAACTCCCCTGCAGGCTGGTGGGGCTTGTGCCCTTTGTCACTGTCAAAGCCACTGGGACGTCCTGAGCAAGGGCAGAGCTATGGCAAGGTGGCGGCCGGCCCGCACGTCCAATTCCTGCTCGATGGCAGTTCCACCAGGTCCCGGCCGGGACCGACCCGCTGCTGAGGCTGCACACGCACCAGCATCCTCCACGGCAGCTCTCAGGACTCGGAGTGTGACTTCTGCCGGCGGCAACACGCTGAGGGCCTCGCTGGGCCCCGCTGGAGCCCAGAGCACTCCCTGGGCCGTGGTGCGGCCACAGAGGTGTCACCTGGGCCCCCATGTGCCAGCGTGGGTGTGGGCAGAGGTAGGGGCCGCTGGGGCGGAGGAGGTGGCAGCTTGGTTTGGTGCCGGGTTCAGCTGCGTGGCTGCTGGGTGGCCCTAGGACGGTGTCTTTCCGTCTCTGAGCCTGTTTCCCCACTTCCTTTCTGCGGGTAAGGTGACCTTGTTTGCTCCAGGTCTGCTGGGGTGACCCAGGCTGTTCCAGCCCCATTCCTGGCCATGACCTCCCCCCTCCAGCATCGCGAGGTGCCGCTGGACTGGGAGTCTCTGGGAAGTGTGTCTCCGAGAAGCCTGGCTGTCGCTCCCTCTGCTCCATGGCCGGTCCTCATGGCACGTGGGCTGGGTGCTGGGGCCGCCTGCATCCCGTCGGCCTCATGGCGGTTCACTAAGAAGGACCAGAAAGAGAGGATGGACCCTGTTGCCCTCCCCCACGGCCACGCTGGGACTCTTGACCGTCCTGGGAAGACGAAGACAGTCACAGGTGCAGGCTGAGCCAGGTGTCCCAAGACAGCAGCCGGGAGGCTGGGGGCCGCCCTCCCCAACTCAGCCGCTCTGCTCCCCGTTTGGGTCACAGCACCGTCCTCGGTCTAGTGGTCGAGGGGGCCGCTACCATTGTTGCTACATGGGCCCCGGGGACAGGGTCTGCGGGGGGCACATATGTCGTGCCCCACAGTTCAAGGAGAGAGGGGTGTCAGCAGTCACAGGCCCTCCTATGGGCGAGCCGAGGGAGCTGGTGAGCAGAGGCATGACCGCTCACCCCTCAGCCCTGTTCACTACTGACATCCTCCACTGCAGCCCCGGCCGCCCCTCAGAGCAGGGAGGGCTGTGTGGTCGGGGCCCCTCGGGGTCCTGCAGGCACCCCCACACCGGCCCCTACCCAGGGTCCGGGGAGCGACAGCCCCCACACACGGCAGCCAGCATCTTCGGTGGCCAAGGCTTCAGTGACGGTTTATAGCCTGGGGAAGCCAGCCTGGCAAATCCTTTCCCACCAACGGGGTGCTGTCTGGCTGCTGTGGGCTGATTCTTCATAACTATTTTTTACTTATTTACTGTTTTAGAGAGGGGGGAGGGAGGAAGAGAGAGAGAGAAACATCAATGTGCAAGAGATGCATTGATTGGGTGCCTCTCACACGCCCCCTACTGGGGAGCCAGCCCGAAACCCAAGCATGTGTCCTGACTGGGAATAGAACCGGCAACCCTTTGGTTCACAGGCCAGTGCTCCATCCAGGGAGCCACCCAGCCAGGGCCAGGCTGATTCTTTAATGCCTCCCCTGGCAGGACATGGTGGAAGTGCTTCTAAGTCATAAGGTGCAATTCAAATAAAATAATTCCTTGTTGGGAATAACAACACGCGTGTGGTGGGGAACAATTTTTAGGAAG
The DNA here is from genome assembly GCF_022682495.2 of Desmodus rotundus. Taxonomy (NCBI): domain Eukaryota; kingdom Metazoa; phylum Chordata; class Mammalia; order Chiroptera; family Phyllostomidae; genus Desmodus; species Desmodus rotundus. The sequence goes on from NC_071390.1 coordinate 179,597,536, forward strand.
GCGAAACAAACCACCCAGGCAGGTCAGCGAGAGCGTGGTCCTGGCCCTGGGCCTGGGGCGCAGGTGTGAGGCTGGATGACGTGGACCTAGAGTTCCTGAGGCCTCCCCGCCCGCGGGCGCCCCAGTCCGCACAGGAGAGTGGGCCGCCCTTGTGCGGAAGCCAGAGCCAGGCTGCGGACCCTTCTCCGGGCTGGGAGAAGCAGCGGCCGAGTGGGCCCAGCCTCACCCCGTGGAAATCTGTTCTCACAGCCTCAATCCATCCGAGGGAGCTGTGTGCCCGCCGTTGGAGGTGGTGCCTGTTCCTCTCCCATCTGCCTTCTCTGAAACCCCCATGGAATTTTCTAGAAGACCACTCGGGCACAGCTGCCCCGGGGGAGTGCTGTCTGTTGTGCCTGTGCTGGGCATTCTAGAACACTCTCTGCCAGCGGATTGGCTCACTCACTGGGCTCTCTCCCTCCAGCCTGTGGTCTTTTTTTTTTTTTTTTTTTTTGCCTGTGGTCTTTTTAGTTTAAAAGATGCTTTTCATGTGAACTGAACTGAGCGTATTGCAAAACAGTCTGTGTCCCAAGGGCTTCGTGAACCAACACACATCTCACTCAGAGGGGACTCCGTTTCTCTGCGGGGCGGAAAATGCTGACTTCGCATCAGCCCGGAGCCGACCGTGGCGCTGCCAGGAAGGCGAGTCCCCTGCTCAGCTTCCAAGATGACCCAGACTAGACCTGCCGCCCCCACACCGCCCCTCCATGGGCAGGGAGGGCCCCCAGCTCACCCCCGCAAGCCTCCCACTCCCTCTGACCTGCCAGCACCACCCAGCACCGCCCCCTCTGAGTCTCGGAGGACCTGAGACCCCGAAGGGCAGGGAGCACTGGCCACCGTGGCTTCCTTGTCGGCCACTCCGGGCCAGGCTGCATTCCCACAAAACCTCTTCAGTGCCCAGCAGGGGCAGCGCCAGCCTGTGGTTGCAGGGCCCTTCGGAGGAATTAAATGTGGCTCTTGCCTCCCACAGCCAGCCCTCGTGGACTCAGGTTCCAACCCCTCTGCTGGGTCACCCGCTGCACCCTGACCTCGAAGCTGGCTTTGGGCTGCCCCGCCCCTTTTGCCCCATTACTCGGTGGGCTGGCTGGAGAGGGAAGGGATTCGGTGGGACAGGGAGGACCCACACACCTCTCGCCCTCAGGGAGGGAGGGCTACCCTCCTGGGCTGGCCCCTGACAAACCGTGGGTGTGTTGGCCCCCCGGGGAAGCAGCCCTGGGTGGGAGGCTGCTCCTCCCCACTCCCCCAGGAGGAAACAGGCCGGTCCTAGAGGGGGCCACCAAACTCTTCTCCCTGCGTCTTTCAAACCAACAGCGGCCAGCGCTGACCCCTTTTCATCAAATCTAAACCCACTAGCTTACAGTAGTGTCATTACTGTACACGCCACTGGGAAAGACAGACGGACCCGAAGAGGGGCTGTCACTGGGGGCGGACGGCCGGGCGGAAGGGCGGCAGGCTCAGAGCTGGACCCGTCTGGGGGAGGGGACGCGCCTGTCCCCACCGTGGCACACAGCCTCCCGGCGTGGGCCTGAAGCCTCGGACGGGGCAGTCACGGGCGCCGCCCAGAGAGACGGGCTGGCTGGAGCCCCGGGGCCCCCTGGGGGACGGGGCTGCCGTCCAGGTGGACAGAGGGCAGCGAGGAGCCGTGGGCGCCAGGCTCCTGAGGTGCTGAGGTGGCAGCTGGAGGCAATGAGGCGGGGCCGCTGAGGGATCGAAGCCTGTCCCTGTGTTGCCTGCATGGCACGGTGGTCACCGTCACCCCAGCCTCTGGGCTAAGTGGCTCGTCCAGAGTCCCCGGGCCGAGTGCCATCTGGCTCCGGGGTCCTGCCTCCCGCTGCCTGGAACAGCTGGTGAGGGAAGCCCATGAAGGCACGTGGCTCCTAGAGGCTGTGGGGCCGCTGTGACGCCCTGGGCCATGGGCCGTGGTGCCTGGCCAGTGCTGTCCCCAGGGCCCAGGGCTCAGGGCGTGAGCTTGCAGATGCGGAGCTGTGAGAGGTGGCCGGCAGGCAGATGTGTGCACATCTGGATGGCAGTCGTCACCTGTCCAGCTCCATGGAGGGGGCGTCACAGGCTTCGGCTGAACCCCAGAGTGGCCCTGGGAGGAGGGAGGGGGCTCTGGGCAGACAGGCTGGGGTCCCCCTTTCCCTTACCACGGGGCCAAGTGTTCTGGGCCTCCCTCCGGTGGCTCTGGTGACGCAGGTATGGGCACGGGGGAGGGGAGGCGCGTGAGAAGGGGCCCTCCCCCTCCCCCAGGAGTGGGCAGGTCACTGTGGAGGCAGGGGTGTCTGTGTGGGCTCTCTGGGCCCCTCCACATTGCCTCCCCTAGTCTGGGGGGAGGACGGCGGGAGAAAGGGAGACTCACTCCAGTGAGCCCCCTACCCCCGCTGGGCCAGCCATTGTCCCCTTAGTGCCCTGAGCCCTGGCCGGCCGGCACATTTCTCTGAGGACGTGGGGCCCAGCCCACGAAGGGCCCTGCTGGGGCCACACCAGGAGGGGCTGCTCCCGAGGGTGCACACTGAGGCCAGGTCCAGAGGGGCAAGTCGCCTACAGGGGAGCCACCCACCCTTCTAGGGCCCTAATGTCCCCACAAGCCCTTCTGGCTCTGGACAGGGTGGGGAGATGGGGCGCTCCCTCGACCCTCTCACGGGACAAGGACCAGAGCTGGGTGGCTTGGCCTGGCTCACAGTCAGCCGGGGTCGCTGGCCCCAGTCCTGGCTGGGAACGAGGATTTTTAGTCAGGCTCAGACGGGGATTTGGAGGTCAGCTCCCAGTGCCCTCAGGTGGGAGACGGAAATGGCCCCAGGGGAGTGCCTACCCCTGGGGGCGGAACAATCCTCGGAGAGGCTGCTCTGATCGGTCCTCCGCCCCCTCCTCCCTGCTTGGATCTGGCGCCTCGCTGTAACCCGACTCCGCTCCTGGGGGGCGGGAGCCGAGTGCGCTTAGCCCCGGTCAGGCTCCAGTGCCACATCACGGAGCTGCCGCCCGCCGCCCACCATGCTGCTGCGGCTGCCGCTGCTGCTCCGAGCCGCGCTGGCCGCTGCCGCCGCTGCCTGGCCCGGATGCAAGCCCACTGGGGACCCTGCGGGTAAGGTGGTCTGGACCGCAGGCCCTGGGGAGAACGGGGGCGCCCGGGATGGGAACACCCTCTCCCCCGCGTGGCCCACGGCCCCGGATAACATCCCCAAGTGGCGCCCCGTGGTGTTGGACTGGTGGCCTGCCCGGCACGGGGCACCGGCTCTCTGAGCACCTCCAGGCTGGGATCCCAGGGCGGAGCGCACAAGCAGCTGGGGCAGTGAGGGACGCCGGGTCCAGATGTGGGGTCCTTCTCCGGTCAGGGCACAGCGGCGGTGGGGCTCCCTGCAGGGGGGGCCCAGGAGCAGGGAGCCGGGATCTTGCAGGGGCAGGCCGTCCGAGGTCTGTGCTCCCAGGAAGGGGCGGCCTCTGAGAACAGCAAACTCTGGACCCCTCCCTCCGAACTCGGCCGTGATGTGGCCGACAACAACGTCTCAGGAAGTGGGCTCGGAGGGCTGGGAGGGGGCGCTGTCCCCTGGCAAGGAGTGCTGGGAAGGGGTGGGGGCTTCTGGAAGGCAGGGACCCAGGGACCCTCCAAGTTGTGCGTCTGCCTGCCTGGTCTCACCTGAAAGTGTGGGCCGTGCGGGAGTTTGGGGTCCTGGCCACACCTCCCTCCCTGCAGCAGGCCCTCAGTTTCCCTCAAGTTAAAAGGTGAGGTTGCATGGAGCCCTCTGCCTCAGGGTCTTTATCAGCAGCAGACATCTTTGCCCCCAGAGGGCGGAGTGCCCTGGCGTCAGGGTCCCAGGGTGTCAGGTTCAGAACCTCCCCAGGGCCAGGGGTGGTGGGTACCTGAGAACTTGCTGCACCTGCCAGCGTTCCCCCACAGGTGTGCAAGTGCGTGTGTGGTGGCCTTGTCCCTCGCCCTCCTTTCTGCAGAGAGGCCCAGGCCAGGCACACGCACACGCAGGTGTGCACGCGGGATGCAGACAGAACTCGCACCGGGTCGTGGGCGGACCCTCCCTGGGACCTCTGAAACCCCAGGAAACGTCTAGAATCCCAGGCTGTCGGGGTCCTCCTCCTCTGGGAAGCTCTCTGTCCTGCCTTCCCAGGGGGCAGTGCCCCCTCCCTGGACGCGGGCAGCGCCAGCCACCCCTCCTCACGCTCCTCTTTGGCATCGGTGTCTCTTTCCAGAACAAACCCTCCCCAGACCCATCTTCCCTCTAAGTGTGGACTGCGGAAGCTGACCATCTCCTCCCTCCAAGCTGCAGACGGGCAGGGCTGAGGCTGCGCAGCTCGCACCCGGGTGGCTCTGTCCAAGGACTGTCTCTTTTCCCCACCTCCTATGCCCCGGGGCTCGGAGCCAGCTAGACCCTCCCCTCCCCTCCCTTCCTCTGTGTCCCTCCAGGTCTTCACGGGGAGCCTGGGGGCTGAGGACACTTTCATGCCCCTAGGGGCAGGTCTGGGTTCAAATTCTGACTCCGCCACTGTGCTGTGTGGCCTTGGGTAGATGGCATGCCCTCTCTGACCTCACTCAGGCTTCTGTGTGAGAGGAGGCTCTGGACAGGCCAGCCCGAACAGGCTCCATCCCTCGGCTGGAGAAACGCTGACACCTTGTGGGCAAGAGATGTAACAGCGACCGGCGCCTCTGAGACGCTGGCCTGGCCCCACCACAGACGGGATTTTGCATTTTCTCAGAGCTGCACCCCTAACGCCGCTGTCTCTTTGCAGGTGGCTGCCACCGGCCATCGGCCGCAGACAGTGGTACGTAGTGTGACAAATAACTCGTGGCTCAGTAATCGAGTCCAAACTGCTTCTTCAGCAACTGGAAGTGAGACAAGACCACAAGTGTGGGCCATGGAGGCCGGCCACCAGGCCCAGCTCCTGCGCAACCGTCCCTTCCCCGTCCCCCTGCTCCTCCGCCCCCTCGCTGCCCTCTGAGCTGGGCTGCACACAATGGGTCCAGCCTTGAAGTGCCGACCCTGAGACTCGCCGGCCGTCCCACTCTGTGTCCTGGGCTCAGCCCCCCCACCGCCAGCTGAGCCGGGGAAGGGGGTAGCACCGCCCCCTCGGTCAATTCCGTCCTCAGTAAACCGGGGAAGGGGGTGCTGACCTCACGGGTGGGTCAGAAGGTCACGTGGCTCAGAAGCAGACATGTCTTCAAGGCTCCTGTGGCCAGATCGGGCATCTGCTGTCTTCCCAGTGGAAGGACCAGGCTTGTTTTTTTAAAGCAGGAAAATGTTTTCCCGATAGAGAAGTCAAGGACATGCCCTAAAGTGGCAATCCCCCCACCCTGGCGAGACTGGCTCCCTGCTCCCATTTCACAGACACCGAGGCCGAGACCCTGAGCGGCTGGCAGGCCCACCCACCAGGGAGCCGCTGAGCCCAGTCCGAGCGGAGCCTTCTCCGCTCCTCCCTCCGTCCCACTTCCTCTGAAGCAGCCCTTGTCCCAGTCCCTCCCTGGCCAGACTGCAGTGGTGGTGGTGCACCTCTCCCTGTGGGCCCCGGCCCTGGGTGGGTCTGCTTGGGCACAGTGACCCCTCAGGGAGCCTCTGACAGACAACCCTGTGGGTCCTCTGGGGTCCCTGTGGGAGGGCCTGACCCGGTGCCCCCCCCCCCCCCCCCCGGCCAGCCACCTGTGTGGACCTGCAGCTCAGCACCTGCCGGGATGCGGCCTACAGCCAGACGGCCTTCCCCACCCTGCTGGAGCACCGGACCCGGGAGGCGGTGGAGTCCAGCTCCGAGTACATCCTGCTGAGCGTCCTGCACCACCTGCTGGAGGGCCAGTGCAACCCGGACCTGCGGCTGCTGGGCTGCGCCGTGCTGGCGCCAAGGTGCGAGGGCGGCTGGGCGCGCAGGCCCTGCCGGCGTGTCTGCCAGGCCCTGCGGGAGGCCTGCCAGCCTGCCTTCGACGCCATCGACATGGCCTGGCCCTACTTCCTGGACTGCAGCCGCTACTTCGCGGGCGAGGAGGAAGGCTGCCACGACCCGCTGGAGAAGCTGAGAGGTACACGGGGCGGCGGGCGCCCTGGGGCCGTGGTGCTGTCCAGGCAGCCCAGGAGGACCGCCGAGTCAGAGCGGGCCAAGTGCTCCAGCCCGGCGGGTGCAGAGGCCGAGAGCAAGCGCTAGCGGGAGCGCAGGTGCGGAAAGAGCACAGCTGTCTAGGCGGCCAGCGGCCTTGACCGCAGCCCCCTGCAGAGTGCTGCGTTTCCCCAGCTGGCCCTGGGCTGGCGCAGGCAGGGCACCTGAAAGTTCGCAGGTAAGATACCGCCCAGCAGCCAGACCCACAGAACAGGGGTCTGCGGGGCCCAGTGGGCTCCAAGCAGCTGCGAGAGGGACTGCAGAGCGATGGGCTCCGGTTCCTCGTGTGGACAAACCAGCAGAGGTGGAGTGGGCATCCCTGGGCAGTGGTAAAGAAGTCCTGGAGGGCTTCTCAGCAGTGGTGCTCGGGGGGGGGGGTGGCAAAGCCCTGCATGGAGCTGGGCCAAAAGCCTCCCCAACCCTTTAACCACAGGCCTGCTGGGCCCCCTGCTGGGCCTCCCAGAGCAGGTCAGGAGAGGGTCCGTGGGTGCCCACCCTCCCAGCACAGAGCCATCCCTGGTGGTCGGCTCACAGGTTCCTGCCCTGGTGACCATCCTTTTTGTGCTGTCCCAGGCAGATGCCACTGGTCACACGTAGCCCTGAGCTTGGAATGTGGCTAGTGTGACCGAGGGTCTGACTTTTTATTTGATTTGATTTGATTCTAATAAATTTAAGCTTAAGTATAAACAGGCACGTACAGCCAGTGTGTGACGCTGGATGGTGCAGGAGGACGTCAGCCTCTGGCCTCTTGTGCACTCACGTCACCAGGCAAACGGCAAGGTTACGCGACCTGGGGCCGAGTGCCACACATGGGGTCTCATTTGCACCCCACAGCAGCCCTGAGTGTCCGCCACACCCCGCTGTGCAGACAGCAGAGGGGCGCTGGGTGGGCAGACGGCGGGGCGGGGCAGAGGGGGGTGACCAGGCTATGAGATGGAGTGAGCCGTCCAGGCCCCAAACGCCGCCAAGCAGCTGCTTCAAGCAGTCTCGTGCTGGGATGTCAAGGATGGCAGGGGGCACAGCTGAGTCTCAGCTGGCCTCCAGAGAGCCCGGATTCCCGTTCCGCCACTCCCTGGCTGTGTGGGGCCCCATGTTCTCCAGGGGCCTCTGCACAGAGGCAGTGGGTCTGGCCCCAGGGCAGCACTTTGCATGTGCAGAGGCTGGAGATGGGCAGGAGGCGGTGGGGTGGGGTGGGGACCCGAGCGAGGAAGCCAGGCTCTTTGTGGGCCAGGCCGGCCCGCCCTGGGAAAGCCCACAGACTTGGACTGGAAGAGATTATTTTGGGCAACTACGCCACCAAATTGCCAGTTCCGTCTGCTTTCTTCCTCCTCGAGACCGTTTTGCGTACACGTAAAACCACAGGGCAAGTGGGACACTGGGGGAAAATTAACTGTTAGCGCTCCCCAGGGACCAGCCTGCAGGGGCCTTTGAGGGTCAGGCAGAGATTCCCGGGACAGGGCCGAGGCGGGCAGGGTGCCAGGGCCGCCCGCTGGGTGTGAGCTCCAGTGTGAGGTGGGAAAGCCAGCTGGCTGTGGTTCCCCGGCCTGGGAGCCCAGGAATTTCTCCTAAGGGAACTTGTAGAAGTGTAGTATGTGGAAAGAGACCCTTCTTCCCCCCACCCCCTTGCCTGCCCTGCCCTGTGGCCTGGCAGCAAACACCTGCCATCCTCAGGTAGTGGAGTGTGCGCTGGACGGAGCCTTTCAGAGCTGTTGCCACTGACCCAGGGCGTTGACACTTGCCCACCTGGACGCTGAGTAAATGGGGCAGATAGGGAACTGCCCCCCAACTGGGTCACAGCAGGTGTCCCGGGAAACACAGTCAGGAGACCACACGCCAAACAGCAGTTTTCTTTGGGTGGAGGGTCCCGCAGGTCCGTCTCTTCCTCCACGTGCTGCTGTTCTGCATTTAAAAATTTCCCAAGTAGCTGCGCACTGTTCCCATTCACAAGAACGGTGGGAACCCTGCTGCTTCAGACACCTGTTGGGTGCTGCTGTTAGCTGTGGGCATCGAGTGTCATAGAGGGGTTTTTAGTTTAGAACACGACCGCTGGACAGAGCACGTTGGGGGTTGGGGTGTGAGGGTGCTGCCGCGGTCAGGGCCCTGGAGGTGCTGGGCGGGGAGCAGCCGACGTAGGGGAGTGGGCCGCAGGCACCCCAGGCTGACCCCGGCACCCCGCCCCTCCCGCAGGAGGCCTGGACGTGGAGGACGCGCCACCCCCCTCGGGCCTGCCCTCGACCTTCATTGACTTCACCCACCATTCCTACGCCCAGATGGTGCGCGTCCTCAAGCGGACGGCGGCCCGCTGCTCCCACGTGGCCAGAACCTACAGCATCGGGCGCAGCTTCGACGGCAAGGACCTGCTGGTCATAGAGCTCTCCGCACGCCCCGGCCAGCACGAGCTGAGTAAGCTGCTGTGGCAGTCGGGCGCCCAGGAGGGCCCCAGGCACCAGCCCTCTCTGGGAAAGGAGGCCGAGCCTGCTTGGCCTCGGGGTGCACCAGCTGGGGGCGAGGACTCTAATCAAAGCCCCCGATGTTTGGGGTACAGGGCGGGGGCCGAGGCTCCAGGGCTCTGCTCGGTGTGTGCTGTTGCACAGCCACATCCCAACGGCCACGTGGCCCCACTGGGCGACATCCCTGGGAGTCAAGGGGCCGTGGGAAGGAGGGCACAGCCCCGGAATGGGGACTGCGGGCCAGGGAGCAGCGGAGTCAGGGGTGCACAGCGCAGCGGGCCCTGGGCCCTGGATCTTCTCCTGGGAAAGCGTGCCGTCTCTGGGTGCAGTGCCCGGCGCCCGGGCCCGGGCAGGTGTGGGTGGCGCCCAGCCCGGCCCCTTTAGGCTGCACGGTGAACGTGGTATCCTGTGATGCGTGATGTGTGAAGAGAGCCCTTGTTCCATTTAAAAACCACATCCGTTGTAATGCATGTCAGGCTTCACGGTCCTGGTTTGGGGTGAGGAGAAGCCGCACGGGAACCCCCACTTTACTGTCCCCGTAGAGCGTCCTTCTTCCAGGGCAAAGTCAGACCTCACTGCGGTCACAGCTCACTGCCTGTTGTGATCGAGGAAGGGCCGCTCAGGCCAGGGGTGCTGGGGAAAATGGCACGGGATTTCAGGGGCAGGCTGAGGACAAGGCAGGGCCCGGAGTCAGGGCTGGGGTCTGGCTCAAGAATGCAGGACGTTCCCACAAAGACTCCGCCCCCAGGCAGCCTGCCTCGTGTAGAGGTGGCAACGAACCCCCTCCCGGGCATTGAGAGCGTCCGGGCACGGCCCTAGTCCAGGCCTCTTTAGGGGATGGTGAGTGAGGACCCTGGTCCTCTCCCGGCCTTACCCCTCAGCGCGTCTGTCCCCGTGACCTTGTGAGTCCACCAGGATCCCTAGAAGCCGACTGTCTTCAACCCCGGGTCCTTATGAGCTGCTGGAAAATACACTCTTCCCAGTGAAGCAGCCCCGTCCCCTTTGCTGGGCTGGACACCCTCAGTCCGGTCCCCATCCTCCTGGCTTGGGCAGCACGGGCAGGGGTCAGAGGTCATGCAGCCCCTCAGCCTCCAAGTCCTGCCCCGCCTCCTGCTCCTCCACCTGTGGACGCTCCTGGCGGCAGACAGGCTCTGCCACGTTCGGATGGGGGGCAGTTCTGGAGCATGTGGCCGAGGGACACTCCCTGTGCAGAGCGCCCAGGACTGTGGCTGCTGTGGAAGACCCAGGGTCCTTCACATCCGCCGAATCTGGGGGGTGAGGGTTTGCCCCCACAGCTGCAAGTTCTTGGGCCACACACAGTCAGGAAGGGAGACACCTTCTTTCAGATGAGTAATGTGAGGATCAGACAGGAGAAGGGACTTGTCTGAGGTTCCACACACAGCTAGTGAGGCTGCCAGGCTCTTGGTCTACTTTCTCCCAGAATTCATCCGTCCCCCCCACCCACCCATCACCCACCACCCACCCACCCACCCACCCATCCTCCCATCCATCCACCCATCTATCCACCCACCTACCCACCACCCATCCACTCACCCACCCACCACCCATCCACCCACCCATCCATCCATTCACCCACCCACCCACCCACCACCCATCCATCCACCCATCCACTCATCCACCCACTATCCACCCATCCATCCACCCACCTACCACCCTCATTCTCCCTCCTTCCCTCCCTCTCCCTTCCTTCTTTCTTTGCTTGCTTCCTTGCTTCCTTCCTGTCTTCCTTTGTCCGATCTTCCCATTCATTTATTCGTTCGTTGGCCGTCTGCCTCTCCGTCTAAGCAGTAGTGTATACCTTCTCACATACACTGAAGCGTGGCCGTCAGCGATACCATACATCACTAATTAATATCCCTGATCCGTCGTGCTGCTCTTTAGGGCTAAATGTAACGAATGAGCTCAGCCAAAGCAGCGACCTCAATGACACCTCATTAGCCACGGAGATACTGGGGCCAACACAAATGACTAGGTCCCAGAACATCGGGCGGCCCGCCAAGGGGGCCCTCAGGCTGAGAAGAGCCTGGGGATCTGAGACCACCCCCAGGTCACTGTGTCTCCCCCCCAGTGGAGCCCGAGGTGAAGCTCATTGGCAACATCCATGGCAACGAGGTGGCGGGCCGGGAGATGCTCCTGTACCTGGCCCAGTACCTGTGCTCCGAGTACCTGCTGGGCAGTCCCCGCATCCAGCGCCTGCTCAACACCACCCGCATCCACCTGCTGCCCTCCATGAACCCCGACGGCTATGAGGTGGCGGCTGCCGAGGTGAGCGCCCCCAGGCAGCCTGGTGAGGGCTGCGCCTCCAACACCCACTCACTCACTCGTTCACTAGCAGCCAGGGAGGGCCCTGGTGCGCCCCCTCCTGGGGGACGGGAGTCCTGCTTGGGCAGAGGGGGGCAGGGGCAGGTGCTTCTGCGGTGTGTCACAGAGGCAGTGCACACTTAGGGAAGACGGAGGGTGAGAAGGAGGTCGAGAGAGGGCGAGTGCGCTGGCTGGAGGTTGGAAGCTCCTGCCCCGCAGGGGGCGGGGAACAGTGTGTGACAGTTGGGGGTCACTCCGGTCAGGGCCAGGCCCGGAGGTTGGAGGGCCAGCAAGGAAGCCAGGCGGGAGGGGCCGGAGAGATGGCAGAGGAGGCGAAGGAGGGACATGCTCCCAAGTTCATCATGGACAGCCAGAGAGAAACCACGCCCCGGCTGGCTCTCAGGCCCGCTCTCCAGCCGCCCTCTGGAAGGACCAGCGCCCGCGTGCTGACCCCAGCTGGGCGTGGCCCGTGTTTCAGGGTGCCGGCTACAATGGGTGGACGAGCGGAAGGCAAAACGCGCAGAACCTGGACCTGAACCGCAATTTCCCCGACCTGACCTCTGAGTTCTACCGCCTGGCCTCGTCCCGCGGCACGCGCACTGACCACATTGCCATCCCTCAGCATTACTGGTGGGGTAAGGTAGGAGCCGCCCCCGCCCAGCTACACACCCACCCGAGGGTCTCACTCGTTCGGGTACCCTCAGGTGTGGTCCCTCCCCAGGACACCAGAGCCTGGTGGTTTAAGCCTCACCCTCAGAGGACAGCCCCTCACTGAGTGTTGGTGGCTTTCAGGGAGCATGTATTGAAAGCACCCAGAGCCTGGCAGGTGCTCAGGGTCAGGTGCCCAGGAGGGCTGCCTGGAGGAGGTGACATCCCTAAGAGGTAGGAGGACTGGCGGGCAGGAGGACCAGCATGGACGAGAGCCCTTTAGTACCTGAACCCAGGCCTACAGGTTGGGCAGTGGCCTGGGGTGGCCAGTGGTGGCGCCCTGTCCTGAGGACGGCCTGCTCCGCCCTGGCAGGTGGCCCCAGAGACGAAGGCCATAATGAAGTGGATGCGGGCTGTCCCCTTCGTGCTCTCGGCCAGCCTGCACGGGGGAGACCTGGTGGTGTCCTACCCCTTCGACTTCTCCCAGCACCCCCACGAGGAGAAGATGTTCTCCCCCACGCCTGACGAGAAGGTGAGAAGTGGGTGCGCGGCCGGGCGGGCGTGCGGTGGGTGCAGGGGATGGTGTGATGGTGCCTTGGAGTTGGCCTTGCGTGGATCCTGCTCTGGCCCAGAGTCACTGAACCATTAGGAGGCTTCCAGGCCCCCCCGGCCCCCGCCTTCAGGAAGCCTTCCAGCCCAAGTGGGAGCAGCCCCTCTCTCCTCTGGCTGCACCCCACCTTGCATGAATGTCCCTGTCTGGGGGCGTCAGGTGAGGACTGGCCACCTGCCCTCCCACCAGGCCACCTAGTGTCTCCTGGCCAAGGGGAGGGCGATTCTGGGAGACACCAGCAGAGGGCAGTGCTGCAGCGCGCGTGACAGCCTCCAGGCCAGGGCCCTGGGAGCAGCTGCAGAGGGGCCTGGCAGGAATCCCCGAGGCAAGGCCCTTCTCTCCAGGCTTCACTGTCCCTCCCTGGACCTGCCTGCGGTGACCACAGGGCCCTCCCGAGCCCACTCTCCATTGAAGCTGCCTGAGCCCTGGCCCCTGGCCTCTAGCTCCTCTGGGTCCCTCCCGGGCCTGGGACAGCAGCTCGGGCGGACTGGTCGGGACGGGTGGGAGTGGATCCCTGTGTGCTATTCTGTGGGTGGAAACCTGAGGTGAGTGGGGCGAGGTGATGGGGCGGCCGCCTGCCTTCACTCCCTGACCCACCTGTGTGCCTGCTGGCTCAGCCCCTCTCTCCCATGCTCCTCACTCCTCGACCTCAGGCCTCGGGCCAGCAGGGCTACCAGGTTCTAGGTTCTGTGCTCGGTAAGTGCCCCCGGGTGGTTGCGTGGTCTCCCCGTGGCTGTCGGAGTGCCGGGTCTGCAGCTGGGTGAGGCCTGTGTCCCCCGGGGCGGCGGGAGCCCCTGGCTCCGGGCTCAGCATCTCTGAATCTCAGGGGCACGTACGCGAAGATGTTCCCGGGGGGGTGTTCACCTCGAAGAGTCCCCACAGAGTCAGAAAACCGGTGTCTTCCTCACCAGCCATCAGTCGGCAATCGATTCTCCCGAGCCCTGTAGCCTGTGATGGTCTCTGTGGAAACCGGGGTCCCGGCAGAGGCGCCGGGGGGCAGGGCCGCTGATGCGGGGCTGGCCAGCATGTCCCAAGTCACCCCAAACTCCCATGGCACCCAGTGGGTGAGGGCCAGCACCTCAGGGCAGCATTCAAGGGCGCCAGGCTGGCTGTGGCCCCCCGCCCCTGATCCCCACCGTCTGTCCCGCACACCTGCCTGCTCGGCAGGAAATTCCACTCCTGAGCTGGGCTCCAGCTCCGTGCTGCCCCCAAACCTCCGACACCTAGCCCACAGCCCAGTGGGAAGGAGCTCAGTTTGTCCCGGGTCTCAGGGGGGCAGGAGCCGGGCAGGCTGGTCTTCTCCAAGGTCTGGGTCCCAGTTTTTCCTACCTTGCCCACCCCCTCCCGGCTCCGAGGTACACCCACGTGTCTACCCCAGGTGCTCTGAGCTTGGCCCCCCCACTGCCGGGCCTCTGCACCTGTTGTACCCATGCGTGGGTGCTGTTCCTCTCCATTACCTGTGTTGCAGGTGTCCACTGAGGAGGCCCCTCCACTGCACCCAGCTCAGAGGGCAGAGTGCAGGGCACCCCACCTTCCGGTCTCCTTTCCAGATGTTCAGGTTGCTGGCCAGAGCCTACGCTGATGTCCACCCCATGATGATGGACAGGTCGGAGAACCGGTGTGGGGGCAACTTCCTGAAGAGCGGCAGCATCATCAACGGTGCCGACTGGTACAGCTTCACCGGAGGTGAGGCAGGCCCTGGGGGGTTAGGGGAGGATGGGGCCTGGCAGGGGGAGGGGCCTGGCAGAGGAAATGGTGGGGGAGCTGGCGCTTCCTGTAGCAGCTTTTTCTGGGAGCTGCAGAGATACACCAGGGCTGGGAGACACGCTCACGGCAGGGGAGGTTGGAGGTGGGGACATCGGTGGGCTTTAGTCCTTGTTGCTGGTGACAGACAGGACCTGGGACTCCCTGCTTCCGGTTCTGGTTAGTGACCACTGCATTTCGGGACTCCACTCCGTCCAGTTCTGTTTTGCCCCTGAGGGTTCCCGAGGGCTGCCCCATGGAATCCAGGATCCCCAGTTAAACTCGAACTTTCGAGAAATGCTGATGACTTTTGCAGTGTTGGATAAGTGTGTCCCCAATGCTGCTGGGGACATATTTCTACTCAAACGTTATTCATTGTTTCTCCAAAATTCAACTTGAACGGCACGCCTGATTTTTGTTTGCTGAAGCTGCTCTGGGTGCTGGGTGAGGACCAGCCCAGAGCCCTGCGTGACCTGGGGCTCCCCTGGGCTGGGCCCCCGCTTCTGCCTCAGCACTCTGCCTGCCGGCCGGCATGCCCACAAAACAGTCCCTGTTCGTGCTGTTTGGCAGATGCGGAAATGAGCTCAGGGCACAGCACTGGCTCGGGGCCACCGCACAGGCGGCAGGGCTGGGGTTCACAGCGAGCCTGTCCTCCCCCGCTCCTGTGTGGGCAGAGGGGCCGGCCCCTGTTCTGAAGCCAGGTCGCCCCTGCTCAGTGACTCTCCCATGCTGCCCTCCCTGGGGGCAGAGCGGCGTCCCCTTCCCCTTCCCCTGAACGCAGCCCCCGGCTTCTCTGACACCCAGCCTCGATCTTGACCCTGTTGCCAGGTCTCCCAGGGAAAGCATGGGCCCGGGCCGGAGTGCTGGGTGTGTGGCTGCACTGTGGGCTGAATGCTAAGTCAGTAACAGCAGCCCTGGGCCCCGCACTCCGAGGTGGCCCTGACTTACTAAGGGGGGTCCCAGATGCCCCGGGCACAAGGCTGCCCCATCGGGGCCAGAGTTGGGCCACAGCTTTGCTGACCAGAAAACCCCAAAGGCAGGTGGGCGGAAGCGGGTGGGGCAGCGGCCAGTCTGAGTTGTCGGGGAGCCTCTCTCTGCCACTTTAGTTGGCCTCTGTCCAGCCTGCGAGGCCGTGTCCCCCCTGACATGGAAGGGACAGGACCTTCCTCCCTAGGCTGCTCTCGGGGCCGTCCAGGTAAATGGACAAGATTACCTGCGGGGCCTAGGCCGGGGGAGGGCCCTCAGCTCGGCCACACACTCAGCGGCTGTGCTGGAGGGCAGCTCGGCCCCCCCCCCCCCCCGCCACGGGGCGGCTGACCTGGGGCCCACACCGCCTTGATTCGCAGTGCAGCTAGCCCCCTGCCCCCGTGGGGCCCAACCCCTGCGCCGAAGTCCGCTTACCTCTGGAGCCGGCACCCATGACATTGGGGGGCGGCGCCGCTGTGGCCACGCTCAGCTGCCCCTCCCGGTGCCGCAGGCATGTCCGACTTCAACTACCTGCACAGCAACTGCTTTGAGGTCACGGTGGAGCTGGGCTGCGTGAAGTTCCCCCCTGAGGAGGCCCTCTACACGCTCTGGCAGCACAACAAGGAGCCGCTCTTGAACTTCATGGAGATGGTGAGCCGGTGGCCTCGCTCTGGGCAGGCTGGGGCCTGGGGGCGGGGCGCTGCGTGGTGGGCTCTGTGCCCACGCGTGCAGACGTACTCCACTCCCCAGTCCAGCACCTGTTTGTTTACCACCAAAACCTCACCGGCTCCCCCCGCCACCCCCCCGTCGTGCCCTGAGGGGGTGACCACCAGGGGGCATAAGCCACAGTCTCAGAGCCTGAGGGGGCACAATTGACCAAGGAGAGAGTCAGGGGCAGGGGCCGCCCAGGGGAAACACCTGACCCAGCCCCAGAGGTCTGGGGGCTTCCTGGAGGAGGCAGTACCTGGGCTGTGTCTTGAAGGACTGAGGGAAAGGAGATGGGATGGGGAGAGATCGGGCAGGGGCCGGGGGCGAGGGTCCCGGAGGCTGGAGGATGTGGTGGGCACTGGGCAGGGTGAGGCCTGGGTGATCGCGGTGGGCAGCAGGGTGTCTGTGTGGTCCGGGCCTTGGGCACGTCTGTCCCTCGGACAGGATGCCACAGGCTGGTGGGGCAGGGGGTGGGGTGCCTGCTGAGGTCATCCAGAAATAGCTGAGTGGCAGTGAGCACGGGCCTCGCCTCAGAGAATGTCTGTAACAACCCTCTCTGGACAACCCTCGCAAGTCTTGGGTGACCGAGCAGGGGCCAGATGTGCAGCCGGCCACCTCTCCCAGCCCTGCTGCCTGCTGTGTCCCCAGCGGGGCTCTGGGTAAGGTAACCGCACGAGAGGAGCGCAGGGAGCGCAGGAGGAGCGCAGGGGCTCTGCTACGTTTTTTCCAAACATTAAAAAAAACCACACAGTGCATATCGGCACCACACCCCGGCGAGAAGCAGGCTCTGGGAGAGAAAGCAGGTCGACCAGGGCAGCAGCCAGGGGGCGGTGAGCGCACAGTGCTTTGCACTGGACGCCCCACACATACGGCATCGAACCCTGACCGCTGTCCCAGGCGGCAGGCGGTTGCCACACTTCACGGACGGAGGGGCGGGTGCCAGCCTGACTCACTGGGCCATGCTCAGCTCCAGTTCCTGGCTCTCGGCGGCTGAGTCACAGCCAGAGCCACGGACGGGGGCGGTGGGGCCTGTCTGTCCATTGTCCCCCAGCCGCTGCGCAGCACTCGAACTCGGACCTGCCCCCCCAAACCCCAGGTCTATCCACAGCCTCCCTCCTTCAGGGAAGATCAGGAACCTTCCTCCGGGCGAGAGCCAGGCCCAGCCTCCCGGTCAGCAGCTTTAGCAACAGGGGATAAGCCCAGACCGCCACCGGGCGGGCGTCATTAGTGTGCTTCCTGGCTGTGCCGGCGGCCTCTGGCCTCGCAGGCCGGCCATCACTCAATCACAGCTCGGGGCCAGACCCCGCACTCACTTCATTTTACGGCCGTCTGTGGAAAATGGGTTTTAAGGAGCCTTAAATGGAGCTGGGATTGCTCTGAGGATATTATATGTGAAGTCTTGGGATATGAAGATTTAATAGTGAGCGAGATTCTGCGGAAGGCTGGGCAGCATGCGCCGGGCGTGGCTGCCTCCGAGGCCGACCCCTCAGGAGAGCCTGGCCCGGCCTGGCGATAAGGATCGAGCCTGTCATGGCCCATTGAGGCCCTTTTCACAGTGATGCTGACCAGGCCTTGGGTGGGCGTCTCCATCCCCCCACCCCCGTAGGGGGCTGGCGCTCACCATCTCTCCTTCCCTGCCAGAGAGCTCCCTGTCCTGGTTCTGCAGGGAGACGACCCCTCCTCCCGAGAGCGAGGATGGAGTAAAATCCAGCCAGGGCACGCCGACATTAAACGAGACCCTACTACGTGTCTGACCCCTGCCCTCAGGTGGGGGGAGGAGGGCGCTCAGTGACATCACCGTGAGGTCAGGTCTGGGAGAGTGGACGACGGGACTGTGAGACCCCAGAGGAGGCCCCTGATGTGACCAGTCATCAGGGAAGGCTTCCTGGAGGAAGAGGGGTGTGAGCTGTGTGTCAAAGGGTAGAGGCATTGGCCAGGGATCAGGGTGCATTCAGCGGGTGGTGCAGCGAGCGTCCTGGGAGAAACCAGCCTCACTGTGCTGGGCCCCCTCCCACCCAGTCGCCCGGCCCCACCCGACGTGACCTGTGGACCCACGTTGTTCCCAGCCGGTGAAGCAGCGGTGGTCCAGCTTTTGCTGACTTTCTCAGCAGAGGCCTGAGCAGGCTGAGGCAGTTCTGGGAGGAGCTTCGCTTTGGGGAAGGCAAGCGCCCGTCCAGCCCCAGCAGGCTCACACTCGGCCAGGTGCAGGAGCGGGTGGCGCAGGTCCCCAGTTACTGTGCAGCTTTATTCCGCAGCAGCACCCCAGCAGGCCACGTGACCCCACTTTCCAGGTGGGGCCACCACTCTGAGGACTCGAGGTAGCCTGCGCATGGTCAGAGAGCAGGTCAGGGCCACAGCCGGGGCCAACGCCAGGGACCAAACCCCTGCCCGCGTCCTCCTGGTGGCCCGTGCTGCCTTCGGGACCTGGACTGAGAGAGGAGCCAGCTCGGCTCTGAGCCCGAAGGCGGGGATTTCGGCCCTCAGGTTGGAAGCGTCTCCTGCCCACTGCCTGCTGTCCAGGAGCTGTCGGCAGCCAGACCCTCCAGCGGGTCCGTGGGTTGTCTGCAAACCCGCAACGGGGCTGGCCGCCCCGAGACAGGCTCACAGTCACCCTCATTTCACAGATGAGGAAACTGAGGCCTAGGGAGGGGAGGGATGTACTCAAGGCAGTGAGGGGTGGGCTCGGCCACCCGGAGTCCCCAGGCTCCGCAGAGAGATGGCTGAGGACTGGCGGGGTGTCAGTGCGGGTTCTCTGCACCTCATATGCACATCCCCTCTCTGGTCCCTTCAGGTCCACCGGGGCATCAAAGGGGTGGTGATGGACAAGTTTGGCAAGCCGGTCAAAAACGCCCGCATTTCCGTCAAGGGGATCCGCCACGACATCACCACAGGTGAGGGCCTTTCTGGGCTGAGATCCAGCCCCCGGCTCCCACGAGCGCTTACAAAAGCCCCACGCCATTCGAGTGACACAGATCATCCTCCACCCGCCTGGCTGGTGAAGGTGGGCGGGAACCTGGGTCTGTGTCTCCTGCAGCTTGTGGGCCCGGGAGACCGTGCTCAGGCCCAGGGAGAGGGGATGGGGACTCCAGGTTTGTCAAGAAATACCTGTGCCAGGAGAAGCCACCTTCTCAAAAATCACAGGAGGGAGCTGCCTGCGGCCCACGAGCCCCTGTGTTCACATCCCCAAGTTTACGTCCCACAGGTAAAGGGGCCTGCCCCTTGTGGGCTCCTGGCGCCTGTGGGCATTTCACGGCTGATTCGAACATTTCAGTACATGGTGATATGCGTTGCCTGGTCCAGGCAGGGCGGGGCAGCCAACTGTGTGGGCTGGGGATGGAGGTGGGGAATGGCCTGGGAAGGCTTCAGAGAGGAGGTGGTGCCTAAGCAGGGCTTTGAGGGATGAGTAGGAGTTTAATAGAGGGAGGAGCTAGGAAGGACGTTCCAGGTCATGACAGAGGCCAGTGTAAGTTTGGGGCCTGTCTGTCCTGCAGGCCAGTGGCTCGTCACCCATCGCTCCAGGCTGGCTCTGGGCCCAGGGCTAGGAGTCACTTAACTCTACTTGTCAGCAGCCCCAGACGGCGACTACTGGAGACTGCTGCCCCCAGGGTCCCACATCGTCATCGCGCAAGCTCCTGGCTACTCCAAGGTCATCAAGAAAGTCACCATCCCCACCCGGATGAAGAGGGCCGGCCGCGTGGACTTTATTCTGCAGCCTCTGGGGACCGGACCCAAGAAATTCCTTCAGGGCCCTCGGAGAAGCGGGCCCGGGTTCCGAGAAACGCCAGCAGGTGCCAGCCCACACGGGGAGCCGGAGGAGCTGGGCAGGGAGCCCCTTGGGGCACGGAGGCAGCCCGGCACTGGCGGGAGCAAGCCCTGGTGGTGGTCCTACTTCACGTCGCTGAGCTCGGACAAGCCGCGCTGGCTGCTCAAGTACTAGGGGCCTCCGGCCACGTGCAACATGGAGACCCTGCTGCCTCTGGCCCGGGCTCCTGGCTCTTGATTTCGTCTCCACAGACAACCCATAAGCCGTTCCCTTTCTATTAAAGTGTTTTTATTCACCTCCTATCGTGATGGGAGGCTGTGTGGGGGGCACTTGCAGGGGGTGGAGTGGGACCCTGGTGGCCAGTCATGGGGCTGCCACTCAAAATCCCGGGTGCGTGTGTGGCCCCCAAAACAAGGGGGTCCTCTGCGTCACAGATGGGAGATGGAGGCTCGCCCAGGGTCACCCATGGAGAGGGGGTGCAGGGCCGAGCAGGAGCCGAGCCTCTGGGTCCTGTTGCTGAAGGCTGCATGTCTGGGAGCATGTGGATGTGGGATGCAAAGGTGAAAGGTCAGGTGCCTGGCTGGGAGGAGCGGCAGTGGGCAGCAGGTGACCCCCTCGGGGTCAAGGCCTTGAGGGCCTGAGAGCTAGCAGGGACTTCAAGCCCCGTACCTTCACCCGAGGGTCATGCTTAGAGGCGCCAGGCTCCCGAGCTCCTGAGTCCAAGGGGACGGGCCTCCCAGCCCCTGGGAGGCGAGGTGCATCTCCGTTCCTGGAGCGGGGGCGGGGGGCAACCCTGCCAGTGGACTAGAAGCAGGTTTTCTTGTGAGGGGGGGATGCAGGTAAGTCCACGGTGATGGTTCTGATTCAAATCCGGAATCACATCCACCCCTTTCCTGCCCTGAGAACGCGGTTTTCAGCGACGCCGGGAAGGGCAGAATTACTGTTTCTCATAACTGCTTCTCTGCGTGATTGATGACACACACACATTTCGGGGGGACGGTGGGTGCCAGCAGCGGCATCCACAGGGTGATGGCCGAGAACTGGTCAAGATTTTTCTTCTGTTTCTTTTTCCTGGGATACAACCCATTAAGGATATAAAGTCAAATGATTCACTTTTGCTAATCCGGGCAGCCGAGCACACCCAGCTTCGAGGGCAGCAAAGCACCCCCGCCAGGCCCACAGGCAGGGGCTGCAGCTGGGGAGGGCCATGGGCGGGACAGAGGGGGCTGCTGAGGCCACAGGCCTGCTGGGGACGGGCCAGCGCTGGAAAGACACGACGAGAAGACACCGAGATTCGAGGAGGCGTGAAAAACATTTGAACTGAACACCAGGATTCGTAAACCGAAACCCGTGTCGGCTGAGTCGGAGCCCATGGGCTCTGATGTGGTGTCGCTGGGGAGACGCAGCGAGGGAGTCCGGTGCCTGGGCCCAGGGACCGCAGAGAGGATGCCGTGCAGACAGACACAGCAGCCCCCTGCGCGCAGATTCAGGGGAAGAGGAACACGGAGCAGGAAAGAGGCGTTTGTGAGCTGTTGAGAGGCAAGCCTGCCTGCTGACCGGAAGGGCTCACGGGGACCCAGACAAGGTATCGGCACCGGAAGGAAAAAGCAGGCACCCTGTGAGCGTCAGAGACCTTGTCATTTGTTACGGTGAGGGCCAGAGGTGGCGAAGCCCACACGGCGCCCGGAGCAGAGGGCCCTGCCGGCCGCCCGCACCCGCTGACCACTAACGACAGCTACAAGCGCGTGGCGGTGCCCAGGCGCCGCTCACCGTGCCGCCACACACAAGCTTAATCGGTCCCCTCTCCCTGCCGACGGGGCGTTAGCACGGCCCCCGTCTGAGAGGCACGGAGGAGTTAAGCTGCTGACCACAGGCACAGCCAGGGCTGGGGCCTGGAGTCCAGCTTCAGGGTGGGTCTGTGCCCTTCGCCCCTCTTCACATAAAATTCACAGGTCATGGAGACAGAAAGAGTTTTCTGAATTCACAAGGATCATGGGAACACGTGGCCCAGAAGCTCCTCTGGGCAAAGGGCCACTGACATTGGACAGAACTGCCATGGAAGGGGCTGGGAGCAGGGGCCTGCCCACAGGGCTGGAGGAGGTGGCCACGTGCTGGGGACCCGGAGCCAGGAGACTCAAGAGTTATGCCAGCGCTGACTCGGGAGCTGGTTTGAGCTGTCCTCCAGGGGGGCCAGGCACGGCAGGATGAGGGGTCCCCGAGGGAGCCTGCCTATCCCGGGGGTCACAGAGTGGGGACCCATGTGATCTGGAGGTAGGACAAGGGACGGTGGCCCCTGGTTGGGGAGAGAGCCTGGGACCACTCACAGATGTCACCTGGAGAGAGAGGAGGTGACCAGCACCCAGAGCAGCAGCAGCAGCAGGAAGGCAGAGGAGCGCACGTCAGAGACAAAATAACGAGCACAGAAGAGCAGGGAAGGAGAGAACGCACGCAGGCCGCAGGGAGCAGGCGCGGGCCCGTCGGCCCTGAAAATGCAGCGACCGCGGATTGGGGGTAAGATACAGACAGGAGGTGTTTTAAAGCAGCGTCATGTTAAAGGCAAGTGGTCCAGGACCCTGGGGAATAAAGGCGTGTCGGGGAGACTTGGAAAAACGCAGACGGAGGGACAGTGAGGCCTCTCTCTAGCACAGGGAAGGCGGCACCGGAGATCCCAGCCTCGCATGGGAAGGAGAGGCACTCGGAGAATTAAAAGATCCTTATGAATCAATAAAACAATGGGTCTGTATTACACACGAATCAACTTAGCAGCCAACTTCACAAGGCCAAGTTATTAACATGGGAGAAGAATGTAATAGGAGCAGGGTTCCGATAGGAGCTGCAATTTTCAGAATCAGATGATGAATGAATACGTCAGGTTTTAGAAAATGGAATCGCATAATCCGCAAACTCAACCTAATAGTTGTATGCAAAATGTTCCCTGTCTCGGAGATGGTACATTCTTTCCATGACCCCTTTGGCATTTCTGGAAATGGATGGTGCACTTATTTTCAAAAAAACAAACAAAATAAAACAAAACAAGAAAAATTTAAAAGGTTGAAGTTTTCCCTGGCCATGTTCTAGAACAATTAAAAACAATATATAAAGACTTAATACCCCCTCCATTGAAAAAACCCCTTACTATGTGGAAAGTAAGAAACACTCTGAAATCAGGCTTTGTCTTAGAGAACAGTTAGCCGCGTGGCAGAGGACCAACGGGATGGCGCACTAACCATGAAGCTCGTTTCTAACGTCGAAATCTGGGCCGGGCGGCTCAGGCAGCCCAGCAGGCTCCAGGGTCCCACTGCCTCACAGTCCCAGCTGCCCTCATCCACCCGGTCCCCGACCTCCCCCTCATCACTCCCACTCACGTCCCATTGGCCAGAACCCAGTCACAAGGTCATGCCTCGGTCAGGGATGCAGGGAACTGTAGTTTTCATCCCCGGTGGGACTGTGCCCGCTGACACCGGAGGTCTCTGTGACAGTAGGAAAAAAGGAGAATGGGGTTTGGAGGTCACTTGGACTCAGTGCCACCTCCTTGGGATGGAGAGGAAGTGACAGCTGACATCAGAATCTTTCCCCAGAGCCCTGGAAAGGGAGGGGCCCCCACGGGACACCGGAGAAGCTGGCATGCCCAGCAGCGTAGGGCCTCTGGTGCCGTCACGATGGAAGAGGAAAGTCTGAACGTCGAGGAATCAATTCATCACCTTAAGAAAGTGGTTTTTATTATTTATTTATTTATAAAGATTTTCTTTTCTTTTCGGGATAGGGGAAGGGAAGGAGAAAGAGAGGGAGAGAAGCATCAGCGGGAGGTTGCCGATGAGAAGGACGTGGTAGAGGAAGAAGACACCAGACAACCAACGCACCCAAACCGTATGAAGTTTCGGTAAGCCCCAGGGCTGGGTCTTTGAAAAGACCAGCCGGCCCGACAAGTCTCTACAAACACGGGGAAGACACACAGGGAGGAAGAGGGACGTGACTGAAAACGAGACCAGGCACAGCCGGAGCGTGGACGCCGTTGGGGGAGCGTCACAGGACTGCGGGTCACGCTGAGGGCCTGGAAAAAAGAGGAGGCTTCCGGGGAAACGACACATTAAATGTATAAAGCCGGTAAAGATAAATCACAAAACTTAACCTCGGAAGAAGTAGGTAACTGGAAGAGGTCCCGCTCCGTAGAACAGGCGGACGGTGGTGGGGACGGTGGGGGAGGGAGAGGGGAGTGGGGGGTCACAGGGGCGGGGTTAGGGATGGATTGTTCTGGAATTACGCAGCGGTGATGGTTGTGCCCTCTGTGAAATGCTAAAACCCAGTGAACTGTGAGCTTTAAAATGGTTAAAACAGTGAGTTTTATCTCAAAATTTAAAAAAGGCAGAGAGAAAACTCTTTGGAAGGAGCGTGCAGAGATGCCGTGACAGGTGACACCAGGTAAGAGGGCTGCTGGGCCCCCAGGGCTGAGGGAAGCTCCGTGTGTGGGGGGAGGGGGGTGTCTAGGGCACACCCAGAGCTGTGGGGACTTCGTGTGCGCCTCACCGGGCTCCCCACCGGGCTCCCCACCACGCCTGGCTCCGTGTGGACTTGGAAGCTCCACGGGGGAGGGGCCAGGGTCAGACCCCAGGCCCTCTGGGGAGGCTTGAGGGTTGCCGGTGCCCCTCGAGGCTTGAGGGTTGCCGGTGCCCCTCGAACAAAGGAAGACAAAGGAATGAACGGATGAGTGAATAAACAGGAAATTTATTTACTCATTGGCTGGGAGTGTTCTGGGCAGTGTGGAAGTCACATGGACTCATCAAGGACGTGCCTGGGTGTGGCAGCTGAGGGCACCCTGGGGTGCTGGCCTGCTCTCTTGCCCCCCTGGGGAGCAGTGTGAGGGCCCTGCCCTGGGTGGGGGGAGGGAAGTGAGGTCGGGGGGGTGCTTGTCGCAGGACGGGGATGATTCTGGACCTAGGATCCCGTGCTCTCCTGGTCTTTGGTCCCTGCACCAGACCCTGGGCCAGGGAAGGACAGTGGTGAGGCTGGGGGGCAGGGCTGTCAGGGCTGGTGGGGCTGGCAGGGACTGTCAGGGCCCTCAGCTGCTGCTGAGCTGCAGGAGGTGGCCTCCAGCCTGGGGGATGGCTGGAAAGAAGGTAAAAATGGGTGTCAGGGCCCAGGCATGGGCAGTGAGCACCAGAGGGAGACACTTGTCACCTCCCAGTCTCTGCTTGTCTGGTGAGAGGGAGGGGAGGTGGAGGGTGAGGGCAGGGGGAGTCACTCCCAGATATGGGCGGGAGTGGGGGTGCAGGACAAGGCCAGGGTCTCGGGGGCTGCGGGGGGCTCACGTCCCGCGTGATCCCATGGCCCCAGCTTGTGGCACTCCCTAACACCCTAGCCTCTTGACTGGCAGCGACCTTAAGGGTCTTGTGGCCGAGCAGGCTCCTCTGTAGAGTCTCTGGTCTTCCCGCTTCACCTTCATGCCTTCAGGTGGGAAGGTCAGCCCCTCGCAAGGAGCGCACTGTGTCTTGTCGGGAGAAGCGCTTCCTTAATGGGACCCGTCTCTTCCTACACTGTCCCTCTGAGGCTGCACCGGCCAGACCCTCACCCTCTTCCCCATGACAACTGTTCCACCGCCCCAGGTCACTCCGGGGACTTACAGCTCTCTTCTCTGCCAACTGTCCCAACCTCTCTCCCCAGGTGGGCCACACGCAGGGAGCTGGGGAGGCAGGGGAGCGTCTCCACGAACCACCAGGCATTAAACCGTAAACCACTCAAGTGATTTTATGCAGTCGTTTTTCCCCTTCCATTTTCGTGTACAAATCTAATCTTTGGAGACCCGACTCCCTTCTAACTCACATATGATGGGCTTTCATCAATAATAATATACGATCAATTACTCAAATATAATTGATTAGTCGAGAGAATCGTATTTCCCCGCCCCTCCTCGCTGGTGTCTGATTGGGCAGAAGGCACAGCAGTTGCCACGGGGGGCGGGGGGTGGCCTTGCCCTTGGCTGTGGACTATCTTTACCTTTTAGCTGAGATTGAATTTATACACAATTTTCCAATGTTAGCCTAAGAAAAATAGAAAAGGGCACTCTGCAGCCCAGCCCCCCGATGACACCATCCCCGGCGCGATAAGCAGCCCACGAGGCGGATTAACGGCCACGTTGCCCCTGGAGTCGGCCCTGAGCTCCGTGCATCTTTATTTGGCCACACAGATAATTTTTTGTCATCAGAAAGTTGAGTTCCACAAATCCAATATCGCCCAATTCAATAAAGGGAATCGGAGCCGGTTTCAGCCGGTCTGCACCTCTCTCGGCTGAAAGAAGTCCATGACGTTTTTCCAAGATGGCAGCGCGTCCAGCCCGGCCGGGCACGCCGACGGCCTCCGTGTGCCGGGAGAGCCCGGGGGCCCTCGCCAGCCCGGGCTCCGCCTGCCTCCCCGGCCTCGCTGCTCCCCACCAGCAGAGCGGCTCCTGGGAGCTGGGACGCCTTGGCCACGGGACCAGCTGGTGGGGGGCAGAACCGTGGCACCAAGGGTCGGCTGGGGCTCCCACAGCCTCTTCTTTCAGTGGGAGGGCCTGTGACCACGGCGGACGGCAGGCCACAGGTGTGGGTGCTCAGGCGGTGTCCGTGGGCCACCACGCCTGCCACCTGCAGAGCAGTGACCAGGTGAGGGGTCCTAGGGAAACCCTGCCCCACCCCTCCAGGCCCAGTGCAGCTCCACCCCCTCCACGCAGCCCTCGCTGTCACCCGCGTCAGAATCAGTCCCCTTCCCCCACTCCCCGGTTCTGCAGGATGGAGCTGACACCATGGTCTTTGGTCTCTGTGGGTGGTTCTGTTTTGGCCTCTCTGCACCCACAGTCAGAGGCCCGGGCCTACCTGTGGCTTCCTGCCCTCCCCGCCCATCCTCCTTGGGGGGGGGGGGGGTTGCCGTTTTCTAAGCTGGCGGGCTAGCCAGGTCCTGTTTCAGGTGGCACTGTGTCCCCCTGAAAGCTCCGTTGACCTCCTAACCCCCGGCACCTGTGACTGTGACCTTACAGGTCTCGGCAGGTGCCATGTTAAGACAAACCCTGCTGGAGTGGGTGGGCCCTGGCCCAGGACCCCGTGTCCTTCCAAGAACAGGACAAGCCGTGGGAGCGTAGGGCAGGCCAGCTGGCGGCAGAGGCAGGGACTGGCGCGTGCATCTCTGAGCTCTGGGAGCCCCAGGCGTCAGGCAGCAGCCCCGTGGGCGGTGGTGGGGTGGGGGGAGTGTGTGTTGTGGGGGACCCTTCCCGGAGCTTGCAGACAGGGCGTGGCCCTGCCCCGTGCTGAGGTCACACTCCTTGCCGCAGACAGTTCGAGGGGAGACGGATCTCAGGACCTAAGGAGGGTCGGTCACCCTGGGAGAGGAGTGGAGGAAGGAAATCCGCCCACGCCCAGCCCAGCCGCGTGCCTGGGGCGCAGTGGGACGCGCATAATTTGTTTGCTTTGCGATTCTCTCCCTTCAGTGGAGACAAATTGCTTTGTACATGGAAATGGGCTGTCACGGGAGGCGGCAGCCTTGTCAGAGGGCCAGATCGCTGGGGTTAAGGGAGCACGGCTGGGGGGTGAGGATGTGCCATAGCAACCCCCCCTGCAGCCCAACAACCTGCAGAGGCCTTGCCCCAGAGCTGCCTCGGCCTCCAGCCTCTGGGCCGTGCCCTGGAGAGGCCCTTGCCGGGCACCCGTGTGCTGGGCATCTCCACAGGGACCAGACACAACGCTGGCCTGACCTGTCGGTGGCCCCTGGGAGGCAGACACTGGGGAGGGGTTCAAAGGGGCAGCCACGGCTGTTTCCACAGGGGAGGGTCAGGGCCTGGTTCAGCAAAGAAAAGATGGTTAAAAAAACCCTCCAAACTCAAATTCCTACAAGAGGGGACAAGGGGTCACTGCAGCGTGACCGTCTCTGCTCTCTTGTCACCGAGCACGGCCTGCCAAGCGTCCAGCGAGCTCCTCCCCCGGACGGCCTCCGTGCGGCAGTGAGGGGCACGTGCATGAAGTCCCCGGTGCGAGGGAGGTGGGTTCCCGGGCAGACAACGGAGCACGAGTAAGCCCCGGGAAAAGCACGGGCAGGGCGTGGGATCCACGCCCAGGAGGCTCTGGGCCTGTGTCTGAGGGGCATCGGATGTGACGCTCATTTTGTGCGTCTCTACTGCCCGCGTGTTTCGAAGTCTCTGTGGTGGACATTTATTCCGGTTCCAGTCGGGACAAATGACTGACTGAGTTCCTAGCCAGGGACCCGGGCTGGAGCCCTGCGGGGGGGCGCTGAGCAAGGGGCTCGCCTCCCTCCGGCTGGCTCCGTTGTCCCACAGGTGACGTCGGAGCTGGGGGGAGGGTGGCTGAGAGCCAACTGGCCCTCCAGTGTCTGTCCCCGGCGGGGCTGGAGACCCACGCCTGGCCTCAGGCTTTCTCGGCGACGGCTTAATGTGGGAAGGGGTGCAGACAGGGTGAGACTTTGGGGCACATCCCGCCCCTCCTGCCTGGGTTCATCTGGAGAAGGTGCTGGCTTTTTCTGGATCTCAGGTTCTTCACCCATCAGATTGGCTTTGTATCCATTCAGGCAAATGGCACTCACACAGTAGGTCCTCAAAAACGGGCAATGGCTGTTGGCCATCACCGTGCTGGCGGCCCGGGAGCATTACCGGCAACGAGGGGCAGGTGCTGCCTCCGGCCGCGTGCAGCCCGGAAACAGCTCACCGCACCTGGGCAGGCCTGGTTGGCCTTGGGTCTCCCTTTAACACAAGTTCGTGGCTGAGGCCCAGGTGCCCAGTGAGAATTCACTCGGACATGTAGAAACAACATCCTGTCCCATATCCCACAGCAGCTGAGAGAGTGAGGGAGGCACGGCCATAAAGCGGGACAGAGTAGCCCCCGCAGAGGTCTGGGCGGGGAAGCACGAACAGAAGGTCAGGGTGAAGCCGGGGCGAGGAAGCCACTCAGAGGCCGGCCAGGAGCCCCAGACACAGCTCGGGGGGCGCCGGCATCCGGATGGAAGTGGGCTGGTCGAGTTACCTGCCGCGACCGCAGGACAATGACGCTGACGCACCCACCACCTGGAGGAAGGACGGTGCGTGTGCCTGCTGGGGCCTGAGGGAAGGTGGTGGAAGGGACAGCGGGTGACTAATGACTGCACCTGGCAAAAGCTCACCGAGAACCTACTGTGCGAGGGTGTTGGGATCCTGGGCGGAGCGCTGGGATGTGGTCTGGGGGGAGGGGTCTTGTGAGCCAGGTCAGGAGTTCTAGCCTGACCAGCCATCCTGCCTGGGGCCCCCCGCCCCCGGCCGCTGCCCCCGCTGACCCTGGCATCTGTGCAGCTGCCGCCAGGCTCGCCACACAGCCTGTCCTGGCAGGCTCCCGGACGCCCGATGGAGAACCTCGGGCAGGGAGGATGGGCTGCTGGGTACTGCCTGTCTGCTGGTCCGGTGAGGCCGTCCCGGTGACCCAGCAGGCACCTTTACCCCGGAATCAGGGGTCAGCCCACGTTGCCAGAATTAACACCTAAGGTAAACAGACCCCGGGGTGCTGGGCAAACTCTCAGGCCAGGGTCAGAGGGCCGCTCCTCAGGTGTGGGGAAGGCCAAGGGAGCAGCAGGGTCATAGGCGTGCTGCAGGCAGTGACCACGGGCCAGCCTGGCTGCACCGGGGGGATGGGGGCAGGCGGGCTGGACTCATTACTTGGAAAGGCCGAGGAGCGGTCTGCAGCTGCTCTCGGCTGCCCGAGCACATTAGCATCAGCCCGCGCCGGGCCCCAGGGCAGGGAGGGCCAGCTGCTGGCGGGTGGAGGGGCTGGTGGGGGGGCCGGAGGGGTCCGAGGTGCCTCGTCCCCAACAGGCAGCCCCACCCCTGTGACGGTGAGCTCGCTGCTGTGCAGGGCATGTTGGAGGACGCGGACGCTCCGGGACCACTCGCCCCTTTGAGAAGCCCGTTCCTGCGTGCTCTCAGAGCCTCAGGCCTGGCCTGGGACCTGACCTTGGTCAAGCCACTTAGCCTTGGGGTCCTGCTTCCTGATCCACGACAGGAGCTCCTGGGCGGGTGGCAGGAAGGCCTCCCCGCCTTGCTGGGGGCCATGTTCCCAGCTGGGAGGCCCTGCACAGCACCTGCCCAACACCAGGCCAAGGACCAGCCAGCATCTCTGCCTCCCCACCCCCTCCTCGTGCCCTTCCACACGGACTACTGAGCACCCACTGGGGCCGGGCTGCTCTACAGCCAGCGTCACAGCAGCGCCCATGCGGTGTGGGAGCAAAACCGCGGGTGCCGGTCAGAAAAGGCCAGTGGGCAGCCCAGCTCCCAGAGGGACACGGCTGCACAGGGACACAGGGTCGTGTGCTGGAATTTGACTGCTTGGCTTAGAAAGAAGGGGCACCCAAGGCCCAGAGGGGAGGGGAGGGGGAGAGGAGCCTGCCCAGCCAGAAAGAGGCAGGGCAGGGCTAGCAGCCCCGTCTCCAGGACTTGGTGCCTTTGTGCTGGCTCCGTGGTGATTTCAGCCCCTTTGGGCCCACTTCAGACTGAGATCTCCGGACTGCAGGGTAGTGCCTGGGGGTGTTGGTTTAAGACAGTGCATCTGCGGTGGCTGGGTGCACCGGCCAGGGACCAGTGCAAGACACCATACGTTCTCCTGCCGCTCCTCACGTGGCTTCTGTCCCTAGGACAGACAGCCTTCTGTTAGTGAGCTCCGACGCATCCTCCAAAGCCCCGCCTAAACATCGCCACCTCTGGCCCGGCTTGCTGTGTCCAGCTGACCGCTGTTTTTCCTGGTTGTGCTCTCCTCGTGGGCAGCATGCTTCCTGGTCCGTGGCCACTTTTGCGAGCATGCCGTATCCTCTCCATACTCCGCACGCGCAGGGGTAGAAGGTAGAAGACACTTGGGTCTTCCCGCCTCCCCGGGATGGGCCTGCTGCTCTGTGAGTGCTGCACAACCTCGGCTGGACGGGTCCAAGGAACCCGACCACCCCCTGCCCTGCGGAGACGCCCGAGGGGGTCTGCTCTGGGTTATGAGCAATTCCTTGGGACAGGTTTACGGGGGCTTGGGGAAGATGTATTGATGATTCAGTGATCAGCACAGACTCGTGTCTGCTGCGTAACCACGGCGCTGGGAAATGCAGGGCCTCTCCAGGGAAGGTCTGGCTGCGGGTGGGAGGGGATGGGAGCCTGGGGGGCAGAGGGGCGCAGAAGTGCCTGGAGGAGGCTGGTCTGACTGCAGGGCCCAGGGCCCTCTTTGTAGACTCGGTCCCTCTCCCTACATGGGGAGGTGGGTCCAGAGGGTCCCCGATGTCCCCAGGATGCTATGACTCTAATGTGATGACAAGTCCTTTGCAAGAGGCTGAGAATGCCACCCCAGCAGCTGCCCTTCCACTAGGGGGTGACTTTGTGCACCTGGGGAGGGGGCTTTGCATGTCCGGCCTTCAGACTGGGGATGTGCCAATCAAATCCATGCGCAGCCCCACACATGCCCCGCCCACCACCCACGCAGAAGCCACAGAAGGGCCTCAGCAAATGAGGCTGGCCAGCGGAAGGCCCATGAGTCCAGCCAGGGGAGAGCCCCTGCAGGCTCACGCCCAGATCCCGGCTTCACTTACCCAGCGGCAGGGCGACCAGGGGCAGACCCTCAGCCGCTCTGGCCTTGCTCCTTCCCTCACTATTCATTCACTATTTATCACAGGTGCGTGTCTGTGTGTGTCAGACATTGTGTTCGGTCCCGGGCCTGGAAACAAGCCATGCTGGGCCAGCTCCGGTCCTTTTGCCTCACTCTGCACCCACAGAACCTTCTCCCCAAAATGCTGATGTAACTCACATACCGTAAAATTCTCCCATTTGAAGCGTGTGACTCACCAGCTGTTAGTGCAGGAAGATCCAACCGCCATCATCAACTTTGAGGCCCTTCGGTCGCCTTCCCAGAAGAAACCCCACCCCACCAGCGGCCACTCGGCACCCCCCCCAGCCCCCGCCCCCTGCCCTGCCGTCTACTCTCCGTCCCTGCGGACTTGCCCGTTCCGGACGGTTCCGGGAAATGGAACCTGTGGCCTTTGTGTCTGGCTTCTCTCACTTGGCCCCGCGTGGTCACGGCGTGTCAGCGTTTCCTTCCTTCTCACGGCTGAGCAACGGTCCCTCGTGCGGAGGGGCTGCACCGTGTCCCTCCCTCACCTGCCGGTGGGCCTGTGGCTCGTGTCCACTTCCTGGCTGCTGTGCACGATGTTGCTCTGGACACTCGCACGCAGCTTTCTGTTTCCCGTCTTCTGCGGGGAGGGATGTCTGGGGGCGGGGTTTGAGCTGCCGGGGCGCAATATGTTCTGGTAGCCAGTGGACAGTCCCGCCCCGCCGCGTAGTTTATGCGAGTCTTGGCTGTTGGATGTCCACGTTTCCATAACATTGAGAATCAGCTGGTCGAGTGTCGCACACACGTGTGCCCACGGGCACACACCCGCACACACGTGCACAGTGTGGCTGGAGCGTCCCCGGGGTTCAGGCGGTCAGAGTGTCCGTTAGTGGCGCTCCTCCGCAGAGTCCCTCCTACCCACTCCTGGTTTGCTGCTGGACGCTTTACTGAGCTGCCGGGTTCCCTCTCCCCTCGCTCCTGACTGACGTATTGAGACGTGCTCAGCACCCCCTGCCCCCATCTGCCCGGAACAGGCAGGTACTCGGCACTGGCTGAGAGGTGTCTCTTCTACCCTGCGCGCTACGCTGGTTTTTAGATGCTGGAAGGGCGCTTGTCGTTGTTTGCAGCGCCGCCCGAGTGGCGGGCATCATTCTCCGCACTTTCTCAGTGAGGCGTGGAGAGGGACCTGCCCGAGGTCACGCCCGCGGCTGGGGGTGGCAGGGCTCCGTCGGTGACCTCTGCACCACTCTGGCTTCCCACAGCCAGGATCCAACTACTGGAAGTCACAGGCAGCAGGAACCTCAGCAAAGCCCAAAACGTGGTTCTCGGAAACATGAACGAAGCGGTCACCACCGAGATGGCGGAAGGGAACAGCAACGAGTGTACAGACCGAGGGGCAGGGAGCGAAGGGACAGGGTGCCCCACCTCCAAACACCACAGGGCCGAGAATGACAACATGGGATGGTGAGTGGCACTATAGGAATATATTTGAAAAAGTTAGAAGGAATAGGGTTTTTTCAGAAAAATGTGTTTTCAAATTATATTTAAGGGAAACAGAAAACCTACAACCGTGAAAAACTTTGAGTAGCCCCTTTGAGTAGCACCCTTTTAAAAGTGTGTTTTCGAGCATCTTCAAATTGCAGACGGTGTCTGCGACATCCACACAGATGCCCCCCGCCCCCACTGGGAGGGGCTGGTCCCTCCCGACAGAAACAGCTCGTCCAAGGGCTGATGCAGGGGGCCAAGTTCATTCACACGTATGTAACTCTTACAAGAAGAATTGGCAAAGTCAGTCCCGCAGATTATTAGATAAACCCATCAAGGACAAGCAAGGTTATGTTAGAAATTGAGTTCGTTTCAGCAAAAGTCAGACCCATGCCTCCCATAAAAGTTTGAGGTCAAGCAAACATTTTCTCGTGGAGAACAAACTTCTTGGAAGAAAATATTGAAGGCCAGCCCAGGCCTCGGGCAGGAACACTCTGGGGCAGGGACACTCTGGAGCAGGACACAAGACGTTGAAGTAGGACAGGTGGGTGGACGACGCCCACCCCAGAACTGACCGCAGGGCAGGGGGCACCAGAGCGAGACCAAAGTCAGGCCGCAGACGGAGCCTGCGGTAGCGCGTAGCCAGAGAGAAGACAGACGTCTGGGGCATGTACACCACCGTCGCGACTCAGTGAGGGGAAAGGCCACCAGCCCAATAAAAAGGGGACAGAGAAATAAAGAGAAGAGGAGATCTCTGTCTGTTTTCTGGACACTGAGATGTCCAGGTGTCTGCTAGGTCGGTTCCTCCAGCAATGATGTCCCAGCACCTGCTGTCTGGAAATTGCCTAGAGAGGCTGAGACACGCACCTGGGGACAGGGGCACACGCAGGGGCCGGTGGCAGAAAGCTGGGACAGCCGACATGCCCTCCATGTGAATGGATAGGTGACAGGGAGGGCTAGTCACCCGAGGAACTGCTACGGCGCGGCCGGAACACACCGTCAGCGCTTCACCTGCCTGCTCCAGCGGGTCCGGGCCTCCGCTGCTCCCAGATGCCCAAGACGCACAGAGGAAAGGCGAGCGCCGGAGACTCGACATTCAGAACAGGTGTGGCCTTGGGGGCAGAGGGCGAGTGTGGTTTCCTCTCCTTTATTTCAATAAAGGTAAATAAACATAAAGTGGGAGCATTCGTGGATTCTGGGAGCTGGGAACAGGGGTGGAAATTCCCCTCTGTGCTTTTCTGTGTGTTAGAAATTTTGGGGGGCTATGGGGGGACAAAGGACCTGCGGGCCACCCACGGAGAGCTGACGTGGGGAGGGAGGAAGGGGCGCGAGCGAGGCCACTGGCGGAGGCGCCGGGGCTTCCCTCGCCCTCCTGGAGCCAGGACTCACCCAGCCGCTGGCTGGTGGCTTTGTGTGGTTCCTGGTATTGATTGGAGAGTCACTCTCTGGCCACAAGTCCCTGGGGGGCCTGCAGCGGTAGCCGCGATCAGGAGAGCCGCCAGGCCTGGTGGCGGCGGGCAGGGTGCGCGGGGGAGACGGGGAAAGGCCAGGCCGGGAGCTGGAGGGCGCACGCGGCCCAGCTGCCCCTCAGAGCACTGGCAACATGAGGCAGGTCGCGTGACCTTTGTCACCCACACGCTGCCAAGGAGGCTCTGGCTGGCCTCTAAGGACAATTCTGAGGGCCCTGGGTGTCCACATCACCCCATCAGGCAGGCCTCACTGGGAAGGCAAGGAAGGCCTGCTGAGGAGCACCTGCTTGGGGTCTTGAGAGGTGAGTAGGAGTTTACACGCTGGAGGAAAGAAGGGCACGCTGGTTGGGGGAACAGCATAGACAAGACACAGAGGCATGAAAGGGCCAGGCAAGCCCAGGAGGTTGCCAGCAGCCAAATTGGCTTCAGCCCGCCCCCTCCCTCAGGGGCTCAACACCATCCCACCTGTGACTCTGGCACCTGTGACCTCCAGCGAGAACAAAACTGCCGGGAAACCCCGCTCGCAGCTGCGCCTCCCAAAATGTGGAGAGACACTGGGCTTGGCTTCAGGTTCTGACGCGAGAAAATACAAAGCCGTCCACTTCGCGGAGATATATGGCCGCGGCCAACGACAGCAAGCCAGCGCTGCCTCCCACCTCCATTACCGCCCTGGACCCGATCGATATCGGAGCAACCGGAGTCTAGACGCATCAACGTCAGAGTATTTAACAAGAAGCAGTCAGTGCAGAAAACACACTTAAATGGCAATTGAGGGGTCTGATGCGCCTTGAAGTAGCTGGCGAGGATTTATGGAGGATGAAAGCAGGTTAACTAAGCCTGCGCGCAGCCCCGGCGGCCGGCTCAGGGACAGCGGGCTTTCTCTGCCCCAGCCGGGCAGCCTTGTCCAGGGCCAGAGAAATCTTTTTCTGGCTCATTTCTGCCTCATCCGGGCCGCAGGTTGCACTTGTGTTAATAATATTCTAATGCGATGCATCATCACCAAAGTTGACTTCAGTCCTGTAACCACAGCTGTACCCCACAAGCTGTCACACCGCCCCCCCCCATTGCCTGTTTAAGCAGAGCAGCAGCTACAGGTGTGGAGGGACAGCCACGTTCCGGGCCCTATGTGACCTCATGTGATCTTCCCAATGACCCGTCACAGGGGGCTCACCTTTGTGCGGATGGGGAGGTCATGGCCAGGTTGGCCCGGAGCCCTCTCCCCTCTCCCCACAGCCTGTGCTCTGCCCGCCAGTCAGGCTGCCACACCCAGCTGAAGTCCAGTGTCGACTGGTACTGCTGGTCCATACGGGGAGGTCTGGCTGTTCCCAGAGAGGGAGGGCAGTGACCTCCCAGGAGGACCCACCTCAAGTGCCCTCCAACTGGCCATTGCTGTTCAGTGGGATCAATGACGATTCTTAATTGCCAACGATGACTCAGGCTGTCCAATCACAGCTGCACCTCTGGAGGGCTGTAAATCCCCTGCAGCATTCACACAGCCACAGGGAGTCGGGCTGGGATTCAAAAAGGACTCAGACTTCCAGGAGTGCACAGCGACCCCCCTCCATCAGGCCCCATGGCCGATCTGTGCTTTCCTATGGGGAGAGCTTGCCGTGAGCAAGACACAGCTTCCAGGAGCTGCCAGTAGATTCCACGGCTGGGCCCAGAGCTAAGGCAGAGGCTGGCAGGGCTCCACGCGGCTCTGGGCCTCTTACGCACCCAGCTCAGCTATGACACACTTCTCATGGCTCCATGGCCTCAAGTTCAAGTGCTAGCTACAGCCCGATGACACCGGCCACCACTGTGAGTTTGTCCGGGCTCTGCCTGTCCTTTGCTGGGTCAGGGAGCCCTTGGGGCAGACGCAGCACCAGCCACACGGCCTGGCATACAGCGTGTGCTCAGCAAATGCTTCCTGTCCTGGGAATAAGTGGGTCTTTCTTTCTCAGAGGTTGAAGGACGCTCTTGGGGCCACGTAACAATCTAGATGCCTGGAGAAAGCAGCCCAATTCAGAGCAACTTAAAATGCCGGATGAGATAAGTGTGTACTGTATATGCCCTTTATGTGTTTTCTGTAAAACTTTTAAGGTGCATGTGTCAGCGAGCAGACAGAAAGAGGAACCCTTGACGGCTAGAGATGGGGAGAACCAGGAATCCAGGGCGGAGAAACAGCACAAGGCACGGTGTCCCTGGGAGACTGCCGCCCATCACAGGTGTCTTAGGGACGAGCTTGGAGGGGCCCGTGCAACCGGGGTGGGGGTAAGACACAAGGGCCCGAGCAGGGTCATGGGTTGGGACAGAGCTGCCTCATAAGCCAGCACTTCTGAGGTGGGACAAGAAAGACCACGAGTCTCCAAAGCCACACTGTGAGGCACCCCCCCACCGACAGCCAGGAGGGGTGTCAGGGTTACAGGTCCTAGGGTGCTGGCGACGCCGGGTGTCAGGCAGAGGGGAAAGCAAATCTGTACAGGGGACGCTCAAAGCCAGGCCCCAGAAATAGTGAGGTATAATTAATGTGAAATTGCAATGAAAAGTTAAGGCCCGAGGAAAAGTCACAGCTCAAAGGCCTGCGGAGCTGGGTGCAGGAAGGCCCTGGACGCACCAGGGAAAGAAGGAGGTAGTTGCCTTCTTAAAGACCTTGGGGTGGCGGTGAAGCTTTGACCAAGGAGAGGCAATTACCGACGCTGACCGAGCTGACTCTAGATCGGCAAACGACACTCCAGAAAGAAGTGGCAAAGAAGGTGATGACGGAGATTAGAAAACGTGCACACCAGGAGGGCCGGCGCAGCTGAAGAGGGGTGTGTGAAAGGCAGGGACGCGAAGGAAGCACCCAGAATGCAACACAAGGAGACAGTGACGTGGAAAATACGGGAGCGAGGACATAAGAGTAACAGCATCTAACAGACCTCGGGGCTCCAGGGGGCAGGCCTGAGAGAACGAGGGGGCGGAGACAACAGAATGGCGGGGTGAGGCTGGACTGTCCATTTGCAGGACCCAGAGGAGGCGGGGTTTTCAAAATCCGCGTGCTGTTCACGGAAGACACACTTCGAGGGACCGAGAAGGAAAGTAACGGAGTCCCCAGGGAACTGTTCATCCAGAGAGCTGGGGTGGCTCCAATGCCGTCAGCCAAGTGGGCTTAAAGGAAAACACTTTCTGCAGGTCAGCGGAGTCACTGAATTTAGATACAAACTTCAGTTTGACTGTAAGTGTAAACTTGTTTCCTCACCCAGCTTCAAACTACACAAAGCAAACTGGTCAAACTGCACACGGAAGAAGGAACAAATCCCTTCCTACCGGCCTGTTTAGGGCACTTTTTGCAGTAACCGACAGAGAAAGCAGACACGAAAGTCACACCGGCTTAGCGCATTTTAACGACACAATTAGTGAGCTTAAATCTAATAAACCTACAGAGAAAACTGCACCCGGCAGCCGGAATATTCACAGTTTTCAAAGGCCGTGGAACATGGACTTAAAAACGAGGCCGTGAATAGAGCGATCCCCGGCCAGTTTCAAAGAAGATGTCTCAGAGGGCCCAGGTTCTGCGCCCACGGTGTGATTACGCTAACCTCGATAATGCACCACACAGGTGGAAAGTTAACAATGCACGTGTAATTAGCTCTTACCTCAGACAGTGCGACACCGTGAAAGCGAGGAACTGCTACAAAAGAAACTGCTACAAAAGAAACTGCTACAAAAGAATAACAGCAGTGACACCGCATGCCAGCCCTGGAGGGTGCAAGGCAGCCTCCTCGCACAGTTACGGGGCTGAAGTCTCTCATCATGAAGGAATCCAGGTTGCAGTGAGTGACCTGAGTGCCGGACTTAACACAAGGGCTACCAAGTAAACCCGAGAAAGTTAATCACAAAGATGAGAGCACAACAGTAACAAAAGGATGCTGTGGGCTACCTGGTAGCACGGAATAGGAAAGTGTAGGCGAGCTGGCCAGATCTCTAGAAAGATGTAAAATGCCAACCCTGACTCAAGAAGCTACGGAAAACAGAAACAGTAAGGAAGCTGGGGGGGTGGGGGTGGGGGGCACTTTCCCTCACGGAGAGGGAGTGAGCCAGGCAGGCTGCTGGGGAAGAGAGTTCCCAGCGGAGCAGGCAGCCCGAGCAAAGGCCCTGGGGCGAGCCCTTATGGCTGTCCAGGGGCCCCCGGAGGTCAGAGTGGCTGGCTCTGAGTGAGCAGCGGGGAGGTGACAGGGCCGGGGGGGTGGGGATAACCTTTCAGGTTCCTGGTCTCCCCCTCTGCCATGCCCTACTCCCCAGGGAGGTGGGGAATCTTGGGGCCTTGGAGGCCAGAGTCGGAAAGGGCATCAGCCATCCTGCAGTCCGTGCCCTGCCAGACGGGTGGCCTAAACGGGCTCCCCCGAGTCCCTCGCCCATGGTCTTGCCACCAAATGCCGGGAGCCGGTGTGCTGTGTGGGGGGCAGGGCAGAGACCTGCTGTCAGAGGGAGGGGGGCGGCGACCTTGTTCCAGGAACAACCTCTCAGCCATTGATCTTGAGGGCCACGTGGAGGACTTAGCGGCTCCCCGTGCGGCCCCCACCTGGGCCATTCCCGCCCTGCCCGCAGCTCTTCCGGTCACCTGCACCTCGGGGAGAGGATGGTTGCCTAAATTTAGAAGCTGTTCTGGGAAGGGAGGATGAGGTGTGACAGCCAGAGGGTGATGAGGGGAACACACTGCAGCCCCACCGGGCCATCTGCGGCTGTTTTCTCTGCCGGGCTCCTCCGCAGTGGGGGCCCATGCGGTGAAGCTGGGAGCCCGCGGGCTCTGTGCCCTTCACAGTGACGAGGCGAGGCAGGTGAGGTTGTGCCCATTCTCCCAGATTCACCAGGGGCGCTCTGCCTCCACAGACACAGGGTCGGGGCTGAAGACTGAGCCTCCTGTCCCACCCCTCCCCCACACATTCTTCTCGGGGTGCAGGAGCCCCTGCCTGGGGCTGGGGTGGGTCTTGCTTTCCTGGTCCTCAGTGGCAAGGGACTAAAATGCCCTTCCCAGCCATTCCTGCCTCATGTTCCATTTCCCCACCCCACCAGCCGGAGCTGGGTGGCGCCTGCAAGGTGACCCCACACATCTGCGGGAAGGGTGCGCAGGGTCTGATACCTCCCTGGACCCCGGGAGACTGTGACTCGGCAGGAACAGGACGGGCCTTCCCCACCTGGAGGCCGGAAGTGTCCCCGTGAAGGGTGCGATGGAGTCCTGGGCAGGGTGTGGGCGCTGTCCGTGGTGCTGACTGCAGGCGGCCTCTCGGCCAGCCGGGTCCCCGTCCCCAAAGGTCACCCTAATCTCTGCCTGCCCAGCTCTCCAGCCTCACCCAACTCCCACTGACATCTGTCACTTGCTGTCCTCTGCTCACTCACCAGCACTCACTGTGGCCAGTGCAATGTCATCCAGTGCGGAAACCAAAGAAATAGAATAAACTTGTTCTGCTTGCAAGGGGCTCACAGGTGTGTGAGGAGATGTTGGATGAGACAGAAGCGTTCAGGACCCGGGGGGAGGGGGGCAAAGGAAGTGGAATAACCCCTGGCCATTTGTTCACTAAAACGCTGCCAGGCCCCTGCTGCCCCCGCCCCCCCCCCCAGGCTAGTGCCGCCACGGAGGTGGCTGAAAAGCCAGAGGTTGTTTTAATAGTTGTCACTGGTATGTGTGAAAAAATTGAATTTCAGTCTCTACTCTCAGGCCGAAGGCCCGTTTCCACCCCCGGCTGCACGGGTGATGGGGAGCCTCAGTGTCCCTGTCTTGACCTCCCCACCCTGCCTCTAAAAATTCAGGTCTCCTAATTCCACATAAAAAAAAGTGTTGGAGGGTAATAATAAATGTTATATGGTTATTATAAGAAAGGAGTCTGAAGACAGAATAACATCTCCACATACAATGGAAGCAAAAAATCCCTCAAGATAAGAAGACCTAATATTTCCCAGCCGGCTGAGAGAAATGAGGAGCGTGACAGAAGAGATGGGAGAACAACAGAAATCGCCTCAGAGCACGTGGCCATTGAGGGCCACTCTCTTCACTTACAATTGTCACCCCGTCATAGGCGCCATTGGCACACAAAATTAGAATCGCCCAGGCGCTAGGACCCAGGAGGTCAGACTGCACTAGAAGGCAGCTGAGAGCAAGTCAAAACACCAGAGGCTGCCTTAAAACCCAAGGGGAGAATTTTAGGAATCAAAGTCGTGAAGAAAGATGAAAAGGACTTTAGAGAAAGGAACAGTTGTAGGGTGCGTGCAAATGAAATCCAACGCTCATTGGATGCGGTTTCCAAAGAAGAAACCACAGCAAAGGAAAGGAACACCAAAAACCTAATTCAATAAAACTACTGAAATTGAGAAAAATGACTTGAAGTTCCACCGAAAGGATAGGCCACGGTCCCTGGAAAGCTGAACCAGAGTGGCCCGCCCCGAGACACGCTTGCCTGTGGACTTGGAAGACGCACGCTTGGACACCCAGGCAAAAATAGCAAGTCGCTCGCGAGAAGAAAAAAGTCGTATCGTTGTGGCACTTTTCAGCAGTGGTACTTTGTGTTGGCAGATGGTGAGGTCACATCGCGAAGATTTCCAAGGGAAGAACATGGGACCCAAGGGCTTCGTTGCCCGTTAACCGACCTCCAAGTACAAAGGTTGCAAACGGTTCTTGCCAGCCCGCAGGGACTCGGGGGTCTGGCTCCCACCACTGTCTCAGGAACCGCGTGGAGAGAGTGGCCATCGAAGTGACCAGAGAGATCAGTGGAAGGGCTGGTGGCGGCATTAGTGTGCCAACGGCGCCTATGACGGGGTGACAATTGTAAGTGAAGAGAGTGGCCCTCAATGGCCACGTGCTCTAAGGGGACGGCACCCAGCCACGGGAGGCAGAGGCCTGGGCAAGCAGACGGGCCTGCCACTGGCTTTGTGCTCACTCACGGGGAATACAAGGGTGTCATCAGACTGGATTCTGGGGGACAGTACCTCTCCTCCCCCCCCAGAAAAGGGGGAGGGCTGCCGTGTGGTTTCAGTATAGATCTTCAGAGGGCCCCC
Organism: Desmodus rotundus; assembly: GCF_022682495.2. Lineage (NCBI taxonomy): Eukaryota > Metazoa > Chordata > Mammalia > Chiroptera > Phyllostomidae > Desmodus > Desmodus rotundus. The sequence continues at coordinate 179,638,410 of NC_071390.1, forward strand.
AGGTCAGAGGGCAGAGGCAGGGTCTAAGGGACGTAGGTCACAGTGGGACCATGAGGACGCGAAGCAACAACCGCGGGACCACAGAAGGGCCACGGGGCGTGAGAGAAAAGATAGACTAGAGTGCGTGGTGAGCTTACGTGTGTACGAACCGAGGTCACATAGACATAATGCCTCACGTGGGGCGGGACCGGGCTCCCAACACAGGGTGACTTCGGGCACACGTTTAAAGTGAAAACCAGCACCGCGGGGAAAGCGGGCTGGTTGCTGCCGTTGGCCTAAGAGGGAGAAGGGCGAACAGGCAGACACTCGCTGCGTGTGCTTATCGTGCACGCGTGTGCCGGGCCTGCTTGTATAAAAAAATAAACCAGGGCGACGTCACGCCAGGCAATTGAACCAAAGGATCATCGCCAGGGCTGGGAGGGAGTGGAGTCGGGGGGTCAGGGGTTGAATGCGGGCTTACAGACGTAAGCATTGGTCAGCTCACACACGAACGACAACTACCCTTCCAGAGACATCCCCAAATGAGAATAAAAGGGGACAGATGAAGCTGAACGCCAGTCTGGCTGGCAGCAGGAAGTGGGGAAGTGGCCCACAGGGAGGAAGGGGCCCAGGCGACTTCAGAGCCCAGTCATCTCACGGGCACCTGGGGTGGGGGCGGCGGGGACACTCGTTACCTTAGCCTGGCCAGCCGCTCCAGCCGGACGCCGCAGACCAGACTGGGGGCTTTTCAACGACAGAAACCCCCCTCTCGGATTCCGAAGGCTGCGAGTCCACGGTCAGGTCTCCGGCAGATCTGGTGCCTGGTGAGGACGCTCTCTGGTTCCCGCGTGGCCATCGGCTCACTCTCCTTACCTGGTGGCCGGGAGGAGGGCGCCGCCTGGGGTCTCCTTTATCAGGGCACTAGTCCCACTCACCAGGGCTCCTCCCTCGTGGCCTCGTCCCCTTCTGGAAGCCCCACCTCCGGCTACCACCCCGTGGAGGGTTAGGGCCCCAGCCGGTGGGTTGGGGGAAGGGACCGCAGTCTACGGCAAACCCTAAGCACAGAAACCCTGCAAAACAGTCTCCAGCCATTTTGAGTAATCTTGTCGTCGATCGTGTTTGCCGTTGTTCCGAGACTATTGTGTGATTTCCGCCGTCCGACCGTCCCCTGGGGGGTGACAGTCAGCCTCCTCAGCGCGGGCGAAGGAGGCCCAGGCGGAAGGCAGACAAAAGCCTTCCAGCCGTGGTGTTGACGTGGAAGCGTCAGCAGGACGTCCTGAGGTACTTCACGCGACGAAACACGTTCCTGACCTCTGTCCCTGGCAGGCCTGGCGGTGGCTGCGGCGAGGTGGGGGCGATGAGCACGTCTGAGTCCCGGTGCCCGCAAGGCCGGGGACCGGAAGTTCCCTTCCCGTCGGAGAGACCAGGGCCCCTAGGGGCCGGCGCGGACTCCAGGTCTGGGGCGGGAACCGCGAGGCGTGAGTCTGGAGCATCCTGTCCAACAACTTGCTGGCGAGGAAGCCGTCAGGACGACGGCGCCCATGTCAGAAAGGCCCAGGGCCCCTCACAGCCACTGGGACGGATGGGTGTTACATTCTGACCGTTTCTACGCCTACAGTTCAGGGGCATCGAACACTTGCCTGTCGGTGTGAGGCCGTCACCACATCCCTCCCCGGAGCTCTCTCCATCCTGTGGAGCGGACACCCTGTCCCCGGGAAACACCGGCCCCCTCCCCTGCCATCCCCGGCCCTGACACCCACAGCCCTACTTTCCGTCGCTAGGACTGAGTGCCTCCCGTAAGCGCAGTTACCCCGGGAGCCAGTCCGGTTCCGCGTGTGACCGGGAAGAAGCGCAAGCAGGGCCTCTGTTCGCAGCAGCGTCACCCACGACAGCCGAACGGTGGATGCACAGGCCGTGGTCCACCCACATGACCGAATACTACCGGCCTGAAGAGGGAGGCAGTTTCCGACACATGCCACACCATGGATGAGCCCCGAGGAGAGCGTGCCGAGTGAAGGGGGTCGGCGACCAAGGACACATACTGTGTGATCCCACTTCCATGAGGCCCTTAGAGGGGTCAGAGTCACGGGGCCAGAAGGGAGAACAGTGGGCGCCTGGGGCTGGGGAGGGATGGGGGGGGCGAGGGTTTAGTGGGGACAGTTTCAGTTTGGACAAGGTGACGAAAAAGCCCCGGAGACGATGGTGGTGACGGCTGCACGGCACTGTGAGCACACCTAATGCCGCCAGACCGCGCCCTTGAAAATGGGGAAGGTGGCAACTCTTGTGTTTTGTGTATTTTACCACAATTTTAAAAATAAAAACATTGAAAAAAGGAAGATTCAGAAGCCAACAAGACAAGGTCTCCACTGGCCACGTGTGGAAAATGTGAGCTTCTCTAAAGGTAATAGGGATATTAACGGCTGCCGTGTGAGATGCGCTAAATGTGTTTAAATTCATGGGCTCGTAGTGATTTAAAAAAATAAACCCCAACCGGCCACCACTGGGGGACAGGGCTCTGACCACTCGTGCCCAAGTGTTTGTGTGGACAAATGGTTTCGCGTCTCATGTGTAAATGACAGGGGCGGAACCCCTGGATCCCAGGGTAAATATCTGTGCAACTTCATGAGAAGCCACAAACTGGTTTCAAAGAGGCCTCAGGATGTAAGTTCCAGCAGGACATGGGTTCTAGCTGCTCCACATCCTCGCCAACACTTGGTATTATCAGCCTTCTAGATTTCAGCCCTTCCCGGGGGAGGATAACAGCATCTCACTGTGCTTTAATTTGCCCTCTCCTAAAGATGAATGATGTTGGACTTCTTTTCACGCGCTTCTTGGCCAGAAATGTATCTTTTTTAGGTAATTGTTCAAATCTGTTGCCTATTTTTAAGGATAGTTATCTTATTGAATTGTCCGTTGTTTTTTAAAAATATATATGTATTCTGGATGCAAGTTCTTCACCAGATACATGTTTTGCAAATCTTTTCTCCCAGTCTGTGGCTTGTCCTTTTCATTTTCGTAAAAAGCTTCCTTTGTAAAAGTTCCAGGGAGCCCGCTGCACTGACTTTGTCTTTGATAGTTCGTGCTGCTGCGTCCTGTTAAGGATTCGCTTACTCCGTTTGTTTAGAAGTTGTACCATTTCGGCCCTTACGTTTAGCTCTGTGTCCTTATGAGTTAAATGCGTGGGAGCACAGGGGTGGGGGTGGGGAGACTGGGAGGAGGCCCAGTCTCAGGCCCATCACTGGCAATCATGGATGGCACCGGTAACTTCCACGGGCAGCATCCGACCACCCACCAGTCATTTCCTCCTGTGACCCGCACGACATCCTGGCCGGACTTCTCTGCTCTGCTGTACAGGAAAAAGGCTGAAGCACAGAGAAGCTCAGCCACCTTCCCAAGGTCACACAGCAGGCAGAGGCGGAGCTGGGATTTCAACCCAGGACAGCTTGGAAGCAGCCCCATTCACGCGCTCCTTTCAGTGTTCACTGAGCGAACCCCGGGGCCCATCAGCCGGCTGTCAGGGGGACTGAAGGAATGGTGGGTGCAGAGCACCTGGTGGTTGGGGATCGCAGCTGGTCCTCACTGAGGCTTGCCGGTCTGTGTCTCGGTCTCTCTCCAGGCGGCGGCGGCTGAGCCAGGTGCCCAGGGATGGCCTCTCCAGGGCTCCCTGTCACCTCTCTAACACAGCATGACTGAGGGACATGTGCCATCAAGGAGCCGCCACAATCCAATGACACTCTGAACACAGGATTGCAGGGGGCCCTTATAAAAGAGGGACCAGAGGACCAGGGTCAGCGGCAGCTGAGCTGTTACCACTTCTGTGCTGATGGGACCGGGAAGGACCCATCGTCACAGCACCAGAGGTGGGGGGCGCAGAGGGGAGAGGCGAGCACAAGAGGTTCAGCCTTGGGCCGAAGGGCCCCGGGGCTCAGGCCACCTGGAGCTGACCTAGCTGTGCTCCCTCCTCCGATCCCCGCGGGGCCCCCTGTTGGCCAAGTGCAACTGGGAGGCACCAGTCAGAGCTGTCCCATGGATGTGGCCCTATGGGCCAGCGTCTGGGGGAGGAGAGGATGAGGAGCAAAGGGACGCTCTCAGAGGCCGTGACAAAAGTCCACGTGGAGAGGCCCTCGGGCCGGCGACCTGTGTGCCACTCCGTGGTGACCAGACGTGCAGACAAACACACAGGAGAGAGAGGAGTCTGGGAGCAGGAAGCAGCTGGCTGCAGGAGTGAGGAGAAGCTGGAGGGCGGCCGGGCCGGGAGAGCCTGGGCTGTGGGTGCTGGACCCCCGACCCCCCGGCCAGCCCCCGTCCCCTCCTCCCGGGAAGGGCTGCACTGCGCACCAGCAGTGACGTGCCAAAGGCTGTTCATTCTGACGTCGGTCTCGGCGACTCTGGGCCTGGATCGGAAAACCCGGGCAGGGGCTCCGCGGAGGCATGTATGTGGCCGAAGCCACCTGGGACCTGAGAGACCCCCTTCACCTCCACTGGGGAGTGCCCTCCAGGAGACACGTTTGAGGGTTCCGGCTGGACGTTCGAAAAACATTCTGAGACATCTAAAGAGCTGGGAGGACACGTGGCTTTGCTTAGGGCCTGGCCGAGCTGTCTTTCTTGTGGGATTCGGCCGCTCTCTCTCGCGGAGCGCAAGCAGCCGGGAGGGGCAAATGAAAAACAAAGTTTAAAGAATCCTCGCAGCTTCTTCCCTTCCTTGCGCCTCCTTCCCTTTCAAGTCGGTGGAGGAGGCTCCGCCCCTCCCAGATTCCTGGCGAATGTGCAGCGGAGCGTTCTCGCAGGCCCGGGACCCACATTTGATTCTGATTTGCGCCAGGGGTGTGATGACAAGCGGCCCCGGCCGATAATGGACGAGGCCGGGCTCCGCGAGGGGGCGGCCCCCGGCCCGGCCATCAGTCTTGCTGCCGCAGCTATCAGTCAGCCGCCGGGGGTCTGGCGCGCCCCAGCCAGGGGCGGGGCGTGGGGGACGTGCGGGGGTGCGCCGACAGTGGCCAGCCGCTGCACCTTGTGCCGACAGGGGCGCTGAGGGAAGGTGATCAACCATGCAACGAGATCAGGGGTCACTGCAAAGGTCAGGGGCCACGGGGCTCGGACACTGGTGTGGATGAATGTCGAGAAGAGTCGGAGGCAAGCTGGGGGCAGAAGCATCGCGGGCAGGCAAGGTGGGCGGGGCTGGGCAGGGGCCCAGACGCTGCCAGTGTCTGCCAGCCCCTGCAAGGTCAAGGGTCTCACGTCCATGCTTTGAAAACGGAGGTAGAAGGTCTCCCTTTACAATGGCCTGTGGGCGACCTTAATTTCTAGGGGAATATGTAACAAACTTTTATAGTGAGAAACTATGAACATCACTGGATACACAAACACATACATCTACAGACAACAGAATGGCGATGAAGCGTCTGCAAGGACAAGTTTGAGAACCGACCCCCAGGACCCCCAGACACAGGACCGAGCTCTGCCGTGGGGACCAAGCGCTATCAGCCTGAACACTGAAAACACCCCCGTGACTGGCAGCTTGCCAACCACGGGCCCGATTCCGCTCCTCCCCCCAGGCCTTGGCCATGGAACGCAGGTGTACTTCCTATTTTATTTTATTCTTATTTACTGATTTGAGAGAGAGGAAGGGAGAGAGAAAGAAGCAACAATTTGTCGCACTCATTGGTTGATTCTTGTACGTGCCCTGACGGGGCATTGAACCTGCAGCCCTGGTGTATCGGGACGACGCTCTGACCCACTGACCTACAGGGCCAGGGCCCTCAGCTGCACTTCCCACGGTGGCTCTGGTCAGCTTTGTGACTTTCTTTTGACAACAGGACGGGGCGGAAATGACATTGTCAGTCCCGAGTCTCCGCCTTCAGAGCCACGAATCACCCCTCTGGCTCTGCTGGCCTCCCTTGTGCTGGAGGACCAGAGACATGTGGGGCACAGGGGGCCCCCAGCGGTCCCCACTAAGGCTGACCAGCATGGCACAGTTCCCCAGACTGCCTCAGGAGGCAAAAGTCTGGGCTGGTTTGTTACCCGGCTGAGGCCCACCACCCAGAGAGCAGCCGGGGCGGGGGTGCACCAGGAGTCCCGCCTGCTCCCTCTCGCTGGCCCGGCGAGACTGTGGGTCCCTTTGGGTACCATTCCCCACAGGCGCCCTTCTCCCTCAAGGACACCCTGGCTCTAGCCCACCCCGGCCGCCACAGGACGTGCAGCCACATCCAGACACAGCATCGTGTGTCCCCAAACGGTACTGGCTTTGAAGGCCCGTGTCCCAGCTCTGCCAGCTGCGAGCCGCGGCAACGGGGGCCGGGGGCTTCGTTTCCCGACGGGGGAGGGTGGACGCTACCTGCTCTCCAGAGCCACGGACGCACGTGCTGTGTACGAAGGGCTGGGCACACGGCGGGCATTTCAAGAACGGGGCCTCGCAGCGGAACATCGGCCTGGGGTGTCCTCCAGGCTCGGCCGGATCTCCCTCCCTCCAGGAGAGTGAGCAGAGAGACACTGCCAAGTGCAAATTTGATAACCAGACGCCGTGCTGGGGCTCGTGGACAGCTGAACCCGCTTTGATCCTGGGCTGTCTGGGCCGGTGCTCCCTGGCTGCCCGGGGTCTGGTTTCCATTTTGGGTTCAGCTGCACCCTCCTTTGTGGAAGATCGGTTTTCAGGCCCTGGCTGACTGAGCAATGGGTGTGAAGGAAAGGCGTGCCCCCCGCCCCCTCTCTGTGGGGGACCCCCCCAGAGCTGAGATGGGGTCCCGGGCGTCACGTGAAAGAAGGAACATGTGCTTTGGGAAGGAGACATAGGTGCTGGAGGAGGAAGGGGTTCCCAGGGTGGCTGTGCGGGACCTCAGCCCCGTCCCGCTCAGCGGTATGGGGAGGGGCCCGGGGCCCCATCTCTATTAGGCCGCTGCGGGGGCTGGCAGAACAGCAGATGGGATTCTAAGGGTGGGCACCAACTGGATGAAGAAAGGCAAGGATCTTGACCTTGAAGGTTGTCCAGGGGAAGTTTGTTGAACAAATCCATGGATGGATGGTGGATAGGTAAGTGGATGGATAGGTGAACAGGTGGGTGATGGGCGAGTGGATGGATGGCTCCCACCTTGTAAAGGGTGGGGCCGAGCTGTCTTCATCTCCCATAGCAAGCACCCTTGTCCTGCTCTTCCACGGTCAGACAGAGAAATGACCTGACAGTCACTTGGGATGACAATGTAGTGTCATGAGAGGGAGCGGGAACTTGGAATCAGACTTGGGATTTGGCCACGCTGCTTTCTCTCTGGAGGAAGTTCCCAGGATGACGGTTCCGTGGGTCTGGGCCCTCGTCTCCCTCGCTGGCCTCTGCATTCAGCATCTCACTGCTGTGGATGGAGGGTCTGTGTACCCCCCAAATTCAGATGTGAAAGCTGAACCCAACTCCCAGCCCTGCGCCACCTGCCTTCCAGATGGAAGAGCGGAGGTGAAGAGGTTCATTCCCGGGAAGGGCATTGTGGTTGCCCTATTCCTCACGATGCCGGACTGCTTAGCCGTGCTCAGCCTGCCCCTGACTGGGCCCCCAGCTGTGGTGTCGACCCCGTTCCTGTGCTAGGAACAGGAGCTAGGCCCCAGTGGAAAGGGCCCCTGGCCTCACTGCTGTCCCCCGAGGTGTGAGGGCGGGAGAGGGGCTGGCGGCGGTGCCCCACACGCCTGTGCCAACAGATGCCCCCTGCCCCCGCCCCTCCAGCCCCGCCCCTGCTCCCTTGGCCTCTGCGCCTCCCCCACGCACGCACACAGGGAGGCCGCAGCATCGGGAGCAATACAGCAAACAGTAGGAGGTTCTGGGGGACACTTCTTCTGTCTGTTTTTCGGTATTTTCAAAGTCCTCTGCCCGAGAGCCCATGTAGAGTTTTTGTCCCCCCACCCTCCACCCCACTGCCTCCCTGGCCTCTGGCCTGCATTCCTCCACGTGAACACTAAGGGGCGCACTTTCCACCGAGCGCCCTGATCCACTGGCCATGTCTGACCTGCTGTGTAAGGAGAGGTGGTCAGGTTCACCCACAGCCAACTTCCTTTCTCATAAAACCTTCCCAGGCTTTACCTTCAACATGTTCTGTAATTTTAAACTTAAAAACACCTGAACGATGGGGCAATTCCCGGAGTTACCAGGTTGAATTCGTTTTCCCATTCCAATAATCATGCTGACATTTTCCTGAGTGAGCCCCGCTGGGAGAGGGGGGCTTTTGCTCAGTAAGGCACTGGACTGGGCTCCTGACCAGCTGGGGACCCCGAGGACCCCTCTCCCCACCCTGGTTCCTCAAGTGTGCTCCCAGACAGCGGGCGGGGGCCCTTCTCCCAGGCCCGTCCCAGCCCAGCCTCTGGGTCACCCCGAAAGGCTCCCCGAAATGCACAAACCAGTGTTCTTGGCCACAGGCTGAGGTTCGAGGGTGCAGGCTTCCACCTCACACCCGGAACAACGACAAAAGCGAGCGGACACAGCGGACGGGCGCCGTCCTTGGAAAGGGAAGGCGGTCCAGCCACACTCTCAGAAGGAAACACTCACCACCAAGCGTGCAGCTTATTGCACGCGTGTCTGTGTGCACACGTGTGTGTCCATGTGAAGGGCATAGGGTAAGAGGCAGGTGGGGGCTCACCTAGCCCGTGAGTAGTGCGGGAGTAAAACAGCGTGTTAATGTCCAGGGCGTTTGCTAGAACCTTCTATGAGCCTGGGCAGGGGCAGAGCTGGGGTCACAGGTGACCGGGGCTGGATTGTTTAAGGCCTCAGAACCAAAGTGTGACCTTCAGCTTAATCTCCAGGAGAAGCAGAGACATAGCAGGACCCTGGGCCACGTGTGGGGTCAACGGGGAAGGATACAAGCTCCATCCACAGGGCCAGCGCTCGGGTCCCCGTGACGCCCTGCCTCGGGGTGACCGGTGGGCGGGCTGGGGGTTCAGGGAAGGGGTGGAGGACTGGGTCTAATCCTGAGACTCGCGTTGGGACTCACGGATTAGAGTGGCTCAGGGGAGATCTGGGGGCTTTATGAAGACGTGGGACTGGGCCGTGTTGGTTCTGGGCCAGTAACTGTGTGCTATGGGACAGCATCGCCAATGTCGGGAACCGCCCAGGTGCACGAGAAGCGATGGGATTCTTTGTCAGGTGCAGGGCTGTGTCAATGAGTCGTTTGGTGAGCGGTCACCAGCTGGTCCTTGCCCTGCCAGGGCTGTGTCCCAGGCGCCCACCGGGACGGCAGCTGGCCGCACACACCGTTGGGGCGGTGCGTTCCTGCTCACGGCATGTTGAAGTGTGTTATTATGCCCACAAATGGCTCTGGACTCCTGGCGGAAGGACCTTTTCATCGTTACCGTCTGTCTTTAGTCCGGAATCTCGACCTAGAGACCGTCCTGCCCGATACAGACGCGCCTCGTTCTGCTGCTGTTCTCAGACCCCGCGTTTTGGGCAAGTCGGGAGTCGGTAGTGACACTGTGGCAGCTGGTGCGCGACCTTCAGCCATGAAGTATTTTTAATGTAACGTATGTACATGGAGTCTCTAGATAGCTCGCTGTCCCCATGTAATACACCCAAACACCGTCCACTTGGGGGAGGCAAAAACACCCATGCGCCCCGCTTCACTGCGGTGGCCAGGAACCAAACCCACGCTCTCTCGAGTCTGCCTGCCCACATTTCTTCCATGCTTTCGCCCTTCCTGCACCGTCTACGTCAGCCGTGTCTTCTCTACGCAGCAGATATGTTTGCCTGCGGTCGGCCAGCCTTTTCTTCGGCGTTTCGGTCAGTTCACACCTCAGGTGACTATTGTGGTGTTGGCGCTATTCTGGCATCTTCCTGGGTGTTTCCTGCCTGTCCCACCTGTTTTATGTTCTTTTCTCCTTTTTTTTTCTGCTTTATTGCCTTGTTTTAGGTTGATCCTGAATTTTAGGTCCATTTTCTCCCTCTCCTGGCTGGGTAGCTCTCTGATCGCTGGTCACCCTGGAAATCAACGACATTCTTGCTGTAATAAAGTCAAACACAGGCCAGTGTGTCCGCCAGTCCCCAGTCAAGGCTGGGACGCGCTCGGAGAATGTGTGGCCGCCTCGCGTGCCCTCCGTCTCAACTCTATGAGTCCATGAAAGCGACTGTCGTTTCTGTAGGCTACACTCACTCAGGTGGGCGTTTCATCCACTGCTGTGTTTCTGTGGTGCTGTGTCCTGTCTGACAGCCGCCCTCCAGCATTCCCTTCTGGGCAGGTGGGCGAATGGCGGATCCCCTCAAGCCCAGTTTATTAGGAAAGGAGCCCGTCACCCCGCTTGGGGAGGACACGCTGCTGAGGGCAGACTTCGGAGTTTGAAGATCCGGCCTCATCGCTCTGAGGATGGCGTCCTTTCACCGAGACGTCACCTGCTTGTCTTTATGTCGCCCCTGGGGATGTGCCGGGTACCACGTGTTTCTCCAGCTGCATCCAGCATTGTCTGTTTCAGCTTACTGGCAGCGATGCCACGTGGGCCTTTCTTTGTGTTCCTCCTCCGTGGGTCTCAATCAGTCATTGATTTCAGCCGACATTTCTAAATCAGTCGTTGGTCCTTTTTTTTTCCATTTTGGAGAATTCCCAGCCATTATTTCTTCCAGTCTTCCTCCTCTCCTCCCTCTTGCTCCCCTTGGAGTCTGAGTACATTCACTTACGTTTGCCCTGTGCGTCCTGCCTCGTGCGGTTTTTACCTCTTGTCTGTGACTCCATCCGTCCTGCTCTCCTTGTCTCAGCCTGGAGGTCTTATGCTTCCCCAGCTTAGGATTCACTGGCCCTTTCTGCCGCTCTGCCCACTGGGCTGATGAGTCCATCAGCTGAGTCCCTTATTTAGGGGTGAGGCTTTCGGTTCTTCAGATCCCACTGGACACTCTTTACAGGGCCCTTCGTCTGCTGAAAGTCTCCGCCCCCAGTGACGTCAGACTCGGAGTCCGTGACCGCACGCCCAGGTCACCTGCGAGTCTGTTTCTGCTGTCTGTCTGCGCTCTTGGCTCTGCCTCTCGTTTTGCCTGGTAACTTTTAAACAAATGGGAGGCACGTGAATAACACATTGCGGAGGCTCTGGGTGGCGTTACATTCCTCCAAAAAGGGTTTGCTTCACCCTCTGAGAGGTGAGCAGAGGGGAGGCAAAGGACGTGAACCCAGCCTGGGAACGAGCCCGCTGGGGGCTGGGTTTCCGTCTTTGTAATAAGCCCTGCTTTCCCCTCAGGTTCCCCCCTGCTTCCAGGCTGTGTTCTTCCAGGGGCCCCAACGGGGAACCCGAGGTGTTTTCTGGGACCCTGACTCCTCCGTGGACCTTGAAAGCCACATTTTTCCTCTTTATGGCTGTGATGCGGAAACTCCACGCTGATTGCCAGCCACCGTCTTCTTGGTCTGTTTTCCTTCGAGGAGCTTTACGATTCGGCAAACGTCTCAAAGGGAAAACTGCCCACTGGTAGATTGTCTTTGCGTCTCTCTTGTCATCTCAGGTCCCCGTGGCCTGGGAGACGCCGACGCCTCCAACCACGTTTTAAAAATTCTTTTTCTAGTGGTTCTTGTGGTGCTGGCTTGTTGCAAACTCCTCCCTCATGGTCGGGGCCGGACGGGGTCGGGAGGAGCAGGGAGGGGCTGCTGCGGGGGCCGGGGGCATCAGGAGTTGGGGCGGATGACAGACCAAGAGGTATGGAATGGGGGTGGGGCCACAGGGCTGCTTGCAGATTACAGAGGTGGCCGGTGTTCAGGGAGGGCGTGGGAGGGGACCTGTGGGGCTGGTGACGCCGTCCAGGAGGCCTGGAGCCGCGGCAGGATGGGGGGCTGGGGAGGAGAGGTGGTGACTTCTGTTTCAGACCCGAATTTGCAGGGCCGATGGGCCGTCCTGGTCGGAGTGTCTGGGAGACAGCTGGGGTTCGCAGGGACGTCCAGATGAGAGGGGACCAGATGGTCCCACATGATCAGGGAGAGGACAGAAGTGGGATTGGGAAGGAGCCCTGAGGAACTGCCCTGTGTAGAGGACAGAGGAGGTGGGGTGACGGGAGCTGGCAGAGACGGGGGTGGGGTGGGAGACCAGGATGGAGTGGTATTTCAGGACAGGAAGAGGGGAGAACATTTCCAAATGGAGGGAGGGTCCACAGGGCAAAGTCCTGGGATGGGGGCTGACATGTCCCACTGGTGACCCCGCTGCAGACAGGTGGGGACAGGGTCCAGGCTAGCGAGGTGCTGAAGTGGGCATTGGAGGGCAGCCTGGAACTGCCCGTGGTCAGCTCCCAGCCCAACTCACCTGCAAGGTCCCGAGAAGGCTGCCCGTGACGTCATGGAGCAAGGGCAGCTGGTTGGCACTGACTCTGGTCTCGAGGTCCCAGGAAGCCCCCGGGACACGCAGGCTGTTTCCTGAAGGCAGGAGGAAGCAGACCAGCAGCAGGACCCCGGGAGGGCCCAGCAGACGTGGGCCAAGCCTTGTCAGGTCCCAAGGGCGGATTCAAAGGGGCTGTGGGGCTTGGGGGCCCACAGGCCAGGGATGTGGGGGAGTGTGGGGGTGGGGGAAGACCCCTCCCAAGGGAGCTGCTTTGGCCTGTGGTTTGAGGTGGTTCAAGGTCAAGGGGAAGCTCCCACCCTTGTGTGGATGAGAGTCTGGGATGGGGACAGACCAGGCACCAGACACCTGGCCCACCTGTCACCTGCCCCTGTGGGACATAAGGGTGACCTGCCCTCCCCAGGCCCTGGATTTCCTCATACATTTGCCCAGGGGGGTGGCCCAGGCTCTCGGGGCTGCCAGGTGTCGACATTCCACCTCTGCCCGGCCGCTGCACGCCGCAGTGTGTGAGCCTTGAGGAAACCGAGGACAGGGTTCCCGGGGAGGAGCAAAGGGCTGCACGTGTTCAGGGGCCTTCTCTCGGTCTCACACACACGGGCACACAGAATACACACACTGCATGCATGTGCACACGCATGCATGCATGTGTCGGGACATGTGGCCAAGGACCAGGCGAGCCTCCCCCCTGTCAAAGCAAACACTCAGTGAAGGAAGGAAACATGTTTGTAAACCATTCAAAACCCAGTTTAAGAAAACTCCATGGCTAACGGAATCCACTGCTCCCCTGCAGTGGGGGAGGGGCAGAGGGGCCCTCAGGCTTGGTCTCCATGCCTCCCTGTAGGGCGGGGAGGGATTGTCCCCCTGGCCAGCTGCAGAGGCCAGCGGCCAGTGACCTTCCCAGAGTCAGACGCCTTCTGCGCTGCTTCTGCTGGGGGGTGACTTGGACTGCCCACCACCTGCTTCCCCAGGGAGCACGGGTCAAGCGCCTCCTCACCTAGGAGGGCCTCTTGGACTGCCGCTTTGGAGTCGCCTCCCTGGCATCCCTGACCAAACTCTTCTTTCATCCCCTGATGGCCACACACCCCGTTTCCCGGCACGGTGCTGGGGGTCCTGCCCCCGACCTAGGACAGTGCTGCCCCGCCAGCTCCACTTCCTCTCGCCTGGGGGCAACCCCAGCTGCGCCCCAGCAGCCTTGCGGCTCCAGCAGGTCGGTGTCACCTGTCCAAGCCTCCACTAACTCACCTAGGAGATGGGACTGAAAACAATGTCTTTGATTAAAAAGTGACAACTTGGTGGTTGTAGTGCACTCACAAATACGTGCCCCCATCACTAGCCAGCGTGACAGCATCTCATCGCCTCAAAAAGGGCCTGTCACCCCCCGCCAACCCCCATTCCTAGTAGCCGCTGACCTGCACTCGGGCTCTGTGGGCCCTCTGGGCATTTCCTCTGCACGAACCGCGCAACATGTGGCCCTTTGTGGACGGCCTCTCTCTCGGAGTGTCAGGTCCTCGAGGTTTGCCGGGCTGTGGCAGATGTCCGGGCCCCACCCCTGTCGAGGCCACATGCTGGCCCGCTGTGTGGACACGTCACCGTCTGCTTACTTGCTGGGTGGTGGCCCTTTGGGCTTCTTCTCCTTGGCTGTTGTGATCAAAGCCACCATCATGGGAGCTTCTGTGCAGACACGTTTGGTTTCTCCTGAGTGTAGCCTAGGAGCGAATTGTTCTTCGTTTCCCACAGCAGACGCCTGCCCTTCGCTTCACACCGAGGGTGTCGCAGGCACTGAAGCAGCAGAGCGGAACGTGCAGCCCTGCTCCAGGCTCATGGCAGGTGAGTCCCTTGCTCAGGTGCTCCCTGGTTCTCTCTGTCGCTGCTCCGTGCGTGCCTGGGGCCTCCTCGCCAGGGGCCCACATTCGGCCCCCTCCACAGACGCTCACCCGCCTAGCAGGAGTGGGCCTGCACATTTTTACAGGGTCTCCACCCCAGACTGGAGGGTCTCGGACATCACCCGCCATTGCCCTGGGACCCCAGGAGTGAGAAACGACTTGTCCAGGCCATGTTACTGCTGGGGCCAGGACGCAGAGCTGCACCCCAGCCTTTCCCGGCACATTCAGACCTTTTCTGCATCCTGCATTTTCTGCTGGTGTCTCCCCTCATGTCCAGCAGGACCCTGGCACATAGTAGGTGTTCACTTAATATGTTGGGACCTTCTAGCGGCTGGCGCAACCCTGTGGGGGCCTTTCTGCCGGTCACCGTGTAGCTGCCTTGTCTGGGAGAAACGGGTGTCCACCTGCTGCTCAGACGCTTGTCCCTGGCCTTGTTTGGCACCGGGCCTGGCAGAGAGCAGGGCAGGGGCTGGGGAGAAGCAGGAGGCGGCAGGGACGAAGAGGTTCCTGGGCTGCGTGCGTCTCTGTCAAGGGGGTGGCTGGGAGAGCCAGAGGGGAAGCTCTGGGGGCAGGGAAAAGCCCCGTGTGCTGCAGGCCCTCTCTGGGCTGGGCACGTGGGGGCCAGGGTACCTCCTGGACACCCTCTCCATGTCTGTTAGGGGGTGGTGATCATCAGTTAATTCTCTCTCTTCTGTGACTCTACAACCCCCCCCATCTGCCCCTGCCGGTCCCCCCAGCTCAGGGACACCCCTGGCCCCCGTGTGTCTGCTCTCACCCCCCCACCCCAGAAAGAGCAGGACCCTGGACCCGACTTGCAATCGCAAACGTGGCCGGTAGGAGATACTCAGAGAAAATGAGCTGTCTCCCGTCCCCACCCCCCAGGGTCCGGCCAAATTCACTGCCATGTTGGGGCCTGGAAACCCCAAGGGGCAGGAACCAGCTGAGTGTGTCCATCTGCTCCCAGCGATGTCCTGGCAGTGACTTCATGCCAGTCACTTGCAGTTGGCCTTGCAGGGTCTTTACACCACGGACATGGGCAGGTGCTGCAGGTCAAGGTTTATGCTTTTGGGGGTTTGCTTCGATTGCACCTTGGCTCACCAGCACTCGGCGGCCCGGAGAGAGAGGGAGGAAGCAGCTGAATGCAGGGGCATATGGCTGGAGATGGTGCCGTTCGAGGGGTCTGTGAACCTGCCCGAAAGGCTTTTGCACGGGGCGCCTGTTCTTTTATCCTTTGGGGTGGGGGTGGTAGATGGCTCTCATCAGATTCTCAAAGGCATCCCGACCCAGAGAAGGTGAAGGCTGCGGCCCGCTGCCCCAGTGGCGGCCCTGCGGACCAGTCGCGAGCTGCTTCTCCCCCTCGAAGGGCGTCCCCGGCTTCGGTCTTTGCTCTGTTCCTCTTGGGGCGCTGCCCCGCACGCCTGTCTCGAGAATTTTCCCACTGAACTTTGCTGGGACTGAACTCAAAGTCACTTCAAGGCATTTTCAATTTAAAAAAAAAAAAAAATTGAAGACGGAAAAGAAAGAGGAAAGAAGAAAAGGAAGGGGCGGAGAGGGGACAACCTGAGCGGGCACTGCACAATTACCCTTTGAAATTAGAATATTCGGGCAGATGTTTCTATTTTCGTCCCGTCCTGCGCTCTTTCCAGTCCAGCAAAATTAGTTCCAAAGTCATTATTCACCTAATCACACTAATAGTTTAACATCCGATCTGCCCTCTGTCCAGACGGGAGGGTGAGCAGCCGAAGCTCTGTTTGAGCACTTCCTTCCCGCTGATCCCTTAATTAAGTGGCATCTGGTCCAATACAAGTCAAATATTGCAGTTGACTTTATTTTCCTTCGCCTGCTCCTCCGGGCCCTGAGACGGGGAGATAAAGCGAAACACATTGCTGCCCGGGAAGGAGGACGGGACACGGAGCTGCCTTTCTGGAAACCCGGCCCATCAATCATAAACTGATTACAAATTCGTCACCTTGAATCAATTTCTGTTCACAAGTTCAAAAGGCACTCTGAGCTCGGGGCTATCTGGAACATTCTACATGTGGAGAGGATTAACATTTGATCGAATTCCTCCTTCTTCGGAGGAGACTGGTGTGGCTGCAGACAGGGGTGGGGGAGGCGAGGTGGGGAGCGGCTCCGGGGTCCCGGGGCACCCTCTGCGGCGGGCAGCGGGGCCCGAGACCGTCAGTGTGGACCCCCCGGGGGCGGGGAGGGGAGGGAGAGGCTAGCACGGTCTTGTCCAGTCAGCCAAACTACAGGGCAGCACCGCTTCTCATGCACCGGGTGCTCCTGTACAGCAGCGGTGCTGGGCCCTGTGTGTCTGCACGTGTCTGTGTGTGCCCGTGTGCCCGTGTGTCTGTGCATGTGTGCACGGGTGCACCCAAAGTCCCTGAGGTGCCCTCAGCCCTCGCCCCCATGCAGAGCGTCAGGAACGGGGAGTTCTGTCCAGCACATCCTGAGCTTTGGCCGAAACGTTAGTTTATCCCGAGGCGGGGCCTGGGAACCACCTTACCCTGCTGCAGGGCGCCGAGGCCGGGTGCTGCGGGGGCTGAGGGTGGGGAGGCAGGGACACTTGCACAGGGGAGGCCTGTCACTGTGACAGCACAGCAGACCTGGAGAACCTCATGCTCCGTGGGACACGTCCATCGCGGCAGGACGAGCCCTGCACACGAGGAGCCTCAGCCGCCGGGTTCGGAGCAGCAGACCGCAGGACGGTGGCGGCGGGTATGGGCACAGGGGTGAGTGAGCGGCACAGTCTGCACAACGTCATAGGGGCCACCCCCCACGCCCGGTCTGCGCTCTCCCACATTTGTCAGGGGGCAGATCTCACGTCACATGTTCTTACCACAAAAAGGAAAAACAAAACAAACCCAAACGAGGACAAAGGGACACGAGGAAACAGTTCGGAGGCGACGGACGTGCCTGTGCCCTCGATTGTGCAGACGGTCACGAGTGTGCACGACCATGTAACTCACCGGAACGCACACCCCAGTTACGAGGGGCTCGGGCCGCCGCGTGTGCCTCGGGGAGCTGGAGGAGGAAGACGAGTTTTCCTGGGGCGGGGCACAGACGCTGAGGAGCAGCAGCCGCTGCCGGGGTCAGAGGCCACTGTGGCCAGACTGAGTGGGGGACGGCGTGGGGGCCACAGTGCCGTCCTTGCGGGCCTGCTGCCTGGGATGGCACGGGGGGCCCGCTGCTGGCCGTGAGGGGCCGTGGGGTGCTCCGTTCACTTGTGCCCGGAGTAGGCCATTTGTTCGGTCATCCTCTGGGTGGGCGTGTAGAAACACGTCACAGCGTGAAGTCTTCCCAGGCCGGGGCTGTGAAGCCCCACAAGGGAGTCCTCCTGGAGTGCAGTGGCACCGGGCTCCCACTCAGGGGGGAAGGTGGGGGGCGCTCCCCCAGCCCCGGCCCTTCCCTGTCCTGAGAGCACAGATGGGGCAGACTGGCCCCGGTCAGTGTGGAGGGCTGAGGGGAGCCCTGGCAGAGCGTGGGTACAGGGCAAGTTGAGGTCAAGGGTTCTGTGTCCTTGGAGGACAGGGGTCCCCTGTAGCTGGGAGGACCGGGCTGGGGGGCTTCCTGGAGGGAGAGGCATTTGGAATTGGGCCTCAAGGAAAGCTCAGACCCTGCAAACAGAGGAGCTACCATAACTCGGGGCAGATTTGTTGCTCTGGGGCCAGGGGTCTGGGTTGTAGAACAGACTCATCATGGGGGTGAAGACAAGGGGCGGGGCTCCTCAGAGGGGCTCCTGATTGGACACCAAGCTGCGAGACTGGCCATGTGTTGTCCCCAGGGCAGGTGGGATACCTAGGAACACTCCATCCTGTGAGAGCCAGGGAACCAGCAGAGGCGGGTGGGCTCTGGTAAGAGGGGCTCCAGTACCTCAGGGGGGTCCCCAGCTGGCCCTGCTGACCCGGAGGAGGGAGTGGCGGCCAGAAAGCCCGGACTCCCTGCCTCCCTTCCCTCTGGACATTTCATGTCCTCTGAGCTCGTTTGCTCCGTTTCCCCTGATGCTTAATTCCTTTACAAGGTGACCGTGACAAACACCCCACACTATCTCCGGGGCAGCCAGGCCTGGACACTGGCTCCTCGGTGGGCAGCTGGGCGCTTAGGCCTCGCTACGGCTACAGTGTGGCCTCGGCTCCCTCACCTGCACAGAGGTCTGACACACTCACCTGAGGGCTGTCTTCAGGGCGGCACGCCGTCAGTTTGGATGCCCACGTGGCCCATCTCCGGGGAGCCGGGCCGACCAGTGGGAATGGCCACTGGGGCTGGGCCATCAGGCTGGCCCAGGAGGGGGTCCACTGGCTTCTGTCCCCTCCTGCAGCCCTGCAGGTGTGACCTCAGACTGGATTACCTTGCATGTGGCTGTAGCCCAGCCCACGGCACTGGAACGTGCCACTGCCACCCCCCTCCACAAATGGGCTTCTGCGCCCATGAATCATCATACTCTGTCACGGTCACCCAGCACACCAGGCGGTCCTCTGACCAGGCCCAGGAGAGAATGTGCTGGCTCCCTTGTGCTCCTTTGCAGAGCCAAGCCGGCCGGCTTCCCCTGCCCCAGAGACCGCTGCGTGCCCGCCCCCCCTCACTCCACGAGACTCTTTCTATACCCTCCCCACCCCGATTTGGGTGTGAGGGTCAGAAAAGGCCGAGTGGCTCCTGCATGTGGCTGTGGGCTTCTCCTTGGGGACTACTGCCTTGGCTGCTGGGGACCGAAAAGTGTGTTTTTAGGTCCCTTCTAGCAGGGCCCTGGGCCCAGCTGGAGCTTAGCCGGGGGCTGGTTCCTCCCAGTCGTTTCCTGCCTCCGCCACCCCGGCCACGGCTCGGATCTTGTCCTGCATTGCACGGCTTTCCACGTCTGCCTGTTGGTTCTTGCCAGAGCAAGGCAGACAGGTGCTCATGGACAGATGGACATGGAGACAGACGGCGACGGGGACAGACACACCGGCCGCAGGAGTGTCAGCGGCCAGCTCACCCCCTCGTGTGCACGGCCATGAGGCCATGCCCCTCCCCTGCCTGGCACCATTCAGTACCCAGCCCGGGACCAGGCAGCACAGAGGGGGTTGAGGCCCAGACGCGGACCTTTCGGGGGGGGGGGGGGTCACAGTCTAGAGGGGATGGGGCGAGGGACAGGACGAGGGGGTAGAACAGGTCCTTAGAGTCCTTTTAGGGTCAAGAGCCCCTGTGTCAGGCGAGGGAGTGGCCCAGGTGGCCTTGCAGCTTCCTTCTGGGCATCCGTAGCCTTCTGAGCCCCCAGCCCCTCCCCAGGGTAGCTCCCGTGCAGGAACCCCGCCCTCCCCGCCCCCCTTACCCCCTGCCCCAGGCCTTCCCTGCATGGTCAGCAGAGACCGCCAGCTCCGCCTACTGAGCAAAGTGGGCGGGCAGGTGCTAATGCAGGCCTGTGGTCATTTCCTAGGACACAGCCCCGGCTGGCTGGCATCTCGTCCCAGCTCCGCGCCGGCATGTGTGCGCCAGGGGCACTGAGACCTGGCCGGGCTCGGCCCGCCACTCACCCCACCCTGCTTTCACGGGTGGCTGGCCGACAATGCTGGAAGGGACCCCACGGGAGACTGTCCAAGTGGCCAGCCCCAGCTCTCCTCGGAGAGTGGATGGGGACCCTGCTTGGGAGTCTCCAGGGACCCCCATCCCTGGACCCCTCTGCTTGTTATAATGTTCTCCCGGCTGAGCGTCCCCTCGTTGTCCCCTCCTCGTGCCACCCAGGCATCCCTCTGGCCCCACCCCAGCCTCTGTCGCCTCTCCCCACAGGGCACTGTGTCAACAGGGGTGCTCATCGGCAAGGTGCACCTAGCAGACCCTCGGCCAGTGCTGAGGCTTCTGGCGGCTCTGAATCAAGGCTGGGAACCAGGCAGCTTTCTGACAGATTTGCTTTGGGAAGTGCTCTGGGCTTGGGGTCAGCTGTTCCCTGTTCCGCCCAGCTCACCACCGAGGCCTCATGTGCCCTGGGGCGGCCACTTAACCCCTGGCCTGTGACACTGTAGCTCCAAGGGGTGGATGCCACCCACCTTGCACACAGCTCAAGGAGCAGTCCCTGGAGAGGGTGTCCTCATGGGCCGTGCCCGAGTCACCCACTGTTTCCACTTCAGCCCGGGGTCACAGATACGGGAAAGGAAGGGTCCTGGAGGCAGTGAAGCCCCCAGGCTGCTTCTAGGGGCTGGGGGAAGAAATAGGTCGCCCTCTGGGCCCCGCCACACTCCCCCTTTTAGAAATGAGAGGAAGCGCAGAGAGAGAAGGCGGCTTCCCCAGCAAGTTGAGGCCTGAGACCTGCACAGGTCTGAACCCTGGTCCCTGTGACGGTGACTTCACTCTAACAGTGTCCTTGCAAGGCCAAGAAGACGAGGTGGTGCTGGAGCAGGGGGGCCGAGCCAGGGACTGGGGTCCTCCGCAGAGGAGGGAGACTTGGGCACAGACAGACGGGGAGAACCGCGTGGGACCAGAGGCGGGGACTGGGGCGGTGCTGCCGTGAGCCGGGACCTCCCGCCCTGAGCTCTGGGGGCTGAGAGGATAGGTGTCTGCTGTTTCAAGCCCCGATTTGTGCCGCTTTGTTACCGCAGCCCCAGGAAGCCAACACTGTCTGATTTCCAGTCAATGCTGCCCCAGTAACCTGCTGTGTGGCCTTGGGTGACTTGCTTCGCCTCTCTGAGCTTCAGTCTCTCGGTCTGGAAAAAAGGAGAAGGCACATTTCCCTGGGTGGGGGAAGGGGGTGCATGTGAAAACAGATGCCGCCAAATGGGAAGCAGCAAGTGAGCAGACCGCTTGGGTTGTTGGAGAGCTGGCCAGCGCACAGGCGGGGCCGGGGTGCCGCTGGGTCCCTGGCGGGGGTGGGCTGGGGGCGGGAAATGGGGCATTAGAGGCTTCCTCCTCTGCTCCCTTTGAAGTGCACAACTGCGTCGGGGTGCCGTGAGGGCGCGAGAAACACTTTGAGCTGTGAGTCGGGGCAGGGAGCACTGAGAAAGGCCACCCGGGCAATTAGCTGTGGATCAGGTTTCCGCTCAGGGCTGGGCGGTCCTATAGTTGAAAGCTGGGAGAGGGGCCTCCGGTCCTCGGCCGGCGTGTCCCCGTTTCTCATGCCCACCCCTCTCCTTGGGAGTCTGCTTAGTAAATATTAATTTACCCTTGATTACTGACGACAGGTTGGGGAAGGCCTTGCCGCCGTCAGGGCCCAGGCTGCAGCCCGGGGTGGGGCCCTTCAAAGCCAGGCACCGAGCAGAGCGGTTAGGCCTAATGGTGCCTGCAGGCCAGGGGCCCAGCTCCTGGCCTTCCGCCCCCATCATGGGGGTCCAGAGGTCCACCTCTCCTCTCTGGGACAGCAAGCCAGCCATTCTGCCAAGTGTGGAGAAGGATCCGGAGCCAGCGGGGGCCGGAGCCGAGGACAGAGATGGCATAGTGGGGGTGGGGGAGTGGATTAAGGAGCGGTCAGGGGCACAGCAGACTCTGCACGTTTTTCCACCACGCCCCACCCGTCCTCCCCTCCCCCATCCTGGCCATTCCCGTGAGGAGTGGCCCTTCCCGTCCCGTGGGTCTGCCAGCTCTGCCCCACCCCCGACCCCACCAAATCACTAGGCAGCTGGGGGATGGGGTCTGGGGCCCTTCCTGAGGCCCAGCGGCCCAGCTCTCCCTTCACCCCACAGGCCCTGCCAGGACCTTCCGGTCAGTGTGTGTTTTGCTCAGTTGCTCAGTCTTGGACTTGGTTTCCGGAGTTTGCAACCCAAGAACGGGCCAGGTAGAGACAGGGGCTTCCTGCAGTGTGCGGGGCCTGCACCCAGCACTCCACGGAGGGGGGCCAGATAGAGGACTGGAGGAGAGGGTGTGGGGGTTGGGGATGAGGACCATGCGCAGGGGGAGGGGTGCAGTGGGAGCGGGAGGACACTTTGCCCTGCCCCCCTCGCCCAAGTTCCCAGCCCGCTGCCCAGCTCAGTGCCCAGCCTCGCTGCCCTGGAGAGGAGAGTTGCCATGTGGGCAGGAGCCTGGTCTGACCTCTTGACCCTCCTCACCTGCCCAGGTGCCAGAGCAATGCTGAGTGGGAGAGGAGAATCTTCGTGCCGCTAATACAGGATGACAGCTTTGAGTCACTCCGTACTCTGTGACAACTATCCCAGAGTCATTACTATGGAAAGCACAACCAGTCTCCCCAGGCTCCAGAGGTCTGTGTCCCCTGCCCCCAGCCCATGGGAGTTCAGTTCCCGCATGGGGAAAGGGGAGGAATCAAAGAGCTGGAGGCCGAGGGCACAGACGCAGAGCTGAGCATCCAGCGAGAGACTGCCCACTTCTGGGCAGCGCCCTGGCCCTGGGGCCATGGTGGCACTGAGGGCTGTGTGGTCAGAGGTGGGAGCCCAGGCCCGAGCCTGGGGCCTGCCCCACACCGATCATGCCTAGGCCAGGCTGGGGGCTCGGCGACCATTTGGCCCCCAGTGGGGAGCGAGCCACAGCATGTGAAGAGTTCAGTAAATGACAGATCCCAGAGGCAGCTCCAGGCCACCGAGGAGATGTTCCCAAGTCAAGACACAGCTGAGGGCCAGGTCAGTATGACACAGGCCACGCCCAGCCCTCCTGCCCATCACCCAGGCCCCCAGCCCCCTGCCCAGTCCCTGCTCCCTCTCCCTGTGTCCCAGCCAGCTGGCCCCTGCAGTCCACTGTCTGCTGGGCTGGCGGCAGTTTCCAAATGCTGCGTGGACACCCTGGTGGCAGTGGGAGAGGGGTTGAGGACTTGGGCTTCCCTTCCAGTCAGCCCTGTGATCAACCACAAACACGGAAAATGGTCAAGTTCAGCGTGTGGGCAGTCACCTCGTGGGCGCCAGTGCCGGCTGCACGTCTCCACCGCAGCGACTGCAGGGAGCACAGACCTGGCGTCAGAGCCCGTCCCGACCACCCCTCTGCCAGGCAGAAGCCGCGTCGGGGGCGGGGAGGCTGACGCAGTCCTGAGCCTGTCCATCCATTAGGGTGGGCGTCCCAGAGACCGCTGAGGAAGACCCCTTGAGGGTAAGGGCCTCAGTGTCTCAAGAGACACAGGCGGGTCTCCAGGATGTACTGTATTTTAATTGGCTCGTGTGGATTTTGGG
Source organism: Desmodus rotundus (assembly GCF_022682495.2). Classification (NCBI taxonomy): domain Eukaryota; kingdom Metazoa; phylum Chordata; class Mammalia; order Chiroptera; family Phyllostomidae; genus Desmodus; species Desmodus rotundus. The sequence continues at coordinate 179,661,607 of NC_071390.1, forward strand.
GAAATGGCCCAAAACAAATGAACCAGAGCAAAAGGCAAAGGTATTGAAACAATCAGAGAGAGGACAAGGAGAGGACCGAATGGTCCCACGGAGGCAGCTGGTGACCCAGAGCAGTGGGTTGCCAAAGTGGAACTGATTTTAGACATGAGAAATCGTTACCTAATAAGATGGCACGGGAGAAGATTTGCTCGAAATGAAGGAAAGATTAGTTTGCAAACTGAGTGGCTGAAAATTTTCCAGGAAGATGGAGAACGGGCCTCTCGGCCACAAATTCTGGTCAAATCGGAGAATTTCTGAGATGAGAGACGTCTGCAGGCACCAGCCAGCCGGCCAGCTCGCCCACGACGGCGCAGAACACGACTCTGGGGCAGGAGCCTGTGGAGGAAAAGACACGGGTTTTTTGGAAAGAGCAGAGAAATTGCTCAAGGATAAGGCAACCGGCTGACGCTCTCACACAGGAGAGAGTTCAGGGCATGGGTCAGCGGTAAGTCCACCTCGGAAAGAAATCCTTCACAGTCAAGTCCAGCATCCAAAGTTAAAAGGAGGAGTCCCGACAAAGGCGGCCCTGAAATGCAGAAGAGAGCGGCCGGCCGGCGGCTGCAGAGGAGAGGGGAGCGGAGCCCAAGGTGCACAGGCAGCCAGGATGGCCTCTGGGGGCAAAGCCAAAATATCGGCAGTGTCAAATAGGCAAGAACTCAGAAAATACGGCATCCGTGACGCTTCTTGTGGGAAACATGCCTTTTTAAAAAAATCTGGTAAAAGATTCTTAAAAAATTTAAAACCCCAGGGTTGGAAAAGTTGTTGTGGGGTAAAACACGGAGGGCAAACATCGAATTAAGTTTTACGCACTCAATACATGGGTTAGGGTTACAGCAGAACTCACAAATACTGAAACCTCGGCGAGGGCAAACCAAGACCGCAATGCAGAAAAATGCTTGGGACCTTGATGTGGACTGGTGGACCCGAGAGACCAGGAGGGGCAGGCGTCCTTACGGGGCTGCACAGCCAGGATTTTAGGCATTGAGGACTACGCGGTCTCTATCACGAGTCAGCACGGCCGCTGCGGTTCAAAACATTCATAGCCAAGACGCACGCGCGGGGCCGTGACTGTACTCTAATAAAGCTTTATTTACAAACCAGGCAACCAGCCGAGGGCCTCAGTCTGCCAGCCCTTGCTACAGATTGACTGGGAGAAAAGAGACATCCGAACAATGTTGACTCTTCCAATCCGTGAATATGGTATATTTCTTTACTTATGTAGATCTTTCATTTTGCTTGGAAATGGTTTGAGTTTTCATGTAGGAGTCTTACAAAATGTTCATTAAATGGATGCCTATTTTGTATTATTTTGAACGGTATTTACCATTGTTTTACTTTGATTTGAAATTTTCAAAAAAGAATGTCAACTTCCGAGCCATTGCTGGTGCGGGGAAGTGCCACTGCTCTTTCTGTATCGATTTGTATCATTCGCTCTTAAAGTCTAGACAGTTTTTGACGATTTCTTATGATTTTCCATGTAGACACACATGCTGTGGGAAAGACGGTTTGTTTCTTCCTTTCCAACATCTATGCCCTTTATTTATTTTATTCCTCTTTCTTGCTGCACGGAGTTGGCTATACCCTCCCGTACCCCAAGAAATGGAGGTGGTGGGAGCGACTCTTATTTTGTCCCAGGTTTAGGGGGTGCATTCCATCTGCATTTATCTGCTGGTTTTCATAGATGCCCTTTAGCAAATTCAGGAAGATCTCGTCCCATCTTAGTTTGCTGAGAGGTCTTTTCAGAGACGAGTTTTGAAGCATGGACATTACATAATGGTATTTCTGCTTCTGTTAAAAGAATCATAATGTTATTTTCTTCTGATCCTGTTAATGCTGTGATTACATTGATTGATTCTCAAATCTTGGGCTACTCTTGCGTTTCTGGAATAGACACCACTGGTCTTCTTATGTGCACTTAAGTTCAGTTGGCTACTGTTTTGTTGCACTTGGACTGCGAGAGACAGGCTGTGGCTCACGTTCATGGAAGATGTGGTCTGGTTTTCTTTCCTTGTGATTTCTTTGCCTGGTTTGGTATCAGGGTCACATTGGCTTCAAAAAAAATTGCATTTTAGGCATTTCTTTCTCTACTCCATTTTTTCAGAAAAAAATGTGTGTTATATTGGCACTATTTCTTATAAGGTTTTTTTTCATTATTTTTTTTTAATTTTTAGAGAGAGAAGGAAACCTAGGGAGAGAGAGAGGGAGAGAAACATCAATGTGCGAGAGAAACATTGAGTGGTTCCCACTCCCACACGCCCCAACCCAGGACTGAACCCGAAGCCCAGGCATGTGCCCTGGTGGGGAGTTGAACCAGCCGCATTTCACTTTGTGGGGAACGGTGTCCAGCCAACCGAGCCACACTGGTCAGTCCTCTCTCTCATAGGTTTGATAGAATGTTCCAGTGAAGCCATCTGGATCTGGAATTTTGTTTTACAAAGGTATTTGGTAACGAATTGAAGTTTTTCAATAGTTACAGAGTTACTCAGACTTTCTATTTCTTCTTAAGTCAGTTCGATAATCTAGTTCTCAAGGAATCTGTCCTTTAAGTTATCAAATTTTTTGAAATAAGTCTGGGTTTTTTGCTTGCTTTTCCATTTTTGTGATAGACAGAAAGCTGTACATAGTTAACACACACATTTGATGAGTTTGGAGATAAGTGTGCACCCCGGAACCAGCCCCGCCGTCCTCGCCTCGCCTCCAACAGTTCCCTCCTGGATTCCCTTCTGGGTGGTTTATAATGTTTCCTGATTATCTTTTCATTGGCTGTTGTGTTGTTAGCAATATTTTATCCTTTTTTTTTTACACATTTTTATGTAAATAAATTATGTTTTTTCCTTGATTGGCCTTTTTAAGAAGGTATTAAATTGTTTTTTTTAAAAAAACAAATTTGGGGCTTTATTAATGTTGTTTCGTTTGTTTTGTTGTTTCTGTTCTCACCTTTATTACTTCCTTCTTTCTCCTGGCTTTGAGTTTACTTGTCTCATCTTTTTCTGCGCCTTTGTGTAAACACGAATCACGGATCCTAACCCATTTTTCCTCTCTAATGTAGGTATTTAAAGAAATAAATGCCACTGCAAGCATTTCTAGCTCTATATCACAAATTCTAGAACGTTACATTTCCATGATCATTTATGTTAAGTATTTTCTAATTTTCCTGGTGAGTTATTCCTTGACCCATGGGTTATTTAGAAGCCTGTTAATTTTCAAACATTTGGGCATTTTCTTGCCATCTCATTTTTATTGCTTTCTCATGTAATTCTGCTACGGTAAGAGAATGTGGTCTGTGTAACTTCAATATCCTGAAACTTATGGAGACTTATTTTTTATCCCAGAAACGGTCTGTCTTGACAAAGGTTCCATGCGGGCAAGGAAAGAGCCTTCACGGTGGCTGGAGGTGGCGCTCTGGGGGGCTCAGGAGGCCAGGCAAAGGTCAGGGAGGCCAGCAGGGCTGGCGATGCTGTCTGATCCGCCCATCCTACCGTACTTCTGTCTCTGTTCCAACAGAGAGGTGTCCCACCGCCTTTGCTGCCTTTCTTCCGGAGCCACAGGCCTGCTCTGCCCGCGGTCTGACCCGAGCGCGGGACTCCGCCCATCTCCGGGGGTCTGCGCTGTTTACGCGGGATGGGCAGGCCCACGTGGCCAGCAGCCCAAATCCCAGCCAATTCATCCTTACCTTACTTTTCTCTCAGCTGGTAATTCCTTTTTCCTCTGAAAAATTTATAGACTTCTTGGTCCAGTCTGTCACACAGTAGGTGCTCAATGAATGAGACCGATATAGATGATTATTGATTCATGGTCATCCCTCCCATTTCACAGTATTTAATGTTTCCAAAGAACTGCCACATCCACCCTCTCGTTAGAACGTCACCGAAGCTCCCGTAAGGTAGACTGGTCGATATTATTTGTTCCCATTCTCAGACCAGGAAACTAAGACTTATGCAGATCAGAGGGTTCACCCACAGTTGCAGAGGAAGGAAACAGAGGTCTGCACTAGAAACGTCTGGCCTTGAGCCTTCCGCTGAGGCCACGTCCCTCCTGTGACCACGCCCCCCCGCGGCCACTCCTCCTATGACCACACCCCTCCCGCGCCATGCCCCACTCGCCCTCTTCAGCCTCCCGCTCTGCTCCCCTTGGAGGAAATCACCCAACATGCAGGATTCCCCCAAGATCAGCCTGACAGCCCGTAAATCAGGAATAATTCGTGTCCCCATGAAAGCCGGCGATCTGTGAGCCCCAACACTTGAGACACGGCGTCACTAGACGACTTCAAAATTCGCTCGAGCTGGGTGCAGGTGAAAAGCAATTAGGGGAAGAGAACTTGGAACGAAATGCCTGTGAATGGAAGGGGGGCTGCTGACTTAACCGATGTGTCCATCGGTTAATCAGAAATGGGCAGGAGGCATCTTCCCCACACCCAAATACTCAGCTCCCCCAGATAATATGATCCCCTCTCTGCGCCGGGAAGGTCGTCCAGAGCTCCTCTGGCTGCAGGCCGTTGGAAATGCCGCAGGAATGTCTCGTGCGCAGCTCTGCGTCCAGTTGGACCAAGATATTATTCTGTTTCAGAGGCTCCAGGTTTTATAAAACTTCCAACGGAAAAAAAAAAACCACTTTGAAATATCGAAAGGTGTTCCCGCGTCTCTTGGGGTGTTCAAGATAAGCACCAGATGGGCCAGATGTCCTGTGCTGAGGCTCTGCTGTCCACAAAAACCAGCCACTCATTTGTCTTCGTCGCCGGGAGGCTTCCAGAAAGGACCTTCCCCAAGGCCTCCAGCTTGAAACCCAAGGCCCAAGGCGGTGCCTAGAGGCACAGGCTTCCTGGGAGGGGCACCGCTTGAAGCGGCTCTGTGGTTTTATTGTGGTTTTATTAATCTCGCTCACTCGCTCGACAGAGATTTTACAAGGGGTGAATAAAACCAGGAAGGAATCGGATGCATTAATAACTCAACTGACTCAAAACAACTTAAAAAGCAGATTGATACCTATTGCATTTTAAAACTAAAATGAAGCAAAGGAACAGCCCTTCCCGTCCGTTCCGCAGGCTCTTTACTGCCCACTCAGACCCCTTGGAACCAGCGTGGGCCCGCGCCGGGCACGTGGCAGACACTCGGGGGCATTTGCGGAGTAAATGAACTGAGCATCCAGCAAGGCGGCCTTGAGCCGGGGCTCAGGGGCTTCTCTGAAGTGGACACTGAGACGCTGTTGACCACAGGTGACAAGTTCCACCTCCTGAGGAACCCATCCGCCTAGACGGCCTGACCCCGGAGGGCCCAGCCAACTCAGCATCTAAACGGCTGCTGTGCCTACCACTCCCCGCACCAGGTGGGAGCGGCCGGTTCGGGCCCCTGCCTCCCCGGGGCCGACAGAGAGGGACAGGCGCGGCCAGACCTGAGAGCTGGTGTTTAACCAGAGTGCGGCCCAAAGCGAGGCCTGGGTGCACAGCTACTGAGCGCGTTAAACAAGGGAACGCATGCACATCCGGACTGCAAACGCTAGTACACATTTGAATGGAAATGGGTTTTCTTTCACGAAATTTAGACAAATGAGTGAATATTCGAAAACATTCCTTTTTGACCCCCATCTACCACCACATAAAATATAATAATAAAATAACATTAATGAATGTATAAATATATAAAACAAATACATTAAATAACTGTGTTGTGGGTAATTAATTTATTCTTTGTTCATAACACATTCATATATATATATATATATATACACGTATATATATCTCCATCTCCACCCTCACTCCTTGGACAAAAACCTGATGATTCTGCCAGCTCCCTGGTCTAACTTTACTTGTTGGATTATCTCTTACACATGAGTTGAAAATGTGGGACTTAAAAACATTTAACAGAAGACAGATAGCCTTTCTGGATGTTACATGAATAGAGGCAAATTCAAAACAGAAAGCTAATACCAAACGGGTATTAGAAATGGGTCGTTTGATTAAATCTTGTCTGAATTGCCAGTTACATAATGAGAGAAGTGTCAGCCCTGCCTGCCACGCGGGGCTGTCACTCTGTGAGGTTAATCTTCATCTAAAAGAGACCAGATACTTCTCGGTGGCAACTGAAACCAGCATTTTTCTTATTTAGGATGATTGGAATGACGGATGCATAAATCATAGCACATGAGATGCTCCGGTAACTTCGGCTCCTTTAACACTAACCATTTGTTCAGACTTCTCGCCCACCCCTGGGCGGGGGGGGCTCCTCCTCGAGCCAGCGGGAGCGCTCTATCAGATGGTACCCTTGTCACTCGCTGCCTCAAAGCCAGCGACCGAGGGCCAGAGATGAGACGGCCGGAAAGCGCTGACCCAGGGCTCCCTGGCACGCGACCGTCACCTGTGGGCTTCTTTGTGATTTTTGTAAAGAAAATGGAATGTCTTGGTCCTTCAACTGCATGGTTTTTTGTGTGTGGTGGTTTTGTATTTGTTTGTTTACTTCTCGTTTTCTCGGGGTCACATGACTGACCCATCACTCCTGCAGCCGAATTCATCTTAAGAACATACTCTAGCCCTGGCCGGGAGGTTCAGGTGGTAGGAGCATCGCCTCACACACCAGACAGTTGCGGGTTTGATCCCCAGTCGGGGCACGTACAGGAGGCAGCCAATGGATGTCTCTCTCTCTCAAACCAGTGAACATACCCTCAGGTGAGGATTGAAAAAAAGAATATAATCTAAACCAGAGATTTTCAATTTTTTCATCTCATGGCACAACATAAACTAATGACTAAAATTCTGTGGCACACCAAAAAATATATTTTTTGGAAATCTGACAAAAAATAGTTATAATTTTGATTTCTTCACACGGGCAGCTGTTGTTGTGCTGGCTGTTGTCATTTTTTCGTTCGGGAATGGAAGAGGCGGTGCCCCGACTGCGAAGGCAGGCACTGCAGGTTTGACAAGCTCTCGCGGCGCAGCAGTTGGAAATCACTGACCTGAACGATAGAAAACGTGTTTCTTCAAAATTACATTGTGAGGCACTAAAAAAAAAAAAAAAAAAAAAAAAAAAAAAACCATGAAAAGTGCCTGCACAGGTTACAAACTGTGGGTGTCTTTTGAGGACATTGTAAAAAATCATCTGTGGACCAACGTCCGGGAGGAGACCCTACCACACAAGCTGTAGAAACGTCCCCAGCAGTCACTACTTTCTCCTTCCGGCCCCCACGAAGTGGCTGTGGGCCCGCGAGAAACGGGCGAGTGTCTCTGGGGCGGGATGTGTGGCCTCGCCAGCCAGCCCCTGACTGCTCTAGGACACACCCGCGTGTCCCCACACCGGAACAGGGGACACACAGTGAATGTGTTGAGTAAAAGATGGCGTTTGCCTTTCATCAGCTGTCACTGGGGGGTGACAATTAGCCAGGCTTCACTGGAGTCAGGGGAGTGCCAGGGGACAGGCAGAGCCCCCTGTGGACTGACGGCATTGCGATCTTCCTTTTTGTTCCGTCGTTTGCTACAAACGGCAGCCAAGCCCCGTTAAGCAGCAGCTCCCTGGCCCCTCCAGGTGCCAGCCCCAAGGCACCCGGCTCAGCCTCCCTTCTTCACCGGCACCTTGGCCACTCACCACCCCTCCTTTCCTACACTGTGGGTCTGCACTTGACTTTGAAGCGCATGCTTTCCCACTACCTGCTCCCAGGAATCTAGGGATAACTGCACCCCATGAGAGTACCCTCTTGAGAGGGACTCACATAAGGGGGGGGCGTTAAGAGACAGCCCCTGTGCCCCAAGCTAGACACACATGGCAGGCTCCTCCATCCAAGGTAACGACAAAGGTGCACACGCATACAGCAGCTGTACCGCGGATCCCCTCCGAACCTGACTCCCTCGGATGCACAAACCAGTCCAAGCCCAGAGAGGCTAAGCCACTCGCCCAGCGTCACACAGCAGGTCCAGCCGGGGCTCAAACCCCATGCAAGCCCCATCACTCACCTTGTGGAAGTGCCCCCAGGACTTTTGGGGGAGCTTGCTGCTTTGGGGAGAAGCAGCCCCCAGGTTCCTGAAGGGAAGGGGATGGGGGTCGGGGAGAGGCTGGTGTAACATCCTGTCCCTGCACCTCCAAGTCAGCCCTGCCCGTCCACTCTCTGAGGATCAGCAAGTGGAAAGACTGACCAGGGCGCAGCCAGCTGGGTCATTCTAGAAGGGTAACCAGAGATCGGGGGGTGAGTGGATGAAGCCAGGGCTAGAGTCACAGGGAGAAGCAGACCCTGTGCCTGGTCCCTAAGGGGAGGAGAGCTATTCACTAGGGCCCCTATCTTCAGAGCTGCACAGGGAGGGAGCCTGCAGTTCGGCCTGGGGCACCAGGTGGCGGGGAGTGTGTGGTAATGACTTCCGCAGGACAGGACCAGGGGGGCAGCCCCCAAGGAGGAGAAGAGGGAAGCTGGCCAAGCAAGAGGAGGGGTCTCCCTGGGGAAGGACAGCATGTGCTGAGGCCCACGCAGGGATGCAGGGACGCAGGGAAGGCGCTGCTGTGCAGGGAGAGGCAACCAGACCCAGTGCCTGCCCCTCCAGGGCCGAGCGAGCACAGGGCTGGAGCCCCCGCTGCCCCTTGCCTGCGCCTGGCCTGCGTCCTGCCGCCAGGTGCGGTAGAAGGGCCGCCCTGCGGAGGCCTGCCTCCTGGTCTGTGAACTAGAGCAGGCCCGCTGGACCGGGCTGCTGCCTAATGAGAGCCAGGTGGGGCCACACCTCACAGGCCCGTCGGGCGGCACCTCCGGCTTTGATCAGCAATAAGGCCTAAGTGTTCCCAGGACCCCTGCCCTCCCCCTCAGCCGCTCTGGCCTGGCCGCCGCTTCCCTTTCAAAGCCACCTCTCATCACTTGCCCCAGGCAGACAGACAGGGGCCCCGGTCTCCCGTACCCCACCCCCGACATGCTGCAAAACACCCACACTCCCCACAAGCGCGGGGACCCCAACACCAGGAGCTCAGGATGCAGACCAGACTGGGAACTGCCCATTAGGTCCCTCCTCGCAGCCCTGGGCCTGGTCACCAACCAGCCTCGCTGGACTGCCCATCAGCCTCCCAGAACTCAGGCCTCCTGTGGGTGTCAGAGACCCTCAGGGAGACTGGGGGCTCAGACAGCACGCCAAAATAGCCCGGAGATCACCCGCCTCATTCAACCCCTCCTCCCCTTCCTTGGCCCTTTTCCTCTTTTACTTTTCTCTTAATTTAAAAAATGGAGCTTAAAAGTCAACTTTCTCAGCCACACAGTGGGCAGGGCTGTGTGGGAAGACAGGAGGCGGGGGGCCCAGCCTGGGACAGGAGGGTGAGGGCCACACAGGCCTGCTGGCTCTGAGCCTTCCGCGCCTCACCAGGCCTCGCAGATGAGGACAGGCTGAGAGGGACTCTGCCCCTGGCTCTGAGGGTGGAGGGAGGGGCCCAAGCCAAGGAGAGTGGGCCCCTGTAGCACTGGGCAAGGCAGGGTACCCCCTTCTCCTGGAGCTCCAGAGGCACGGCCGAGCCGACACCTGGACGGTATCCCGGTGAGACCGTGTTGAACTCCTGACCCCCAGAACTGCAAACAGTAGTTGTGTGGCTACAAGTTCTGCAGCAACGAGAGAGAACTAAGCCGAAGGGGTAAAAGTGGACAGTGGGTGTCCCACCCCTCCACTCATTGGAGACCTGCTGTTGGCACGGGAGGGAGGGCTGGAAGGGGAGGCAGGGGGACAGGAGGGTATATTTTCTGGCTCCTGCCCCAAGGAGGGGTCCTCTCTGACCATTGTCATGGCCACTTCTAAGAACTTAACCAGCAGATTCGTCCAGGGGGAGAAGTCAAGCGCTTTCCTTGATGAGTGGCTTTCTGAGAGCCGGGGCCATTAAGGCCGATCCGCCAGCTCATTCACAATCTGCTCTTCAAGGAAAATCTGTCTGTGCAGAGACCAGGGAACACGCCGGTGCTTATTTGCTCCCCAGATCTCTCCGAATTACTCAGGCCTGCTCATGAAGTTGGCGTGTTTAGCGTTTCGGAGGGTCACTAGCAGAGTGAATCCTGCAGTGGGGGCCGCCGCCCAGCACCATTCCGCGCTGTCCAGGAGGGGAGGCCCCCTGCCCAGTGGGGGCAGGATGCACAGGCAGCCACACGGTTCCCACTAGAGGAAGAACACGCAGCGGCGCTCCGCCTGAAGTCGCCCGGGTGCAGTTCTTGGAATCTCAGAGAGAGTTTAAGCTGCTTCCTCAGGAAGAAAGGTCGCCCTGTAGGAGCACAGAAACCTGCGGGTCCCAGGCCTGACACACCCCAGACAGCTAAAACGGCCACGCTACGCTGACCGGGGTTGGCTCCTCCCCGGTGCTGGGAGACCTCGGCGTGTCCTCAGTTTCCTCGTCACGTGAATCCAACAGGCACGTATAGAGCAGGCACTGGGCTGAATTCTGGGGAGCCGGGCGTGGGCCCCGCACAAGTGTAGGAGACCATGGGCAGGGCGTCCTGAGTGACCAGCCCCTCTGAGACACCCAGAAGTCTCCCAGACCAGCTCAGGGTGCCAGGACCCCCAGGCAGGGCCATTGTCAGTCTCAGAGCCACTCCCCTCAACGCCCCTGCTGGGGCCTGGGAGGCAGCCGGTGCCAGGCCCAAAGCCTCAGGCCAAGCCTATACTCCCTACGTGTCACCTGTGGGGCACAGGAAGATGGGTGTTGCAGAGTGAATTACGCCACCCTCCCAAATTCACACACTGAAACTCCCCTCAGGGCCTCAGAATGTAATTGTATGGAAATTAGGTCTTTGAATCGGTGATTAAGTTGAGTGAGGTCATTAGGGTGGCCCTGACCCAGTGTGACAGCGTCCCTCTAAGAAGAGGACATCAGGACACAGACGTGCACAAGGGTCTGGACGCATGAGGACACGGAGAGGACAGCCGTCGACACGCCAAGGAGAGAGGCCTCAGATCTCCGCTGCGGCCTCCAGACCTGAGACAGTACATTCTAGTTGGCTCAGCCCCCGGCGGCGGAGGCATCCGGGAGCTGCCAGCCCGACCAGACGCGCCGAGGATGCACTCACTGCACGTGCGGCAGCGTCTGCAGGCGCCCTGGATGCGGGCCGTGCGGCCCACCAGCACCTTCCCCGCCGTCCTCCGCCTCAGCCCCAGCCCCTCGGCCCCTTTGGGCTGCAGCTCAACGCCAAGTGCCCCCCTGACTGGATTCGTGCCCACCCTCGGGCCCAAATGAGTCGGGGGCTCCAGGCTGGCGAGACGGCCGACCGCCGCCTCCCCCTGCGCAGCGCTGTGATTGCGCTCCGGGAGCACTGCGCTCCTAATTGCTATAATGGCGCTCGGGGAGGGCAATCAGCCTGCACTAATCAGGTGTGAGCCCAGAGAGTCTCTGTGGGCCCCCCCTCCCCGCACTGCCTGCCTGCCTGTCTGCCTGCCTGGAGACCGTGGGCTGGGCTGCCAGGCAAAGTGGGGGGGGGGGGGCTCCCGGCCCCTCCACCGCCCAGCTAGGGGCCGAGGGGCCTCTTTCACTGGCTCACTCGGTCACACCCCGCTGGGCTGCCGTGAGCCCCCACTGTGCAGGGAACTTTGCATGCTCAGACTCATCGTTCCGACTGACCTGCGGGTATCACCCCACTTTCCAGTTGATGAAAATCAGGTCGCAGGAAGGTTGTACCATTGTCCAAATTCTCCCAGAAAGCGGGTCTCAAACCCAGGTGCCTGGCTGGCTCCAGAGCCACTGCTCCCAGCCATTTGGCCCCAGTGGCTCAAGTGAGGCACACAGGCCACGGAGGGCCCACCTGCCGCCAGGGCCTGGGCCCCGCTGGGGCGGAAGCTCCGGAAACCTCTACGTGAGGAGGGGCCGTGCTTGGATGTGGGGCCTGTTCCCAGAGGCCTGGGCTCTGAGCTTGTACCTGGTGGCTCGAGCTCAGGATGAGTGCCCAGCCGGCCCCCCGGAGCTCAGGGGGCCCCTCCTCAGAGACGCCCCCTCCTGACCCTGCCCGGCTCTCTGCACATGGCACAAGTGACCAGCTTACCTGTCCTTGTTCACTCATGGCTTGTCCTTGCCCCTCCAACAGCAGGGAAGGCCCGCTCGAGCTGCCCACCTGGGCGTCCACCGCACCCCAGGGCCAGCTCGGCGCTGTACCCCCTCCCCCGGCAGAAATCCCACCTGCGTTGGAGCGTGTGGTGTGTCCGATGTCGGGGAGGGGAACGCTGCAGTGCACCGACGCTGACCAGCTTCCTGAGCACTTTCAAAACCCGCCTCTGACCGTCTTCCCCGCGGACACTGCATTAGGAGTTTCATGTACCTCAACTTTTCCAAGATTTTTTTGTTTTTGTTTGTTTGGGGTTTTTGTTTTTTAAAGATTTTATTTATTGTAGACAGAGGGGAAGGGAGGGAGAAAAAGAGGGAAACATCAATGTGTGGTTGCCTCTTGTGCGCCCCCTACTGGGGACCTGGCCTGCAACCCAGGCATGTGCTCTGACTGGGAATCGGACCAGTGACACTTTGCTCTGTGACCAGCACTTGCTGGGCAGGTGGAACTACAGAAGCTCAGCGAGAACCAGTGTCAGTGCCGGGGGCCACCGGGGTAGCAGGGAAAGGACACCCAGGGCCTGGGGTCCCCAAGGACGGGAGTTCAGCACCTCACAGGTGCGTCCCATCTTTAAAGGGGGCCCACAAGCAGAGACTTGAGCCAAATGGATGAGGAGCAGGACAGGACAGAGTGCCCACAGGGGTGGCTGTGTCCTTCCACATCGAGGTCAGGAGGGGAAGCTCGGGAGGACTGGCCAGGTGGCAGGCGCAGGCTCTGGACCTGGGCTGTGTGGCCTGGGCCATAGGAGCAAGAAGACCCCCACGCCGTTCATGCTGGGTTTTAAGGAGGGTTGACCAAAGGCAGCCTGAGCTGTGGAAATGGGGGCTTCGCTGGTTTCTGCATCACATTCCCAGCCGCACTGCGTCTTCTTCACCAGCGGAGTTCCGGACCGGGGCGGGCTCTGGGCTCTGCGCACAGCCCGCGGACAGACCTGCGGGTGGGCTACGTGGGGGCTTCCTTTCTGAGTGCCGCCTCTGTGCCCGTCTTTGCGCCTCGGCCGGGGCAGCGGATTACTCCACCCGGGACCTGAGTGCGCCAGCCCATGCTGGATGCTGTCGCTGTGTTATCCTGTTTATGCCCCCCCCACCAGCAAGGAGGTTCAGCCTAGCAGGGAAGAGGGAGGCTCAGGGGGTGTTGCAGCCAGGGCCACGCAGCGCAGGAGGCGCAGAGTGCAGGCGCAGAATCGGGGCCCAGAGCCGGCAGTCCCCCGACATCTCCCTCCGCCGGATGCCCGACGCCAGGTAAGCGCTGAATGAGCAAACAGAAGAGCAGCAGGCTCTCCCGAGCGCGGCTGCAAAGTGCAGGTCTTATTTAATTAACGACCGGCTCTGTAATTGCCGCTCTGTGCGCGCTGCCTGCGCCGACTGCAATGGGCTTTCTAGACGATTTTGGCGCCAGTGGCCTCCTGTGGGCGCGCTGGGCCTGCGCGCCGGGGGACCGGGAGGTTCGTCCATCACTCCTGCCGCAGCCACAGCAGATCAATACCCACCCGTCTCCGAGGCAGCCCCTCAGCCTGTGGCTCGCGCTGGCTTGCTCCCGGACGTCCATGCTCCGCTCACTGGGATCGTCTGGGGCCCCACGAGGGGCAGTTTCCTCCCCTGGTCAGGGCTGCACGTGGCCCCTCTGGGGTCTGACCTCCCTTGGCCTGTCCCGGGCCTGCAGCACCTTCCCCCTGGTAGAGATGAGTAGGCTCCTGGGGCTGCTGCTCCCACCTTCTCCCGGAATTTCCGTTCATGCTTCCTGAATTGCTTCCCTTTGCTGGAACTTTAATGTGTCCCCATGGGGTACTCACCTGCCCCAAACGGGGAGCCTTGGTCTCCATCAGCACTCACCCCTGCCCTGTCCGTGCATTTGCCCCCCCCAGACCCCTCAGCAGCTTCATCCTAGCGGGGAGGGTGGTCCCAGGGTGCAGGATGGTGCTCCCTGGGCATGAACAACCCAGGAAGCAAATGTGGGCTGGACCGGGCCACACAGAGATCAAATGGAACCTGCCTTCTGGGAGCACATGGCTGGGAAGGCAGGAGAGACAGCAAAGGGCTACCGGCCGTGTTGCCTCTGCTGTGGGTGGAATTGTCTGTTCCCCCCAAAAGATGTGTTGTCCCAACTCCAGCCCCTGCCAATGTGGCCTTAGATGTGAAAGCTATATGAAGTAGGCCCAGGATTGCCAATCTGTTAAAGAGTATTAACAGTCTTCAAGTCACATGCACCTGTTACTTGCCTGGTCCCGATTCGGGCATCGTATTCAGCAGTAAACTAAAAAGTAAAGATTCCCGCCCTGTGCAGACCCAGGCATTGTCCAGGGACAAAACCATTGATCAGAATGCTGCAGAGGCAATGAGGACCAGGAGGCAGGGGGCGGTGCAGAGGGTGAGCCAGCCACTTGTGCTGTTTGCGGTTCCGGGCAGAGGTGAGAGCCTGAGAGTAGGGGCTTGTCCTGGGAGGAAGGCTGCTGGGGGGAGGGGAGGGTGGTTGGCTAAAGGGCCCAGCAGAGCTCCTGGTGGCTTGCAGGGCTGCCGTGACAATGCTGGAGGCTGGAGGGGCTTCGAGACCACGGATTGAGTCCCTATCAAGATTTTTGCGCATTTCTGAAGCTTCGTGGGAGAAGCGGAGGAGAGGCGAAAAACCCAGGATGAGGCCTCCCGCAGACAGAACGCAACTTTGCTCAGCCTCGCAGGGATGAAGAGAGGCAGGCACCCACCAGGCTGATGTAATCAGGGGCACAGCAAGCTCCGGGTGAAGGTCTGGAGGCCCGCACTGGGGGAGCAGGGAGCCAGGCCTTACAAAGTCAGTGCCCAGACTGCCACTGTCTGGTCCCAAGGGCATCAGCACTCCCCCCCACGCCCCTTGGTCTGCCTGTCAGGACGTGAGGAACTCCTGGGTAGAAAACAGGTCACCAGAGCCAGTACAGTTTTTAGGTGCAGCATCTGCCAAAAGCAAAGACTCCTTAGGATGCCGAGACAGAGCCGGGTGGGAGACAGCCCCGAGGGGCGGAGACGGGCCGCTGCGTGCCCACTCGCTGGAGTGGGCTGGCAGAGACTTCCGCGTGACCACGATCCGCGTGTTTGAAAAGAGCAGACGTGGAACAGATTTGTTGTTTTGAAAAGGAGAATTTCAGCAGAAAACTGGAATCAGTACAAAAATCAAGTGAAAAAACCTAAAATCAACAACTTGACAGGTGGGTTTCACGCCAGAGCAGGTACTGCAGAAGGCGGGGTTTGCGGAAGGGAAGGCAGGTCAGCAGAGGACGCCCAACCTATGCACGCAGGGTGGGTGGGGGCGGGTGGGGATGAAATGCATACCGGAGCATACAGGGGGTGTGGGGGTGCTAAAAATCTCCAGGATATTCGTGAGAGGGGCCCTCTCTCTAGGGAGAGGAGCCCTAAATGGAGAACAGAGAGAGAAAATGGGGGAGAAGAAAATCTGAAGCAACAGTGACTTAAAAATTTCAAAAATAGATTTAAGACATAAACGCACAAATTCAAAAGGCTCTGCAAATCACTGGCTTCTCGAGGACATGCTGGTGGCCAGAGAGAGAATTACCTGCAAACCTTCCATTTACACCAAAAAAATCCCTTAAAATTAAAAAGTAGAGTGAAGTACATTTTAACTTATTCTTTAATATTTCCTTTATTTATTTTTTTTTAGAGAGAGGGGAAGGTCAGGAGAGAGAGGACAGAAACACTGATATGGTGATCAGTCAGGTGCTTCTCGTGCGCCCCCCACTGGGGACCCGGCTGGCAACCCCGGCGTGCGCCCCGACCGGGAACCGAACCAGCAACTTCTTGGGTTGCAGGGTGACGCCCAGCCCCCTGAGCTACACACGTCAGGGCACGTGAAATAGATTTTCAGACACACAAAACCGGATAGTTTTTTGTCCCTGGTGTACTTGCATGAAAAGTAAATATTGAACAGATACTGTAGACGGAGGAAAATAATGCGGCTACAGCCCAGAAATGCAGGAAGAAATGAAGAGGAAAGAAAGGTCCCTAAGTATCAGTGGTCCTGACTGTTCAAACCCACGACCAGGACAGTGTAGCACTGTCGTCACTACAAGGTTTGAAGTGCAGGGGTGAAGAAAGGGCGTTTCTACGCCGAAGGAGGCGAGGGGCGGGGTAGACAGAATTGCAGTGCCCTGGGCTCTAACCTCGCTGGCCAGCGGCTGAGAAATTCTCTTCTCATATTGGAAGAAGCGAACAGTGCGTGTAGCAATAAGCTAACGGAGGGAAATGAGATAATAGTAAAAACAGGGTTAGTTCAGAGGAGGCAAGAGAGGAGCACAGATAGGAGACCCCAGCGAGGTGGCCGTACAACCCAGCTGTGTCAGGAAGCACACGCGCGTGAACAGTCTCACTGGTCTAGGGCAGTGTCGGGCTCCGCTCGGACCCTTCAGAAGCACACCCCCCACCCAGGACTCCTTGGCGGAGGAGTGAGTCTTTCGTGCGCAGGTCAAACCCCTGCCCCGGGGGTGGGCCCTTGTCCGCCTCTCACGAGTCGAGTCGTTTGAGACTCTGCCTTCTCTGTGCCCTCTGCACCGGAAACACCAAACCGCCCCCCCCCATTATTCAAAACGTCAGGCATCTGCGCTGTGCTTCTCGCTTTTCTCTTGTCAGGAGTGGCCCCCTCCCTGACTATGGCCCGGCCCCCCACGCGCTCGCCCCAGACGCACACACCTGCGCTCACGCAGCCCCTGTGTGCTTCCCGATCTGCCGCCAGGGTCAGGTGACAGCGCTCTCCGCAAAGTCTCCCTGCCTTCCTCTGGGCCCCCCCACCCCTCCCAAGGCCCTTCACTGGCAGCTGAGGCAGAGCAGGGCCCACGGGCCCACTGATTGCAATTCAGTGCTGGGGCTGGGGGGGCCTCCTGCAAGAAGCTGCCCTGGGGCGTCACCCCCTGCTAAGAGCAGTGGTCACTGGGAGCTAACACTAACTCGATGGGGGCCGGGCACCGTGCTCCGGGCCCCCCCTGCACTGTGTCATGCACTCCTCACAGGAGCTCTGTGAGGTAGGGGTGGTACCATCAGGAAGCTAGGGCTGGCAGACATCGCTCACCCCAGGGCCCACCGTTAGGAAGGCCTCTGGAGTGGTGTGCAGCCTGGTAAGGAAGCCATGTTCAACAAGCAAAAGAGAGGCGGCAAAAGAGGAGACAGGAGCTGGAGGAGCACAGGACAGGGCGCCGGTCCTCGTCATGGAGTCCCGGAGGGCTTCTCTGAGGCAGTGATTAAGCTCAGACTCAGGATAGGAGTAGGAGTGGGAGGGATGAGGGTGGAGCTGCTGAAGTCTGGTGCACACGGAGACTAAGTGAGGAGGAGGTGGTGGGGATGGAGGCCTGAGAGGAAGGTGTCCCTGATGTCCTTGACATTCAAATGTCTGGCACCTGGTTGGCCGGCAATGAATTCCTTGGAACCAAACTGAAATCACCAGCAGCCCAGCCGAACGGCAAACTCTGGTTGGACGTGATCCTTCAACCTCCTCTCCTGGCTCATTTATTTCTTTTTGTTTTTTAAATTTTAGATGTTATTTATTCTTAGAGAGAAGGGAAGGAGAAATGGAGGGAGAGAAACATCGATGTGTGAGAGATACACACATCCTCTCTTACGTCCCCAACTGGGGACCTGGAATTGAACCAGCAACTTCCAGGTTCGCAGGCCAGCACTCAAGCCACTGAGCCACACCAGCCAGGGCTCATTTATTTTTTTTAATGTGAGGCCCACTCACACCTGGTGGGAGGCGAGAGGCCATTGGCAGGCATGAGACACCCACCGCCTCCCTCGATTCTCTCTCCAGTCTCAGAGCCGAGGCTGGATAATGGCTGGATCTTGGATAACGGTGCCGAGTCTCGGTGCATTTCCAGCCGGGAGCCCGGTACAGCCTTCCTGCCCCCTAGCCTGGACCTGCTCACCCAGCTGCCCATCTTCCTGGTCCTTGTCCCCACCCGGCGCTAATAATGCCCCACCTCCTTCTGAGCTTCAGTTTCCCCTGCTGAGGGTGATCTCTCTTCCCTCAATGGAGCCGTCTCTCTCCAGCCCCCAAGTCACAGTTTCCATAGTCAAACAAAAGTGGCCCCACCCCGCCCCCATCACCAGGTGCACAGAAATGCAGTTAATTCCTGAGCAATTACTTCCATTAACAGGCAGGGATTCACACCCTTTAGCCAGGAGGCTGCCTTCACCCAAGTGTCAGCCAGGCAAAGGCACACCCAGACACAGCCACTTCCAAGTGCCCAGGGCACTAGCTGCCCCGCACCCCGCAGCACCCATGTGCACGTGCACCCTCTCCACACGCTGGGGGCTGGCGGGGACTTTCCAGTCGTGCACGCGTGCCCCGCACGTTCGGTGGGTGTCAGCAGCCCACAGCTGATCGGGAGTGCTTGTTTTCAGCGTGGAGTCAGCCGGGAATGGATGTACCAAACCGTTAACCGTGCTTCTGACAAATCACTTTAATGATGTGCTAACATTTCATTAGATTGGCCCCGAGAGCCTCGGATGACACACACAGCCTGTGAACCAACCATCGGAGCGCCAGCAGTCACCTCCCGGTCCGGGGCTCGCTCTCCTGCTGGTGAGGTTCTGGGCTCGTGTTTTCAATCTCTGGCGGGGCTCTCATAAATCCTGCACCTCCGGGGAAGGGGAGGCTGCATTCACCTGGCACATCATCCTATGCACCTGCCGCCCGCAAGGCACAGGGTCCAATGGCAGGAGAAACACAGAACAGCAGAGGGCGCAGTGTCCTCATTGCCCCCCACCCAGGGCAGGTGTGCAGGAAGAAAACCTCCCACCCACACGTGGCCCTGAGCTGAGCAGGCCGCACCCTCACCCCTGCCGCTGAGCCAGGAAGGCATTCGCAACCGGGGGTCGAAGCTGGGAGATGTGCTCCCTTAGTCTGCACAGAGAATTGGCCGCACACGAGGGCGGGAGGGCCAGGGCATGGTGCAGAGGCGGCAGGATGTGTGGGGCCAGCACGCAGAGGACCTGGGCCAGGGAGCCACGGCGCTGGGACTCGCTGTTGCAGGAGCCCTGAAAGCTCGGGGGCAGGAGCCTCACAGTCCAACCCGTATCTGAGGACATGAAACCACTAAATTGTCATTAAGGCTAATAATTAGGAACAGGGAGTCCAGGCGTAAGCCTTGCACCTGCAGGTGATGGGGGCGGGGGGGAGGGCGGGCTCTGAATGGCAGGAGCACCTGTCTCATTGATCCACAGGATACTGTCCCGCCTGGCGGGACGCCCAGGAGAACCTCTCTGTCTCTCACACACACGCACACACCCCCGTGAACACACACGTATGTGAACACACACGCACACTTTGTGCAGTCACACCCGCATGTGGGCACAGACACACGCTCACACGTGCTTTATGCCCACCTGCGTGTGTGCACCCATGGGCATGTGTGTTTGTGGTGTGTGCCCGTGTGTGTACACATGGAGACGTCCATGTGCACATTGATGCACACTCACATTCCACGTGCACACACTGGGGCACACGTGCACACATGGTCAGCCCCCCTGTGGCTCACACAACCACCCAGGAAGACCCCACCTCCTCCTCCCCCTCACCGGTGAGGTCCGTATGGCCTTGCTGCCCCCGTCATGGGCGTGCTCCGGCAAATGGCCATTTTAAAAGGCTGTGTCTGGGCCCCCACAGCGACTGTCCCAGCACATCCACGGAGCAGCCCGGGCAGCAGCTGGACTGCAACCGCCGGCCGGCCACCCGAGCAGCCCTCCGTGACATGACACGACCAGACAGGCGCAAGGAGCAAGCCCCGCGGTCATGTAAAATGCAGGAGGAGGCCCCGCCCTGGACGCCTGCTGACCAGACCACGGTGCAGCGGGCAGTGCCTCCGGCTGGTGCAACCTGGTCCCCATGCACCTAGAGCCTCAGTTTGGGAGGAAGCTGGAGGTGAGGCATGTCTGTGACCCCACAAACCTTGCAGGGGCATGGGCGACCGGGGGGCCGCCACATGGCCTCCAGGAGTCAGCTGGCCCAGCGTGCAGATGGAATCTTCCAGATGAGTCGGTCCATGGGAAGAGAACAGGCGTTGGCTCGCCGGGCGCAAAGCCTCGGGCGGCCTGGGGATGACTGACCGCGAGTGAAATCGTGCATCCGAGCTGACGAGTCCTGGGTTGGGTTGCCCGGCAGATTCCACGCACGGGTCACCTCCCCAGACAGACTAAGTACCGTGGCGCCACTCAGCCAGGTGGGGGCCGGGAGCCCCAGGCTGTGTCACACGGCTGTGGACGAAGGGGCAATAGAGGGCCAGGGCTTCAGTCTGGCTCGGTGAACCCCAATCCTCTCTAGAGCTTGTATTGTTTTGCCCTGAAAATGGACACGGTATAGCCTTACCCCCCGACCTGATGGGGGGAGGTGCTCCTGAGGGCCAGGACCCAGCCTCTGCTCTGAGCGGGGGCTGCTGCAGTGTCCTGGGCCCTGTCACCACTCAGATCACACGCAGGTGGAAAGAGGCCCCGCGGCCCTGAGCCGCCACACCTGTCCCTGCCCAGCGCGGTCGCACCACTCTGCCCTCTCCAGGCCCTGGACACGCCGCCCCACTGCTCCTTGCTGGGGACAGAAGGCCTCACCCCCTTCGTGCACGGTGGCATTGTCCTCGCCTGTCCCAAGCCATCTCCCACCCACACGGGAGCCAGGGCGGCAGGGGGAGACCAGGGCGCACACAGAGGGTGCGTCGGGGGCTGGCACCAGCTGGCACAGTGAGGCGGGCCGGTGGTCAGTCCTTCTCCTTTTCCTGGGCGAGTTTAACAGAGAAGGGCTGTGTGGCTGAGGGTGGGGCCTGGGAACTCCCGGAGTCTGCCGTAGGGGTGAGAACGGATGCTACTCTTTGGAAAACAACTGAACGCTGTCTGCCAGCGCCAATGAGTCCTCAGCCCCACAGTTCCGTTCCGGTCGTACCGTCCAGAGAGACCCGTCCAGGAGCGCATCGGGGATGAGCGCAGAGATGCCCCTGCCCCATTGCTGGCACCGCTCACGGTGGACCCAGACGGGGCAACCCTCAGCACGGGTGGGGCGGGTGAGGAGATGCCTACACAAGATGTGTGCTTTCCAACAGAAATTCTGACAAAGCAAAAAGACCAGAAAACTAGACACATTCCAAAGAGACACAGCAAACATCAGAACCAGACCCAGATACGATATGCACGCCGACCCATCCAACAGGGGTAACGTAACTACGGCTTCTGCGTCGAAGGCCGTGATGGAAAAGGAGAGGATGTGCATGGTCAGATGGTTATCTCAGCAGAGAAGTGGACGCTCTGAGAAACGTTCACGTGGGAAACACACAGAGAGAGAGAGAGAGAGAGAGAGCGCGGGGGGGAGCCGTCTCCGGCGGGCTGATCACAGGCGCTACCTGGCGAGGAAAGAACCCGAACAAGATTAACCTGGAAGTCCATCGCAGAAACGCCAAGGAAAAATAGCTGGACGCTGAACAACACGCGTGATAAACAACGGTGAAAGAGTGTCAAGGGAATTTAAACATTTGAAAGTGAGTGTAAAGGAGAATAAAATAGGCCGACCGTTGCGGGTGCAGCTAAAGCAGAGCTCGGAGGAAAATTCACGTGCAAAGTGCTTGCATCGCAGAAGAACAAAAGGCCTCTAACCAATTATGTGAGCTTCTACTTCACGAAACTAGAAAAATGAGCGAAAAGTACATTCGAAGCAAGCAAAAGGAAGGAAACTAAGCAGATCAGAGACAAAATTAATGAAATTGAAACAATTAAAAAATCCACAAACTCAGAAGCCAGGTTAGTTTTAGAGAGCGATAAATTAATAAACCCCTGATACAAATGCCCCAGAAATAAAAAGACAGAAATTACCAATAGAATCGAGAAGAGAGCGGCCATCACAACAGACCCCACCGACATCAGAAGGACGCAAAGGGACCACCCACAACAGCTTGTGACCTTGCCCTCCACAGTTTCGGTGGTGACAACCTGTCGGGACTCACCCAGGAAGAGATGGCCAATCGGAAGAGCACTATGTCTATTAAAGACAACAAAGTTGCGGCTTCAACACTTCCAAAAAGAGAACACTCCCGACCCAGTCGGTTCCACTGACGAATTCTACCCAGCGGGTAAGGAAGCAATGATGTCACTGGTGTCTCCCAGTGAACAGCAGGGAGAAAGTCCCCGCCTCGTTTCCGAGGCGGCCGATGGCCAAACGGCAGCGCGCACAAGAACCCTGGGAGAAAGGAGAGCCGCAGACCGCCCGCCGTTTCTCAAGGACGCAGGTGTGTGGCCCTTAACCACGCATTAGCGGATCGAGCCCAGCAAATGTAAAAAGTTCTCTCCTGCCCGCGGAGACACAGAGGTGGTTGGGAACGCTTAGGTCAATGGTGCACTGTGCTGTATAGACAGGCGACAGGCGAGAAGCCTCGTGGTCGAGTAAGTGAGACGAAACTCAAAACCTGTTCGTGAGGAAAGAGACTTCTCCACACACTGGAAAGCGGAGGGGCTTCCTACCTTGGCCGAGAGCGCAGACCGCCAACCACAGCCCAAGGGTGGGAGTGAAGGTCGCCCCCACGGCCCTGAGGCAAGGGTGTCCTCTCGCACTGGCCCGACTCGGCGGTGGGTGGAGAGTCCAGCCAGCGCACTGAGGCATGAAAGACGAAATAAAAAGAATAAGAAAAGGAGAAACAAACTTCTCTCCCTGCGTGGACAGTGTGATTCCCATGTAGAAAATCTGCGGAAAAGCTCAGAACTAACGCAGGAACGCAGCAAGCTCCCAGATTCGCGACCGACTGCGGGCCTGTGTACCAGCGGTGAAGACTGGGACTTTCAAACAGAAAACAGATACACAAACGGGAGCGGCACTAAAAAATGAAAAATTTCAGAATCAACGTTTTAAATGCAGACATCAAAAAAACAAAACAAAACAAAACCTGGTGAAAGAAATCAAACAAGACCCAGATAATAGGAGAGCCTCATGGCCTGGAACACTGACTACGGATGCGATCCCCGTGGCAATCACAACAGGACTTATTTAAAGACACACACGCGTCACATCGAAAGTATGCATGGGAAGCACACCCTGGGACAGAACCCAGAGCCCAAAGACAGACCCAGGGACACGCGGTCACATGGTTTCTGTCAAAGGAGCAGAAGCAGTGAGAGAAAGGACGGTGCAGACAGCAAGCGACACTCGAACACCGTGCGCTCGCGCGATTCCTGAAGCCCTAACCTCACGCCTGCCAGCACAGCCAGCTCTAACAGAACGGAACACTTGTACAATGTATAAAACCACAAGCGTCTAGAAGAAAACACAGGGGAAAATCGGTGTGATCTTGCATTAGGTCTCATTCCTGGACGGGACATCATACCATGGCCCACAAAGAAACAAGTGGGGAGTTGAATTTTGTTAAAATGTAACACTCCACTCTGCAACACCACTACTACTAATAACACTAATTAAGGAAGTGGAAAGACAAGCCACAGACCAGAGGATGATATTCGCAAATCACATTTCTGACAACCTACCCAGAGTCTATATAATAAAACACAAACCTTTCAAAGGTCAAAGATGATAAAAAATCCATTTGTCGAAAGATAGGGAAAGGTTCAGACCAACAGGTCATTGAAGAGGAGGCTCAGATGACCAACCAGCGCACTGAAAAGAGCAGGGGGTGGAGCCTAGACACACCCAGGGCATCCTAGAGTTCTGGAAACCAGGGAGTTGCTTTACGAGAGAGGCGGGTACGAAATAAGGGACCGCAGAGCTCACCTGGGGGCGGGCAGCAGCTGGGGCCGAAGCTAGAGCCGTTTCCGAGAGGGAGTAGACGAAGAGAGCACTGGGAGGGAGCCCAGAGACTAAAAAGAAGCCCCGCTGCATTCACACTGACGCTGGAAGCAGGCGCTGCTGTGAGGTGGAGAGACGCCCTCAGGGAGGAGCTCCAAAGGGTACGTCTGGGGGCGACCAGGGACGCAGGCCTTCACTGTGAGGCTGAGCGCCCTGCCGATGCTAAAACCGGGGGCAGCGTTTCGGGAGAGAGAGGGTGTTTGTAGAGCCTCCAGTGAGTTCTTCCGAGATGTCACTAATTACAAAGGAAATGCTGTCGCTTTACAAAGGAGGGACCTGGCAGGTGCCACCTTACCGAGTGATACCATTGGGGTCACCAGCCAGGAACCACACGCGTCGGCCACGACGTGACCCCTGAGAAGGGCGAAGCTCCTCTGTGGCACACTTTCCGGGCACGCAGAACCTCAGTTGTGGCATGGGAAAGCATCAGAAGAACCCAAGTCGAGAAATATTCTACCAATTCACTGGCCTGCACTCTTCAAGGCTTAATTAAGGTCGTAAAGGCCGGGAGAGACTGGGGGGCCGTCCCAGAGGGAGGAGGCTGGGGTGACAGGAAAACTGAATAAAAGCACTGTACCAAAGTCAGTTTTCTAGGGTGGGTTGCGGCGCTATGCTCACGCAGGGTGTTAACTTAGGGGAAACAGGGCGAAGGACTGGGGTGTCTATGCCGTTCTTGCAACTTTCCATAAATCTCCAGTGCCCTGCGGGTGAGGAGCGAAGAGAAGAGAGCGGTGGTGGGGAAAGAAGTCGGAATACGCTCGCAGCCTGATTTCCAGACACCCTATAAAGCTGCGGCCGTCAACCCAGCCTGGCGTTGGCACCGGGATGGACGCGCAGACCAACGGCACGGAATCGAATGTGCAGACATAGAGGTTCACACAGAGGCCCTCTGGCTTTCGACACAGACGCCAAGGCGACCGAATGAGACAGGTGTGTCCCCGTGTGGTGTGGCCCGTTGGCCCCACCCCTTCCTCACACCTGTGGAAAATCAGCTCCAAATGCCACATAAGCCCAAGTGCAAAGCTAGGAAACTTTTAGAAGGAAATGTTCATGACCTTGGATTAGTACAGTTCTCGTAGATATATCAATAAAAGGGTGACCCTTACTAGAAAAAATGTTAAACTTCATGGCATCGAAAATTGTTTAAATCCACTTGTAGATCTTGCGTAGAGAATAAGACAGCCAGCTGAGAACTGGGAGAAGCTGTCTGTGAGCCCCGAAGGTGGTACAGGGCTTGCAGCCAGCCTGTGTAGAGAACTCTCCAAATTCGGTAACAAGCTCACTAACCAGCCCGTGTGAATGGGCAGGGATTGGGACCGACGCCCGTCGGGGAAGACACGCGGGGGGCAAATAAGCCCAGGAAAAGCGCAATCAGAAGCCTGCCCGGGCGTTTTCTAGGAAGAGACTGGAAAGGGAGGAGGGCTCTCTTTTCCATGGATTTGAACAGTCTGGGGGTGACAAGCGAGGTTGGTGGCCACACCCTCTGCCATGTGGAAGGGTCCCGGAGAAGGAGGCCCTGAGCCCGCAGCAGAGGAGAGGGCCCTGGTCCAGTCCGCCCGCCTGCTCCCTCCTGTCCCTGCGTGGCAGCCCAGGGTGCCCCTCGGTCCGAAAGAAGCCCAAGGCTGCAGCTAGAACACAACTCAGCCGCCGGTCCCTGCAGCTGGCGCTGCTCCCTGAGCTGCTGGATACCCCCTAAGCAAGTGATTTCACTCCCGCAGCACCCCAGGGGCCCCAGCCTCCTCAGGCCCCTGATGCACTATCTTCCTGAGGAGACTGGGGTGGAGGGGTGGGGAGGGGAGGGGGGCGCAGCAGGCAGAGAGCAGGTGAGAAGGAGGAAGGTCCCCAAACCAGGAGCCCTCAGCAAACCTCAAACCTCTGTGCACAGGCCTGGCCAGCCTGAGGCAGGGGACGGCATGCGGAGAGGACCCCACAGCCCGGACGCAGCTGCCGCCTTCCCCAGAGCCCCGTCACGGCCCCCTTCACGGCCTCATTAACTGGACCACATCTGGTGACTGTAGACCGGGTCCCACTGCCACCTCACTCTCGAGCCCGCCCCTGCCTTCCTGCCAGAGCCAATCAGCTGTGCACCTTGCAGCCAAGTGATCTTCTCCACAACACCCTCCCCCCCCCAGCCAAGGAGGCTCTGGTGCTGAGGCTGCTGCCAGGCCGGCTCCCGCCAGTCTGCTCCCCTGTGGGCACGTGCACCAACGCCGGCTGAGCAGCTCGTGGAGCCCGGCCAGACACCCGCTCTCCCACGGGCAGCCATCGCACTTACTCCCCGCATCCCTCAGCACAGGTTCTAGAGTCGCACTGGGCTCCACACCAGCTGCGTTGCCCAGGGCCCTGAGTGCGGAGCCCCTGCCGCACCGGGGCTGAAGTCACGCGGGAGCCAGCATGGCTGTCTCCGGAGATGCTTGGGCCTGTGGGACTGGGGCAAGGGCACAGGCACTGCAGTCTGGGGACGGGGCCCAGGGAGCCAGTCCTGCAACATCGCGAAAGGGGAAACGAGGAGGCGGCCCCAGGTTCCACTCTCAACACTGAGCTCAGCGGGCTGCGCCTCACTGTTATGAGCGGAGGAGGCGGCCAGAGAGATGCCGGCATGCAAAGGCGGCACTGACATCTGAGAGCTGAGCCCGGGGGACAAACCAGGGACGGCAGGCCTGCGTCCTCCATGGAAACATGCTGGGTGTGGGGGGGCCTTGAGGCAGCCCAGGGGAATGGCTGGGCGAGCTGGGCTGCCCGGGAGCTGGCCTGGGCCGCACCCATCACCAGACAGGCTGGGGGTCTGGGCAGGCTAGGGCGAGGCCCCACTGAGCACAGGACAAAGGTCCTGGGTGGAAGGTTCCAAGTGCTCCAGGCAGTGGTAGGGAAGGGCTGAGTCCCCGGGCATGAAATCGGACATTGATGGAGCAACATGCAGGCCTGTGTGGCTGCTGCGCAGGGAGCAGAAGGAGGCACCGGAGCTGGGTCCCCACCCAGACTGACCCCAGACAGCCGAGCATGGTGGGGGGTTGGTTCTCAGAGAGGACGCGGCCTGTAGGCCCCGCAGGTGCTGACCCCGCAGGTGCTGACCCGCAGCCCCGCGGCCTCTCCCCTCTGAGATTCCAGGGAGCTGGAAGCTGACAGTGTCAGCTGAGGGCATTTCAGCAGACTTGTTGCTGGCACGGCAGGGGTCCTGTGGGACCTTGCGACACTTAGCAGGGGAAGCCAGTGTCCCCACGGAGCAATTGAGCCCTTCTGAGCACTTCACTTTGGAGAGGTGACCCTCCCCCAGAGACCCGGCCTTCCCCTGGTGAGCCCCTGCCACTCAGCTGGAGGGGAGGGCTGTGGCACTTGGGGTCCGCAGCTGGAACAGGGAAGTGAGCCAGCAGGCACGTTAAACGCTCGGCGCGTGGAGATAATGCGTTCTCAAGGAAGCGGCATCGATCCACTGGCTGCGAGACCATGCAGTTCTGGATCCAAGGCCAAAGGCCAGGCTGCCCGGGCCCGGGGGCCTCTGGGACTCGCGCCAGGCTGCACGAGGTCGGAGGAGGTGGCGCCAATGTCCCAGGTGCCCGAGCAGCAGTACCAGACTTGGGGCAACACCGGTGGAGGGGCAGCATCCAATCTGTTCAGGACATTCTCGTGCTGTGGCATTCCTGCCCCTCCCCCTGCCCCCCAGCTCTGCCTGCACCCCCCCCCCCCACCTCCAAAGTGCTGCTGCTACACGGGGAGGTAGGTCTCCAGGGAGCGATCGTCCCAAAGTGCTGCGATTCCCTGCTGTTTGCCATCAGGTGAGGCGGGCGGGGGCCGAGGGACACCCGAGTGCTCTGTGCTCTGCCGGAGAGCGGGACTTCCCGGGGGATGGGGGGCAGGGCGGGGATGTGTGCTGCTGGACACAGGGCCGGCCTGCCTGTCCAGGAGGGGTCACCGACAAAGCAGAGAAGACAGCTGGCTGCACCCAGTCAGATGGGTACAGCGCTGAGCCTGCATGGCATTCACCCTCCGCAGCCATACTGGGCGGG
Organism: Desmodus rotundus; assembly: GCF_022682495.2. NCBI lineage: Eukaryota > Metazoa > Chordata > Mammalia > Chiroptera > Phyllostomidae > Desmodus > Desmodus rotundus. The sequence goes on from NC_071390.1 coordinate 179,689,470, forward strand.
CCTTCCCCTGCCAATTCATTCATTCACTCATTCATTCGCTCGCCTGTTCATTCATCCATTCAACACCAGCACGTGCTGACCGCTGGGGTTGGACGAAGCTGTGGGGAGATTGCGTGGTCCCTGCCCGCGTGGGGCGCCAGTCCACAGGAGAAAGGGAAGTTAAAGCCCCTGTCCCCACACAGCTGGGGAGGGGGCCTGGGCCCAGGGGCAGCGTGGGATCTGCAGCCAGGTCTGCCTGGCTCAAGGCCATACTCAGTCTGCATCTCCATCCCCTCCTCTGTGGCTGCCTCAGACGTCTGTCCTGTACCACTGATCGCTGCGCTGAGGCCTGTCCAGGGGACCTCTGGCCACCTTCTCTGCATCCCCGTTCCAGTTGGAAAGCTAGTGTCTTCACGCCTTCCCTGGCATCTTGTCCCGGTCACAGGCCAGGTCTGAGGAATGGTGTCCCCTGCCCTGGTCCAGCGCTCAGGCTCCGCCTCCCTCACCCTGATCGCCTCTCCCCGCAGTTCACCCTCTCACGTCTGCCCAGGACGCTGTGTCTGTGTGCCACCGAGCCGGCTGGGACCCCAACTCTCCTTCACCCTCATGTTGGGCCAAGGGAGACCGAGTGGCAATGCGGAAACTGAGGCTCCGGAGGGGAAGCGAGGGGCCCGGGGCTGGAGGTAGGAGGTGGAGCTGGGTATGGAGTTCTGGTGGGCCCTGGTGGGTTAAAGCTTTTCCTGTCAGATTCCAATTCTGTGATTCTCACTTCTTTGTATCTATTATTCTGAATCGCATGTATGTAGGTTATTTATGCGGACAGCCCAGGCCCCTCCCGCCTCCAGAGGCCTCCCTCCCCCCCCCACCCTCCCTGCACGCCACCTCGGCCTCCAGGCTATCAGGCTCTGCCGCCAGAGTGGGTGACAGCCGATTAATTGTCCACAAAGCACTCAGACACTCTCAGGCGACAAGAGGCATGTCGCCCCAACATTACTTCATTACCGTCCCTCAGAGACCAGGCCATCAGCCAGGGCCTGAAAACAGGACTGGAGCCAGCGCTGGCCTGGCTGGGGCACCCTGGGGACTGTGGGCAAGTCACTTAACTTCTGTCACACACACATTCCCCCATCAGAGCAGAGAGCCTGGGCTGGGCATCCCGCCCACTCTGCCCTGGGACACCCTGCCCCCACTCTGTCTTTGTCTGGGGTGGGGGCCGAGCCGCCCCCCCCCAACCGATGCACATTCTCCACTCAGCTGACTGTTCTGCGTGGGACATCTAAGGCCCCGGAACAGGGACGACGGTGTTTGTTTGCCTCGTTTGAGACCGTGCTCCTGCAGACCCGCTCACCCCACCCACTCACCGGCCCCGCAGCTCTGTGTGTTCATCCGTTCGCCCCTGCCTGCCCCCCTCTCTCGCTTTGGCAAATGTCACGGCCCCCGCTGGGGACCGGTCTCAGGCAGACCTAGAGCCCTGCTGGAGGAAGGACCTGCCCCCAGGGGCAGTGGCTTCGGTGGGAGGCAGGCCCCACAACCCCTAAACACGAAGTCCAAGGTCGGGCTCAAGAACAACCCCGCCGGAGGTGGACATTGTGCGGCCTCACCTCAGTGTCCACGGCACCCCCACCCTGGCCTTGCCTCCCCCGACCCCCGCCTGCCCGGTCCCCAGGGGAAGCAGAGCACTTACGGCCACTTTTCAGGCACAGCCTCCAGAGGGGCCTCTCTGCCTTCATCCCCTGCGGCCCAGAGCGGAAGCTCTTCTGTGGGGTCTTTGGGGAGCCCCCACCTCCCCTCCCTGCACTCCTGTAGGGGCCTCTAAAGTCCTCTCCTGTCAGCGTGCAGGAGGAAAAGGGCTGGGAGGCCTCTCCTGGCTGTCCAGCAGAGGCCACAGCCATGGAGCCCTTGGTGTGCCCACCTGCCCTGCAAGGGCCGCCCCCGATGCCAGGCCCAAGCTGGACAGGGAGGCAGCTGGACCCCAGACCCCCTGCCCTCCCGAGGCTCTGAGCTCGTGACAACGGAGCCGGGACAGACACACAAGCAGCGGCAGTGGCCCCAGACTGGGTCCCGGGCTCCCGTCAGCCTGCAAAGCCCCAGCGCCCAGCACGGAGCACAGCACGGGGTGAGGGTCGCCCGGCCCAGTTGAGTGGGCAGTTAGCACGCACCATCTGGGCCGGGTTTCAGGGTCCTGCCTCGCCCCCATCGGCGGTCTGGGCACTGAGCCTGCCAGGCGTCGGCACATGTGACCTTTCCCACCCGTGAGCTGACATCCAGGAGAGGCCTGGCCGCCTGCTCCCTTCTGAGCAAGGGGAGGGAGTCAGCAGGGCCTGAAGGGAACCCTCCCTGCCCCCCACCCCCCGAAAGGCCTCACCAAGGGTGATGGAAATCCCATAATTGCCCCCATTAAGCCCCTCCCCCAGCTCCAGCACCAGGCAGGGGTCAATACAAGTCATTTGCTAAATGTGGTGGGAAAGTGGACAGGTCATGTTACCCCGCCTCGGACCAGCAGCCCGGAGTGGGGGGTGGGGCACTATGGTGGTGGGTCAGCGCCACTGTGGGGTCACCAGGAACCTCGGTGTGGGGAGGGGTCGGGATCTGAAGGGGGCCCTCCCGACGGCAGCAGCGGGTGCAGAGGACCCGAGATGGGCCCGGGCAGCGGGAGGCAGCACCCTGCCGCCAGCAGCCCTCCCTCCGTCCAGCCTCAGGTTCTACTGGTTATAGACGGCCCGTCCTCACTGCAGGGAGCAGAGGGATGCTCCAGCCCAGGGACACTCCAGGCTGCTGGGGAGAGGGGCTTCGGAGTCACCCCAGCACCATCCTGAGTCTGCCGGGCCCTGGAAGCCGCCTGAGTCCTCACCAGCTCTGCCCATCGGGACGCCCCGCTCCCTCGTCCCGACCCCCCTGCCATGTCTGACAGACAAGGAAACGGAGCAGAGTCAGAAGCAGCCTGCCTTTGACAGGGCAGCCCAACTTGGGGTCCCAGGGGCACCTGGTGGCCACACCCACCCTCCCGCGTCTGCTCACTGCGGGCAGCCTGGCCTGTGGCTGCATCAGCCCGCCCCCAGCAGATGCCTGCGGCCCAGAACTTCATCCTCTCTGCCAGGCCACTTCTTCCCTTAAACTCCAGGGCTCTTTGGGCCTGTTCACCGTGGTGAGAGGCTGCTCAGATAGGCGCTGTGCTCACCTGCACCCGCTGGCCGGCCCGGCCGTGCTGTCGGCCCAAAGCCCCCAGAGCGAGCCAGTGGGGCCCTGGAGCAGGACTCTGCAGCCAGCAGCGCTCCTGGAATCCAGCCCTGCCCGGCGCCTTCACCCCTCTGCCTCCTGTCTGTGAAATGGAGCCCGTCCTGTCTCCTCTCTGCGGGGCATGGGCACAAGGAAATCATCCCAGGATGGGGCTAGGTCTGCCCGGCATGTGCCGCTGACTCTGGGAACCCTCAGCGCGGTCGTCTGAGCGAACACCTGTGGCGCGGGGCGGTGTCAGCAGATTCTGTGCAAAACGAAGGCGGGAAGCCGGGATTTGGGAGAAATAAAAAGTGAGCCTGACCTCACACGTGCCTCCCCAGCACCTTCTTTGGGCTGCCATGCTTTGTGTTGCGAAACAGCACAGCCCCGCACGGAGCAGTGCGGCCGCAGAGACCCGCAGAGGGGCTTCCGCCCCCACGGCCCCCCGGGCTCAGCCCTGCCCTGCCTTCCAGGCGCATGGCCGCCCAGGCTCCGTCCAGGCCGGGCTCAGAGGCCATTCACATCCCGGTTGGGCAGGAGGAGGAGGGAGGGCCAGGCCTCAGCCGGCCAAGCAAGCGTAGCATCCACGTGCGTGGTTTGGACAAGTCTCCTCTACGCTGACTTTTCAGGGTGTGGCCCCGCCCCTGCTGGGTTTGAGGGAAGGAACTGGGAACCAGGCACAGCCGGCGGCGGCAGGTGGGCCCCCCCCACCCCACCCCCGCCCCGGACACTGTGACCCAGAGCTCCAGGTCCAACCCCGGAGGTGAGGGACACAGGCACTGCCCCTCCCGCAGCTGCCGCCCTCTGCCAAGGGCTAGGGACACGGGACTCCACCTGGATGGGCAGTCACCCTGAACCCTGCTCTGAGTATCACCCTCCTTGCTGCCCCTTGGTGACAATGGCTCTCTCTGACCCTCAGGGTGGACACAGCTCTCCAGGGCACAGTGTGGCACCCCCTCCTCCTCCCTGACCTGCCATCTGCGCAGGCCGGGCCAGGGTAGCCAGGAGGGCACTGGCCGGAGGCCCAGCTCAGTCATGAGGGAAGAACAGAGTGGGGTGGCCAGGGTGGCAGCTGGCCCGCTGGCCCTGAACCGGCTGGGGACAGTTGGGGCTGCTCCTGTGGCAGCTGGACATGCCCCCTGGCAGTCCGGGGACACTAATTAAGAGTCGGGTTTCCATGGAAAAGCGTTATTGCCAGGAGGGCTTGTAAATCAATAGACAGTGCTTGATCGCAGAGTGGAAATTAATTATTCAGCGTCGAACATGCTCACACTCACTTCACGGCCGATGCTCCGGGGGGACTCACAGCTGGCCGGACGACCCTGGCCAGCACAGTCGCAGAAATGGCCTCCCGGGGCCCTGGGTGCAGCGGGAGACAGGGGCCCTAGAGGGGATGCATTGAGGAGGGGCTGTGCGGCGATTCCAGGCAGCACTCTGGCCCCGCCGAGCCCACTGGAAGCCTGGTCTGCCTGTCCGCCTGGGAGGGGTGCACATGGCAGGGGTGGCAAAAGCGGGACAGAGTCCGGGAGCCTCAATCAGCTGACCCAGAGGGACCCTCGACCCCCACAGCCTCTCAGGGACTCCCGGCTCCCCCGGCTCCTGGGTTCTCAGACATGCGCCCCTGCCCCTCACCCCTCGTTTCTCCCTCCCCTGCCTCCTTCCTCCCCCTCCCTCTATCCATCTCTGTGTTGTGATGGGGACAGCAGCCGAGTTGAGGACCCCCGTGTGTCCCGGGACGTGTCCCAGGGCAGTGTGGCCACAGCAGGCAGGCACTAGAGGGCAGTGAGAGGTGGGAGGGGAGAGGTGGGAGGTCAGCAGGGGCCACAGCAGGGCAGGCCTGCGTGCCCCACAGAGAGTGGACTTCATCTGAAGGCAGGAGAGGAACGAGGTCAATCTGACCTTCAGAAAGGTCACCCTGGACATGGGAGGGGACAGATCAGGGATGTGGGACTGGAGCAGAGAGGAGCAAAAGCAGGGTGGCTGTGCAGGGTTAGGGTGCAGCCAGGAGGGCTGTGGGGGGGAGTTGCCACGCCTGCCTGTGGGTCGTCTCCCAGTCTGCTGCTGGCCCGGGGTGGGGGAAGGGGGGAGAGTTGGGGGGGCAAGAATCAGAACAGGCTGTGGCTGCCAGAAAAAGTGGGGTGGGGGAGGTTGGGCCTGTCTCCCCTTTGTCCCCTGCCCCTGCCAGGGCACTTATTTTTTTATTTTTAAAATATTTTATTTATTTATTTTTAGAGAGAGGGGAAGGGAGGGAGAAAGAGAGGGAGAGAAACAGCGGTGTGAGAGAGAAGCACTGACTGGCTGCTTCTCGTACGCGCCCCCACCAGATATCAAACCAGCAACCCGGCGTGTGCCTGACCGAGAATCGAGCCATCGACCTTCCACTTCGCAGGACGACGCCCAGCCCCCTGAGCCACACCTGTCGGGCACACCAGGGCACTTGAAAGTGGACGAGGCCCCAGTTTCTCAGCTTTGAACCTCCCAGTGTCCTGGGGGAGGGGCGCTGGTCCGTCCCCCGCCGGTCCGTGGACCGACCGTGCAAGAAGAGAGCCTTGCGGTGCGGTCCCTCGGCAGTGTCGGAGCGAGGCTGGGCTGGAATCCCACACCGTGTGGCCTGTCCTTGTGGCTGGATGACCCAAGCCTTCGTTTCCTCTTCTTCAAAACGGGTCACAGCCCTCGGGACCTCCCCCCGAGGGGGCTGCGGGCACTGTAGAGGCCCTGACTCAGTAGAGCTGTGGATGCCCATCTGCGGCCCACGGGGCCCTGGGTGCCCGTCATCCCAGCTCAAACCTGCTCACTTGAAACTTCCTCCAGCCCCAGCTGCTATGGCTCAGTGGACTGAGCGCCGGCCTGAGAACCATAAGGTCACTGGTTCGATGCCCATTCAGGGCACACGCCTGGGTTACGGGCCAGGTCCCCCGCTGGGAGTGTCTGAGAGGCAACGGATCGAGGTATCTCTTACACATCGATGTTTCCCTCCTTCTCTTTCTCCCTTCCTTCCCCTCCCTCTAAAGATAAGTAAATAAAATCCTTAAAAAACAAACAAACAAACAAAAACTTCCTCCAAAGAGCAGAGAACCTTGGCCAAGGGCAGGCTGCCGGCACTCCCAGTGTCCGGGATGCACCCCGCTCTGTGTCGCCGAGGCCCCGTTCCCATCAGATATTAATATTTCCAACACCGATCTTTACACACCTCCCCAGAGGCCGCGCTGATGGAATATTGGTGATCACGCTCAACTAAAAAGAGTATATTGATCTGGGGGAAAAACAGAGGTCACTTTTAGAAAAAATAACCCAAACCTATAAAACACTGAAATCCATAAACCCCAGTTTCTGGGCTGCAGAGTGACATCCAGCCTGCTGCGGTCTCCACAGCCTGGTCAATACGGCTCCATTAAGGGCCACACGCCGCGCCCCGCCCACCCCGTCCAGGCCCCCCGTGCTGTCCAGATTAATCTGGGCCTGGGCGTTTTAATTCTGCGTCCATTAGTATCACGTTGCCAGCTGATCGGCTCGGCTATCGATCCCGAGGAGGCCGCGCGGGGGCCTGTGCCCGGCGAGGTCAGCGGGGGACACGGGGGCAGCTCTGCGGCCTGAGGGCAGAGCCCATCCTTCTGCACAGAATCTGGCGCCTCGGACAGACCTTGCCGTCCAACAAGCCCCCCAGGTGATGCTTGTAAAGAAGCCACACACCTCTGGGAGGGCATGGGGTGCCACGGTGTCTCCCCAGGGATTTCCAGACAGGATGTGGTCAGTGGTGTCCAGGAGGGAGATGGCAGAGCCTGGACCTCAGGCTGGCGAGATGGACTGGCAGACAGATGAACAGACGGGGGCAAAAACTGCCCCAATAGCCGCCAAGTGGGCAGAACCCACAGTGAGCCGAGGCGGGGTTGTAGGAGTGGTCCCTGGCCCGCACACCCCCCCAAGGGCACCGCCCAAAGTGCAGAGCGACCTCCGAGAGCACGAGCATCCTTCACAAGCAGAGCATTGGTGGGGCTCCTTTTGTGGGTGCAGACCTGGGGTGTGGCCCCTGGCAGGTGAGCTCAGCTCTCGGAGCCTCAGCGGACTCATCTGCTGCATGGAGGCTGAAGGGAGGCCCGAGGACAGCCGGGGACTGGCTCTCCTCCCGGCACCTCCCACCCAGCCCCACTCCTGCCACAGCCCAGGTGGGAGTTTCTAGAAGGCAGGGACAACGTTTGCATTTCTCCCCAAAAGCAACTGCATTCGAGATGCTCTGTCATTGTCCAAATTCTCCCATTTCCTCCTCTGGAAACCCCATCACTGCCGCGGTAACTGTGCCGCATGCTCAGGAGCAGAGAGGGCAGGCGGCCCCTCCAGGGGAGGGGGGACCCTTTCACGGCTCCATCACAGGCCAGGACCCACCTCCACTCTGCACTGGGAGGGGAGGGAGGACAGAGGAACCCTCCCCCACCCCAGGAACTCAGCCCCCTGGCCACGCCCACCCAGCGGCAGGCTGTGGGAGCTGCCATCTCCATTCCAGGGCCCCACTGCAAGCCGGGAGTCCTGTTGGTATTGGGAGAGAGGAGAAGGAGCCCTGGGTGCGTGGCTCAGCTGGCTGGTCGGTTCGGTCGTCTGGCACACAAGACGTTGTGGGTTCGATCCCTGGTTGGGAGGCAACTGAGTGATGTTTCTCTCTCTAAAATAAATACGTTCCCAGATACTTAGGAGGGGAGGGAGGCCTGGGGACACAGTGGCTGCCACTGCTGGTCCCAGCGCACGCTTCTGCTCTGGTTCCTGCCACCTGCTGTAGCTGTGGGCTGTGGCCTCAGGATCTGCATGCCTCGGCCGGAGATTCGCACGGAACAGTTGGACTGGGGCTCAGTTACCACCTCCTGTCCGGGGCTCTAGCCTGGGGACCTGCAGCCCGCAAGCAGGGCCGCAGACGCCAAGCCTGACCAGCCCCTGCCCCGCCGCGAGGGCCCTTGCTGTCTGTGGGCAGGTGGCGGGTGAGGGGACACAGGCAGGTGTGGCCCCAGTCCCACAAGCATGGCCATTGCTCACTGGGGACAGCCCTCGGGTTGTGGGGATGGGAGGGCTTTGGGAATGCCGGTGGTCGAACAACACCCTGAATGGAAGTGATGCCGCTGGACCGTGCACTCACAATAGTGGAAAGGCAAATTTCACACGACAGGCATTTAAACACATGCACGCACAGGAGAAACCCCAGATCGCCTGTTGTGTGCCAGGTGCCCAGTGCCCAGGGAGAGGCGCGGGGAGGGGGCTGTGGTGCGGAGAGAGGCCGGAGCAGTCAGGATGGAGGCAAGCGGGGGCTGGGGGATGGAGGCTGGGAGACAGAGCAAACAGAGCGAACGCGGGGCAGGAAGCTGAAGACAGGGTACCTCTGCTCCAAAGGGGGAGGGGTGCGCAGGGGGAGGAGGATCCCAGGGCTGCAGCCAGCCCTGAACTTCACAGCGGGGGAGGCCCCGGCCACTGTGGGATTGTCAGCCCAGCCTTGGTCTGAGAAGCGAGCCTCTGCACCCCTCCGGGTTACTTTCCCCGCCCGCTCTGAGGTGCAGCATTTGGGCGTCTTCTTCCAACAGACCGCCTAGCAGCAAGAGCTGCCTCACCCCGCATCACAGACATTTGTCACCGATGGATCAACAAGTCACCTGAGGCTCCCCTGGGGAGCCCTGAGTCCCCTGGCCCCTCTCCAGTGGCAGAATGGAAAGGCGAGGTGGTTGTCGATGTTGTAGCGGCCGGCTCTCCCCACACAGAGGGGACAGCGGTGGGGAAGAGGCCCTCCCCACCCCCCGTCCTCTGCTCCCCCACAGGGCTGACCACGGGGGCCTCTCGCGGGCACCCTGAGATGGGCTGTAGGACAGGGTGACGGCTGCCAGCAGGTCCCCTCCCTTCTCCTGGAGGCTGGGGTCTGGGGACCGGGGGCATCTGAGTTGCAGCTGGGAGGGGCGCAGCATTGGTGGGACACCTGAGGCCCACCGGGAGGGAGAAAGGTGTGCCCTGAGGCAGGCGACCCAACCCCACAGGGTCACTGAGGTGGCTCAGTCTGGGGGGTGATCCCGCTGTGCGGGCAGGATGGGGGCACCCCTCCGCAGCTGCCCCAGACTCCTTGTGGCCCAGCACCCTGCAGGGCCAGGTGCTGGCCGTGTCTGCGCCTGCTGTTGCCCGCATGCCGCCTTCTGTTAGCGCCGTGGCGGGTCTGGCCCGTGCTCAATGCGGGACAGGGAGCTCCTTGCCGAGTTCTGCCCTCTACCACTGCCACTGTCCCCCAAGGGGTCCTCAGTCCCGCTGTACAGGTGACAAAACTGAGGCCAAAGAGGCGCCGTGTCCCAGCGCGACACACCACCCCCCAGCTCTGCATCACTGGAGCACTCCACCTTCCTCTGCAGCGGTGGCAGGAAAGGGGGTCTCATGTCTGTCCTCCCCAGGACCCCCAACCTCGCGGCCCAGAGCCCAGACCTGAGGGGAGTCCCGGCCCTGCCGGCGGCGCTCAGCCCGCAGCACCCCGACAAAACAGATCCCCGGTGCGAAAGCACCGCCATCAGCGGGCGGGCCTCCCATCACCGCCAGATGAATAACTCCGTTCAGAGGAGCCGTCTGGGGCGCTGCCCCGACAACGACTGCCGTCAGAAGATTTCCCAGGGCTCGGGGGCGAGGCGGCGCGAGGCCCCGTGGGCCTGGCCTCAGAGTTTGCCAGCTCATGCAGAAAACGAAGATTGCAGTGTGGACCATTTTGCCGCTGAAATTCATGCCTTTTGACCCCAACTGGAGAGATAATCCTAGGGCTTGTTTGCGCTCGGGGACATTGTCAATGACTGGCTCTGAACAGGGGCCTCCCCGGTGGCGCTGGACGGCGCGCCAGTCATGCACGGAGCTGAAGGACGTGGTCCCTCCCCTCATCCACAGCCCGTGTCCCTGGAGAGCAGCCCCCGAGAGAATTCTATTTCCCAACGGGGCGCTCGGTACAGCTTTCGCTACAGGAAGTAATGTGCTTCCTCTGGACCCCTAGTGAAGACTGTGAACTTGGCCGTGATTTACTTTTCTCCTCGCTGCCAGGCAGCTCAGAGGCCAAGAAAAACTTAATATATCAGCAACGCCGGCCCTTTATAGTGTCACATACGCATTCTCTCTTACGTTAGTATTGTGGTTTCTATTTGGATTTTATGACGTTTGTTCAACGTGCCTCATGCCATGAGCCACTTCCAGTCCTTAGTTAGAAGCGTAGGGACATCAATAAGATAAATGACAAGGGGGAGCGGTGACAGCTGCTGCCCGGGACAGCTGAGTGGCCATTTGACCTTTGGGTGAACTACTGGTTTCCTGCCTGGGTCTGACCCTGGTTCTAGACTTGCCTTGGTCACCGTTGGCCACGCACCTGCCCGCGGGCACCCGGGCCCTCAACTGGGCACAGACGGGCCGGCCCCCCGTGCTATCTACCACCCCCAGCTCATGATACAGCCACAGCCTTGGTTTCTCACTCGCAGCCATGGCCCCTGTCAGCGGCTCCACTGTGTCCCGTGATGTCGATTGTTAGGCAGAGGCCCTGGGGGAGCAGCTGTTACCACAGCACAATGGGAACTGGGACAAGTCCTGACGGGCGCGGTGGCAGAGCAGGTGCTCCCAGCAAAGGGCCGGGGAGACCCGTTAAGGCGCCATTGGCGGGATGGCCCCAGCAAGGCCCCGGCATGGCCCTCACGCTGGCGGCGGCGGCCCGAACCCACAAGGACTGTGAAGTGAGTGGGCAAGACTGAATTCCGGCAAAACTTTGTTTGCACGGCCAGCAGCGGCTGGGTTTGGCCCCTGGGCTGCCGTTGGCCGACCCCCAATCCAGCTGAGCTTTCCAGAAAAACATGTGGAACGTGCCGTGACCACAAAACCGGCTCGCACCAGCCCTGTCCTGGGTGGAATGAGGCCCAGACACGCCGCCCAAGAGTAATAGCGGGGTGGAGACAGGTCCTGGATACGGGTTGGGCCTGGCAGGTCGACTCGCAAATAAAAACCATTTCTTCTCTCACAAGCTGCCACCTTGGCGCTGGCCCTTCGGCGCGTCCGGCCAGAGCCCCGCCGCTAACGGCCCCACCTTAGTTTTCGCTGCCCGGACGAAATGCAGAGAGAGACAGGTGAGCGGAGGGGCCAGCTTTTCAAGAAACATTGAGAGAAAATGTACAGGAGCCAGGACCGCTGGGTTGAATACAAAAGTGGTTTTTATTCCCAGCCTTCCAATTTTCAAATGTCTCCTGGATGCGATCAAACCCAGAGCGGGCGGCGGGCCCTCTGTGAAGCACTCGGGAAGGTCCGAGGGGGAACCTCGCAGATACGGGCCCTGCGAGGGGCCCGGCACGTGTCCCCGCAGTGCAGCAGGCCCTCAGACCCCGGGAGGCTCACGGGGCCTGACACGGGGAAGAGCCGCTCCTAAAGAAACGCAGGCTGGGCCCGAGCGGCGGGCGTGCAGGTGGCTGCGGAGGACGGATGGACAGCACTCCAGCGAGGACTGACTGCCTCTTCGCGAGAGTGAAGGGCGTTGACCCCCGGGGCACCTGCCCAGTCACTGGACGCTATCTCTCGTGGAGTGATGGCCCTGGCTGGCAGTCAGCTCAGCAGCGTGCCAGGAGGACCTACTGTGTGCACCATGCTGCCCAGGGACCTGGCTAATGACTTGGAGGGCGCCCTGGGAGCGGGTACCCTTCCTGCTGGATCCCAGGGCTGCAGAGGTGGGTCTCTGGTGATGCTGTCTGCCCCAGGCCGGTCCCCCAGGACAATGTGTCCTCTCTGCCCACACAAGCCCCCAGAGGCAGCACCTCTGAGTTGTCACTGGCTATAACCTGATCAGGGACAAGACAAGGACCTGGGCACCAAGACAAAAGACATCTTCATCTTCTGCAGCAGCCAGAGCCCCAGACATCTCCTAACTCGTCTGAGCCAGAAGTCCGTCTCCCAGTGTGGATGGCCGCAGGGCTGGTGCACGCCGGGGTTTGGACTCGGCCTGTGTCGCCCAGGGATGCGAACGTCCCCTGCCGTGGGCTGGGCCTGGTATAGGATGGGCCCGACTCTGCCCAGGATGCAGACTCAAGCTCCCATCCCTGGAAGAGGTCACAGAAGGAGGGTGGTCTCTGGCAGCCTGAGAGTCACGTGGAGTCCCAGCAGGAGCAGCTCCCCAGCCTGCTGGTGAGCGGAGCCCCGCAGGAGCTGTGGCGGGGACAGTCTCCAGGGCCCTGCCCTGGGTCTCTGGGGAGAGCAGCTGGTCCTTAGCTGGTGACCGACCGTGCAGTCCCATCCAGCCCCTTGTAACCGGAAGCTGATGCACCTGGGGGAGCATTTCAGCAGGGGCTAAGGACGAGGGGGACCCGGGAGGGCAAGTGCAAAGAACAAGCACAGGGAGGGGACAACCTGCACCAAGGCCTGGCCTTGGGAGCACTTGGGCCTTGCTCAGGGTGCAGGAAGGGGGACCAGGCCAGCAGGGCCAGGCCCAGACAGCTGGATGGAGGTCAGCTCAGTTCAGGGTCAGCAGGGCCATGGTGGCAGATGACGGAGCATCACAGCCCTCCCAGGAGACCCTCTTCAGCTCTAAGGACGGAGGGTGGCCTCTGCAGCTGGGACAGCTCTAAGGCCCAGCCTGGGCCGCCTGGCCCGTGAGTTCGTGCCAGCCCCTCACCTCCCTGGGCTTCCATTTCCTTGTCAGTGACACAGCCACCTCTGCGCCTGCCCCTCACGAGGGACACTGGACTCTGCGGGCAGGCGCCCAGACAGCTCCGTCCGACTGGTAGCCCCGGTGGCAGGCAGGCTGTGGGACAGGGCCAACAGCCTGATTTCACGTGAGTTCTATGAACACCCACAGCAACCTCGCCTGCCGTCCACGCACGCACTCACGAAGCTGAAGCCTTTGGAGCCAGGTAGGTAGGACATGGGTGACCTGGGGCAGGGAGGAGGCGGGGGTAGGTGGGGGAGCAGGGCCTCTGGCTGAGCGTATAAGTTTGTCTCTTGAAATGCAGAAAGTACGAGAAGCAAACCCAGAGTCATCCCCACCTGGACAGCAGTGCCTGGGCCTCGGGAAGACTCACAGGAAAGTGCATCCTTGTGCCGTGGTGGCGCGGGGAGCCCTCAGAAAACGGGGTTCCTGTGGCTGGCTTTCTGGGTGCCGGGCTAGTACGGACCTCCTGCTGACCTGGATATCAATCCTACCTGCCGGGAGCCCTGTGTCCTTGGGGCCTGAGGACACAGCAGCCATCACGCTGATTCACTGGACAACACAGCTCATGCGTGATTTTCATGGGGGGTGTGAAGCGGATGGGAGTGGAGGAGGCAGGCGAGGTTGGGAGGGAGGCTGGGTCCACGTCTCTGATGGGGACGCCACAGGGGCTGAGCCGGCTCAGTGGCGGGAGATGTGGAGTACAGAGTTAGGGGGCCGGATGGGACAGGGCAGCCCCGTCACCCCTGTCGAGGAGCTGGACTGGGCCTCCCCTTAGGAAGGTCCTCCCCTGGGGACACGGGGGTGGTGAGGACAGTCCCTGGAGGGCCTGGCTCCCGATGAGGCCATCTGTGCCCCCCTCCTTGGTCTTGGCAGGACCTCTTGGCTGAGGTCACGCCCCTTGCCCTGTCCAGATGGGCCTGGGCTGATGGCGTCCGGCAGCAGGCGTGGACAATGGCTGCTGTTGACGGCAAGCTGCCCCCGGCCACATTCTCCAGGGACCTAGTGACCCTGAGCAGGGGCCATGAACAGGTCCCTGCTGACTCGGCAAGATGCCCACTCGCTAATGAAGGGCCGCTGGAAAGGGCGCTGACCTTGGTTGGCAACAAGGGAGGCCCCTCCAGCTGATACCAGGCGGCTTTCCCTGGGCCGGGGGCAGGACTGCTGCCCGGAGTGTGGGGAAGGAGTCGGGGTGGCGGAGCAGGTTTTATCCAGAGAGGGAGCCCACTGAAAGCTAGGACCCGAACTCCCCGTCCTGGCTCACTTCCCCCACCGGCAGAGGCCCGAGCACCACCAGGAAAGGACGTGCTTGCCGCAGTGTCAGTGAGGGGCCACGCGGGCAGGGGCCTCCTCCTCCCTCCGACCTGCCACCTTGTGGTCCTTCCCTCTGCCGGTTTCTGCCCTGCCTGTGGGCGCTGGCACCTGGCTCCAGGAGGAGGCCCCGGGCCTGAGGGCTCCTAGGGAGGACGGGATGTGGGGGAGAGAAAGGACACAGGGCAGGAAAACTGGGGGGCAGGGAGATGACAGGCCTGGATGGGCATGGGTCCAGCGTTGAGCAGCAGGAAGGGCTCCCACTAGCTCCATGCAAGCCCCACCCCATCCACAGGGGGCATCAGGCCACCTCTGGCCGTTTCGGGCGGGGACGGAGCGCCTCCCATCCTGGCCACCCAGCTGTGACCTGTCTCCACCCTGTCTCTGCACCTCAGTTTCAGGGTCTGCAAAATGGGGCTGAGCAGTAACTAAGCCGGCACCGCCAAACAGCTCCCACACGTTCACTGGGACCGTGCCGCTGCAGCCCCCCACCCCACCTCAGCTCTAAGCCACCCCTCCTCGGAGCTGCCAGTGTGTCTCCAGACCAGTCACCCACTAAGCTCCTGACAATGAGCTGTGACATTTCCACCGCGAACCCTGGGCACGCCGTGGTACTCCAGACGCGTGCGTTACCCTTGTGCTTCCTTCTCCGCCCGGGCTCCATTAAACCGAGCTCGTAAGTAAGGAAATGTGATCGGAAAATTAGCTGACGTGCAGGGCGGGCAGGAGCCTCAGCGCAGCTGCAAAAGACAGCGACTCCTGCGTCCTGATTAGCCGCTCAGCCCGGCTCGAGGTTAAGCGGAAGAAGGTCCAGATTAATCCAGACTGACAATTACAGCCATTTTTTTCTCCAGCATCGAGCTTTCTCCTGTGGCTCCCTGCCAGGAAGGTATTGTGTTCCGAGACTAAAATACTTTTCATTTTTTCTACAATTTCTGTTTAAAAAGTTCCAAATGTTCAGCCATATGATCTGAAGCTGAACTTCAAGAAAATCCTACAGGGGTTTTGACGGTGGAGAGAACGTGCTCCCCCGCCCCCAAGCCGAAAGGATACAGTTTCGGGCCTTTCTTCTCCGCAGCCCACCCTCCCCTGCGGCCCAGAGGAGACGGGCCGACCCGATCCCCCCAAGACCGGAAGCCTTCAGTGGGGGCGGGAGCCACCGAGATTCTCCTGCCTGGGAATCTCACGCCAGCGTGTGGGTTTCCAGGGCCCAGGAGTCGGGAAGCCGGGAGACGCGGGTGCCAAGCTCTGCCTCTGTCTGCTTCCGTCTCCGTGGCCTAAATTAAACTCAGTAAATGACCATGCTGAGCACTTTTCTAGGAGCACAATTAACCCCTGTATCCTCTCAAAACTCCAGGAAGCAAAGCTCTGTTTTCCGCCTTAGAGTTGGGTAAACTGAGGCCCGTGAGCTTAATAACTTGTTCAGGCCGTGCATCAGGCAAGTGATGGAGGCCGAATCCAAGCTGAGTGACGTGAATTTAGTGATTCGGTTGGCCGGGTGCTGGCAGGTGCCGCAGCCCCCCAGGCTGCACATGCTGACTGTCTTAGGTAAGTGTGCTGGGGCTTCTTCACCTGGATTCTGCAGAGAGGAAAGACGCACAGCCTGGAGGGAGTGCCTGGGGGTGGCTCTCCACCCTCCGGGCCCCTCCATGACAGTGGGGGGGAGCACCCCTCTATGCGTCCAGCCCCGGACTGGCCCCGGGTGCGGAGGGGATCAAAGAGCCGCTCCCCTGTCCAGCCGGAATCGACGTGCGCAGTCACAGTAGGGACCTGGGACGGCCTTCGTGGTGCCTCGCTAGGTCCTGGAGGTATGCTGGCCCAGGCGGCAGGAGCAGTTTGCACCGACGGCTGTGAATGCGCAGGTGCGGCGGGCCTCGAATGCGTCCACACAGTAGATTACACGCGACTGTGAGGTCTTATCAATCACCAGGTGCCTAACGGTCATCAATTGGTGTCAATTACCATGCCTCACTGGGCAAGCCGCCCAGCAGAGGTGCCCGCTGAGTGAATGAGCAAATGAATGAACGCCATCACAGGCTCACCACGAAATCTCCGGGGTCCCTGGGGGCCAGCTGGGCCACGTCAGGCTGCCCACCTCCGCCTGCCCAAGGCCTGGCACCCCCACGGCTCCCTTGTGCCCCAGTTTAGTGTGGTCTGTGTGACAGTGTTTGTACAATAATGGACAACACCAGGCTGGACAGGAAGGGACGGTGCCATGGGGCCCTTTGGTCCGATTGTCCTACGTCTGCCCGGCTGAGCCCAGGAGCCACAAGATAATCCCAGCCGAGCGTGTCCTTGGCCAGTCCCTCCCAGAAGGGGCCGGATTCGAGGCCCTCATCTGCAGACACTTTTCCTGGGAGCCTCCCAAGGAAGGTGGAGAAGCTCAGGGAGTTTTTGGGACCTGCACTCCCATTCCGGCCCAAGAGCTCAGACGGTCCACGGCCAAAGCCAACATGAGGCTCACAGATGGCCCGCGGCAGGGTTTTCTCACGGCTCCTTCACCCCGAGTACTCTTCCCCCAGGATCTGTGCCCAGGGCACCCCCACGACCAGGAGCTGCCGCTTGGCCAGACTCCCACAGGCCCCCCAGGTTTGTCCCCACCCCAGCCCGGCAGACTCCCCTCTGCTTTTCACGCAGTCCGAGGCCCGGGATACCGCCGGCTGGCGGCCCCTCTCCCATCAAGGCTCTGTCTGGGTCAGCACTCAGCAGATCATTCGGGCTGAAGCCAGAATCTCCCCCTAAACACCCCACTAATTCAGACCAGGCCCCAGCTGCTGCACTCTGTCTGGGGAGCCGCAAGGAGTCACGGATGCAATGCGTCAGATGAGGAGCACGTTTGCAGGGCTCGGCCCCGTGGAATTCTAGCCTCTCTGAGCTGGAAAAGATCTTAAAGGGCATCCTGTCCAGCCACCCCTGTCTACCACCACCATGCCGGGCTTGGAGCTTTCCACACAACTGAGGAAAGTTAACATCAACACTCAGCCTCTTACACACCTCCAGGGACAGAGAGCTCACTACCTCACAGAGCACACTGCTTCTTCCACCAGCAACTCTGTCCTTCCAGAAATGCAGGTGAAGCAGGTGTCTCCCTTTGCAGTCCTCAGCACTGTCCTCGGGGCCACACAGGATGTGTGTGACCCCACTTCCCTGCCATAGTGCTCCCAGGTTCTGAAGTCCCTTCCCCTAGAACGATGCCCAGTCCCTGCTCCAGCTACAGCACGCTACGTGTGCTCCTAACAACGGCCCCCCTAGGACCGGGCAGTTTACTCACAGGGCTCATCCAAGCCTCTGAGGAACCTCAGGAGGAATCGCTTTTCCCGTCGCACAGGTCTGCCAAAACTGAGGCTCGGAGGGGCACAGCCGTGGACCTAAGGCCACACAGCTGAGGGGATGGGCCACACCTGCCATCTCTTCTGAATCGAAGGGAGAACTGGCTCATGCTCCCTGACTCAGCTGCCTCAGTGTCCCCAACTGCCACCTGCCAGCAGCCCCTCTGCCTGGGGATGTGCTCTGGCTGCTGGTCTCTCCTCCACCCAAGAGCAGGGCAGGCAATCAGAAGTGCCAGGGAACCCATGTCCCCACACACCCTGGAGCAGCCAAGTTAGAAGGAGCTAGCGGGTAAACCCCCGGCCCCGCACCTCCCTACAGGTGCCCACAGGAGGCCTGGGTGCATGCTGCTCCTCCGTTCCCTTCGCCTCCCTGTCCCCCCACCCTGTTTCCTATCCACCCCCTGGATGAGTGCCTGTTGACCAGTCCTTGTCTCAGCATCTGCTTTTGGGGACCCCAACCTAAACACCAGAAGCCTGAGAGTGACCCCTCTAAGAAGCCCTGAAGGACCCCTCTGGCTCTGACCCCTGATGGGGCATCTTTGTGTTTTATGTGTTGTACTCAGATTCTTCCCAAGGGGGGGGGGTAGACACACCCATGGGGCCAAGCAGATTCCAGGTTCCGTTTCTGCTCAGCCAGCCCGCTGCTGCCCTTGCCGAGCCTCGGTCTCCTGGGAGCGAGCGTGTGCTCGGAAGATGTGGCGGTGGCCAGGAGCTGGGCAGAGAAGGTGGCCGGGCCTCGGGGCCAAATAAGGAGGGCTTCATTCAGCCCCAGCAGGCCCAGGAGAGGACGGCGGGTGAGACTCCGGAGCCCGAGGGGAACTCGGCAGACCGGGGCCGGAACCGAGCAAAGCTGACTGTATGGATCAGCTCTGGAGCCACTGCTCTTGTGCAGAAAACAGAGTTCGTGGACCAAAAGCCACTTCTGCCGCCTTTAACAAGCACCTGCTACGCACGGGGCACCGTGCCCACTGCGCCCGGCCAGGTTCGCTCAGCGGACACTTCCCCAGGAGCGTCCACGGTGAAGGATTAAGAAGTCGCCTGCAGGAAGCCCTGGCTTTGTTCCGGAACACTCGCCCGGCTGAGAAGGAGAGGCGAAGGAGGAGAGAATGAGCAATTATGTGCTGTCTCCAGATGAAAGGCCTCTTTGTGGCCCTGCCGGCTCCTGTTTGGGCTGTCAGCAGCAAGGGGGCAGGAACGCTGCTCCGTCTGACCTGTTTTTTCAAGCTGGTAACCTGGGCTGGGGATCATCTCAGGCCCGGCGATATCAGCCAGCCAGCATCCTTTCCAGCACAAACCCGCCAGCTGAACTTCACCTCTAAAACCCGGAAAACGGCTTGGGCGGGGAGGTGGGGAGCAGCACGCAGGAAAACCTCCCACTCACGATATTTTAGGTTCAGGAATGAGGGAGAGGTGAAATTAAAGTGGCTATAATCGGATCTTCCCAACACGGATTTCAGCGCTGAATGGTCAATTGTTACTAAATTCTAATTGGTTCTGGGTCACTTCCTTCAAAATAGCGGCTGCGTTCTGTTCATTTTTTCAATTAAATCTTAACAATTCACATCTGACAAAACTCAAAAATCTTGTCAAAAATTGTTCAGGTTTGTGCAAGTAAGAATGTGCAAGGAGCGGATGGGGCCGGGACCAGAGGGGACTGTCAGAGCGAGGAACAATTTAAGGGCTAATTACGAGGATGCTGGTGTTATTGTTTCCAGACTCACCCTTACACTGCAGAGAATGAGACTTTCTCAGCGGCTCACACACAAAAAAAATACTTGCGGGGAAGCCGCCGAAGACCACAAACGCCTCCTCGGCCTGAGCGATGATGGTTCTCGGGACTTAGAAATTCAAGCCCTTGGTCACGCCTCATCCCTCATTGTATGAAAGTTTTATTTTGTCCCGAGACAACATGACACAAGAGTCAGCTCAACGTAGGAAAATCCAAGGGCTTTGCGGCATGCCGACGCAGGTTCAAAGCCGGCCTCTGCCACTGAAAAGCTGGGTGACAGATATTTCCTCCAGGGGCCTCCACTCTCGGGGCCTCAGCGTCCCATGTGTAAAGTGGGAACAGCGTTTGCTAGATTCGGGTTCATACGGGAACACTGCCCGGCAGGAAGGGCTGCCCCAGAACTGGACGCTGGCCTCACTGTCACTTGAATTGTAGGATTCTGGTGGCTTGGGGCTTGGTCCCAGCCTATTGTTTGTCATATCAAAAAGCCTCAGATCTTGTCCTGGCTGCTGTGGCTCGGTGCATTGAGTGCCGGTCTGCGAACCAAAGGGTCGCTGGTTCAATTCCCAGTCAGGGCACATGCCTGGGTTGTGAGCCAGGTCCCCAGTGAGGGGTGTGCTAGAGGCAACCACACATTGATGTTTCTCTCCCTCTCTTTCTACCTCCCTTCCCCTCTCTCTAAAAATAAATGACATCTTTTAAAAAAGCCTTCAAAAAAAAAAAAACCTTCTGAACCTGTCCTGGCCAGGTGGCTCAGTTGGTTGGAGCGCTGCCCCCATGTATCAAAAGGGGGTGGGTTCGTCCCCTGGTCGGGGTTGCAGACGAGAGGCAACCAACCAGCAGATGTTTCTCTCTCTCTCTCTCTTCCTCTGTCTCTAAAAATATCGATAAATATACCCTCGGGTGAGGACTAACAACCCCTGCAGAGCGGAGATGGTCAAGGCCTTTCCCACTCTCACACGGCCGGTCAGTTCTGGAGCCAGAAGGAGAAGCAGAAGCTTTCCCCTAGTGCTGCTTCCAGGGGCATGTCTTCCAGGCGGTCCCCGGCTGTCGGAGCCCACTGCTGGAGGCCATCGCCCAGTCCGAGGAGTGCGGTCCCTGGGCCAGCAGCCTGGGCGTCCCCTGGGAACTCGTCACACAGCAGAGTCTCAGGCCTCAGACCTTCCCAGTCAAAATCGACATTTTAATGAGAGCCCAGCTGGCTCTGGGCATGGGGGAGTCTAGGAAGTGCTGGCCTGTGGCATCTCATCAGACTCTGATGGCCTGAAAATTGGAGCCCTGCCCACTCCCAACCTGCCCTGCGCCCCTGGGACCTTAGTGGTGTGGCAGAGCTGTTCCTTGTGCAGAAGGGCGGAGCTTGCTCTGTGTGGGGGTGGGGCCTGTTCCTCCTGCAGGAGGGCAGGGAAGCCTGGAGAGGACGGCACAGGGAGTCCTTCCTCACGCTGTGGTCCCTGATGGTCAGCCAGGCCACTCAAACCCTGCCCGGTCACTTCTTCTGACCTGCTCCTTAGTCCAGGCCACCCCGTCACCCGTTCCGTTGGGGCCCTGCCCGTCCCTCAGCTTTGTCCCTTCCAGGTTCATAGCCGGTTTCCTCTCATCAAGATGTGCATCTCTGTGCTGAGGGTTGCCGAGGGGATCAGCTCCCCTCTAGTGGCCCTTCCCTAGCGCCTGGGGAGTTGGAGTGAGGACGCCCACCCCTCCGTCCTCAGTGGGACATACCCTGAGGCGTGGGAGCTGACCGCACTCTCACCTAAAGTCCAGCACACCTGTACCTCCTGCCACTTCTCCCCACCCCAAGCCACACTTGGCACACGCCCCCCCACCAGGCTTCCCATCCCTCCCAAGCTGCTCCTCACAGCCCCCACCAGGGACTGTTCTATAGCACAAACCCATCCATGGCTTCCCATTGCCCGCAGGAGGAAATCCAATCCTGGCCCTGCCTCTGCCCCACCTTTCCCCCCTGGGAGCAGCCAGGTGAACGAGGGCCAGATGAAGACAAAGGAACTATTCTGGGTGGGCTGGAAACTGCAGGTCGTAGCCCCCTGAAAGGGCAGCAGGTTCTGTTCAGGAGCTCCAGGACACAGACCCCTCTCAACCTGGCAGAGCTGCAAGGAGGGCAGGTGATGCTCCATCTGCAGAGGGGGGACCAAGAGGCGAGGAGGGGACGTCTTTACCCAGAACCCCGCCAGATCTGGTATTTACTGGACGGAGCAGACTTAAGCCCCCAGAGGTTGGCCAGCTTGTCACGAGAAAGGACTCCTCAGGACCTGACTAAGGCACCTCAGGCCACTTGAGACCATGACCTTTGCCTGCCTGCTTTCTTAGTGCTGTGGAGTGGGAAGGGACAAAGGGGAGGGGTGACATACAGCTGTGGACAGCTGGGCTGCCTTGGGGAGAGGAGCCATCCCTCATACTTGGCCTTGACCCCAGGAGGGGAAGACAGCCCCTGCTGTGGCTGCAGCACTGAGCACCTCAGTTTCTCTTTAAAGCATTTACAGAGTGCTGGCTGTATACAGGCTGATGTAAGGAGCAGGTAGAGGCGGAGCCAGCCCCACAGTCCCAAGTTCAAATCCGATTCTACCAGCTCCTCGGGAGCCTCCGTTCCCACATCTGTGACCCAGAGGCCCTCATAGCTGACCACAGGGCCCCACACTCAGCCCCTGTGGCCAGTGCTCCCTTGGTCCTGCCCTGGCTCCGTGAGCAGAGGCCATGGGAATCTGCTCTGTGGGCTGTAAGTGCAGCCAATCCATTACTGAGCACCTCAGCCGGCTGCCAGGCAATCAGAGCCAGGGCCTCTCCCCCAGCAGCTGGTTGCACTAATTGATACGGTCGGCCATGGTCCTCCCCAACCCTTGCCTTCGTCCAGGACGGCTTCGCGCTGGGGGCCCGGCCTCCAGGCTCTGTGTCTCAGGGTTCTCTGGAGCTCTCTTCCCAGAGGCCACAGTCTGGGGACCACTACACCAGCCCTCATCTCTGGCCTTGCGTTCACATCTCTGTACGGCAGGTGGGGGACTGGCCAAGACAAAGATCAGAATTTGGCAGGCCAGAGTCACAGTTCTGTGGGCGCCGTGGGTGGTGACCGCACCTCCCTAGCCTCAGCACAGTTGCAGGACAGTTGGATGGTTGGAGCAGGAGAGACATGTGATGCACAGGTCCCGGGCCTGCACCCAGAGGAAGAGCTCAGTAAACTGTCCAGGTGCCATCACGATGGTGACGGTGATGATGGTGGTGGTGGCGACGGTGGTGATGATGATGGTGGTGATGGTGGTGGTGGTGGTGGTGACAGTGGTGGTGGTGGTGGTGGTGGTGACAGTGGTGATGGTGGTAGTGGTGGTGATGGTGGTGATGATGGTGGTGGTGGTGGTGGTGATGAGGGTGATGGTGGTGAAGATGACAACAGTAGTAGGGATGATGATGTTTATGCCCTCTTTCCCCCTGGTAAAGGCCACCGAGTGAGCCCCCACTGTGCAGCAGTTAAAGCCTGGGCTCCCCATCCAGCGGCTGTGTGCAAGTCCTGCGTCTGTCCACTGCCTGCCCACTGGCATGGCACAGCTCAGAGGCCAGTCCTCATGCTCCTGGCAGGGAGAAGAACCAGATGCCAGGGGCGCTGGTCACGTCTGCACCAGGCATCAGCTCATCCTGTGGCCCCTTGACCTGCCACAGCAGCTCAAAACTGGACCCTGAAATTAAAACAAAAAACAACGCTGTTGAGTTCCATGTGACACCACGTCTCCCAAGGACACCTGACCACAGTGTCCGCGTCCCGAGGCCCCCGCAAGGACCATGAGGTCCCGGGAACAACGTGGCTCCGGAAAGCCTGTCCAAGGTGAAGACACATCTGTAGCAGCTGCTTCTGTCAGTGGGCACCACACCCCTCACACAGCCCCTGCTCATGGAGCCAGGGCAGGACCAAGGGAGCACCGGCCACAGGGGCTGAGTGTGGGGCCCTGTGGTCAGCTATGAGGGCCTCTGGGTCACAGATGTGGGAACGGAGGCTCCCGAGGAGCTGGTAGAACCGGATTTGAACTTGGGACTGTGGGGCTGGCTCCGCCTCTACCCGCTCCTTACATCATCCTGTGTATAGCCAGCACTCTGTAAATGCTTTAAAGAGAAATAAAGAGACAGAATTCAGGAGCAGGAGCGGAGCCTGCAGGGAGGGCAGGGCGGCTGTCAGGGGACTTGTGCTGAGAGACGGGGCGGCCGATCTGACCGAGGATTGCGGAGCCCTTCTGATCCGGGCTTTACGGTGACCGGAGCAGGCACAGCACAGGCCCCGTAGGGCAGCCAGAGCCACGGGTGACGGGGCAGATGTGGCCGGTGTGACCGAGGAGCTGAGTTTCGAATCTGAAAACCGACTCTGCACTCAGTCACTGGAATTAGCATGTTACTGGTATGTTTGGAAGAACTCAGCCGTGGGAATCTGCTCTGTGGGCTGAAAGTGCGGCCATTAGGGTGGCCCTGCCCCAGTGTGACTGTGCCCTTACAGGGACGGGAATGTGGGCACAGACACTCCCAGAGGAAGGACGTCGTGGAGACACAGGGAGAGGGCGGCCCCATGACTGCAGGGGGAAGCGGCAGAAGCTGCAGGGGTAGGAGGGTACCCGACAGCCTCTTCTCTTGGCTCCGCCTACACCCCGATTCCGGACTCCCGGCCTGAAGACCGCGGGAGAATTGACTTCAGTTGTTCTGGCAGACCCGGGGAACTCACGCAGCAGCTGTGGCCCAAGGTCTGTCTGGAGTCCCCAACTCAACTGCCACCAGGCCCACCTCTGGCCCAGCACCCCGCCCCTACTCCCAAAACCATGGCTGCAGTTTTGCTGCCCCCACCCTTCCCCACCTGGCTGCAGCAGGAGGGCCGGGCCTCCAAGTGGCCCCCAGGCTGAACAGCCCCTTTTCCGGAGGTGTGGAGCCAGCTAGTCCCATTTGTGGTCCTCAGCTTGTCACTTAACCCTGCTCCCAGCTCCATGTGCCAGACAAGGGTCCTCAGCCCTGGCTTCCTGCCGCATGGGCCCAATGGGCAAACACACACAGGCTGGGGATGGAGGGTGTGACCTCCGGGCAAGGCCCAGCTCCTGGGTCCTCAGTCTCTCTGGCCCTCCCTGGCCAGGTCTCCACTGCTGCAGCTTCCCCGCCCACCCACGTTCTGCCCACATTCCTGGAAGAGGCCCCTCTAGGGCCGGGCATCAGTGGATGAGCAGTGAGAACATGCTGAATGGCTGGGGGCAGACAGGAGCTCCCCTTCCCAGAGCCCGCATGCAGGGCAGCCCGGGGCGGGGGCTGCAGTGGACGTCTGCACACATCTGTGCCCGCCGGGCTCTGTCCGCCCCCTGGGAGCGGGCCAATCTGCGGGAGGCAGCCCGGGACCACCCACTGCCCACCCAACAGAGGCGCCTGGCCATGGCCTCATGTCTCCCAGCCCCGATCCAGGCCCGGAGAGGCCCAAGGCCCTGGCCAGCACACAGAGAGGTGGGCATTTGTACTGCTCCCCGTCCCCGAGCCTGCTGGACCCATGAAATAGGAAGCTGACCCCCACTCTCTAGGTCTGAGGGGCTGTCTGTGTTCCTCACTGGGGCGGGTGCCCAGCGCTCTGGGCCGGTGATTCGTCCTGAGGGCAGCACTCCCCGGGCACTGAGGGGGTCCACCCACGGTCCTCCACAGCCTAAGGCCAGGCCAGCGGGTCTGATCACCCCTCGAACCCAAGTCCTGTTGCAAGGGAACTGTCCTCTGACCTTTGGAGACAGACAGGATGTTTACATGAAGCTGGTTCTCAGGAGGGGGCCCCAGCCCCCCCCCCCCCCCCCCGGGCACTGACAGGGGGTGACTTCTGACCCCGTGGGAGCGCTCTCGGGCGCCCTCCCTCCTCGCTCTGGGGCTGCGGGCGAGGAGAGTGATGGGCAATCACTACATATAGTCGGTAACAGGCCTCGGGTTAAGCCAGTTGAGTGGCAATTTGTAATAAAATAACAGATGGGCTCACCCAGCAGGGCAGCTGTCCAAGGCACAGGGCTCCAGGGAAGGAGTGGAACTGGCCGGATCAGCCTGAGACGCTGCCCTGGGCCCAGGTGTTCGCTCTGTCCACTGCTCGCAGTCACAGAGCGGCTGCCCCAATGCTGGTTACCTCACCTTCAACACCTGCTGTGCCCCACGTGGTGGAGGGGCACTTACACGGTGTTATCTCCTGTGACCTCCCCCTCCAGCCCCCAGTGCAGCAGGAGCTAAGGGGGGAAGGTGCAGCTCAGAGAGGTCAAGGGCCTCCCCCAAAGCCACACAGCAGGAGGGCAGGGGTGCCAGGCCTCCCCTGACCTGCACCACCCTGCCTCACAGGACGCCACCTTTGGATTGGTGCCCTAGAGCCTTTCCCAGGTCTGGGTGTGGGGACTGGGCACACCCACCCTGCTGACTGGGCAGGAGCTGAGGTAGAACCAGGGAGACTGGTCCCTGTTGAAGGTCTTTGAAAAGTCCTGATCTTGCTGCTGATTTGGAGCCGTGGCACACAGCCTTCTCTGTGCAGTGCCTCCTAGTTCCTCCCAATCCCTCTCCCCTCTGCTTTAGTCATTAAAACCTCTCTGGAAGACCAAAGAGATGAAGGTGGAAGTCAGCAGGAGGGGCCTCTTTTAAGGAGCATCCCTAAAAGCTGGGAGGAGGCCCCCTAGCTATTTCCTGGATGGGACAAAGATATGAGGGCTGGAGCTTCGGCAGCTGTCTTGTGACTGGAGGATAGGATCCATGTATTTGGATAGCAGACAAAAAAAGCAAGAGGGGTTCCTGGGTCCATGGTGCCTTTGTGGAGACCACACAAGCCCTGGGATGCCCACCTGCGGGCAGTGCTCAGTGCTCTGTCACCAGCAGCCAAACGCAGGTGCTGACTGGCCCAGCTTGAAAGGCCTCTTGTATTAGTTGGGATATTGACTCAGTTTCCTAAGCAGAAACCAGGTCACGGCAGCTTACACAAGACACATAGAAATGCAAGCTGGTGGACGGTCTGGGGGCAGGGCAGCTCTCCTGCACCCGGCTCCTCCTGTCTGAGGCTCCGCGTCACTCCAGGTGACCAGTCTGCATCTGACATTGCAACCGTATCTCAGGAAGCCAGGAAGGGGAGAGAAGGGTGCAAGGATCACCCAGCTTCCTCTAGGAGAAGGATCTGGGGCTGCACACAGCACTTCTCCTCACACCCACGGGTCAGAACCTCACCATAGGACCAGGCCAGAAGCTGCAAGGGAGGCTGGGAAATGTGGTCCATAGCTGAGTGGCCAGGAGAACCCAACAGAGTTCACTGGTGAGAAGCAAGAGGAGAGAGCACGACCCTGCCACCCACCCCCCGGGCCTGGTGTCAGACACACCTTCAGCGCATCTGCAGTCTTTCTATGCTTTTCCATTCTGCACTCTCATCTTTAGTCCACCTGAGGTGAGCAAGGTGTGTGCCGTGAGCCAGTCTCCTGGCCCCTCCCTCCCGCCGCCCTCAGCCACCACCAGGAAAGTGTGAGAGAAACCGGCCCCCCACTTCCCTCCCTGAGGTGGCTCAGCCGACTCAGCCTTCGGTGGGGCCTGGGGACAGGCCATGAGGAAGACACACCCCTGCCCTCCAGGGCCTGCCGCCAGGTGAGGAGGGGGCTGGGGGGCTTGCCACCTTACGGTGCCGTGCGACCAAGCTGCACAGGGATGGGACCCAAAATGGAGCCTGCACCTGGGGGGGGCCTGTGGTTTGAAGAGCCCAAGACTCATAGACGCTGCTCAGCTCGCTCACACGTCCCACAGTGCCGGGGATGTGCCCGTGGTGGGTCCTTGTGCTGCTTTGCCTGGAGAGATGGGGTTAGAACCCACGTGGAGGCAGGAGCGCCTGAGAGGCTGCTGCCTGCACCAACTTGGCTAGTCGCTCAGACCCCACCTAGACGTTGCCGGGAAGGTGTCTGCTAGCTGAGATATCCGCACTTCAGTGGGGGGACTTGGAGTAAACGCACCACAGTGTGGGTGGGCCTCACCCCATCAGGCCCCACAAGCAAAGGCTGGAGTTCCACCAGGTGGAAGGGCTTCCAAGCAGGACCGACAGGGAAACCCTGCCTTGCCAGCCCCACCATCGCAGGAGCCAAAATCGTCGCTCGCCGATCACAGGTCTAGAAGGTATCCTGCCGTGTGCCATGAAAAAGAGAGACATTTATTAAAGAAGATACAAGGAACATTGTACGTAGGACAACGATGCCTCAGTCCCCTCCAGGTAGGTCTTATATTGGTTCTTTTTTTTCCAGACAGCCCTAACATAATACCTGAAAACAATATGAAGAAAAACATGTATTACTTCTCCAAACAAGTTTTTAAAAATGGAACATAAGGTAAAAATAATAATAATTCCAATGTGACCCGGCAAACATCAAACTCTGAAGACACAGCCACAGTAAGAAATGCATTTCACATCCTGAAGTAAATCTATAAATGCAGAAGTGTGGACCGATCTCAGCAAACAATGCTGATCCTGACCCGTGAGGGGCTCTGGCCCCTCGACCGCTGCCCCCAGCAGCTGTATGAGGGCCTAAGCCGGAATTCTGGGGCAGAACAGTGAGTCCCTGCCCACCAGTCAGCCACCCTCCGGGCACCCCTCGGCCTCCCACTGCCCTGGGGCTCCTCCCAGTCCCTGTGGCTTGTGCAGCCTGAAGAACCAACAATAGTCTGGCCTTTTGGATTCGGATTCAATCCCTGGCTAAGTGGCCGCCCCGGCCTTGCCCACAGTGTGTGGCTGCTGTGGGGATTAACCACAATCTCATCCGCCATTTATTCCACCACTATTCGTGAAGGACCACGGGGTGGGAGGGGGTGACCAAACAGCTTGTCAGATGGCAGGGCCTGAATCCTGCCCCAGGAGCCCACAGGCTTGTAAGGCAGACAAACAGCAGGGACCCTCAAGGGAAGCGAAGGTAGGTGGGGAAGGGGTCACCTAGCAGAGCCCAGGGCTGCGCAGTGAACCCCCACATGAAGGAGCCCACACCGGGATAAGGGATGTTCACTTTACCCGCACCCTTGTTAAAACGAGGGGGCCAGTAGGGAGTTCACCGTGGGGAACTCCCCGGCCAGGGGCATGTCCCTGCAGGACCCTCGAAAACTCAGAGCCGGCGCTTGGCACACCCACCTGCTCCTCCAGGGTGCGGAGCAGAGTGGAAAGTGCCCCGGGAGCCGCAGAGGAGGCTCAAGGCCTTTGGGAATGGCACCCACGGAGGGATGCGTCCCCCCTCCAGAACGGCCCTGGGGACAGGGCGTCTGCAGAGCGCCTGGCCTGCGAGCTGCTGCAGAATCTGGCCTCGGAAACCGGGACCCGCGCAACTAACTGGAAGCGGGAGCCCCCGCAGGCCCTGGCCTCCGCGTGGGCGGCACAGCGTCTCGGGAAGAGCAGCAGGCTGGAAGGGGGTTGCGGGGCAGGCAAATGGCAGGCACAGAGAAAAGAAAGGGGGAAAGTAGTATGAGACGGAAACTGGGATCCCAGCTCCCTCCCGGCCCGAGGGCGGTTACGGGACGGCGGCGCGCGAGGGCGGCCCCAGCTCCGCCCGACTGCAGGGGAGGGAGGTGAGGGCTGTGCGCGCTGCGGGCCACGTGGCCCTGACCGTCCGCACCCGAGGCTCCCCCCTGCCCCCCAGGCCGCAGGGAGCAGCGGCAGGCCCGCGAAGTTTGGAAGCAGAGTCAGGGTGGACGGGGACCTCCCGTGGCAGCTGTGGGGGGGGGGGGGGCATTCTGTTTTTGTTTTTTTCTTTTTATGGAAATAGAGGACATTTAAAATTGTGCGCAGGAGTAACTCCGGTTAAGTTTACTCAGACGGAGGAGGAAGAGGAGGGTGCAGTGAGTCCCTGAGGTCAACCTCCTGGACATTTCTGTGAACATTTTCCTTTCCTATTCAGAAAAATAAAAGGATTCAGACGGCGCTACACGGTCCGCACGTTTGTCCGAACTCACCCACCGAACCGCTCGCCCCGGCGCTTTCCAGCGAGGGTCCATTTCCCACCGCGCTTCGGGAGGGAGGCGGCCCTGCCGCCGGCCACCTGTTACCCGTTCGAGTCCTGTGCCCTTCGGCTGTGCGGCCTCCTCTAAATAAGTAAATAAATAATGAGAGAAAACAAACTCGTGCGCACTCGGGCTATCTCCGCGGAGTCGGGCTTGTGGTGCCTTTTTTTTTTTCCTTGCCTGGATTTTCTCAGTTTTCTCGGGAAACGAACAGGGAGCGGACAGCGTTTCCGTGTGAAATCAGACGGGGTGTAGCGGGAAGGCGTCGGGCTCTCCACCGCCCAGGACCAGGCCCGGGGGGATCGCAGCTTCCCCAAGGTCGGGCCGGCGGGCGTCTGCCCTCCGCAGGCCCCGACGGTCCCCAGGCTGGAGACCGAGGAGGGAGCCCGGGGGACGGGGACCTCTGCGAACAACCGGGCTCTGCTCCGAAGTGATGGGTGACCTGGAGCCGGGCCCCCGGTCGCGGCTTTCGCGGGTGTACTTGGCAGCGGGGGCCCCGGGAGCCCTCCCGAGAGCGCGCGGGGGTCTCCCAGCTTCTGTGTCGGTCCACGGTCCTGCCCGGGCCTGAGTCTGGAGGGAGTGGGAGAGATTCGGTGTCTCCACTTGGCTCAGGTCTAAGTTGTGCATTTTACGCGCCAGGGGGCCCAAGGTACCCGCCGCAGCCCCTCCCCGGTCCGAGCCTACCCCTGCCTGCCCCCGGATCGAGCCCCTCGGGAGGCAGCTACACCGTCAGCGTGGCGCCCGGCCCCCGGTTCCAAGAGCCGCGTCTCTAGGGGCCAGCAGGTCCGGAGAGCGCGGGCTGCAGGCGCGCCGCGGAGGGGCCTGCGTGGCCGGGAGAGGCGGAGGCGGAGGAGGGGTGAGGACCGAGGGTCGGCTCTTAGCGAAAAAGAAGTTGAATCATCAGCTAAACCATTAGGACTAATGCGATGTGCACAAGATGCGGGATCAATGCCGGGCCTCGGGGGTGCGGGTGGGAGCGGAGCCGCAGGGCCGATGCCCCCGCCCCCGCCCGGGGAAGCGAGCTCCCGCCCATTTGGGGAAATGCATTTTCGCGATTTAAGAAACAAATTCAAACCAAAGGGAGCGAGGCCCGGATGTGCTGACGCTGCGGTTCGGCGCGGAGCTGCAGGCCCGAGCGGCTTCGGGAAAGGGGCGCGGGCGGGGACGAGGGCCGCGAAAGGGGAGAGAAGCCCCGGCGCAGACGTGGAGGCAGAACGAACTTGGCCAAAGGCACCCGGCCGTTCGGCCGGGGCTGCGCTCCCTGGGCCCCGCGTCCCCGGCGCTGGGTCGAACCGCTGTGAGCCGGGAGGAGGCCGGGCCTGTGCCGGACGGACACGCGGGGCCCTCCTACCCAGGCGGATGCTCGGCAGGGAACGCACCCTGACCTCGCCGCCTCCGCGTGCTGTCAGGCCCCCTCCCAGCGTTTGGGAGAGGGTAGCCCCGTCACACACGCACCACACACGGACCCGCACACCAGTCCCCTGGCCGTGAAGGACGGCGAGCCCGGGACTCGGATTGGCTGGGGTCCTGGGGTCCTGAGGTCCAGTCCTGGGTGTGTCCCTCTGCAGGCCCTTGGAGAGAACCCGGCTTTCAGAGCGGAGTCCTTTGGCAGTCCTGTGGGGGGGGGGGGGCAGATTAAATGACACCAAGCCGAAGGTGGGCATCCTCACGGACTCGGTCCCCCCTTGGGTCTCCCACTCCCTTCCCTTCAACACCTGGGGCACTCATGGGGGCTGGGGCCTGCCCTCTGTTCCCAAGGCCACCTAGGCTGGGTTCAGGAGCAGAGGGAAGAGGAGGGAAGTGACTGGCTTCTACCCGTCTTGGGGCCACACTGGGTTTGCCTGTAAAATGGGTACGGAGGTGAGCTGGGCTGGAGCTGGAACTTTGCTGCGGAGGTGGCTCAGAGGCTGTCCCCGCCGCCTCCAGCGATGGAGTATGTTTAAGGCGACCCTGTCTGCACAATCGGTTTGAATCACCACAGATCAGCACCCCAGCGTCATTCCGGCCCCCCAGTCTTTCCAGTCCTGCCACCTACACAGGTCTCTGCCCGCCCGGAGCGGCCCTGTGGGGCCCCACTAAGGCCGAGGAGGGCCCCAGGCATCCTAGCGGGCCTTACACAATTCCCAGGAAGGCACTCCACAGTGTGGGCCCTCCGAGGCAAAGTCTGGGGCACAGGACCGCCGGTGAGACACCCCTGCCTGGGGGAACCCAGGTCAGGAAGGAAAACGCTCCTTCCCGGGGGGAAGAGAGGGGCGTGGGGGGGCTTGAGGGCCGGCTGGGCTGTGGGGCTGAGCTCTAGTCCTTTACCCATTGGGAAGACAGAGGACGCCTCCCTGTGTCTCGGACAGGTGGCCTTTGTGACCGGGTGCTGGACGAGGACCTCCGTCCTCATTCGGAACATGGGGACACCACCCCCACCCAGGTTGTTGAGGGGATTTGAGACAATTCGAATAAAGCGCTGGGTCACCTCCCAGCTCCAAGAAAGTGCTAATGCGATGTGGGCGCGGCTGGGGCACCTCCCACTCCGGGGGGGCGGGCAGGGGGCAGGGGGGGCACGGCCCTGGGCCAGGATCTGTGTCCACTTCTGGATACTGAACGAGGCAACAGTTTTGTGGTTGAGCCCGAGAAGCACAGTGGCCTGTGGCGGGGAGTGGGGACACAGGCGTGTGGACACCCTGGGTCTCCACTGGAGCCCTGGCAGGGGCGGAAAGTTTCTGTGCCGGGGAGGTGGGAGCTTGGACCCGAGCGGGGGCAGCGGACAGACGGTGCTGAAGGTGTCTGCAGGGTCGGGGTGCCGCTGTGACTGGGAGGGCTGTTGCGTGTGCGTGCGCGGGCCTGCGGGGATAAGGTGCGTGGGCACCCTCAGGTACACAAAGCGTGATTGTCCCGGCTGGAGTGCCAGTGTGAGCGTGACTGTAAGCGCGAGTGGGGGTGGGGGCAGCGGTGTGACTGCGCCCCGGACCAGCTATGGCAGCCGAGCCGCCCCGGTCCACGCGCGGGGGTCTGTGGGTGAAGCGTCTCATCTCGGCGGGTCCCGGGCCGCGGTGAGCGCTGAGAGGCGCACGGAAGACTGTGTGCGGGGCGGCTCGCCCTGAGCCCGCGCCCTTGTCAGGAGGTCGCGCTGCCTTCGCCAAGGCTACCTGCCCACTCCACTAGTGGGCAAGCTGAGCGCAGAAAGGCGAGGTGATTCTCCCAAAGCCGCGCCCTCTTAACTCCGCGCCCCACGCTTCCGGGAGGGAAGAGTGAAAAGCGGGTGCCCTATGCACAGGAAGGTGCCCGCCCGAGGGCCCGACGGCAGAGAGCCGGGGGCGGGGTGTGGGGGCTGCCCCTCCAAAGGCCAAGGCGCCAGGCAACCGCAGGCCCTCCGCCTTCGTGCCTCAAGCCTCAGTCCTCTCTGGCCTTCGGGGTTAATACTGCCTCTTTCCACAAGCCTTCGGGGACCCCGGCGGGCACCTCCCCTCTCTCCCGCCCCAGCCCCCGCCCTTAGCTGGAGCTCTGCGCCCTTCTCAGGGTGCGGGCGCGGGGGCCGGGCGGGTCCTCCCAGCCGAGCCGGAGCGGAAAGGGAAGGGCGGGGGAACCGGGAGCGGGAAGCGGCGAGGTGAGAACCGAGGGGCGGGGCGCGGAGGCCGAGCTAGACTCCCCGACGCCTGCGAGACGCCAGGTGAGCCCCGCGGGGGGCGGGGGGCGGGCGCGGGCGCCAGCGAGCAGAGTGGGGGCGGGGCCGGAAGAACCGCGGGGCGGGGGCGGGGCGCTCGGAGGCCGCGGGCCGCGAGGGTCTGGAACGGCCTTGGCCTTGCGCTTGGGTACGGCTGCCGGGAGGCCGGGGAAGGGCGGGTGCGCGGCGCGCGTACGTCCGCGGGGCCCGCGAGCCGCGGAGCAGGCGCCGGTGCCACTTTGTCCCCTTCAGGCTTGGGCAGCCCCGCGGGCCTGGGCGTCGTTACCCTCACCTGCCTCCCGGGAACCTCGTGCCCGAAGAGGGGACGAGCCCGGTCCCAGGGCCCCAGCGAGGCAGGCGCGGGCTTAGGACGCGAAGCGGCGATGCCGCCTCCCCCCAGCCGACCGCGGCGACGCAGGGAATCGGCGCGCCGAAGTCCAGGAGACGTCTCGGCGAAGAAATAAACTCTGGAAAGGGAACCCCCGGGCTCCCGAGCCCACCCGGGCGGGTCCGAAGCGGGGAGGAATCCTGTCGTGGAGAGGGAAATGTGGCGAAGGGGGACCGCGGTCAGCGGGGAAGGACGCTGGGGCGGAATGCTGGGCGCCGAAGGAGGAGAGGCCGGGAGGCGGAGACCGACCGAAAGGGCTCTAGGCGAGGAGGGCACCGGGGGCACCGGGAGGTTGTGCGGGTTGGCACCTTCCCGCCAGGCACCATTCCAGGGGGTGGCGAGACCCCGGGGCGACCCGCAATGCCGGGCTGGGGCGCCCCTTCCCCAGAAGCCCCTCGGCGTACCTTGCCGGCCCCCACCGCAGCCGCCGGCCCTCCGCCTCGGCCCTAACACCCGCGGAATCTGGGAGTGCGTCCCCCTTCCCAGGCTAGGGCGCGCCCCTCGCACGGGTCCGTCTTTCTGAATGGAGCCCTGAGCCCGCGATCTCCTCCCGGGTCTGCCCTCCAGGGGCCTCGTGCTGGGTGGTGCGCGGGCCACCCAACCCCACTTCTGCGGGAGTCTCGGAAGCCGTGGACCCAGGGACGCCGAGAGTGTCCGGGGCGCATCAGCAAACCAAAGACGCGAACTCGGGCCGGAGGGGCCGCTGCCGGGCTCAGCCTCCCGAGCCCACAGCGGGGTCAGATCGGCCGCACCGGCAGCTGGAGATCCAGGTCGGCGCTGGTGACTCCAGCGCGGGGGCCGGGAGGCGGCGCCAGCGTCCGCGCAGGTCTCAGGGCCTCCCGGGAGGCGATCGCGGGCGCCCGCGGTCCAGGTGGGAGGACCCAGCGGGGCGCCAGGCTCTTTGGGGGAGGGGTGGAGGCAGGGAAGCTGCGTGGACAGAGAGATGTGAGGTGGAAACGCGCCCGCAGAGACCGAGCGAGCCGAGGGGGTGAACACAAACCTTCGGCAGAGCTGCCGGGCGAGGCGCGCCCTGCTGTTTCTCGTCCCTTTCAAAAGCGTTTTTATTACGGAAGTTTCCAAATGTAAAACGAAGGAGAAGGAGCCTGGAATTCCACACCCGAGACTCACCCGCATTCAACAAGCATCAGCTAATTCCTGGCCAATCCAGCTCCATCTGTGCGTCTCCTCTTCTTTGCTAGTATTTAGTTAATTTGTTTATTTTTGCTGAGATATGTTCAATCAAAGGCAGACACCATCCCCCCAGTAAATACCTGTGTCTCTCGAGCTGACGCGAATTTTTTTTAATTAACAATACAGCTATAAATCACTTCCCAGTAAACCCCCAGCCTGGCCTCACACTTAGGCGCAGTCAACTTTCCGATAGAGCGAATGCAGACAACTCGTTTCTGTCTCCACCTGGCTGCAACAATATACAGTTACTTTTGTAATTTAGAAAACGAACCATGGCCAAGGCCCACGGCGCGGGCCCAGCGGGCAGCCGGGGCTCCACACCGGGAAGCCCCCACTGACACCAGGTTCTCATGTACCATCCAGGTACAGACCCCGGCGCTTCAAGGACTGGGTGGCCCTGTTCCGGATCCGCAGGCGGGGTGGGGGGGGGGCTTTCCTTTTCCTGGGCAGGCAGTGGTGCTGTGCAGCCAGCCGAGGCCCAGGTGACTCTAGGGGACTTCAACTGCAGGGGGGCCCCCGGGGTGTCCAACCCGAGGCCTAGGATGGCTGTGCATGCAGCCCAACACAAAATTGTAAATTTACTTAAAACATTATGAGTTGTTTTGTGATTACGTGTCTCAATGTATTTAATGTGTAGCCCAAGATGATCCTTCCAGTGTGGCCCAGAGCTGCCCAAATGTTGGACACCCTTGACTAGGCAATGCTCCGGGCTAAGAGTTTCAAGAGGCAGGACCCCACTTCCCAGCAGCACCCCTGCCGTAGGCAAGCACTAGGTGGGCGCCTGCACCGGCCACCAGAGGGGAGTGCG
Organism: Desmodus rotundus; assembly: GCF_022682495.2. Taxonomy (NCBI): domain Eukaryota; kingdom Metazoa; phylum Chordata; class Mammalia; order Chiroptera; family Phyllostomidae; genus Desmodus; species Desmodus rotundus. The sequence goes on from NC_071390.1 coordinate 179,724,718, forward strand.
GCAAAGGGAGTCATCCGGATGATTCCAACGGGCAGGCGTAGACAACAGGGCACTCCCTGTGCAGGGTGGGGGCTGGGGACAGGCGGGGGCCTTCCCTAGCACCAGGTGGAGGAAGGGGATTCAGGGGCCTGGGTGGGCGGCACAGCGACGTCATGGAGCTCCTGCCCCAGAGTCTCTGCCCCACTTGGGCCTCAGTTTCCCTTTCTGAGAGTTGCAGATGGGCCAGAAGTTCCTGAAGATGCTTGGGAGGCCTACAGACGCAAGAGGAAGAGGAGCCCGCCCAGTGCTCTGTCCCCTCTTCGTGCCACCTGCCCTCTGCCTGGCTCCTGGCCTCTTCTGTCTCAGTCAAGGCAGGGTGCCACCTCCAGGGGAAGCGGGAGCCTGGGCTTTAGGAAAACGTCTTCCCAGTTTGCGGGGAGGATGTCCGAGGCCGCTAGCCCCACGGCCCTAACCTTCACCTGGAGAGAAGGCCCAACAGGGGTCAGCCAGTGGGAGGCCCTGAGTGGGCCAGAGTACAGGCCGGGGCCCCGGGGTGCAGAGAGTGGATGTGGTGGGGGACTGCCAGCTAGAAGGGCGCTTCCCACAACACAGGTCAGTCCCTCACCAGGGCTTTCGATGAGGCGGGCAGGAGAGAGGTCCAGCACTGGCTGCTCCCAGCCTGGGGCGTGAAGTGGTGGGGTTTGAGTGGGGGAGGAGGGAGGAGCCAGCACCTGGGTGATGGAGCAGGTCGGTTCCGGGTGGAGTGTGGTGTGAACCGGGCTGTGGGTGGGTGTCAGACGGCAGCTCCACCTTCTCCCCTGCCCTGACCCAAGGTTGGGTGCAGCCTGGCGCCCCTTCAGGGGCGGGGCACTCCCTGGGACTCTCCTGCAGAGGTCCTGAGGGGTGAGTCTGGGGGACGCTGCTGCTCCAACCTCTCTTCCAGGAGGCGCTGGTGAGGACGCAGCTCTCGTAGTGCCTAGCAGAGGACTGAGAGGCCCAGAGGGGCCAGCCCTGCCTCCCATCCCACACCCTGGTGCGCCCCAGACTAGCCTGGGGAGGGGCATCGCCGTGGCCCTGCCCGAGTACCGGGTCAGCGCCAGCAGGTCAGGGGACGCTGACCATTTATTTACAGGTTACAGACCCCCAGCCCCAGCCAGGTCTGTGATGGGGAAAGTGAGGCCTGGAGAAGAGAAGTGGCTCAAGCAGGGTCACCGGGGTTGGGGGGTGGAGTACGGCTGCCCTGGGCGTCTGCTGCACCCACCTGGGCTGTGGCACTCTGTGCCCCGAAGCCCTGGGTAACCCTCAGGGGCTGAATTGGGTCTTGCTGAAGGGACGGTGGGCGGCAGCTGGGGAGGGGCAGGCCGGAGTGGTGGAGACAGGTCTAAGGCATCTGTCCCCTGCCAGGCACAGAGCCAACAAGCCCAGGCTGGCAGGTGATTGACGGCGCTGGAGCCCAGGACCCTGCGGTCCCCAGCCTGCCCCCTTTAGGGCCTCCTGGGCCGCCTGTAACCACCGCTTCTCCCTGGCTGGGCTGCCCCTGGTGCGACACCCAGGATGCTGGGCCATCGTGGGGTAAAGCTGGCTTCCCCGAGTCCAGGTGTCCTTGCTGCAGTGCCCGGGCTGTAGCTTAGGAGATAACACCTGGCCTTCCGCACTGGGCAACAGCCGCCTCCACCTCCCGGCGGCTCCTTCCATCCACCCGGGCAAGCCTGCATGCTCCTTAGCTGCTTGCCAGCCCGAACCGTCACAGACTCCATCGGAAGACACAGTCCGCCCCACATTTGCAGCTCTTCCTCCCTCTGGCTCAGAGGCCGGTTTTTCTGCTTCCTGGAGGGGCTTCTGGATGTGGCACCCCCACGCTCCTCACCCTGCGCGCACCTGACCTCAAGGTTCGCCTTCTGGAGCTCCGGTCACTGTGGACCCACCCGCGGCTGAGGGGGACCCGCCTGCGGACCTGGGCACCACACGTGGCTCAGCGCGTGCTGGCCTTGCCATATCCTGGCACTGCACCTGAATGGGCCACAGTCAAAGAAAACGGCCGAATGGCGGGGAGACTTCCTTTCAGCTCGGCTGTAGTGATCCCATTCGCGGGCGGTCGAGAGTCCCGTGCCCTTGGCATCCCCAAGTATCGCCGCTGCAGACACGGGTGGGTGCTGTGCGAGGCCCGATCAGCTGGCGTCCGGCAGGGAGAGGGAGGAAGCCCTGGCAGGATCCGTGCCTGCGGGAAGTCTCTCGGTCAGAGCTGTGTCCGCAGGAGTCCGCTCACTGCATGGGGCCACCAGAGAAGCGACAGAGCCAGGGTGTGGAGGCCTCGAGTGGGCCTGACGGGGAGCAGAGATGGAGAGATGGGTGGGCACCGCCCCTGGAGTGGCCAGGAGGAGCCCCCTCGGCACCTCACTGACCACGCGCAATGGCCCGCAAACTCTTTTCGTTGAAGCTGACGCTAAGTCCCTTCTGGATTAAAACGAGTTTCAGCTTCTGAGAAAAGCAGCAGCATGGGGCAGCTTCCCACTATCCCCCACCCACCCTCCGAAGGAGCCTGAGCCTGGAAGGGCTGAAGTGGGGCTGAGTTGGAGAGCTGGTAGTCCACTGCACCCACGAGTCCCTCAAGAAACTCACCCCATCCTGCGGGGGCCCTGGGCACCTGGAGGTGGGGAACCTCTTAGGGCCTGGGAGGGGGGGTTCCCAGGATCGCCTGGGTAGCTCTCTGCCCCAACAAGAAGGCCCTCCTGGAGGTCTCAGGGGCCTGGCCTCAGGGCACCAGGAAGGGACAGGCAAGGGATGATTCCTGGTCAGCAGGCTGAACGGTAGAGGCAGACAGACAGATGGATCAGCTGCCTGGGGTGGGGGGAGGGGGGCCTGGCCCCAGAGTGTCTGTTCTGGGCCTGAAGCCCCCACAGAGGTTTTCAGGGGGCTCGATTCTTCCCCCTTAGCAGCCTTTTTGACCCGAACGGTTTCTCTCCAGGCTGGAGAAGCAGGCACAGCACAGCTTTGCCCAGTGCAGGGCCCTGCCTCCACGCTACACCGTGCCAACCCAGGCCGATGGGGGCGGGTGGCCACGGAGGCCCAGACCTCAGGCATAAGCTTCCCTAGAGGCCGGCAGACTTGGCCCTGAGCTGTGGCTGGGCCACCGCCCAAGTCCCCCAGCTGGCCAGCAACTGCAGATAGAAGGGTGGCACTGAGGCCCGAGCTCAGCGTCCCTCACCCAGCCTTGCTGGGGATGCCAGTGTTTCCTTTTTGGTCAAAAGGAAAACCCCATTTGGTTGGAGATGGCTCGTGGCTCCAGGGCAGGAGGGTGCACTGGACGCCGGGTGCCAAAGGAAGCGGCCGATAGCTTCTAGCTTCCGCCTTTGCCTGCCTGGTGGCTGTTGGTTTCCGTGGAGACCTCAAAACTCCTTTCCTCCCCTTTTTCTCCCCAGCTCCCTCCCTTGCCCCACCCCCTGGGTGGCCCTGCCCAGCCTCCCAGTCAGGGGGCAGGAAGGGAAGTCTGAGTGTGACCCCCAGACCTGAGACCCCACCAGCCGGCCCACCTGCCCCTGGCGGCAGGCTCCGTCATCCCGGGCAGCATCGGAAAGTGCTCCAGGAGGGAGGAAGGGCAAGCCCATCCGGGCTCCCAGAGGAGGGGCCGCCCCAGTGACCACAAAGCAGCCAACTGTCCAGAAAACGTCCCTTTTTATTCCATACGCAAATAAGTAGGTTCATTAAAAAAACAAACAAAACAAAACCAAGTCTTCACTGGTGGAGGCCGCAGCCCGGAGAGGAGCCCCAGTGTGGCCCTGTCTTCCGAAGGGACGATCCGAGAAGTGTCCCCGCTGGGTCACCTCCCTCCCCCTCCGCAGGGGCTCTCCCCCCGGGAGTCGTCTCTCTGCCGGCCCATCCCCCGCATCAGGGCCAGGAGGCTGACCCCGATCCTCAGGCAGCCTGCCGTCCTGGTCCCTGCATGGTCCCACGAAGGGACGTTTGTGCTGGGGTCGGGGGACTGCCTCCAAAGCACCCTGTATGGCGGTCTTTGCTGCGGGCTGGCCTGGTGACGACTCCCAAGGGGGTGGCTAAGCTGACTTCTAGGCTGAGGCCTGTCCCCAAGGTACTCTGTGCAGCATGGCTACTGTCTCTTGTGACACCCTCTTCCCTGGGGGAGGAGGAATTCCAGCCTTGCAACTGTTTGGGAGGCCCGCTGTCCGTGGCGTCCCTGTTACATTCTGGGGGAGCTTGGGACAAAGCCTCACCCACCAGGGCCGAAGCTTGCCTCCTAAGGCCCAGAGGGGACTGTGAGGGCGCACCAGCCCTCCTGGATGGCCCCTCACGCCCTGCGCCCTGGCGCCACCCGACTGCGCGTCGGTCCGCAGCGCTCCCCAGCCGCCGCGGGGAGCGCGCCCAGCGGGTGGGGCTCACACCAGGCCCGGCATCTGAGCCCGCAGAAAGGGCACAGAGGCGGCGGCCGGGAAGGCGGCCAGCGGGTAGGCCAGGGCCCCGGAGAAGCCGAGCAGCGGTGGGGGCGGCGCGGGGGCGGCAGGGGCCAGCGGGAAGGGCAGTGCGGCGGCGGGCCCGGTGGCCGCGGCTGGGGGGCTTTCGTGGTAGAGCACCGGCACACGCACGAGGCGCTGTGCGCCGGGCGGGGACAGGCTGGCCGCCTCCAGCTCGGCGGCGAGCTGCCGCTTCCACTTGTTGCGGCGGTTCTGGAACCAGATCTTGACCTGCGTCTCGGTGAGCTGCAGCGAGGCCGCCAGGCCGGCGCGCTCGGCACTGCTCAGGTAGCGCTTCAGGTCGAAGGTGGACTCGAGCTGGAAGACCTGGCTGCGTGAGAAGACCGTGCGCGTCTTCTTCTTTCTCCCGCCGCCGACGGCCACGCCGCTACGCGCCTCCCCAGCCGCCGGGGCTTCGGTCAGCTCCGCGGCCTCCTCCGCGCCGGCCGCCGGGCCCCGCGCCGCCAGCTCCAGCTCCGCTGCCTCCCGCAGCACGGCTCCCGGCCCGGGGCCCCGCTGCCAGGCACCCTCAGCGCGGCCCACGTCTTCACCGGTCTCCGGTGAGTCCCGGTCGCTGGCTGCAGGGGAGAGAGGGGAACGCGATTGGTTGTGCGGACTGCTACCCAGACCCAGTCACTGAGGCCACCCGCACCCACCACGCCGCGCGGCCCGCAGCGCTACAGGCCGGGTAGCATTCCGGGCACAGCCACCCCCTCCTGCGGCACCCAGAGCGGACCGCCACGGCAGTGGGCGCATCCGAAGGGGATGGGAGAGGCAGAGCAGCAGGAGGTGGGCCAGAGCACCAGCCACTGCGCCACACCAGCACGCGGCCATGCACCCACTCCCACTCGCGAGGCAGAGAAACACACGGAAAGAGAAGACTGACTTCCTGTCGCCATTAAAACGCGCTAAAACACACGAAGGCCCTCAGGCCACCTCACGGGGCAGACGTCCGTCCCTCAGAGAAATGGCTGTGCGCGCTGGAACAGCGCAGACACAAAAGCTGGTTATGAGCCGCTGCAGGCCGCTGCCCGAGCACTCTCCGCAGCAGGCAAAGTTCCCGCGTGCACAGAAACCTTCCTGCGGAAGGAGACGGACAACTGCAAACGGCCCGAAGAGAACTCCAGTGCCCAGGCGGCACGGGGATGCCCACTCAGCCCGTTTCACCACCGTGTCCCGACCCCCAGCCCCGAAGTCCCAATACGTGCCCAGCAACCGACAGTCCCGATCGAAGGGAACGCACGTGCGTGGGGCTCGGCAGAAACAGGCAGCCTCACGACCCACCCAAACCCACGAGGCCCTGCAGCCTGGGGGTTCAGTGTCCAGAAGTCTTCGGGGCGCCCTGAGCCGGAGCTCCAAACCAGGAACTCCACCTGCTCTCCCAGAGGTGAAGAGATGCCCCGGGCAGGTGAAGAGGAGATGCTCCTGCCCAAGGCTGTGCTGGACCCCAATTCCAGGCCTGGCTCCAAGAGGCTGAGGCCTGAGTGCAGGGCCATCTCAGGCCCGTCTGGCCTGAGTCTCTGCGCAAAGGTCCCCAGGCTGGCGGTCCAGCTGGAGTTTGGGGGGGCAGCTCTCAGATGACGGTGGGCTTGGCAGTGGCGAGTCCCCAGTGAGTGTTTGCACTGGCAGACGTGTGCAGTGGCTTGGGCTGTATCACCGGCTGTGCTGGAGGTGTGCAGACGTACCCCACAGAGGTGGGCAGAGCGGCTCGTGCCCCCGCCAACCCTGGTGGCTAAGCCCTCATGGTGCCGGCAGAGGGGTCAGGCTCCAGGCTGGAGTGCCTGCGCCAGATATGGGGAGCCTCTGCCCCCCACAACACCCCACACCCCCAGACTCGTAGAGGCTCAAGAATTGCCACAAGGTACCAAGCCGGCTCACCAGCTCTGGTGTAAACGGGGACCCTACCCCCTGACCCGCTTCCCACGAAATGAGGTGCCTGCTGCCTCTTGGGGGCTGCTGACGCGGCAGGGGGGCTGCAGGTGGAGAGGTGAGGAGAGGGGAAGAGTTTCGCCCTTCAAGACCCTCTTCAAAAACCACCCCGGGTGGCCCTACATTTGATCACTCGGTTTCAGGGAGCGCACTGAGGCCTGCTCACATTTACAAGAGGGATGCGAACTTTCTGAGTGTGTCCTCTGAGACAGGTCCCCCCAAACACACCAGAGAGGGGGTTACCCAAGAGGGGAGAGCTCTCTGCCAACCTACCACCGCACACGCAGACGCAGACGTGCCCTGGAGCGGAACGGGCTCCAGAGCGGGAGCCCCAGGACCAGCAGCTGGAGAGCCAGCAACACTGTGAGCGTTCGTTGGGGCTGAGGGTGGCTGGCAAAGCCTGGGGACCAGGTTCCTGGTCCCGATCCTGGGGAAGGCTTGGTCTCCCTCCCAGGTGTCTCCCTGTACAGGGCATGTCTCCAAGGGAGGCAGTGGCCCTGAGGAGGGGAGCAGAACTGAGGGGGTTCTGAGGCTGAGAACCCCACTCCCAGCCCCCCACCCTCAGCAGGGAACAAAGGCAGGAGAGGGGGAGGAGCAAAAAAGAAAGGGAGGGGCCAGGTAGGGGCTTCAGAACGGGCTCCCCTGCCGCCAGGCACACCCCAGCACCCCCAGGAGCTGGGACTCGGGGGGCACAGACCGGGCAAGACCCTCTCCCCCCAGTCTAGCCCGCAGCAGAGGCTCCCTCTTCCCCGCGCCGGTGTTGTCCTGCTTCTGATCGCCCACTGTGTCCTTCCTTCCTCTCTTCCCTCACTGCATCCTTTCTCTCTTCTCTCCCTCACGCGTGGGTTTCTTTTTCTGCATCTCATTCTTGCCTTTTCTCTCCCAATGTCCGTCCCTCTTCGCCCCACCCCCTGCTCCCTGTCTTTCCCTCTCTCCTCCGTCTTTCCTTCTGCTCTCTCTCTTCAGCTGTCTGTCGTCCGCCCTCCCCTGGTTCCTCTCCGCGGCTCTCCAGCCTCCGCGATATCGGCCCGGCCTGGCAATGGGTGAAGCCCAGACTCTGGGAAACCTCCTCCCCGCGGGGGCAGCCTGTCCCCCAGAGTGGACCTCCAAACCCACCCAACCAGGGTCTCTCTGGGGCCCTACACGACCCACACCCAGCCACACACAAGAGGAGGGTGACCCCAAAAGAGCGCAGACAAATGCAAAGTCCCTGGAGCAGACGCGCGGGGAGGTGTGCGAACCCCGCGGTCTGTTCCGCCCGTCCACGCGCCCTCACTCACTGTCCGGACTGAGGCCGCCTCCGTAGCCGCTGTGCGCCCGCGGGTACCATCGCGTCGCGCGGCCGCAGCCCAGAGCGTAGGGCGGCCCGGGGCCGGGGGGCGGCCGGACACCGAGGCCCAATGAACCAGGCCCGAGCAGAGCCCGCGCCCGCGCCTCCCCGCCGGGGCCCGAGCCCGCGCGCAGCTGTCTTCGCCGCTGCAGCCGCCGCCGCCGTGCTCGCTCCGCGTCCTCGTCCTCCGGGTCGTCGTCGTCGTCTTCCTCGTCCTCGCGGCCGCCGCCGTCCTGGGCCGCGCGCCCCGCGCCCTTGGCCTCGGCCGCCAGCAGGTTCTCGATGAGGAAGGAGGAGGCACGGGCCGGCGTGGCGCGCCCGGGCTCCGTCAGCTCGTCCGGCATCGCGGCTGCGGGCCCGTCGGGCTCTGCCGGGCTCCTGGGGGTCCCGGGCGCCCGGGGCGCGGCCTGTCCCTGTCCCCACTGGGAACAGTGGCGCGCGGCTCCCGGGTGCACACGCCGGCCGACCCTGGAGCCGCTGGTCCGACCGCTGGCGTCGGGCCCCGCGCGGGGCCGGGCCGGGAGCGGATGCGCGCCGACAGCCGGCCAGACTGCCGCCTGGCTCGCCTTTCACGTCGCCGCTCTGGTCGCAGCCCGGCCGGCCCCGCGGGGGGGCGGGGAGGGAGGAGGAGGAGCCAGCAGGGGCGGGGCGGCGCGGGCGGGCGGCCAGCGCGGCCCGAGGACGACGCGCGGACCCCGGAGCGGCCGCTGCCCAGAGACGCCGCGGGGTCCGGGCGCGCGGCCGGGGGCCCAGGCTGGGAGTCGCGGCGGGCCGGCCCCGAGCGATCCATTCCTGGGGTCCGCGCCCCCCGCGCCGGGGGTGGCGGAGGTGGGCCCTGGGCTGAGCGCCCGCCCATTGGCTGCGGGGCCCGAGGAGACACAGGCTGACCAATCAGCGTGCGGCAAGGGCCGTAATTACCTCGCCACCCGGAGAGCCTTGAGTAACGGGGCGCGCGCGCGAGTGCTGCGTGCGTGTGCGCGCGTGTGTGCGCGGGTGCATGTGGGTGTGTGTGAGTGGGGGGGGGCGAAGGTCCCGGGGCTCCCACGAAACCGCCAAAGGCTGCATCCCAGTCATTTTTTCAAGACCCCGAATGTCACGCAAACTCGCGGCGTATCTTCGGGCTCACTCTGGCGAAACGCGCAAACGCCAACGTGGTCTCCCGGAATTTTCCGGTTCCCGGGCTCGGTCTCCGAGTGTGCGAAAATGCTGCCCCCGCAGCGGTCCCGCCCGGAGCCGCGCACCGTGACAGCCGCTCCCCCCGTCCCGCGCCCCGGCGGGCCCTGGCCTCGGAAGGCGGCCGGAGACCCGGCCCAGCCGCTGCCCCTCCGCGGAGGTCCCGGGGGCCGGCCCCGTCCATCTCGGGGCCTCCGTGTCCAGGGCTGTGAAGCCGTGGGGAGCTGCAGCCCGTTGCTGCAGCAGGGAGCGCGGGGCAAACGCGCACCCCCCTCTCCGCGCCCCCGCCCGCGGAGCTGCGGGAGCGACCTCTAGAACGGCCTCCGCGGGATCCGGGAGCAGCCCAGACCCCGGGTCGCAGCCGGGTCCCGCGGGCCGCGCCGGCTTCACCCGACGCGGGTTCTCGCGCAGGGACCCATCCAGCCGCACTGCCAGCGTGGGGCCCCTGTCCACCGAGTGCTGCCGCTGTCCCCGAGGGCGGGGACGGGCCGGAGCTTCCCACTCTCTTTAATCTCTCCGAACAGCCGCGGCGGAGGGGGCGTCCTCCTCTACCGGAGGCCAAGGGTGAGGCCAGACTACCCCGGGGGTAAGTGGCTCCGGCGGGCCTGGAATTCGCTCGCTCGCTCGCTCCGGGCCTGCGGCCCTCGCCGCGCGTCATCCACAATCCGACGGGAGAGCGCAGCAGTGCGCGGGGAGGCCACGGCTTAGCCTGGGACGCTGCCAGCTGCGGCCGCAGGGACAAAACGGTGAGCCTGCCGGGAGCGACCGTGGTGTCTCCGGGAGCCAGTCACGCCCGCCGCGCCCTCACTTGCGCGCGTGCTCCGCCCGCGGCTGCCCAGGGACGGCGACCTCGGGTGAGAGGGGCCTTTTCTGCGGCTCAGGACCAGACGCTGGGCCCAGCTCCTCTGTCCCTCACACCCGGCCCCAGGCGGGACAGAGACCTCAGGGACGCAGACACGCCCTGCTAGGTCCCGCCTGGCGGCAGACGCGGAGATGGGACGCTCCATAGATGAAGACACCGGGCTGGGGTCTTGGGAAGAGCTGTGGTCCCCCCAGTACTGTCCCCTGGGGCACCCCAGCCAGAGGGGCCAGACCTGGGGCAGAATGAACTCCCTGATTAGAAAGACAATTACTGGTTCCTGGCTCATCGCCGGCCAATCCCAGGGCTTCTGACAGGTAGGGAAACTGAGGTCAAAGAGGGGCCAGATACAAGCCTGGCTGTGGGGAGGAGGGCCTTCCAAATAACAGCCACTCTGCCAAGTTGCCCTGGGCGCTCCCACCAGCTGCCCCCCTCTTTGACCCAGGAGCCTGAGAGGTGGGGCCACGGCCCCCATTGGTCTGAGCGCCCCCGGAGTGGGGTTTCCTCTGAACTCTGTCAGCTTCGGGCTGCTGGCCCTGGGGAGGGGCAGCTCACTTCTCTGGTTCCGTCCCCTCTCCTGTCAGCCACGCTAGTAAGTGCCTTGTCTGTGCTGGGCTGTTAGGAGCTGAGGCTGGACGCAGCGGTGGCGGGGGGACTGCCGTCATCTGCCCGCTCACTGCCCCGGTGGGCCTCGGGGGATGGGAGGCCAGGGACTGAGGTGAGCCTAACCAAGCAGACGGGAGGGGGCCTTCTTGGGGCTGCGGAGGGCGCGCCATACCTACCACTGCACCCAGCCATGGGCTGGCGGCCCCCACGTTGGGTCCCTACACCTAGGGCCCCTCCAAGCTCCTGACCGCCATGGTGGCGGGAGCTCAGGACCCAGACAACCGGCAGATGGTCTCCACTTCGGCACCCGGACGGTTAGGGAGGCTGAAGTCGCCTCACACTGCCGGCCCAGGCCTTGCCTCTGCTCCACACTGGTCGCAGCGCAGCCAGCGTCCAGGTGAGGAGGGGAGAGGCCGAGTTCCAACCGAGCTGGCGGGCGCCTGGGCTCGCCCTCACCAAGGTCAGAGGTGGCCCCCGAAGCTCAGAGGCAGGACGGTTCTGGCGTTCCCACGCCCAGAGCCCAAGTTTCTGGTCAGCTTTGGGCACTGGGCAGAATTCTGAAGCTGCAGGACTCACCCGGCAGAAGGTTGTCACCATCGGCGTCTCGCTGTCTGTACGGGCACCCAGCACCCCCAAGCCACAGCCGTCTTGTCCTCCCTCCCTTCCTTCTCCCTCTGCTCTGAACCTCCCTTCTCCTCCCCACACGCTGCCTCCCTGGGCGCACTGGCCACTACAGGGTCCCCACTGCTCTTCTCGCTTGGACAGCGGGCAGGAACAGTACCTCATCGTCACCTGTGTCCCCGTGGCCTGGCTCAGGGCTGGTAACCACAGATGCTCCGTACACCTGAGGGATGGGCCACGGCCTGTTTTGTTTCATTTTAATAAACTGTTTATTTCAGAATAACTTCAAAGAATGTCCACTTTCAAATTTCGATTTTGTCTTCGTCTCGCTTCCATCATCTGTCATCCCGGTTCCACTTGTCCTCACCCCCGCCCCCCAGACCTGCTCTTGTCCGTCACTTTCCACCTTCTCTGCCCCTCATTTCTCCACCTGAAAGTGGAGCGCATTCCAGACGCACCCACGCTAAGTGGAGCAGTGGTTTTGGTAACCGCTGTGCATTAAACCCAGTGACACACCGTTGCTCCCGTTCCCACAGCCACATCACACAGTCCTCAAAACCTGGGGGTGTGTGGTGACCACCTGTCAGTGGGCTTACCGGGTTTGTGACTGGGGACAGTTTGGTGCCAGGGCACAGTGGCTGGGCCCCAGCTAACTTGAAGACAGGGCAGGGGGTGACTCATGTATTGGGAGCATGCTGAGGGACCCCAAGACACGGCCTCTCCACGGGACACAGCGGGGATCCCAGAACACGCGTGTGGGGGAACCTGGCCTGGGAGTCCAGAGCGGCAGTCTGCTCTCCTCTCTTGGCCAGAGTAGCCAGGTGGCCCTGGGGCTCCAGGGGAGCGGACTTGAACCCGACGCTCAGAAGGAGGACCGTGGGGTTGTAGGGCCAGAGAAACCCTGTGCCGGCACTTGGGGAGACAGCTGACACCCCCAGAGGACTTCAGGCTGCTGCCAGCTCGTCCCCATTGTGGACACTGTTGATGACCAGGCCCGCCGTCCCTCTTCGTGGACCCCAGAGCTGTGTGGGTGCAGGACCCCCCCAAGGGAACTCCTGGGTGAAGGGTCCCCACAGGCAGACTGGACGCACTTCAGAAGGACGCACCGTCTCTGGTCCCTCCTGTTGTCACCAGCTTGTGGCCTGACGTGGCCCTCCTCCTCGCTGGGCAGGGGTGTGTGTGCGGGAAGCCAGGCTGTTGTGGGTGCAGCTCTCCCGGTGGGAGAGGAGCGGGGATGGCAGGGCCCAGGGGCCACCTACCACAGGTGGGGCAGGCAGGCCTATGCACCTGGCACGCATACGGTTCTCGGTGGGCACAGGGAGCCACTAAGCTGCTGGACTGTCAGCTGGGGGAAGTGGCCGGGTGGAAGCTGGGCCTGGGAGGAGCTGGCTCAAAGCCCCAGGGGCAGGGGAAAGCCAGGTCTCGCTGGGGTCCAGGAGATAGGCAGCAGCACCCCCCACCCACCGTGAGGCCACTGGCCTGGCAGTGGGTGTGAGGGATGGGCGCTGTATGGGAACCTAGCGGGCACCGGGGCACCCGGCAGTATCTGCTCTTCCCTTCTCCAGCCCCTGATAGGGGTGTGTTAGGGGAGAGCCCCAGGGCCCTGCTCCTGGCTTCCCAGTCTGCCCCCCACCTGACAGCCTGCGGGCAGCGTCCTCACAGCCGTCCTCACATGCTGGCAGCCACCAGGCTCCAAGTCTCAGCTGAGCGGCTGAGCCCACTGTGGTCCCGAGCAGGTCCCGGCCCGCTGGGGACCCCCGCTGTAACACCGCTGCGGTGGAGTCGAGAAACCCTGCCCGCAAGTCTTAGGTGAAAAGGGGTCGCTTTGAAAAGGACCAAATGCTTGAAGATGGCTTCGGCTGCCTTCAGAGGGACTGACCGCTTCCTTCTTCCTTCAGCGGGGAAGTCTTCCCTCCGACACTGGGAGGAGGAGGGGCCTGCTCCTAAGGTGTTAAGTGGAAGCCTCCCAGAGCAACACTCCTGGGTTCAGGAGGAGGCAGGGGAGGAAGAGGAGGGAGGGGGGAGCAGGCTTCCTCCGCATTCCTGGCACACAGAGGGGAGGGGGTACAGCCCTCAGTTCCCAGCAGGCGACTCCTCCCAGCCAGTGCCACTGCGCCAGCTGCCCTGTGTGAGCTCCCAGGAAGGGCCCCTTCCCACTTCCAGCTTAGATCTGGGCGGGGAAGCTGGGGCAGTGGGGGGACCCCCACTGCCTGTCCCCTCAATGGAACAGCTCTGACAGAAACCCCCACCCCCACCACAGCAGGGCTCAGTGTCAACCTGGCCGTTCTGCCCCCGCCCTCGGGGTCTCTGAAGGAGCACCTGGAGCTGGGCTCAGGCCCTGTGCTCAGCCCCACCCAGGCTTGGGGGCTGTGTGTGTCTTGTCCCTGGGTGGCGAGCACCCATGTGACCCCCCAACCCCTGCAGGTGTTCAGCAAAACTGGGACTTTGCTAGGTGCTGTCACTGGTGAAGGGGCCTGTCCCTTCTCTGTAGGTGCATTTTTCCCTCCACATTTTGTGGGGTTTGGAGGAAAACTTTCAAACGCACACAGCACTGGTGAGACTTGGCCAGAGAACACCCCTGACCCAGCATCTGGACGCTTCTGTCAGCACGCGCTCCTGGCTGCGTCACGTCCGCCCACGATCCACCCCTCTGTCTGTCCGTCTGTCTGGGGTCCCCCGCCCACCCAGAGGGGTTCACGGTAATTTGTGAATTTCCGTCCCAGCCCTGCCACCGACCAGCAGTGAGACTCAGAGCCTGCCCCCGCTCTGGGAACAGGCCCCTGAGCCGGGATGGGGAGACCTTTGTCCCGGGAACTGCTGGATGGTGGTCACGCCCTTTCCTGCCTCGGCTGAGGCCTGAAGCTGTGGTCGCACGGGCTCAGGGTGCAGGGGCGTCTGGTTCCAATAGAAAGAGCACCTGGAGGTGGGAGCAGGTTTGGGTTTCCACAATGCGGCACAGATTTGTGCTCCGAGTTATCCGAACCACGGGGGACCTTCAGGCAGCTCCGGCTGCCCGTGACCTTGATTGGAAGTGACTGGGGTTGGAGGCATGAGGCTGGAACAAAGGGCTGGGCGACCAGAGTGCCAGGAGCCTCTTCCCAGGAGCCGGCGGGAACCCCGCCGGTCTGGCCGGCTCAGCCCTCCCGGCCTCGGTGCAGATGCCTGTGGCCTAGCCGGGCATGCCTGTGCCCACAGGAATGTTTGCCACGGGAATGCCGGTTACTGGTTACCGGTTACCATTATGAGGAGAAGGCCGGGCCGCTTCCACCGCCCACGGCAGGGCTGGAGGATTCGAGGAAGCCCCACCCCCCTCTGTCCCCCAGCAGAAGCAGCTGGGCCTGAGTGGGGCAGGTTCAGCAAGCCCCTCCCCGGGCCAGGGCTCTGCGGGTCTGACCACATCAGTGCCCCCACACCCTTCGAGGACTTCAGCAGAATGCTGACACCAGAGGTCATTCAGCAGGACTTGTGACTGCAAAAAACTCAGCCCCCACATGCGACTCAGCAGGGAGCGGGTGTGTTCACACTGCCACCTATGCAGCTGGGAAAAGAACGGGGTGCTCTGGATAGTAGGGGACCCCTCAAGGACCGACCGAGGGAAGCAAGCAAGAGCGGGTCCAGGATGTGTGTAAATGTCGGGGTGGGAGGCACAAAGAATTGCCCTGAAGTTCATGTGCGGGAACGCTGACCACTAGTCCCGGGAACATGACCCGCTCTGGAAAGAGGGCCTTTGCAGAGGCAGGGAGAGAAGATGAGGTCCCACCAAAGTGGGGGGCCCCATCCAACAGGACACCTGTCCATACGTAGAGAAGGCCCTGTGACGCGGGGTGGGCACGAGGAGGGCTGGAGCAGCCGGCCTCCTGTGTCCCGCAGCCCTCCCAGGCTCCCGGAACACACCCTGCGCTTCCCGGTGCCATCACCAACACCGTGATCTTGGACGTCTGGCCTCCAGACTGAGAGACACCCCTTTCTGCTGTTCCAGGCTCCCCACATGGGGCCCTTTGTTCCAGCAGCAGCCCGTGCAGACAGCACAGAGCACTGGCCCCTGGTTCGGGGAAGGCAGGACGGCTGGGGGCTGTGAGACGCCCCCCCCCCCCCCCCCCGCCCTGCAGCACTGGGCGCTGGAGTCAGGGGTGGGACTCCCCTGTTCACTCCTCTGCACAGTGTGAGTTCTGTACCAGGTGCAAATTAATCTTTACAAATTAAATGGGAAACTGCTGGGCCACGCACATGAGCTGCCCTTCCTCCCCTCTCTTACTGCCACTGACTGGCTCCCTCTTTCTGATTACGTTCGGCACGTAGCCCCGAATCTGTGTCACTTACTCCTCAGGCGCTGGTTCTCGTGTTTCTGACCAATGGGCCCCGTAGTGTGCACACGTGTGTGTGTGTGTGTGTGTGTGTGTGAATGCACGTGCGTGTGTCTGGGTTGTTGACACAGACTGCCGTCCCAGCACCGGGTGTGGGGCCACCTCCGCGCCTCTGCCAGGAGGTAGCACGGCTCCTTTCATTTTTTTCATGTCCGGTGTCAAGTGGCTTCTGCACGGAGGGCTGCCTGGAGGTGGTGGCGACGTTCCCTTGGCTCCCTGGCTTCTGTGGCTGAGACCTCGCCCCGCTGCAGCTGGGCGGGCAGTCTAGGGTGGGCAGCAGGGGGCATTGCATCTGGAGTCCAGTGGGGCATGCACCACGGCTGACGTTCACCCCTGCTCCAGTTCTCTCCTCCACGGGCTCCCCGACCCACCTTCAGATCTCAGCCCGAGAGAGAGACTGTCATCCTCAGCCTGAGCACCAGGTGGGTGTCTCCGCCCCCAGGCCCCCAGCCCGGGCCCCAGGCTCAGCACAGAGCAGGGAGGGCAGCCGGCTCCTGTGCTGACGGCTATGGAAACTGTCACCTCTCACCCTGTCACCTCTCACCCTGGGAGCTGGCCCTCCAAGCCAGCCTTGCGGCAGGTCCCACAGGGACGAAATACGCGCCCAGTGGCGGGGGGTGGGGGGGGATGTAAATCAGCGTCACCACGCACCTCCTCTTTCATCATCCGCACAGAAACCCGGCTCCAGCAGAGCGCTGGGCGCTCAGGCCTCACTGGGGAAGAACCCTGCTCTGCAGCTCCAGCCACGGCGCTCTCCCCCAGCACCTGGCCTTGCCTGGGCTGGCCTCGCTGGCCTCTGATGGCTGGAACCTGAGCAAGCCCTGGGGAGTCAAGCTAGGTGCTGAGTGACACGCCCCCTTCCTTTGACAAGACCCTCACACCCTGAGTCCATCACAGAAGGGACGCTTCTGCAGGGTGTTGGACTTCCTGTTTTTCATGCAAGTCCAGCCTCCCTGTAACCTGGGGCCTGGTTGGAGCTCTGGGGCGGTACCTGGGCCGGGATAGTCACATCCCCCACATCTTGGCTTCCTCTGCCCACGGCTCTCCTTGCCCCTCCTTGGGGTGAGCCCACCTGGGGCTGGCCAGAGCTTCCTTGGGGGCAGTTGTGCACACTGGCTGGAGACAGGCAGGGAGGGGTGTCTCTTGGTGTGGGAGGAAGCAAGAATCCTGAACTCCCAGGTCCATCCAATCTGGCAGGCACCTCAGCTGACTCCACACAGCACCCCACACTTGCAGCATTGCCAAGGGCCGGTGGTGGCAGTTTTCCTGCCGGCTCCATGCCTGAGGAGGGGTGGGTGGGTGGGTGGAAGTCCCACCGCCCGGTGCCAGTCCTGCCTGGACCCCTCAGTTAGAGGCCTCTGTCTTCATTCATCCATCCCCTGTATACGCACACCACGCCCAGAACCTTGCGCCCCTCCTCGCCGCCTTCCTCCCCCGTGCCTGTGAGGACGGACGGAGCCCCTTCTTGGGGCAGCGGGTCCTGCCCGCTGGCCGGGGCTCTGACTTCACTCAGCCCCTCGTGGTCCACGTGAGCCACGGAGCTTAGGCCCTCAGCGGCGGCTGAAGTTTCTTTTTCACTCACCAGCCTATTCCGAGCACTCCGAAGCGAATAGTTTGGCCGTGGCCGCGGGGCGAGGGCCGCCACCAGCTGCCCAGTGTCGCAGCGACATGGGAAGCAGTTTGCAAGGTGGGGCCTGGTTCTTGGTCCGCAGTGTCCCCGGCACGGGGATTACAGACACCAGCTTGCAAATACTTTGAGGAGATTTGTCCCCAAATGGGTGCTGTCCTAATCACTCTGCGTAATGTTCTTGGGACCAGGGGACCTTCTAGAACAGCAGCTTCTTGGACCTGAATCTATGGAGGAGCCAGGTTCTGCGGGACCTCCCTGGCTTCTCTGGGTGAGGGCAGGGGCCGCAGGCTTCTAAGGCTGACTTGCTCTGCAGGTGTGTCCAAGCGCAGCAGCGGGGGCGGGAAGGGCCGGTGACGTCCCACTGGCGCCACCGTGGGGACGCTTCTGGAACTGACTTGAAGTAGCAGTGTGCTTTGGGGCACAGGCCAGAAACTATGCATTTCATCCCTGGGCCCCCACACCCCACTCCATTTCTGTGATAATCAGGGGCCTTGCGCTGAAGACTCTGGCGTGGTTGGAGGCGCACCACGGGGCAGAACTGGACTGACACTTAAAAGTGCCTCTTCCGCTGCCCCCAGAGGCTTGAGAGCCGGGACTGTCTCCGGGACATGGCCCACCCTCTCTGACCCCCAGAAGGTGGGACTGGAGCCGGAGAGCGACGACACGGGCACACCGCTGGGGCCGGGCCCGGCCAGGTGCGTGGCAGGCACTTCATTCATTCACTCCGTCATTTGTTCGGCACCCACGGGGCAGGGGCAGCCGAGCAGCGACCCCGTTCTGGACACATGAGCCCGACGGAGGCGGGCCCGCCCGTGCCTAAGTGGGCAGAGGGGATGGGCAGCGTCCACTTTCCACGGTCTGATTGCACACGAGCGACGTCTCTGAGGCACGCACGTCTCCTCCTGGCCCATGTGGTCCCGCTTAACGGGGCAGGAGGAGGGACCCGAGCCCCGAGGAGCTATGGCGGCCTTTACAATCCGTCAAGGACCGTGATTGCCACATGGGGCCCAGTTCCAGTCCAGCAGTCTAGAGAATCCAGGAGAGGCTAGGCTTCCCTCCTTCTGTCCCTGGGCCTGTAATTAGGGCGGAACTCCAGCAGGAGGCAGCGCCCAGCCTGGCCACCTCCCGTGGACACGGGGGCGGGAATCAGCTCCCTTCCATCATCTTTCTCCTGGGTCTGAGGACGCAGTGGGCCCCCGCAGGCTGGGTCTATGGGACGAACTACGTCTGAGCACAGACAGCGTGCTCTTGCTCTTAAAACAAGAAAGACAGACGGACATCGGAGACCCCGGCTGCTTTCCCACAGGGTCTGCCTATGGGCCCATTGGCTGGGCCCTGGAGCAGCAGGTTCCTGAACTCCACTCTTTCTCTTTCCCAGGCAAGGGGAGTGTTACTGGTGACTCGGTGTGGAGAAGGCAGGGAGGGGCTGCAGGAGGCTCTGAACCAGCCAGTGCTGGAGGTGCGGGGTCTCTGAGATTTCAGCCCAGGTAAGAGGCCTGGGGGCGGGGGCGGGAGCTGCCCGTGCAGACTCCTGTCTGGCTGGGAGGCGCCCACTTACTCCCCTGTAGGCAGCGGATGGCCTCCTTGAATCCCACATTGCAGTGTAAATTCCTAACGGGGGACAGGGGAGAGGGGGCAGGGGACAGGATAGATCCCAGCCTCCCCTGTGGCTCCCTCTGGGAATGGACGGGGCTTCCACCTGGGGGGGAGCTCCTGCAGGGACGTGTGGAGGGACAGACCTCTCCCCATTCTTCCTCACCGAACACCCCAGGGTGCAGTTCCCCAATGTCCAGCTGTCCCTTGGATTGGGAGGCATGTTCCAAATGCAAGGGGCCGAGGTCACCCTCGCCGACCTGACCCTGAACATGCAGCGCAGCCCAACTCTCCAGGGAGGCAGGTGGGCAGTGGTTGGGGGAGGGCGAAACTCCACGTGCCCAGCGGGCCGCAGGCCTGCTTCTGACCCCCACCCAGCCGGGCCTGCAGCGCCTGTGCATTTTGAGCAAGGTGAAGCACCTCCTTCCTGGCTGTCTGGGGTTTCTCTTCTTGGGCTTTGGTTTGCTCCCGCCAGAGAGGGCACCCACAGCAGCACCCCCACTCCCGGTGCTTGGGACCGTGGGGACAGCAAGATGCTTGGGGCTGAGGGCAACCCCTAGTCCTTAGCCCCAGGACCCTGCAGTTCTTCCCGCAGAGTTTGGTGAGGGGCCCGGCAATCTGCTCAGAGGAGGGAACGAAGGGGCAGGACGTTCCCGGTGGGACCGGGCGCGGGGCGAGGCTGTGTGCACAGCGTGGGATCAGGGCACATCGCCCGAAGCCCCCAGTCCCACCCCGCCCACCACCCACAAAGCCAGGAAACGAAGGCCCAGGACGAGCAGGCACACCCATTCGGCACGGCGGGTGCGGGACCACTGTGGTTAGTATCAGGAGTTTAGAAGGAAACCCCTCATCCGGCAAACGGCACCAGGCCCCGCCCCCACCCCTTCTCAGCCACCCCGGGCGCCTGAGGTCGCTCTCCCGCCTGTGCGCAGCAGCGATGGACGGAGGTGACTGGTTTTGAGATCCCTGTGGCCTGTGGCCCGCGGCCCCACTGACCCTGCAGGACCCAGCGGCGGCCCGCTGCCCAGCGCCAGCAGCCCAGACACTGGCTTTGCGGGCCTTGCAGAGCGGGAATCGGTGAAGTTCCCTTGTGTTTGGGGTCTTTGCGGAGATTCAGAGCCGGGCCTCTGGCAGGGCACTGGGCAGGAACGATCTGGCCACCCCCCACCCCCGCCCTGGGGTCGCAGCTGCTAAATCAACGCTCAGGGGTGCTGGCTTGTCCCCACAGTTTGAAATCCCCCAAAACAGGCCGTGTCTCCCTCCCCAGCAGCGCCCACACCTGGTCCCGACAAGCCCTCGGTGCCCCTTGCCGGTGGCCTTTGGTCCCTGGCTGTGCCCCCCACCCACACCGGCCTGGCATCGGGTCCAACCGCCGCCTGGCCAGGCCCAGCGCTCCCACCCATCTACGCTCCCCACTCTGTGCGACTCAGCTCAGGGTGCAGGGAAGGCGGCCTCCCCACCCCACCCCTGCAGGCCCCGGCTGGGGCGCCTCCTCGCCCTGAAGCTGGGAACACCAGTCTCCCCCAGTGCCTGGCTGGTTTAACCTTCCTGCCCAGTCTTGGCCCCACATCCCCTCCCACCCCAGCTGGAGCTTGGCCATCCGTCCCACTTGTCGCTGAGGCGCAGGGACGAAGTCTGGGCCTGGTAGACCTCAGGCCCTGCAGGCCCCAGCCTCTGGCTTTGCCTGCTCCCTGGGATCCCAGGCTCCCACCCCTGCCCCACTGCCCAGGGTGGGCTTCTGTGGCTGCCCAGCCCTGGGGCCAGTGCAAAATGGAAACAGGGCCCCTTGTTCCGAAGTTAAGAAGTGCTGTGACTTTCAGCTACAGAAAAGAGGGGCCTGGGGCACAGGGCCCCATGTGACTGACTGACCAGGTCCCCACAAGCCCATGAAGCCAGCACAGCATCCGAGACCCCCCAGAGCCCCACCTAGGCCTCCCCCAAGCCTCTCCCCTCTGCAGAGCAGTGGGCGCTGGCAGTCTTCTGCACCGTCCACAGGTCACAGGGCCTGGCAGTCCCTGCCAGTCCAGGCTGCGCTGTCCCCCAGGTGGCCTGGAAGACTGAAGAGGGGTGCCTGTGGCCCAGCCCTCAGCAGGGACGTTGAAGCTCTCAGGCTGGGAGAAACCCCCCATTCTCTGGGGACTGGACCTAGGCGATTGCGACTTACATGGAGCCCAGATCCCAAACCAGAGCCAGCCTGTTTCCGTAGCAGGTCTCCCAGGGCCCTGACTCAGTGCCACCCGGCCCCATGGCTCCCCCAGCCACCCGCCACCCCACTGCGGAGCCCACTCCAGAGTCTGGAAAACCGAGAGGGTGGGCTCAGCCGCCCCATCTGAGGGAGAGAATGGACACCCTCAGACCTGTCCACACCTGTCCACTGCTGCTCTGCCCCGGCATTCCCACCATCCTTCTCACCTGCGTGGGAGGGAGAGCCTGAGCCAGGGCCAGGGCCAGAGCCGGCCGATGCCAGGGTGGACACCGTGCGGCCGCTGCGCCTCCCATCTGTCCCTCACGGTCCATTCAACTCCGAGGCCCAGGCCCACGGAAACCACCAAGGTCTCTCCCAGCCAGGACAGAGCTTGTGCTGAATAGCCCAGCCAGGTGTTCAAAAAACAAAAGTAATATGTTGCTGTGGTTGTGTAACATGTGGGACCCCCTCGGTCCCACCACACCTCGGTGCTGGAGCCTCCCCCTGCAGACAGTAGGGTCAGGTGCCTACCAGCCCCCAGGGGAGGGCGGAGGGCCCAGGGCCCAAGGCCACGGAGGCAGCCCTGCTCTGCAAACCTCACTTCATTCCTCGTTCCACCGAGTGAGGTGATCCCCGAGTCACCATCACCCCAACTCGGGAGACCAGGAAACGGAGGCCCAGAGCAGCTGGGTACCCGGCTGTCATCGGGGCCCCGCCACATAGTCCGCACCAGCTAGAGGCGTCGCCGGGTCTGCAGGCCGCACACCTGGGACTGGGGAGCCGCGAGGCCAGCCCCAGAGCCCACCTAGGAAACTGGCCTAGGCATCACCCCTCCGGGCCTCAGTTTCCCTGCCTGTAAGGGGTGGTTGGGTGGGACACTCAACTCTTCTCTAACCTGGGTAGGAGCAGGCGGTGCTGGCCGGGAAACGCAGACATCAAACCTGAGTCCCTCCAGGAAAGGGCCTGTGTGGGGGTGAGCCTCCCCCACACCTCCAAACCCACACCCTGGCATCCAGAGCTCCCCCACCCCAGGACGAGGACATGGAAAAGGCTCTGGATTCGTGGGGTTCCAAGAAGCACTTGGGGGGCTCTGATGGGTGTCTGTTCATGCTGGTGGGGCCCACGGGCCCCCCGGGTCCTGGAGTGTGCACCCCATCTCAGCTGCTGAGAAACTTGGACAAAGCTGAGTCCCCGCTGGCAGCCAGATCCTGACCCAGCTTCCCTGACCCCACGCTGGGCCACAGGAGGTTGATGGAACAGGGAGCCAGGATGGCACCTGAGGCACAGGGCCCCTGGGATAAGCTGCTCCCCCCTGGTTTCACATGTGAGCCAGGGTGGGGTGCAAGGGGGTTGTTCCTGCAAACCTGGTGACTGAGAGATGTCAACCATCTGGGGAGGTGACAAGCCACCCTCCATTCAGTGACCAGGAAACAGGTTAGGAAAATTGCCGAGGACACACAGCAGCAGGAAGAGGTGGATCTGCATGCAGGATGCGGGGTGCCCTCTGCTGCCCAGCCTGGGCACCCAGGTGCGAGCGCACAAGCAAATGAGTGGTGAGCCACCCTGCCGGGGGCTCCCAGCCAGCGAGGTGCAGGTCAGGAAGCTCACCCCAGAAGACGGGAGTACTGATCTATTTCCTTCGAGGTCTGATTGATCTCATTTCAAGAGCTGTGCATTATGCAGCTCAAGGGGCTCCGAGGGGCAGCTGATTTAAATGGAGGTTAGTCCGGGAAAAACAGATCAGCGCGGGCCAGGTTCAATGCCATCATGGGAAACACACTCTAGCTGCAAGGAAGGCAACTTGGCACAGCTGTGGGGGGCCCCTCCCAGGGCTCCGGCTTCGGAAGGCGTCTCCAGGATTGCTGGGTCCCCCATGAGATCACTTCCCATCCCGGATGCAAGCGGATGTTACCAGGGAAACCTGGAGGGTCTCACACCCCCGCCCCAGGAGTCTGGCTTTTTTCAAATGAGCACTTTTTGGGATGGCTCATCAAGAAGCGTGGCGGGGGCATGGGCGGGTGTTGGAATCTCGGGCAGTGATTTTCAAGCAGCTCCAGGTCCTCTGCAAAAAGGAAAACACATGTCTCCCTCCCCCTCCCTCCCTCCCTCCGTCCGCTCCCACCCTTCCTTCCTTGAGTCTTCGCTGCACCACTGGGCTGTGCCAATGGCCAGTCTAGTCTTGGACATCAAGCAGCGAGCAGGCACCCAGGGCCCTGCCCACAGGGGACTGAGGATTCTTAATCACTTGCTCACTCCCTCGGCCACCCCCTTTCTTGCAGCGGCTGAGCCCAGAGAGGTGCCAAGATTTGCCCAAGGTCGCCCAGCAAATGGCGGTTTCTTCACCTGGCACCAAGCACTGCCCCCCCAGGCCCTCCCTCCCCTCCCCTCCTCTTCCTCCCTACCCCATTCTGAGCCCCCCAGGCCCACGGCCTTTACTGGTGTGCACGGTCTCCGCCCCAGGAAGCCAGCTCATCGCTGGAGTCACCTCCCCATCCTCACTGAGGGCTTGTACAGCCTCTGCCTCTGGAGGTTCTCGGGCCTGCTTGGGCAACATTGGCACCTCCCTGTCCCCCGCTCTGTCCCTCTCTGATCTGTGTCCCTCTCTTCCACTCCCTGACCCAGGCTCTGAGGGCTGACCCAGCACCCTGCTGGGTCCCCTGCCCCAGCCAGCAAGGCGCCAGGCCCATGGCAGGCAGGCACGAAAGACCGGCCCGGTGACTAAGAAGCGTTTCAAGCAGAAAGGCATGGTCAGGGTGTGTCTGGTGTACTGTGGGGACCGGGGTCATCAGAGTAGGGTGGCATTCCAGGGTCTCGGGGGACGATGACGGTGAGACAGTGCTTGGGGCCACCTGAGGCCAGCAGCAGGGAGCCCGAGGAAGAGTTCCAGCAGAAGGATGTCCCCCCACCCCCGTCCACATCATCTCCAGCTTGTGGTTTTAATTAGGTCCTGGCGCTTTCCAGCACCGCTTAGGAGCTAAAGCACTTTGCTTCGCATCTGCTGACCAAACGCGGGAGGGGGCCAGAGAGAACAGCATCCACATCGCTGCCCCCCACGTCCCCGCTCCGGACTTGAGATGAGCACAGTGCCCGTCCTGTGCAGCCAACCTCCCCTGGCTGCGAGCATTAGCGGCATTTAGGGGAAAGTATCTTTCCCTGGAGGCAAAGCTGAGCTCCGATTGAGTTCGCACAGAGCAACTTTAATTCCGTGGGTTTCCTCCGCGGCACTCAAGCAAACATCTGGGTTGTTTATCATCTTTTTAACACTTTACAAATATGTGCTCTCCCAGCCCCAGAGCTGCTGGCAGCTTTCTCCTCGCGGGTCCTTGGAGCCGGGCGCCCGCCGTGGGGTTTTCTGCCCCCTGACAGGTGAGGAATGCCTGCGCCCATTTTACAGCCGTGGAGACTGAGGCTGCGGCAGAGCGGCTGTGGGCCCAGCACCCTGCAGCCCTCAGGGGGCGCCCAGGAACGGGACCCCAGTCCCAGCTCTGTCTTCCCTTTCCATTCCTGACTCGGCCCAATGCGGGGTTTCTGCTGGGTCTGCTCAGCAGTGGTCCAGGGCCGGCTGGACTAACCTGCCACAGACCTAGGGCTAGAGGTTTGTCCTCAGTAAACTGAGCCGCAGAGAAAGGTGCTAGCCAGCCCAGCTTCTCACACCTCGCCACCCGGAGACACTGTAGCCGCTGGCGGAAAGCATGAAATCTCTCCCTGGGCCCTCCATTCAGAGAGGAGGGGAGGGGAGGTGTCGGCCTGGCCTTGCCCTCACCTGCTGGCGTCTGAAGGAGCCGGGGTCAGCGTCGGGGTCCCTAGGTCCCAGCCCCTCCTCCACCTCCTGCTCTCCGCTCTTTCCCAGGTGGGCCTCCATGAGCCCCAGACCCCTGAGGGACAGGGACAGAACAGGGGTGTGCGATGCTGCTGTCCCCAGCACGGGTCCCCAGGAGTTTTCAGGGCCAGGGCGGAGACTCCTCACAGGGACGGAGAGCTCAGAGGAGGATCTCTGAAGCATCAGGTGCGGGAGAACCCCCCACGCTCCTCTTGCTCCGACTCCAAACCCACGTCTTCTGAGACACGCCCATCCCACAGAGATCCTGGGAAAAGGCCCCCGTGGCCCCTCAGGTCTGGGAGAAGCCACACGCGGGACGCAGCCCACCCTGCAGAGGCAGACTAACGGCTCCAGACGCCCCTGCCGAGGCCACCTGCCCAAAGCAGTTTATTCCTCTCTCCACTTCAAAGCGCAGGCGCCAGGCCTGGCTGTGGCCACGTCAGCCTTGACGCCTGGGGTGGTGCGGCTGCACCGAGAAGCGTCAGCTCAGCTCACCCACGGTGACCCGGCTGGGCCACCCCGAAACAAGTGGCCCCAGCAAGAGCCTGTCTGCTGTCCAGTGCTTTAGGGTCAGCCAGGGGCTGGGCCCAGGCCCGGACCCCACCCCACCCAGTGACTCACCTCAGGCAGAGCCAGGGCTGCTGGAGGGTTTGGGAGAGGGAAGGTCTCTGGTCCCCCCGCCCCCTGCCAGGTGGAGGCTGATGGATAGGATGCAGTGTGTGCTGAGTGGGGCAGCACAGTCCAGTGGCCCGGGAAGAGCCCTTATCCGCACCTCCTCCCCACCCTCCCGGAGTTCGGTTTACAATTTAGAGAAGGGCACTGGGTCACGCTGGGGAAGCCAGCTCAGGGACAGCAGAGCCCCGGGAGCGGGGACCGGGCTGTGTTCCCAGTGGGAGGGGGGCAGGACAGCCTCTGAGACCTCATCCGCTCTCACCCCAAAGTGGAGGCCGAGGGGGCTGAGGGCTGAGCGGTGGGGGCATCATTTGCAGGTTCCTGGTAGGCAGGGGTGGGGTGCGGGCCCATGGGACCCCAGGCCGGGGCTCCTCCCTGGGGGGGGGGGTGCCGCCTCAAAGCCAGGAGGGTCTAAGGGCTGCACCTGGGTGCAGATCCCTGTGCTGGGTGGAGGAATTGCCCACCGCTTCGTGCTGCGTTCCCCCGCCCCGAACTCTGCCTCCATGCTGCAGTTCTGCCCCCGTCCTTAGGGAAGTGTGCTTTGTTGTCACACCTGCCTCGGGAGCTTTGACGGACGGGCCACTGGGGAGTGACGGGGTGCAGCTCTGAGGCCCGGCTGCACCAGGAGAGCCAGGCCAGCCGCCCTGCGGAGGGGCAGCCACCGCCAGTGAGTGCCAGCCTCAGCCTCTGGTTTCTGCACGAGGGAAAGGGGCTGGCACGTGGTCCCAGGCAGAGCACAGACGGCAGTGTGCTGGGCATACAGCAGCACCTGGCGAAGGTGGCCCTGGGGCCAGGTTGCTTCCCGCTCACCTGACCTGGATGCGTAGCCCACGCCCACAGCAGGTGTGTGCCATGTTGTGTAGACTGGGAAACCGAGGCTCACAGAGGACAAGCGACCTGCTCACCACCACCCAGCAGGGTGCCTGTGCTGCCCGCGCCTGTGACCGCTGTGCTGTCACCTGAAATGTGCAGAGGGTGGAACGGGCTTTGCAGAGCAGCTATAGCATGAGACGGCCAAACCCGCCTGTACTGCAGACGGCTCTCCCATCTCTCACGGAAGGGGCGGTGCTGCACCCGCGCCCTCATTTCCACCCATGGCCCGGACCCGTGGGCTGGCGCATCTCTGGGGCAGGGGAGGGGGTTAGCCCGTGCACCATGGTTCTGAAACCCAGAGCTGCTGGGATCAGATCCCTTCTCAGAGCTGCGACCCCACTCCACCCCATTTCCTCGTGATCCTGGTCTCCCAGCACCTGCTTCCTCCCCCAGGTGCCCCAGGGGAGGGGCTTCCAGGGCTGGCCCTGGTCTTGCGGGAGGGGGAGCCCCATGAGACAGCCCTGCCCCAGGCCAGCTCTGCCCATCTTGCACCCACATGGGTCTGGGCGGCTGCCCCCACCCTGCATGCTCAATCCCTCTGTCCTCAGGTGGGGTCATGGCCCAGGACGGTGGGTTGGGAAGCACATGGGGTCCCTGGAGGGCTGTGCATGCTCTTCGTCTGATGCTGAAAGGAGCTTGGGGCCAGGATCCAAGGCCACCTGCCCTGGACTTGACACCTGAGGGCCTGATGGCTAATAATTCCCACATCCGTCTGTTCCAGGCCAGAGACAGAAGACCAACCCACAGGCCTGAAAGGGACCTGCTGGACTCGGGCAGGTTTACTCCCTGCAGCGACCGCTCCCTCTCGCCCTCGTACAGAAGCCCATGGGTGCCCTAGGGCCCTCATTTCTGGGCTCCCGGCCACAGTCACTGTCGCCTCCAGGCACCTGCTTTCCTTTCCTCGAGCTCCTTCCTCTCCCGGCCCTTCATCCTTCTCTCTCCCTTCCCCCTGCCCCAGTGTCCAGCTGCTGCCTCTCCCCCGGCCCCTCTCTGAGGGAGGGCCTGGGCTGCACCCATCCCTGCCCGCAGCATCTGATCGGGGCTCTGTGCCCCCACGCCCAGCCCTTTGAAAGCCTTCCTCAGGGAACCCAGGACGTCGCCCCATCGGAAGACCCATCGCTTGGTCACTCCTGCAGAGTCCCTTTGGCCCTGACATGCCCCTGTGCACAGGTTCTGGGGGATGAGGGCCTGGGCATCGTCGGGAGAGGCGCCATTCAGTGACCCACAGCTGAATAAACAAGTGGCTTTGCAAATGAGGGGTGGGCGATGACACGTGGGCCTGGTTTCTCCTCCTCCTCCTCCTCCGCCACCTGGACCCTGTTGTGCCAGACAGTGCAGAACCCCAGGGGGAGGTGGCTATGGGAGAGGCAGGGAAGAAGTGGCTTCTGGGGGTATCTTCTCCCCGACATCACTTCTCGGCCAGTGAGGGCTGATGGTTCCGCTGTGACCTGCAGCCAGACCCAGGGTGGGAGGACCAGTCCTCAGGCCACAAGAGGACATAGTGGGGCTGTGTCTCGCCCATGTCCCCTTCCCTGAGTGCAGGGGCCGGGAAGCGGAAGGGTGAGAGCTGGGGTCTAGCCCACCGCAGGCGCCAGCCAGAGCCTGTGTGGCGCGGCTGGGAGGCTGAGCAGAGCTCCAGCTGAAGCATCCTCAAGCAATTACGGCTGAAGACTGGCGAGCAGCTGTCCAGCCCAGCCGGCAGCCAGGGGGGCAGCAGCTGCACCAGGCCCAGACTCCGCCGGAGGAGGGTCGGCTCGGCCCGCACCATCTGGCGGCATGCGAGGGACGGGCACTCTGTCGTCTGGGCGAGGGTTCAGGATGCACACCCGGGGCCCCTGGTGTGTTCTCAGCAGGGACCTGCCCTGCTGGGCGTGACAGGTTAAGTCAGCTGCCCGGGGTCACCCAGCACAGCCAACATGGCTGGACTGGAACTCACACCTGTTTGTTGTCAAACCTACACCTTCACCCTGCACGGAGCTCTACTCCTCCTTAGGGAGATCTGCTCAGGCACAGGGAAGCCCGGCCCAGCCCCCCAGACACAGCCGCCTACCAGAGTCCTGGTCCCCCTGCCAGGAGGAGGCTGCCCTCAGTCCCTGGGGTGTACTGGTCTCCTAGGCAGCAGGACGAGGGGCCCCTTCCTGATCCCAGGTGGACCCCGGCTCCCTGGACAGGACAGGCACAACGGGCGGTGGCGGTGATGTCCCTCACCGGGGACGGTCTCATGCATGAGTGTTGATGTTCTCCAGTCAAAGCCACCCGGCCTGTGAGCAAAGGGAAGCAGGCCTGGCCGCACAGCCGGCCACTGGGCAGTGGCACAGTCAGCATCTGACAAGCCGCTGGGGGCGGGGGCGGTGAGCACAAGAGGGGCCGCTCCTCAGGAAGGACAGCAGGTGCGACAGAGTGGCGGAGCCTGCGGTCACAGAGCCGCGAGGACGCGCAAAGGCTCTGGCACCTGGAGAGACGGACGAGCAGAAACGAGACCCAGAGCCTTCTTCAAAAAGCTGATGAGGCTCCAGCATGCTGTTTAAACTCTAATTTGCAAAGACAGTTTGGAGCGATTCGATAAAACAAGTGAGAAATCGCAGATTCCCGGCTTGGATTGACATCAAAGGTGCCTTATTGTCAACTTTGAATTTATCTCTTAAGGAACGGAGGGGAAAAAAATCAGATAACATGGCCGGCATGAAATAAAGGCCGACAGCGAAGCCAGACAGGGCCGTTCCTGCACCGAGAGGCGGCGAGCCGCAGCCAGAAAAGCGCGCAGGTGGCGCCCACGGCCGGCTGGGGAGGAGGCTGTGGCAGTCAGAGCGTGAGCGCGGAGTGGTCCGGTTAACACCGGGAGCGCGCCCCGGGAGCGCGCCCCGGGAGCACCAGGCACAGACGCGGCCTCTCTCTGTGCGTCACTAGCCCTGCGCCGTGAGGCTAAAAACAAGTTCCCTAGACCAGCGATTGTCGAAAACAAGTTAAAACCCACCGGATAGTGGGAAGCTGGAGTCAGCTTTCTGGTCTTTACACGGAAAATGGAAAATGGCGTTGTCGCGCCATCTCACAGAGAGGCAATAAAGGCAGACAGAATTTTTAAAGTGTAGGAAAAAAACAAATACCATCAGGCAGATCATGAAAATCTCGTTATTGTCCCAGATTTTTATTTCTATTTATTTTTTAAAAGATTTTAGTTATTTAGTAGCTCAGTAGATTGAGCGTGGGCCTGCAAACCAAAGGATCCCCAGTTCGATTCCCAGTCTCGGCACAGGCCTGGGTTGAGGGCCAGGTCCCCAGTAGGGGGTGTGCAAGAGGCAACCACACATTGCTGTTTCTCTCCCTCTCTTTCTCCCTCCTTCCCCTTCTCTAAAAATAAATAAAAGATTTTACTCATGTACTTTTGCTTCCAAATTGCACCTGGGCCAGGCCAACGATTCCTTGTTCCACCTCTGTCCCCGCTGTGTGTTTGTGAGGTGACGTAGCCACCAGGAGCTGCCAGCGTCAAGGAATAGATCCTCCCCGAGAGCCCCTGGAGGGAGTACAGCCCCGCGGACCCCTGGCTTTGGGGCTCCAGACTTCCAGAACCCAGACGAGTTCTGCTTGTCGTCGAAGCTGCTGCAGCAGCCACAGGAAACTGAGACCACGTACACAGCTGTGCCCGCCCTCAAATGTATCAGGCCCTCCTGCCACAGGGCCTTGGCCCCGCCGCACGCTGGGCCAGGACTGGCTGCCCCCCCCCCCCCGAAGTCTTTGTGCCAACTCCTGGCTCCCGCGATCACCCTGCCCGTAGCCCCCATCCTGCTCCCTCCAGGGCACTGTCGCTGCCTCCACACCCTGCTGTCCGCCGTGGGTCAAGGTCCTGCTCTGTCACACCCACCTCACCCAGGCCTGTCCACAAGGGCAGGCGGTGCCCGGAATGGGACGTTGTGCTCTGTAAATCCTTGGGAAGTAGGTCCTGTCCCCCTCGGAGAGGCCGGTGCGGGGGGATGGCTGTGTTTCTGGTGTCACCACCTCAAGGTCAGGTTCACTGCAGGAGACGCAGCTGTGAAGGGGAGGGGCCGGAGAGAGGACCGCCACCCCTGCCAGTGCCCAGAGACCCCAGCTGCAGTCCGGCTCTGGGGGCCCCTCAGCCAGGCGGGGACCTTCTGGTCCTGCATTGGGCACTGGGACACCGAAGCAGGCCTGCACGTGTCCTCAGGAGGATGTGGTGAGTGGCCACCAGGGGACTTGCAGTGGCCTTGGGCCCGGAGGATCTGAGGTCGGACCTACCCCGCCTCCCAGTGTGTTCCTACCCCGGGCCATGTCCAGACCTCTCGGAGTGCCCGGCCCCTCCCTCATCACCTGGGAATCCACCTTCCCTTAGCTCAGCTGTGGTGGGGGTTAGAATGGTGAGCCCAGCAGAGTGCAGGGCAGCCCATAGAAGGTTCTAGTACATGGCAGTATCGCCATGCTCAGAGAGCCGTGTTCTCCCGCTGGCTCCGGGCAGCCCTCCCCGCTCGGGCCCCTCTGAGAGCATCTGTTCCCCATTATGTGGGGGGGCTGACAGGACGCTAGATGCAGCCCCCTGATCTTACCGCTGGAGGGCGGAGGCTGGCGGCTAATCAAGAACCAGACCCCGTGCTCCAAAGGAGGGTGTCGGGGGGCCGGGGGAGCACAATTAGGCTCCCGGCCGCCTCGCCCCACAGGCTGAAGCAATCAGCATTCCCAGCATTTTTCTAACACCTTGCCTGGATGGACAGACGGTGTGGCCCTGCCTCCCCGTCTTGCTCCCTCCCCACCCTTCTCCCCCTGGGACGGCCTGGCACGCAGACAGACCCAATGGGGGTCCGGGTGTGTCTGCCCGTTGGTTCCCACCTGGGCTGTCCGATCTGGAGACACAGGCCGGAGAGGGGACTTGGCTCCCCGATGGGCCTTACGCTGTGCTCTCGCTGTGACATGGAGAAAGGGCTGCCCGTCAGCCTCAGGAGGGTGGCCACAACTCTCCAGCTGGAGGGTGGAAGTGGCCATGTGAACGGGGCTCCGTGTCTCCGCCGGAACACAGAGCATCGCTCACCTTGACCTTCCCCCCAGCCTCCTGCTCTGGCTTTCAGCGCCTGGCTCCCCACCTCCCCCGCCCATGTCCAGCTTCATATCCATTGGTGCTTTTTGCAATATTCTCAGCTGGTGGCTGATCAGACTAAGCTTGCATGCCTCCGGGGACAGTGAGCTCGCTACCTTTCGAGGACTCCCTTTTCATGCCTGGCAAGCTCCGACTGTTACCTGCCTCCCTAGGACACCTGCTCGCCAGTTCTGCTGAGCCCCACATGACATGCTCGGGCCCCTCCTCCCTCTGGCAGCCTTCAGGAAGATGAAAGCAGTGACTGCCTCCCTGGGACCCATCCTTGGTCCCTTTGGTCATGGGGCATTTTCCCTCATCGCCATTCACCTCTCTGGTGTGCTCCAGCTGCACAGATGTTTCTGGAAAGAGCAGAACCATAAAATCGGAAGCATCCCACAGTTTCGGTGGACAGTGAGGCCCGGCCCTTCCTGCTGGCACTGCGCACCGAGCCAGAAATCCCAGCTTCCAGGACTACGATGTGGAGTGTTGGTGCGGTCCCTGTGGCGTATGGATCTGGACTACACTCCTCCCTCTCCCTCCCTCCCTCCGTTCTTGCAGCAAATGTCTCCTGGGTGCCCCCTGGGCGCCAGTGCCGGTGTGAGCGTGGTGTGAGTGTGGCGTGGGCGTGGTGTGAGCATAACTCCCAACCCAACCCAATGCCACGGGGCCACCCGAAGCGAACTGCGTTCCCAGTGTCGTTTCCCTCGCTGAGCGGGAAGGTCGGCGAAGTCAACGCCCTGAGAAACCATTCCCTTGCTGAGCAAACTTGTCAGCTTAATAGGGGTTTTAAGTGGTTCGCTGAACCTGCACCGGGCAGAGGAGGACAGCGCTCAAAAAGCCACACGCTCGCTCCGCATCGATTCTCTTTCTCCTTCATTTTTCCCCCCAAAAAGAAATCGAAATCCACCCTCCACTGTGCAGAATCGATCGACCTCTCGGGCTGAGACCTTCAGTTCTAACACACTCGTGCCTCCTGGGGGCCTCCGGCCACAGCACTGACGGAGTCGCCGAAGGAAACCCGCGTGCCTGGCAGGCACCTTCCTGGCGGAGACGTGTTCCCAACGGCCCAGGCAGGTGCGTGTGGCCGGTCTGCGACGGGCCCTGTCCCCCAGGGTTGTAGTGCCCACTCCCAGGACCTCAGAACGCGACCTTATTTGGAAATAAGTCTCTGCAGACGCAATGACGAGAACGAGGTCCTGCTGGAGCTGGGGCCCCACGCCCATGACCTGTGTCCTTACATAGGGGAAGGTGGACACAGACCCGCATGTGGGGAGCACACCGTGGGAAGGGTGGTGGGGCCGCCACAGGCACTGCCGGCGCAGGACAGGGGAGACCCTTCCGAGCACCTCCAGGGGGAGCAAGGCCCGGCCGGCCGTGATCTCCGGCTGCAGCCCCCAGGACCGTTGGGGTGTCTGGTTACCGCAGCCCCGGAAATGACCGAGCGTCTCACAAGGCCGGCTGGTGGTGACCCAGTGTCTGGGAAAGGGGTCAAGTCAGGCAGAGGAACCAACTGAAACCACTTCTCCCTGTGACGTCACTTAAATGACGTCACTCGGGTGGGAGGTGGGGATGGCGCCACAGGCCGGCTGTGCGTTGTCACTGAGTGTGGGGTGCGGGAACCACCGGAGGGCCGATGGCACAGCAGCCCAAGCGGCCCACGCTGCGAGCCTGTGGTTCTAGAAGATGTGGCCTCACTGACCAGGGGACTGGACCGCGGGGGGGAAATCGACAAACCACTGGCTCAGAACAAGGTGGCCCAAGAGGCTGCCCTCCTTCCCGCAGTCAGCGGAGGGCCCCAGGTGCTTCTCTCAGAAGGCAGGTGTCCACGGGTCGGGCCCCCACCTGAACACCCAGGCTGGGGGAGCCCGTGGTCTGCAGCCCCACGCAAGCCCTCCTTTGGGCGTCCGACTTCCCTGCAGCACAGACCCCCCACCGCCATCCCCAGAGGGTGTGTTTATCAGCTTCTCTGCTCCCTGAGAAGGTTCTGGGCGCCCGCCGAGCCCCATGGGGTCGGCCTCCTCCTGCGAACGCCCATGACCGGGGCCCTGGCGGGGTTCTGGCCTGGCTCGCCTTCCCCTCTGCACTCACCGCTCTTCACGTGCCCAGGTTTTCTCGGATGGAGCGGGGTTGGGGGGGTAGGTCAGCCACGGAGAGGGCGGGTGTTATGAGCCCCTCCCCAGAGCAGCCATTGTTTGTCACAAAACAGCACGTTTACGTCTCCAGGGCAGATTGTTTCCGCTTGGAGTTCAGTGGGAACCAGGCCTCCCCCGTGTGACTCCCCTGGAGGGCTGGCCAGGGAAGGGGGCGGCCTGGAAGTCCCAGGGTAGTGGGGTATGGGAGGCAGGATCGCCTGGGGGTCAGCGCCCAGCATCCTGGGCCAGACTGGGTTCACATCCCAGCTCTGCTGCTTCCTGGTTGTGCGCTGCTGTGGGGGGTGGTGACACTGGCCTCATTGTCTCGCACCTGTAAGACAAGGACAGTCGTGTAGGGTCCAGGGAGATGCGCTATGGGCAGAGCTTGGGGCAAGGGCGCGCAGCCCGAGACCGAGAGGGGCAGAGCTGTGCTCACTGGCTTCGTCCTCTGGGTGACCGGGCGGAAGGTTGTGGGAGGAACGAGCTGGGGAGGGGCAGGGCCGGGGCCACGTCCTCCTGCGTGTCCATCTGCTGGCCTAGGGAGATTCCAGCAGCAGCGTCCATCCACTGGAGCATCGGGCAGCGTGGACAGGGCCCGTGTGCTGCCCTGCAGACCCCACAGGGTGACCAGGATGCAGACCCTGCGGAAGAGGCCCAGCTGAGGAAGTCGGGGTGAACCCCCAGCCCCAGGCTACCCAAGGACGGAGAGGCCAGAGTCCGTGTGGAAGGAAGTGGGAGGGCGGAGGGTGAGCAGCCGGCACAGCCTTAGTGATAAGTGGGATTCACAGGAGCAGAGGCAGGGCGGGGCGGGGGTGGGGGTGGGGCTGGCCTGGGAACAGGGGGCGGATCTACTGGGGACAGAGCACGCTGTATGGGCTTCAGTTTGGAGCGCACCTGGGCGCTGCTGGGGTCCCAGCTGGCATACCTGCCTGGTGGCCAGGCCCTGGGCCCCTCAGTGGTGCAGGTCTATGAGAACTTGTCACCAGCCACATGCCCGAGACACTCAGCACAAAGATGAGAGACCATGGGGATGTCTTCAATCCTCTCGGTGGGCCTGCGCCCTCCTCCCGCCTGAGCTCACTCCAGGGCTCCACCCAGACCCCTGGCTTTGGCCCTGCCCTGTGAGCCCCCTGGGCCATCCCACCTTCCTGTCCAGGCCAGGCCCAGTGCTCTGAGCCCAGGACCTGCACAGCTGTGGGGTGGGGCAGGGCAGGATGTGAGGTGTCCTAGAGGAGGGGTCACAAGCATCCAGTGTCTCCGCCACCGAGGTAGTGGGCCTCCTGTGTGGGGCAAGCACCCCGCTGCCCCCAGGGGGCCCTGTGAGCTCCAGCTCTGTGGGCCAGGGCCCTCTTGGAGCCCACGCATGACCCCCACCGCGTCCCAACACGGCTCCCCGCCCCTTCTGAGGACTCGCAGGGAAAGATGAAGCTACCCCAGCAGCCTTTCCTGGTTGGGTGACAGGCAGCTCAGCCTGCACTATTCACGCTGGCTCCGGAGGTCCCTGAGTCTGACGCTCCACTGAGGAGACGGGCGGAGACTCACGGCCTCAGCCCTGGGCACACAGGGGCCTCCGTGAGGTCCCGGAGGCGGGGGAATGTCAGGCAGGCAGAACCCTTTGTTCGGGTGGGTGCTGTGATGGGAAGCAGCCCCCAGGGAAAGTCCTGAAGGGTGTCCTTGGAGCCAGGTGCACATGCAGGCCCCACCCCCTGCCATCCTGGCCTGGGCAGAGCTCAGGGGTCACACACAGCAAGTCCAGAGATGAACTCCAGGGATTGCTGGGCCATGCCACTCACCCCCCCTGTGTACCACACTTCCCCGCGTATGTCCTGAGACTGGGAAACAGGCTGTGTCCCTGTAGATGGGAACCAAGTCTGCGGTCATTTGTCCAAGTCTCAGAGTTAAGCCGTCCTTTCCTCATGACCTCCGGGTCAAAGCTGGCAGGAGCCACATCTGTATGTAGGGACCTCACTGGTTACTGCTGAGAAGGGTACATGATTCCATCCATCCATCCATTTATTTCCCCATCTGTCGGTCCACCCATCCATCTATCCACCCACCACCCACCACCCACCCACCATCCACCACCCACCATCCATCCACCCATCACCCACCCCCCACCATCCACCTACCACCCATCCACCACCCACCCACCATCCACCACCCACCCACCCACCCACCATCCATCACCCACCCACCCACCCACCATCCACCCACCACCCACCCACCATCCACCACCCACCCACCACCCACCCACCATCCACCACCCACCCACCACCCACCCACTATCCACCCACCACCCACCCACCATCCACCATCCACCCACCACCCACCCACCATCCACCATCCACCCACCCACCATCCACCATCCACCCACCCACCCACCACCCACCCACCATCCACCCACCACCCACCCACCATCCACCCACCCACCATCCACCCACCATCCACCATCCATCCACTTGTTCCCAGCTCAGGGGCACTGACAGCTTTAGTGCCTCATTGTGCCTCCTGGAAGTGGGCAGCACAGTCCATTTTGCCTCCAAGATCAAGCTGGTGCACCAGGTCCCGGGGACAGTGATGCTCAGGGACGCCAGTGCCACCACAGCCTTCGGAGGCATCAGGCCCTCATGGCCACAGCCTGGGCTCCTGACTCCTCTGTGGGCCAGCGCCTGCCCAGCCCAGGCCCAACCTGCCCCGTCCACTTGGCTGTATGCAGCCCACTCTCTGGGCTGGGCCCTGCTCGCTCCTTCTAGGGTCCCCAGCCGCCCCAGGGAGGGACCCAAGCTCAGCGGCTGTGTGCCCGCAGAGGCCAGGGCTCAGGACACACGCAGGTGCTCAGGGGAACGGAGGCTGGAGGGAGGGAGGGACAGGCAGACTCCCAGACAGACTTGGACCTGCACACGCCTGGGGACTGTGGGGAGCAGTGCAGGAGAGAGACGAGGGAGTTGAGTCCTCTGGTGGGGGGGGGGGTGACGGGGCTGCCCTGCTCTGCCCTCTCCTCCAGCTCCTCAGCGGCACGGGTGTCCCCACCCTGACCTCATGAACTGAGGGGACCAGTGGGCTGTGGGGGCTCCGCCCGCAGGAAGCGCTGGGGAGGCTCAGGCTGGGAGCCGTGTCCACGCCGGCGGTGCAATGGCGCCACCTCGTGGCCGCACCTCAAATGGCAGCTGCGCCTTGCAGGCTAGAGGCGAGGGGTGGGGTTGGGGGAGTTCGCCTTCTTAGGAAGCCTTGATCTTCCGGTCTGCCTCACCGCTCCCCCTCCATCCCGACCCTGGATGATGAAGGGCTCGCCTGTCCTGTGCAGATCCTTACTGCCGGTCCCCTGTCCTGGTGCGGGCACTGTGCAGTTGAGACTCGCTGCCCGACACAAGGTGGGGCGCAGGCACCCCAGGGAGGGGAGTGTTCTCAGGCGGCAGGAGGGGCTCCTCCAGCCCGGGAGAGCCCTGCTGACCTTGGCCTTCCCTGTGACGGTGCTGGGAGCTGGGGTGCAGGGCATGGAGGCTGCACCCACCCCCAGAGAAGGGGTCGGAGCCCACGGAACTGGGCCAAGCAGTGTCGGTGCTCACGCTCCATGTGGACCAGGCAGGGCTTCCCCGGGGAAAAGTGACTGGCCAGGCAGTTTCCTCCTCCCCAGCACGGAGGGCGGCCAGCCCAGGCTCCCCTCTGGAGGCCGGGGAGGACGTCTCTTCTCCCAAGGGGGGCTGGGCAGTGCGGTGGGGTTCCTGTGACCCGGTGCCCAGAGAACACAGGGTGGTCCGGGGACTGCAGCTTCTCCCGGGACAGAAGTCCATTCCTTAGGGGCTTCTGGAGGGGGTGGCCAGGGCTGTGACCCCTCTGCTTCGGTGTCTGGATTCTGTCTTTGGGACACAGAGCTGGATGGTAGGCTCTGGCCAGGCACCTGCAGCTTACCGACGTCACCCCACTCAGAGGCAGGGTGGCACTAGCGGTGCCACTTGTGAGCCCCTGTCAGTCACGGGCAGCACCGTCCCCCCAGGTGGACCCCCAGGCAAGGGCCCCCACCGCCCTCTGGCCCCAGGTGCTCCTGGGGGTCTCCTCCAGGCTGGCCTCGGGGACACTGCTGCCTCTCCTACCCCACAGGGGCCCACCCCACGTGGTCTGGAGCAACCCAGGCCTCCAAGGGGAGCACAGGGGACCTGGGTCCGTAGACGTGGGCTGTGGAGAAACTTCTCCGTGTTCGTGAGCAGCCCTGGGCTGGTGGGGCCAACATCACACTTCACCGGACTTGGGGGCACTGCCCCACCCTGGTCTCCTCGGCAGGCACCCTGACGCTGCAGGGCTGCTATTCCCAGCTGCGCGCCTTGCCGCCTTTCTGCAGATACGGGGAACGAGGCCCAGAGCTGTTGAGGAACCTGCCCAAGTCCCACAGCAAGATCCAAGCCCAGGTGCGTCCCAGTCAGGCCGAGCTCCTTCCTTCGGGACTCCCCCTCCTCTCCCCTTCCCTTCTGCTCCCCGTTTTCTTTCTCTGACTCTTCTCCCCTCCTCTTTTTCTCCCCTCGCGCCCCGCCCTCTGGGGTGAGACTGAGCCCGGCCCTGCGGCAAGTGCTCACGGTGGTCGGCAGATGGCAGCACCGCCCCACCTCCCTGCGCAGGAGCCCAGACGGCACTTTAGGGGTAAAAACGAGGAGGAAGCGCCCCGGGAGGGGGTCTGGGTCTGCAGATCTGAGGGGAGAACCCCCTGGGGGCACTTTGGGCGGGGGGGTGGGTATACAGGTGGGGGGCTGAGAAGAGAGCCCAACCCCTTTCCCAGGGTTCATCTGCCCCTGCCCTGCAGCACGCGCACCGCCCCAGGACCCCGCAGGGCTCAGAGCCTTAGCTCCCTCACCTCCCTGAGCCCCTGGCCCACAGGGGAGCCCCGCCCCCTCACATTCCCATGGGACCATCCCCAATTTCCTAGTGTCCCGGCGATTCCCCACGCGCAACACCGCTTTCACTTCCCAACGTAACCACCTGCTCCCAGATCGCGTGTCCCCTTCGACCAGCCCCTCCCCCGCCCCAGCAGCTCGTCTACTGTCCGCGCCTGTGGGTCTGACTGCTTTCAGACCCACGGAGGAGGGAGCGCGCGCGGCGTCGGTCTTTCTGTGACTGGCGTGCGCCCTCCGCGTCCCCGCGGTGCGCAAAGACAGGGCTTCCCTCTATTTAAAGGCCGAGCAACCTCGTGCGGAGATGACTTCTCTATCCGCTCGCCCTCGGACAGACGCTGGGCGTCTGTATGCCTGGGGCCTGTGGCTAATGCTGCAGAAACACGGGGCGCGGTGTCTCTTTAAGGTACTGAGCTCACTGCCTTTGGACACATCCCCCGAAGTGCAACCTCTGGGTCACATGGTAGTCCCATTTTTAATTTTTTGAGGGACCTCCAGACGGTTTCCCACAGGGCTGCACCAGTCCGCGTTCCCACCGGCAGGGCCCGAGGGCTCCCATTTCTCCACAGCCTGGCCAGCTCTTACCTTCTATGCTTTTTAAAAATAGTAACTATTCTCACTGTGGTTTCCATTTGCATTTTCCTGATGATGAGTGACACTGGGCATCTTTTCATGCACCTGTTGGCCATTCGCATGTCTTCTTTGTAGAAATGTCCACTTAACTCCTTTACTCACTGTGACCAGGTTGTTTTTTGTTTTGTTTTCATTTTTGTTCGCTTGTTTTTGTTTTTCTTGCTATTGAGTTGTCTGAGTCCCTCACATACTTTGGAAATTAACCCCTAATCAGGCCCGGGCTTTGCCAGCGCGCCCTCCCGTCTCACAGTTTGCCTCTCTGCTCCAGCGCAGCAGCTTTGCAGCTGGGTGGAGCTCGTCTCGTCTGCGGCCTGCGCTTCCACGTCGTGTCCACGAAATCACCGCCCCGCCCATTTCTTTCCTTCGTGGGTCTCAGGTTCCCCTGCGGGCGCCGAGGGTGTCCAGGCCTCACAGAAGGACGCCCAGACACACAGTGGCTCACACCGGGTGGCCACTGATCTCTTGCTTGCAGACCCCTGCCCCCCCCCACAGAGTTGTTGGGCCCTGTGTAGACTCGGGGCCCACGCTCTGTCCCCCAGTGGCTCTGCCCTCCCGTCACCACCTGTGTCCATCTGAGGGGAGGGAGAGGAGGCCCCGCGCCGGTGGTCCTGCCCCCTCACAGCCTGGGCCTGACTCCGCACGTCTCACTGCCTGCCCCCCCCTCTCCGGGCAGAACTTGGCCGCACCTCACCGTGGGGGAGGCTGGGGACAACATGGAGGACAAGGGGAAGGGGGCCGTGGCAGGCAGCGTGCCACCTCTGCGGGGGTGTAGGGCCATGGTAGAGGTTAAGCAAAATATTGGGACGGCCAAAAAGTTCACTTGGCCTCTTCCCCACGATGGGAGCACTTAGTTGTCTTTAACTTCATTCGAAACAATTTTGTGAGATTGTATTGTGACAGCTGTCCTATCAGCGTGCATTTAAATTTTTAAAATAACTCACCAAAATGGGTGGACTTGCGTGTAGCCATTTTAAGACTGAAGGTGAAAGAAAATAAGCAACATTTTCAGCGTATTATGCTTTATTATTTCAAGAAAAGTAAAAACACAACTGAAACGCTAAAGAAGATGTGTGCCGTGTGTGGGTGCTGTTACCGAGCAAACGTGTCGAAAGTGGTTTGTGAGGTTTCGTGCTGGAGATTCCTCGCTGGACGATGCTCCGCGGTCCGTAGAAGTTGGTAGCGATGCAGTCGAGACGTTAACTGAAAACACCCCATGTTGTTCCCCGCGGGAGGTGGCCGGCCGGCCTCCTCAGAATGTCCAAATCAATAAAGTTATTGGTGAAAATGAACGATGTGTCTTTTATTTTATGGAAAGTAACTAAACAGACTTTTTGGCCCACCCGATAAATGCAAGACTTCTGCAGACACATTTGGTCGTGTGAGGCAGCACCAGCATCGTCGGGCAGGTGCCAGCCAAATGCGTGTTTGAATGCTGAGTGAAAGGAGCGTTTCTGTTGATGCAGCGATGGGGGGATGTGTGGGTGAGTGGATTGGATGGGTGGGCGGGTGGGGGGATGTGTGGGTGGGTGGATGGGTGGGCAGGTGGGTGGGTGGAGGGAGGAATGGATAGAAGACATGGTGACATGGGTTGGCTTCTGAAGAAGTAGCTGGTCCTGGGCAATTAGCAGGGAGCAGAGTCCCTGAGTGGGGTGGGACACGGTGAGGGTGAAATATCGTCTTGTCCCGAGGGGTCTGGGTGACCCAGGAGGTGGCACTTTCCAGCGTGTGCTCTCACCGCTGTCTTGCGGGCTGGCCTGGGCCACGCCCCTCCTTCCTCGGCTCCAGGGGGGAGGGCAGAATGTGGCGCACAGGCTGGGAGGTGGCGGGAGGCGGCCCCAGAGCTGACTGTGGTGGACAGCGCCCCAGCAGGTTCTCCCTCATTACGCCAAGTGGCCGGTGACCTGCAGGTGAAAGTGGCCAAGTGCCCTCAGGGCCCGGACATGGTGTGACAGGCCCAGGAACTGAAGGTGGAGGGTGATGTGCTGACAGGTTTCCTCCCCGGCGGCAGCCACCCTGTCTCCAGCAGTGTGACATCTTGCACCTGCCCCGTCAGTTGGGGCTCCGGGAGCCGGTGTGGGCTGCTCACTAGAGCCGGGCTCCCAACAGGACGCCCTCATGGGCTCGGCTCCAGCCCGGATGGCAGTGGGGCCGGTACCCTGAGGCACAGCGAGGGTACGGTGGCCTGTCCCCATGAGCTGGCCGAGGGCATGCACCCCCACAATGGGGAGGAAATGAAACACGATGTTCCCTGCCCTGAACAATGGCTGAGCTGCTGGGCCCGCAGACCCGGGCTGCAGGGGTGTGCAGGTGGGGGCACGGAAGGGGGAGGGGCCTGTCTCTCCCTCACAGGGACTCAGCCCTGGTGTCCCCTGTGAAGTGGGTGGAGATGCCACCCTCGGTGGCTGCCCAGCAGTGTCCAGCCAAGCACCTGCCTGTAGGGGGCGTGAGGGGGCAGCTGACCCTTGTCCATGCCTGGGACGTGAGACAGGGCCCAGCCCCCGCTCCTGGAGGAGGGGTGTGGCTGGGGAGGCGCCTGTCCCTAACCAGGTGAGGCTTTGAGTCCAAAGCTTCATGGGTGGGAGTCGGATCTGTTTTTTCTGTGGTTTCTGCCCAAAAGGGCACAGCTGGCCATCTCATGGGACCTGGGGGCAGGACCCTGTTCTGAGCTGAAGCCTCCGGTCGCCCCTCTCAGAGACGGCTGGAGGCGCTGTATCCGGGTCTGACTGCTGGGTTGGGTCCCGTCACCGAGGGGAAGGTGGGTGTGTTCTCTAAACCCTGCAGTCCAGGCTCCGACCAGTCCTGGGGCCGCGTCAGCTCCTGACCTCACTCACCGAGGGCCCCCCAGGTGGGGACAGACCGTCGTGGGTCCTCTGCTCCCAGCAGCGGCACAGGCCCACCTGTGGGGGGGCAGGTGGCACAGGAC
This sequence comes from Desmodus rotundus, assembly GCF_022682495.2. Classification (NCBI taxonomy): domain Eukaryota; kingdom Metazoa; phylum Chordata; class Mammalia; order Chiroptera; family Phyllostomidae; genus Desmodus; species Desmodus rotundus. The sequence continues at coordinate 179,766,463 of NC_071390.1, forward strand.
CAGGATGGGCAGCAGGTGGTCTGGGCGGAGGGACGGGAGGGCGGGCTGTGATGCGTGGACGCCCCGTAGGGTGGTTGAGAGGAGGGGAGAGACCCGGGGGCGCCACAGGAAGTCCTGTGGGATGGAGGACAAGTGGCCCTGACCCTGGGGCACGCCCAGGTCACTGCAGCCAAAAGCCTCATTCATCCGGCCCCACCCAGCTCCAGCCTGGAGCCCCCTATCCCACCACAGCCCCCACTGCCCACGAGCTCTGACCCTGACCCTTTCCCCAACACAGACCCTGCCACACCTCGGCTCCTCGCTTCCCAGCCCTCTCCCTCAGTATCCAAGTTTGGCCAAAGTTTTCCTAAAATGGCAGGGGGGAGGGGCCTCCGCCTGCAGGCTGCCAAGTGTGCACGGGACCCTGAGGGGCAGCCGGCTGAGGGGCTCTGCACCCCTCCAGCCACTGTCTTGGTTTGCTGAGGCTCTGGTGGGCTTGGCCAGCGATGTCGCCTCTCCAGCCCCTCCCGTGAAGATGGTGACGGTGGGGTGGTGCATGGCCTGAGGGCTGTCAGAACTGCATGTGGTTGAAATTAGGTATCCACTCAGTGATTTGTGGAATTGTTCCATTGAATCAGCACAGCCCACAGTAGGAAGGTGAGGGTGGAGAGCAGGGAGGCTGCCCAGCTGGCTGGGGTTCATGGGACAGCCTGGAGGCAGCAGGGGCTGGGAGGCGGCAGGAACCGCTGCTGCTCCGGGACCTGGGCCGGTCCGGCCCCTGTGCTGGGCAGTGCTGGGCAGTGCTGGGCAGTGCGCTCACCTGCAGGCGACTTTACACAGCAGGTGTGGAGCGGTGCCTGCAGGGTCCAATCAGCACGGCCCAGTGCTCAGATCAGAGGCCAGGTGGGGCTCAGGGAGGGGTGGGGGTGGGAGCCGCCCCCGGAGGGGGTCAGGACCTGAGGCTCCGGGGCCTGGGAAGGGGGCAGAGGATGCCAGGAGCACCCACAGGGCAGGGTGTTGGGCGTGGGTGACGTCGTATTAATTCTAACCTCCCCCTGGGCCTAGGGATGATTTCCATCAGGAAGTTCAAGGTCACACCATGGGGAAGTGGCCAGGTCTGTGTTCAAACCTGCTCAGGCTGACCCCTTCCCACACTGCCTACTGCTCCTGGGCCTCCGTTTCCCCATGTGTAACGGGAGTTTGGGCCGATGCTCTCCGGCAGCGGGAGCAGGTAATGCGTGGTTGGGGGAAGAAGAGAATGAAGCCGGACGCTCGGTGCCCCTCCCACCCAGTGCCAGGGGCGCAGCCAGGTGCCTGCAGTGAGGTGTGACGAGTGACAAGCCTGCCCACCCCGCCTGCAGGCCCCACAGCCAGCCCCCCGCCTCCGACCGTGCGTACTGCTGCGTTGGCCTTCACTGTGTTCATTTCGTCGGCTCGGCTCCGACACAGCAGCTCAGGAAGCAGCAGGCCCTTCTGACGCCGAAGCGCAGCTGACGGATGGATGGGAGCCCAGCGTCCGCCTCCCAGTCTGGGCGCCCTCGGGCGTGTCGGGATGGCCATGCTCCCAGCCCACGTGCGGGACACAAAGAGCCCAGGGTCGGGGCTGGGTCACGCTACTCCTGGAGTGACACCCCGTGTCCAGCTCCCCCGTGGGTCCTCACCACCCCGGGGGGCCCACGAGAGGCTGGACACCCCCTTTTCTATAGCCAGGACACCTTAGGCTGAACATGTGCAGGGACCCGCCCACGGTCACCCATCTCGGCAGGGGTGGGGCCGGGACGGACGGCCCTGACCTTCCACCTCCTTCCCAAAGCTTCCCCTGTCGCTAAACGTGGGTGCTGTGGCCAGAACCCTGAATCGCTGGGTGCCCTCACCAGCCACAGGCGGGGCACCGGATGGAACCCCTCCTCCCCCTCCGCAAATCCCTCTCGTTTCTGACGCAGAGAGAAGTACGTTCCTCGCAGACTCCTGACAACAGGCAAAGGCAACAGGAGGAAGACAACCCAAACCGCCGGCGACTCTGCCCCGGCAGTACCTTCCAGCGTCAGCCTGCAGTGCTTGCGGACGCCCCACCGAAACAGCAGACGAGAAGCACACCGGGGGTCCCGACCACACGTTCGTCCTCAGGGGACCCTTATCGAGTGCGACGCTAACCTGAGCGCACCCCCTCGTTGGCATCTGGCACAGCTGTTGAGCCCTGAGGCCTGTGAGGCTGAGAAGAGGGGAGGACGTGAGAGCAGCCAGGCCGCGCAGACCCAGGCCACGCCACGGCGGCCATCGCTGGCATAACATCAGGAGGAGGGAAAGGGGCTTGCACAGCGACACCGACCCTCCGTTTGTCCACCGTGTCACACGGGGTCTTAGGACCCACCCCAAAGGGCTGTAGGACCGTGACTGGGGAGCAGAGAGAAGCGCTGGTTCGTCAGCACAGAGGCAGGCGTGGCTCCGGCAGCCCCTGCGCCCTCGGGCAGTAGAGAGGCCTGTGTCGGTTAGCTGCGGGCGCGGAAATGCTGCGCAACCAACAGCCCGAAACCTCCAGGGCGTAAGTGCGTGTTACCCACGAATCCACAGAGCTCAGGCGCGACTGAGAATCACACCTTTCTTTCCGTTGCCCCTTCTCTAGTCTCCTTTCATCTAGAACATCCCGCTGGGTCCTGGCTATCCACGACCAGTGCGCACCGGAGGCGCCCAGGCCAGGGCAGGCAGCTCTGCTCTTGCTCTAAAGGCAAAGCGGATGGAGCCCAAAGCTCGGCCTCCCCCACACCCCTCCCCACAGCGAGGTGGCCAGGCATGGAGGACCATCTGCAGGAAAGTGGCACCTCGGTGTCTACAGGCTGCCTGCCAGCTCCCGAGAAGGAAACTGAATTAAGAAAACAAAACACACAAATCTCTCCTCTCTGTGAAATGAGCTCAGGGCTGTCCTACAGCGGCTCGGCTCCTGCTGCCTCAGCCAGACACACAAACAAACCGGGGCGAGAGGGAGGTGGCCGCGTTGCGTCCCCTACCAGCCACCCCGCAGCAGCCGCAGGGCCGAGGGGACCCTAACCACCCGTGCAGCTCCGTATGCAAATGAGTCCTTCTGCTCTAATCTGGCACAGGTGTGAAGTGACGTCTTGATGTCATCCCTCTGTGAATTGTCCTCATCCCTCTCTAAATCGAGGGGGGAGCTCATGGGTACCCCCACTTTATAGATGAGGACACAGAGCCTAGGAGAGGGGTCACTGGCCGGTAGATATTACATGTGTGCACAGTGGGGACCCTGGGATGGGCTGTCAGAGGTGGCCGTGGGGTGCAGAGAAGTGGGGGATGTGAGGTGAGGTCGCAGGGACCAGCCTGCAGAGGGAAAGGCCAGCAGAGCCGCTCGGTGGGGCTCCCCTCCGCCACGTGGGGATCAAGGCCTCAGAGTCCACCGAAGTGGCTTTGGGGCGGCCGTCCCTCTAGCAGGCTGCCCTCTGCCCTTGGGGACCCCACCTGGCCCCCCCTCCTCAGCGGGCAGCTCACCCCCCACAACCCCTGTGCCTCCCAGCTCGCCTGCCCCACGAGGCCCCGCTACGCCCCTCCTCCCATCGTCACCTGTTCCCACCTTTCCACAAGCACCTTCCCACGGAGTGGGCGGCCCTTCTCTCCTGGGTTGCTGCACGCTCCTGCGGGCCTTCACTGGGAAGGTTCCAGCAGCAGAGCCTGCACCTTCCCCACGCCCTCTCTGGGCACAGTGGAGGCTGTGCGGGGTAGGGTCCGGGAAAAGCGGGGCTCCGGAGCCATGCCCTGTGTGACTTTCATCAGCCCCACCGGCACCAGCCGAGGAGCCCATGCTGGTGGCCGGCCAGGCCTCCCTCGGCCGGCATGCCCTCTTCCGTAAAGGGGGCGGCAGGACCAGGGGCTGGGAAGGAGTGTCGGGAGCACGGAGAGCTGGCCGAGCGCACAGGTTTCCGCTGTCTCCAGCAGGTGCCCAGTGGGGGGGCGGGGTCCAGTGGGAGCTCGCTCCCCGGGGCGCAGACCCCACCTTCCCACCCTGTCGTCACGTGGCCTTGCCTCTGCGCCCCCACGTGGACCACGCAGAGCTCTGGTCTCTCTTCTTCCTCTGATTGGGGCGCTCACCCCGTCGAGGAGGACCCCACTCACCACCTCGTCCCAACTGAATCACCTCCCAAGGCCCCGGCTCCACTGACCATCTCCTGGGGGTCGGGGCCTCAGCATGTGGATTCTGGGGACACCAGCATTCAGTCCCTGATAGGAAGCGAATGCAGCAGTCTGCCGTCCCCCTATCTGTCACCTGCAGGAGGCGGGCTGATGAGCGGCTGAACCCAAGGGGCTGTGCCAGTGCCCCGCCTGTGACAGCCTCCCTTGCCAGTATGCGCGGTGTCCCCACCAGCCAGAGGGCCAGCCGGACACCCCAGCCCAGCCAGGCACCCTCGCATCTGCCACAGGTCATCTCTGAATGCAAAGAACATGCCTCTTTCGGGACCCTAAGGAGCGACGGGAAAGCCAGCCGCTGCAAATTCTGACGGGCCCAGGACAGTCTGACCTGGTTTAGAACCAATAAGGGCTCCCCGCTCCTCTCCCAAGGGAGGCAAACTGGGCCGGCGCCGCCTCCGTGCCCAGTCCTCCCCCACGGCGATGGAGGCGGTGCCCGCGCTGGGTTTCCTTCCAAGATGACGCGCTGGAGGAGGCCCCCGTGCTTCCTCCCAGGCCCCAGGGGTTATGGGGACAGCTCTTCCTCAGCCGACGCAGCAAGCGGGCAGCCCATCGAATTCGCTCTGCAGACTGCAGATCGGCCCACAGTCTGCTGAGCACGGTTGCTGAGAATGGGGCCAATTTCTGAGTGCCAGGGGCATGACCACTCCCCCGAAAGAAGATCGGAGCAGGGAAGCCAGACGCCCGGCCGACGAGGCACATGAGGCCCTGTGTTCTGGCTGTTCGCTCACTTCCAAGTTTGCTTGTCATCAGGGCTTGGGGACAGCGGGGCTGGCCAGCCTCTCGGGTGGGCTGGGCCTGCTTGGACCTCTGCTGATAGCCAGGGTGTGGGGCATAGCCAGGAGGGACACTCAGGGGCTTCTGAACAGACGGCCACTTGTCCCGACCAGTGGGCAGGTGTCTTGCAGAGGCAGGTGGGGCTGGTGGGCACAGCCTTCGTCCCGCTGGAAGGCCACTGTGCCGGTGGCACCGCCGGCCAGGCAGCTTGTCCTCCCCCTGATAGAGGGGGTGCTGGGAGCACGGGCAGGAGGAAGAGATTGGGCTTTCCTGCTCCCCCCAAGTACTTAGAAGGACAAAGAGGACCAGGGCAGCCCCCAGGGAGAGGAGGAGGTGCCAGTGTACAGGGGGGAGGGCAGCGTCGCCCCCTTCCAGGTGCCTTCCCCACCACCCTCCCCATGCCCAGCTTCCAGAATACGCTTGCCCACCCTCACCTGTGCCCTGCTCTTCCCAGGCCCTGGGCCTGGCCCTCCTCGTCTTCGTCCTGCCTCGGGCGACCTCTGCCAGCCAGGGCAGGTGCCTGGGCCCCTCCAGCTTCACGTCCTACCCCTCCTGGCTCAGAAGCTGCACAGAACCCCCAGGCAACCTGGAGCCTGCAGCGCCCCGCTGGAGAGGCCTGGGGGCCGGGAGTCTGCACGTCTAACACGCCCACGGATGCTGCTGCCGCAGGTTCAGGAGCTCACAGGGCTGGGGTGGGCGAGGGGCCTTGGGAGGCAGGGTCCTCCGGTGGCAGGAAGTCACTCTGGGATCTTCTACGTGCTTGCTTGTCAGTCTCACTGTCCCCTTTCACCACCACCCCCACCTCAGGGAGGAGGTGGGCCCCCCTCACACTGGGGAGAACATGGGCCTCCCCCACCACATTTCAGGGCTACAGCAGCCCTGAGGCTGTGAGGAGCAACTGGGGCCGGCTCCCCAGGTGCCCGGCCCCCGGCACAAGGCTCGGTCTTCACTGCACGCCCCACAGGTCTGCTCTGTGGTCCAGGCATCAGGACCTGGATCTGGTGGCACCTGGCCTGACTGCTTCCAGAAGAGCCTTTGGGGGCCAGTGGGGCAGCACCCCACGGGGCCGGGTCTGGGCCTGCCACCAGCTTCCCGAGCAGCTTGCACACAGCGTCCCTTCCCAGTGGCACGCTGCCTGGGGGCTCAGTGTGCCGTGACCTTTGTAGAGCTGAAGAACAGAGAACCTGTAGGTGCCGTGCGCCCGCGTGCCTGGGCTGCCTGGGGCGTGAGCGTCGCGTGTTGGCCCTGCGGCTGCTGCCTCGGCGGGGCCCCCCTCTGGGCCCCCCGCTGCCCAGGTTCTGGTTCAGCAGTGCTGGGTGAGTAAGGCCCCAGAGTGGGGGTGAAGTGAAGCACCCCGTAGCCCAGACCACGAGCAGTGGAGCTGCCCGACCCTGCTTTCCAGGAGCTCTCGAGGAGTTCCTCTGCCACCTGCGGGCATGTGGTACCACACCGTGGACGGTGCCCCCAGCCGAGGCTCACGCCCTCTGACGGAGCATCAGCCTCCCTGGAGGTGGATATCAGTTTCAGGGACCCAGGAGCGAGATCCGAGCTGAGGATGGGCATCAGGGAGAGGTTCAAGATGGGCTGAGAAGCTCTGGTCCTGAGTGAGGGGCCCTCGGGAGGGCGAGGGCCCTGGACGCCCGGCAGTGAGCAGGTGGGGAGTGAAGGAGCCAGCAGCAGGCACGGAAACAGAGTGAGTCAGGCGGCGGCGGGCGGCTCCAGAGCCAGGTGGGAGGAAGGAGCCAGCCAGCCTGAGGAGGGACCAGACAGGGGTCTTCTAAAAGGGTAGCCCCTGAGGAGGTCACCTGGAAGGGCAAGGCACTGCAGCCAAGGGTGGAGCTCCAGGAACAGGGTGCTGAGGATGCTGAGGGACCCGCAAGTGAGCCAGTGAGGGGCCAGCTCGGGTGTCCCCTCCCCAGGACCCCACTCCCCAGCCGATCGCCCCTCCCACCCTGCACCAGGCTCCCCACCCCAGGCAGAGAGTGCCATCAGACACGCCTGCAGGGGAGCAGGAGAGGGCTGCGGACCTGACCCTTTCCCTGGGCTCCCGGGGGCCACTGCAGGCCCCGGGCAGGGGCAGGGAGGAGGCTGGAAGAGGGCCAGGCTCTCCAGTTCTGGTGTCAGGCCTGCCTGCACTCACCACCTGAGCTCTCCCGGAGGGCTGGCGTCCTCGAGGGTCGGAGTCAGTCGGGGGTTCATCAGCTTGAAGAAGGGGCCCAGGGGGTGGAAGTGGGTCTGTGTACACACAGGCAGGTGCCTGCCTGCGTGCTCGTGTATGTGTGTGGTGCCTGAGTGTGCGCATGTGGTACATGTGTGTGCACCGTTGTGTGTGCGTGTGGCAGTGCGTGAGTGTGCGCTATGTGCCCGTGTGCGTGCACGTGGGTGCATGTTTCAGGGGGCATCAGCTAGAAAAACGCTTCTTCCCACCTGCCCCCACTTGTCCCGGTTTTCTGCGAGGCGTGGCACCCTCAGGGGAGGGGCAGTTTGGTTCTGACTGCAAGGAGTGGGGGCCGTGGGGGCGGTGGGGCGGGGGTACTTGGCCAATGGCCGTCCGAGGTGAGCCTGGGACACCAGCCTGGGTTCACAGAGCTGAAACGGCAAGGGCACCCCAGGGCCCAGAGCGAGGCCGTAGGTGCGGGCCAGGCATGGGGCTCCTCCCCACGGCTAGGAGGCTGAGATGGTGGGTGGAAGTGGGCTGCTGGGGCCTAGTGCCCATCAGGGGGACGGTGGACTCCCCTGGGGTGACAGGGAGGGAGTGAGAAGGGCTGTCCAGCAGGATGCCGGCTGCCTGCCCTGGTTCTGAGGACCCCGGGGCCATTGATGGGCCCCGGCAGGAGGGTTGCTCCTGTGCTGTGTGCAGCTGGGGCTCCGGGGCCCAGCACCTGGGGGCGCCCCGCGAGGCAGCTCTGTGCAGGTGTGGGGGCTAATTGCCGCTGTCAGGCGGCTTCCTCACCAGCCTTCGCACAGCTTAAAAATAGCACAGAGTGAGTCACCTGATCTGCCTGCCGCTGTGGCGGGTGGTCCCGGTGAGTCCTTGAGTGTGGGGCAGGTGGGCTGCCCACAGAGGGACCCCCAAAATCCGGCACCCTCCCGGGGCAGCTGGCCACAGTGGAGTATCCCCACCTCCTGTCCCTTTCCCGTGGCCTGGGGCCAGCAGTGGAGGGGGAAGCGCGTGGCCCCAGCTTCCCAGAGGTGCCAGGACGCCTCCTGAGGGCCAGCGGGCTGCGCGCCCCTGCGCTTCCTGAGGCAGCCACTCTGCACACGAGGTTCACGCGTGATGCGGGGTGGGGGTCGGCGAGGCAGACAAGTCCAAGGACAGGTGCAGGGTCCCCTTTTCCACCCATACGATGGTCAAACGCCACACAAAACTTGATGCTAGAATGTGAATGTTCCCCCAAATTCTTGTGGTGAGGCCCCACCCCCCAGGTGACGGTGTGGGGGTGCTCAGGCCATGAGGGCGGGGCCCCTACAGGTGGAATTAGTGCCCCCACGAGAGAGACCCCGCAGAGCTCCCCGGCCCCTCCCACCAAGAGGGCAGAGCGAGAGGCCCACAGTCTACCGCCAGGGAGAGGGTGCCCACCGGAACTGGCCCCCGATGGCGGACTCCCAGCTTCCAGGACCGTGAGTGATTGGTGTCTGTTGTCGGGAGCCCCAGCCGGTGGCCCTTGCTCCAGCCGTGGGACGGACGACTGAGCCGCCGCCAACCCCACGCGGAATGAGAGCAAAGGCCGGCCCACGTGCCTCTGGGAGCAGCACAGACTTTGGGGAAAGAAGTTGGCAAAATGTATTTTAAAACCTCAGCATTTGCTCTCCCTTCTAGCCCAGCACTCCCACTTGTTCCCACACGTAGGGTTCTGCCAGAGAACTTGACCACAGGTGGAGGCCGAGTGAGCCACGAGGGCCCCCGTTCACGGAAGCCCCCCCACCCCAGGGGCAGCACCATGCCAGGAGCCCTGAGATTGTTCAGAGGCGCCAACCTGCACACCGCCTGGCTCACAGCAGGCCTCTGCTGCCCGCCAGCCCCGCCGGCCGTCGGTCACCCTGTCCCTGTGCACTGGCGCGGCCCTGCTTTCACCTCCCAGAGGTCAGGTTGCTGGGGGTGTCCCGCCACCGAGAGGGGTTGGGCAGGCAAAGTCCGTCCACAGGGGTTCACCCAGACACACCAGGTGCCACCCTTCTCTGCAGAAGGGAACCAGAGGGCTGCATCCTTCCTGTAAAGCAGACCTCAGGGGCGTGAGCAAGCCCAAGGGTAGCTATCTACTCAGCCGGGGCAGTCAGGGCCCATGGTGGGGGGCGTCTGAGAGCCCCCAGGTGCCACAAGGGGCAGTGGGCATTAGTGGGCTCCGGTCCAAAATCGGGCAGCGTCCCGTGTGGAGATGCGCACTTGGGAGATCAGGACGGACCGACAGCGTTTAAACCCTAAGGGTGGGGTGTAGACCTCCCCAGGACGGGGGTGGGGGCAGAGGGTGTCATCAGAGGGGGACCGAGGAGACATTGAGGGGACATTGAGGGGAAGCAGGAGACGGGGAGTCAGGGACTGCGAGAGCCACCCGTGGGGGCACCTGGGAGACAACAGAAAGTGTGTTTGGGGGCATCTAAGCAGAGTGAAGGTCAGGCGCCCTGTGGACCAGAGCTGACCGCCGGCCACACCCAGACAGGGACAGCTCAGTACTGCTGCCCATGGGCTTCCGCGGGCGCCCAGGGCCCACAGAGCCATCACCCTGGATCGCACCGCCCAGAGGCAGGGCAGACGCAGAGGGGGCTGGGCTTGCATTTCTCATCCCTTTGGTGACCTTCAGGGGAATGGCTCATTTCCGTCAGAAGCATCGGTGCCGGGAGTCAAGGCAACGGTGAGTGAGTCGTCCTTGGGCAGGTTCTCGGTCTGGCAGTCCTGGTAGATCTGCCCCCCACCCCGCCTCTCCTCCCCCAGTTGCTCTCCTTGCCATCCCCTTGCAGCACTGGTATGTGGCTGCCCCAGGGCCTTTGCACAGGCCAGCCCCTCGGTTTGGAACTCCCCTGTGATGTCATCGTAGGTCACACTGCCACTCACCCGTCCTCTGCTCCAGTGACGCTGTATGGGGAAGGGACCTTCCCAGACACCAGGTGGAGAATAACCCCCCCCCACACGTGCTCTGCCACAGAGTCCCCTCGGCATGCGGCATGCACGCACACGCGTGTGGGCCACTGGAGCTGCAGCTGCGGGGACAGGCCGGCGGAGGACACGCAGCCCCTGGTGCGGGCTCAGGGCACACTGTGGACGGGCCCTGCCTGCCCCTCCTCCCCTCGGGTGCATCCCGGGGGGCTCCCCGTCTGACCCCTCGGTGGGTGCTGGAGACCAATGACTTGAGTGACATCTAATTCCACGTTCGAAATTTGCCCCAAGGATAAGTCTCCAGAGTCCCAAAACGGTCAGGGAAACTCACTCTCCAGGACCAGAGTCAAGGTAAACCGACAAGCACGGGTCACCCGGCCCGGAAAACGTGGACACAGGCGTGCTCGTGTGACGCGTTAAAGCACCCCCAAAGCTCTGGGGAGGCCAGAGTCCTGCCCCTCGGGCGGCGCACGGCCTGTGCCGCCTGAATCCGCCCTGAGTGTCAGCCTCTGGAAACCAGCGGGGAAGCCCTGCTGATTCTCTCTAAAAACACGTCCTTTCTTTCTCTGATTCACTACGATTCCACCGTGCAACAGGGCCTCCCACCGGGAGCCCTGATCAGCACCAGAAGCAGTCTCCTTCCACTTCCCTCCAACTTTTGAAGACTCGTTGGTCTCCGGGGGGCAGCTAAGGAGGTGAGGGGTCAATCCGATTAGCTGGTCATCTCCCTGTGCCCGGGACGGAGTGCCCGGCTGGCACGGTCTCCACCGGAGCAAGGATTGGCCACTCTGGCAGCACCAGAGCCTGCTCGGCATCTCCCACAGCCGCATTTGCTCTCTAAGTAGCCTGGGGCTGCAGTCTGTTCCCCGCTGAAAAATAGTTAACTGAACGAGACATTTGTTTGAATTGGGGAGCGGTGATTCAAACCCTGGGAGAGAAAGTATTTTGAATTTTTAAATTATGGAATATGGTTTTTTTTTTCTCTTTTTTTTCTCTGGTATTTTTGAGATGGGTGACAGGAGAATCAGTGAATTGTTTAAAACCTGAAATTGTTTTTAAAAATATATCATGTACGTGTGACAAATTGCTTTGTCCCTAGTTGCATCGGGTTTTGCTTGGGGGACGTTTTCGGAAGCATGAACCTGGGGGTCGCCCACTCACTCATTAGCGCCGCCCTGCTGGCAGAGGGAGGGGCCCTGGCCCCAGCACAGCCTCCCACTCTCCTCGGGCTCCTGAAACCTTGGCGGGGGGCCTGTGTAGGTGGGGGCCAGCTGGTTTCCCAGGGTTCCCAGGAGATGCGTGGCAACTGCCCTAGAGTCTGCTCAGTGGGGAATGATCTGGGGGTGTAAACGGGAGCAGCTGCTAGGGTGAGGTGACTAAAGGGGAATTTAATCTTTGGTTACATCAATAGGAGCAGAGTGTCTGAGAACAAGGAGGTGACAGGCCAGCTGCCTCCCGGGTGGGCTGTGGTGGGTCGTGGGTCCCTTTGGCCAACGAGAGTGGGTTGGTTAGCTGTGACAGGGCCCCTTGGAGGAGCGCCTGTGGGCTCCGGAGCTGTCTCACCAAGGGGGAAGCCGCAGGGAACCGGCCGCTATTGCACACCTCCGAAGCGCTGCTGTCGCGGGGCACAGGGAATGGGCTCTGGGTGGCCCCAAGGGCAGAGCCAGGGCCGCTGGGGGCATTTCGGTTACTCGCTGCTGTGTAACAGAGCACCCCAAAGTTTACTGGCTCAAAACCTCAGCTTCTCATTATCTCCCAGGGTTCTGAGGGTGGGGTCAGGTCGGCGACAAAGCTCGGTGGACACGTGTTTCTGTGAGCAGTTCATAAAACCATCCATCCCTCCTGCAAGGGGACCCTCAGGGAGCTCGGCCCCTGGAGGTCTGCCTCACGCGGTCCCACTGCCTTTAGTCACCGCCCAGACCCAGTCACCGCGGCAGGGAACATCCTCCCGTGGCCTCCGGCTGGGGCCAGCCCAGAGCCCCGCCGCCCATGGAAGCGAAACGGATTTGTCTTGAGATGAGAGACGCTAGACGCCCGAGCCCCTGATGCTGACCTGGCCCAAGCCGGGGATTCACTGGACACATAACCTGTAAACCGTCCCGACAAGGCAGCTGCCTAAGCCCCGAAGCTGAGCAGGGCGGGCGGCACGATCAGGGAGCATCTCCCAACCAGGAGCTCCAAATCCAATTTCCACCCTATCTTTCTGTGAGCAGCTGCACCAAATTCACAGATCCAATTAGCCGCTGCCGGAGCCACCGGCCAAGGGCAAGGGCACCAGCCAGACCTCCAAGAGTCCAGTGGCCTGGGGCTCTGGGCGGCTCCCGGAGGTGGGAACTGGCCCAGCACCCTCCGGCTGTGGCCACCTGCCTCAGTGAGCATCCGGGAGGTGTAACCCCCTCCCCACCCTGTCTCCCAGAGGCACCCCATGCCCACAGTGTCCCCCAATCCATCTGCTGCTCCTGGTTGCCACCATGAACACGGGCTTGCCCAGCCCTCCACCCTGGGTTCTGGAGAGCGCCTTCCCCTCTGTTCCAGGGCTCAGCTACCCACACCCCCACCGCCCGGTTTCCAGAACCCCGCCCTTCCTCCCTCCCTCCCTCCAGGCTGGGGAGGCCGCTCCCCGGAGGTTGCCAGAGCCCCCACCCGGCTCCTCTGTCCCTGTCCATCCCATGCAGAGCGCAGCTGCTGCTCTGAGGACCGTCCACGCTTCTCCAAGGCCGGCGCTGCCCCAAGCACTCCGGCCAGCCTGGGTCCCTGGAGGTAGGAAAGGCCCCTCCGTGGGTGGGGCGTGGCCCTACCTCACAGGATGCAGTCCCAGTCAAAGTTAATCAGTGGGTCACAGGGGCCACGCACACGTGTCCGAGGTCACACGCTTGGGGCAACGGTCCCCTGGAAAGCAGACGGTGCCTTAGCATGCTAAAGGCTCTGAGAAGCCTGCTAACTAAAAATGGCAGTTTCCTCCGCCTCACCCAGAATTCCTCCACGTCGCCGAGCGCCGCTCATCCGCGAGTCTGTCGGCCGCCCACAGAGGGCCAGTCTGTGGGGCGCAGGCTAGGAAGTTAGGCCCAGACAGCTGTCTGCCCCCGGGGGACCCACCTCGCAAACGGAGGTGGACACCTTGTCAGATAGAAAGTAGCGCGTGCTTTCGAGTAGCCGACGGTGCCGGGCACAATGCCCAGTGCCCCGCCCCGCCCCGCTGTGACCGTCCCCGGTTCCCTGCTGAGAAGGCTGTGTTGCGGGGAAGCCTGGCACCGCAGTCAGCTGAGGCCAAGCCAGGCCGAGTTACAAGCTGTCTCCGCTCCCTGCCCCAGCTGCAGGGCCGGCCTCCAGGCGCCTGTTCCCAGGGTGGGGGCTGGCGTGTGGGGCCATGGCTGAGGGAACGAGCCCCACAGAGAACCTGGAGCTGTGTTCCCAAGTGGGACGCGCCCCTTCCACCCTTCCGCTGCCCACAGGAAGCTGCGTTTGGCAGTGGGGGGCAGGATGCCTGGGTACAAGGACGTGGGCAGCCGCGCAGGGATCCGAGCGCTGGGCGTCTGGCCCCTCTCGGGAGGTTCTGCTGTTCCTCCTCACAGCTAGACAGCCCCGGTGAGTCGCGCTCTGCCTCTCCGCCCCAGAAGGGGGCCAGCCTCAGGCACACTCTTCCTCCGTGGGCTCTGCCACGTGTCCCATTTACACACTTGCTTCCAATCAGAATGCCCCCCGCCCCGATCCCTCCCAGTGGCTGAATCCACCCCGTGGCAAGCCGGCCACCATCGGCAGTGCACATCTGACCCCTTCTCCCCCATCCTGAGGGACCACTCGTCCCTCCGGAGAAAGACACAGCTCCTAACGTGTCCCTGGATGCCCGTGCAGTGTGGCTCAGCCCCGCCCACTGCCTTGCCTACGGGGCACGACCAGCTGTGTGCCTGTGGGGCCCACGTACACTGGCCTCTGCCCACTCCTCCTTCTACCTTCCCCAGGCATGTCTCCAGGTCCAGGGGGAGCTCCCTGGGCTGCCTGCTCACGCTTCTCCAACCTCTTAGGGCTCACAGAGGGCCTCCTGGAGGTGGTGTCAGGAGCCTGGGCAGAGGCAAGGGAGGAGCCAGCGCTGAGCAGGTGGGGAGGCAGAGGAGCCCAGGTGTGTAACTCTGGGGTGTGAGGCCTCCCACATCCTCAGGCCTCCAGCACCCACAGGGGCCCAGGCCTCAGGGGAGGTTCTGGCGGGGCTACCCACCACCTGGCCTCGCCACACAGCCCATCGGGCCCTGCTTTCCCCACCGTGCTCCACGTGTCTGTCGCGTCTGCCCCCCGGGGCGCTGTGGCTCCCCAGGGCACAGAACCACACTGGCTCCCACTTCCAGCATGGCCTGGAGCATCATGGGATACCAGCCACCCGAGTCCACGGGGACCCACACTCCCGTAGGGAAGCCCGAGGCAGGAGGCTAGGGCAGGGCCCAGTGAGGCCAGGAATTGAGCCCAGCCCCTCCCCTTCTCCAGCCTCAGTTTCCCCATCTGGAAGTGCTGCTGGAGACCTTCTAGCGGGAAAGCTGAAGCCTTGAAGCCATAAGCAGCTCACAGAGAGAGCCTGCTCATGGGCACAGCCTTTGGAATCCGTGCCCGAGGGAGGCCCACCCCTCGGCAGCCTGGGGTCTGCCTCAGCTCCGTGCGTCCCAGATGGGGCGGGCGCCTGTTCAGAGGGGCTTCCCAGCACCTCCAGACTCGGCCTCAGCTCCAAACCAGAGCCCAAACTGAACTGACACTTGGAAGCTTTGCTAGAAATCTCAAAGGTTAGCTGTTCTCATGTTTCCAGAATTTATTGATTTTGTCTGGGCTGGAAAAGCCACAGAAAGGCTCTCACGGCTCCTTTCTGCGGCTGGATCCAGGGAGCCGAGAGCAGGCAGTGCCGCCCTGGACCCGCTTCTGGGCTGTGCCACTGGCTGTCCGGCCGCCTGCCCCAACCCCACTGTTCTCAGCCCCACACCCTGTCCACGCACACCAGGTCCTCAGATGCCCGCACCCGTGCCCGTGAGCCCCCACACCTCGTGGAGGAGGGTACCTGTGCTCACTGCCTGACCACCTGTGGAGCTGCTGGGGGTGCACACAGCAAGCACAGGCAGAGGACGGCTGCCTGGGCTCCTGGCCCCTGGAATGGGGGGCCTCAGGACCCCAGCTCCACCGAGAAGGGGAATGTAGACGAAGATGGGGGAGGCCAAGGAGGAGAGCTCGGATGGGTTGGAGTTCCCACGTCTCGGCTGGAGCAGCAACCCTGGACTCCCTGCCTGCCCTGTGAAGTGGGGGCCCCCATTCCCACTCTTACAAAGTGCTGCTCTGGGTCCCTTGGGGCCACCACATAAGAAACACCAGCCATGAGCCACAAGGGGCTCAGCACGTGGGGTACCCCCGTGTTCCCACCCCCACCTCCCATCTTAAAACTCTCCTCCTTGGCTCAAAGCCACAAGAAACATGTTTTGTGCTGCCTTAGAGGGGTCAGAATCACCAAGACAGGGGTTGCCTGGCGGGGGCCGGGGCCAGGGGTCACTGCTCAGTGAGGACAGGCCGTAGTTTTGTGGGATGTGAAGAGACGGGATGGGCGGCGTGGCAGCTGCACAGCTGTGTGAGTGTTTAATGTCAGCGGGCTGGACACGTGGGGGTGGTTACGCTGGTAAATCTTATGTTATGTGCCTTTTACCTCATTTTGAAAAAGGGGGGGGGGGGCGGAGAGAAGCCCTGTGCTGGCAGGTGTGGGTCCTCTGGACACTGAGAGGCAAGTGTGAGGCTTCAAGTCACTGTCACCAGCCTGTCCCCGGGCCTCCTTCCTGGGGTTTACAAGAAAGCAGTTTAAACCCGATAGGATGACAGGTTTACACTCTGCAGGCGGAATTGGTGGGGACTCCTCCTCACGGCCCCCCGGGGAAGGAGTAGCCGAGTCTGAGCCTCGGGGACGACCGGGGACGGTGCCACAGGACAGCTTACTCCGGGAGTCTTTCCTCTGTCGGTGCGGGACGCTGGGTCAGAAGCCCCGCAGGCCTCTCAGAAGCTGGGACCCTAGGAGCTGGTGTTAGCCCCGCGGGGCCTCACTGCATGGAGGCCTGGGGGTCCCCAGACTGGGGACAGACAGCACAGGCCTCAACAGGCTGTGTGACAGGGAGCCCAGCCTCCAGCAGCCTCAGCCCCACCCCAGGGCCCAGCAAGAACACAGGCCCAGCGGGGCAGAGAGATAAGAGTGGGGAGCTACCTGCATGTGGGACCTGACCTGGGACCCCTTCCTGGGGCTGCTGAGCTAGGAGGGCATCACGCCCCCTTGGGGGGCTCTCAGGGGAAGGCAAGCAAGCAGAGAGGGGGCGAGGGAGACAGGCTTGGTGACATCCTCTCCTGGTCCAGGTGTGTCACCCACACCCACAGCTCCCTGTCTTAGGCTGCAGCAGGCTGAGATGCGGCTCACACGGAAACCTTCCTTTCAGCCAGCGGCCAGCTCTGGGCTCCCTGCCCCGTGCTCTCCCGGGGGCCTGTGCCCAGAGAAGCCCCAGGCGCCCCAGGAAAGTGCATCAGCTCAGACCCCACCCCGCAGCAGCGCGCAGCTCCAGGATGTGGCTCTGGGGACAGCCGCTTCCTCCCTGCAGTGGCCTCCTGGGCCGCCAAGTTGCCAGCCCTGCCAAGGGACAGAGAATCGTGTACCTGCTTCTTCGGGAGGGCTATCCTCGGCTCACCACGAGGGGCAGGAGTCCGATGCCCCTCACCTGGGAGCACGGGCCCTGGGATCCGGGCTCAAACCCAGCTTCAGCAACAACCAGCCCTGGGGACACCGACTGGCCTCTTCAGGGCCTGTGGAAGGGCTGTGATGAGGCGCTGCTGGCCTGTGGGAGGCGCTAAAACAACGCAGCCGTTGGAGAGATCCTCTCAGCGAGGTAAAAGGAGGTGCAGAGAGGTGGCAGCAGGACCTGAGCCCTGTCCCCGAGGACAGGCCATCCCATGCCCGTCTTGCAGGCTCCTGGCACCTGCCCACGGCCGTTCGGGGTGGGGACCTGCAAGAGTCCGGCCCTCATGCTGCCCTCAGCCGCTGGGCGTCAGTGCGGCCATGCTGTGCTCAGCTTTCCAGGAGTGGAAGGGTCTGTCTTCCCCCGGCTCCTGGCGCGGCCTGGCCACCGAGGCTCCCGCTCACTGATGGGAGATAAGGGCACCCAGCTCTTGCTGGAGCCCTGCGAACTGGCTGGTAGCTTTCCATCAGTACAGCCAACGACTAATGTTGCAGGAAGATCCCTCAGGCTGGAAGATCCCTCTCTGGCCAGTGGCGCCTTTCCAGAACCCTCTGGATCCAGCTCAGGAGCCAGCCCCTCCCACCATCTGCGAACCCTGGTGGCCGGTCAGCCAGTCACCTCCACAAAGTGTTTATTGAGCCTCTGAGACTCACTCTTGCCTTGGGCGCCGCACTTCACAGTTTACAGATCACCCCACACCCACCGCCGCTCCCTGTGGGGTGCGCGCCCGCCCCCCACGTACAGATGGAGACGGTAGCCGGCGCCCGGGGGGCACATGGGAACGTCCTGTACTTTCTGCTCGATTGTGCTGTGAACCCGGAGCAGCTCTAAAATTTAAAGTCTGTTTTAAAACGTCACGTAAATGGAACCATGGAGCACATGGCCTTTCAGAGTGCGGCTCCGTGCGCGTTCGCAGCGCTTCAGAGCTCTGTCCGCGTCGCGGGCTCCGGAGCGCGCCCTGCTGAGCGGTTTTCCCCGCAGTGGATCTGACGCAGCTCCTTTCCCCACTTTCCAGGTGGCGGCGGACTTCGGGGCTGTTTGCAGGTGTTCTGGCTGTCATGAATGAAGGTGTGATAAACACTAAAACCAAACGTCCCACGTGGGGCGGGACCACCGAGGGAGCGAGGAGAGGGACCACAGCCTGCGGACTGTGCACTTGCCTCGGTCCTGCGCGCTGGGACCGGCATCTCTTAGACGCCCCATGCCCGGGGCCGAGGAATTCCCGAGCCTCTGCCCATCAGCCCAGAACATGGGCGTGGCCCTCCCTGCCCTGCGGCTCCAGCTGCGAGTCCGGGGCGCTGCATGAGAGCTCCAAGCCCCCCAACCCCGAAGGGTTGGGATGTGGACTGACAGCAGCCGCTGACGGAGTCCAACCAACAGCCCCTGAGGGCTGACCCCATGAGATGGGGACCGGACAGTTCACAGGCTACAACTGGGGAAACTGAGGCAGGAGAAGGCGGGACTGGCCCACGTCAGTCACATGACCACGCATGGCATGGGAAAGTGGATTGGGGTCTGCTGCAGGTGAACTGTGTCCCCCAAGTTCCACGGTTTGAAACCCTAACCCTAGGGCCATGTTGGGAAGCAGGTCTAAGGGACGCAAGTCATGGCGGGGTCACTAGAGGGTCCTAGTCCAATCCCACTGGTGTCCCTGTGAGAAGAGGGGATTAAGACATAGACACTCCCAGAGAAGGACCGGAAAGGCAGCCATTACAGCGCCAGGGAGAAAGGCCTCAGGAGGAGCTGGCCCTGCCCCCGCCATGACCTTGGACTTTAGCCTCCAGGACTGCGAGGAGACGGGTTTCTGCGTGTAAGTCCGGGGTCTGAGGTACTGCTAGGGCGGCCCAGGACACTGACCAGCACTAAGCCCGGGCACGTGGGGCCAGCTGCTCCGTGGACAGGTGAGCCTGGGTCCCCAGCCATCAGCTGCCACCGCCCTCTACCGTGACATTTGCTCCTGTGGTTCCTCGGGCACTGCGTGTCCCCCACACAACTGCAGCTCCGAGGGGACAGGAGTGCGTGTCTCTCTGTCGCTGACTAGGCGTCAGGTGGGCTGTGGATGCTCAATGGACGGTTTTTAAAGAAATGGCCACCAATGCGTCTTATTTTTCCATAGTGACAATCGTAACTACAGGAGGGCAGCAACTTCCTGCAGGGTCTTGTCAAGGTGATATGGCGGGGGCCCCGCCCACAACATCCACGCTTGCGTGTCCCCATCTCTGACACCCCGGTGACCCAGCTCAGGGCTTTCTCAGGCCTCCCTGGCCACCCTGGCCACTGTCCACTCCCCCGGGTCAGCTGCCCGGCATGTGAGTCCTGCTGACATCCCAGCCGGCCCCTCCCAGGTTCTGACCCCTCGGGTGTCCCGGTGGCTGGGGCCCCGGTGGCTTTGTGGGGACAGCCATGGGCTCCGTGCCCCCTCCCCAGACCAGGGCCCCCCCACACACACGTTTAAACAAAGTCAGGAAGAAGAGACAGGGCACATGTGGCCAGCTTTCTGCGAGTCCCGAAAGTGCCCCTGGAAGTTTCTCCCGACATCTAGGGCCAGACACGCAGATGCAAGAGGCGGATTTCCTCTTCAGGCAACGGGAACCCCCGAAAAAGTTGGGGCGTATGAGGCCTGGGTTGTTTCGGGAAGTGGGGCGCTCCATCACTGGAGGTGTGTAAGAGGGAGGGTGTGGGCGGCCCAGGGCTGGGATGGGGGGCCCGTGGGTTCCCCCAGCCTGAAGCCTGATCTACTTACAACAAACCCCTCGACCCCCTGCTGGCCTCGTGCTCCCAATGTGGGGGGCATAGGGCACAGTCAGGCAGCCAGCCCTCCAAGCCCCCCATGATGCCCCTGTGCTCTTCTGGTTAATGGGGAGCCAGTGCTAGGAGCCGGGGAGGGACGTGGCCTTGACTCTGTTCCTGAGTGGATGGGTGGCCTTAGAAATGTGCTCGAGCCTCAGTCTCCCCACCAGAAAGTGGGTCCCGGTGGCCTGTGGGTGCTTTGAGTACAGCAGCAGCACTCTCCTCCTGAGGGCAGAGAAGAGGGGGCCCTGGGAGCACTAACCCCCTGGGGGTCCCCAGACCTGAGAGGGTGACAAGGTCAGCTCTGTTTGATGAAAAGGAGCCCCTGTCACACGGCTCTGTGCAGGTGCCCGGAGTCACTCTCCTGCACCCCCATCTGAGCGGAGGCACCCCGAGGGCAGGGCTGAGCCTGGTTCTCCCAACATTCACTAAGTGCCTACTACGTGCCAGCTTCTGTGTGGGGCCTGGGGCGAGATAAAGCAGGGTAGACTCGAGCCGCCTTGAACGAGGCCAGAGGGCCAGCTGAACACCCCCTCCTGTCCCTGGCGTAGGGCCAGAGCGCCTGGCTGGACACGGCTGTCCAGAGCCCCTCCCCCCTGCCACGGGGCTGGTCCCACCGCTGGAGAGGAGGCCTGCCAACCTGTTGCCCCGACCCTATGCCCAGGGCCCTGGAAGCCCCTCGACTCCCCCTATGGCCAATGCCCCAGAGCCCAACAGCCACCCCCAGGTTGCCCGAGGGCCTGGCGCTGGGCCCAGGTCTGCCCCCCACCTCAGGGAAACACCCAGGAGAGCTCTCGAACCCCTGCATTTACAATTGGCCTGAGGGTCTCCAGGGTCCACAGAAGTCGTGTGAGGGTGGGTACTGCTGCATCTCCCCACTTTCCAGAGAAGATAACTGAGCACTCAGCCTCAGCAACCTGGCAAACCTATCCGTGCCGGGGGGCAAAGGGGTCCTGTGAGGCCATTCCCCCATTCTCTTAAGGGGTGTCAGTGGGCCCGGGCCCTGTGGCAGGCAGCCCTGAGTGCCCCAGGCAGCTCCAGCCAGTGGTCGATTCCCGTGCCCTCCGGGCACACATGGAATGCTGCATCGACTCAGCGTTTGCAGGCCACCCTCGGCCGGACAGCTCACCCTCCTGGGCAGCGAGGACCCGGGAGGTGCGCAGGGGGCTGCCGGGGACTGCCGGCCCACCAGCCAGGGGGCGATGCCCGACGCGAGACTATTGCTCTGGTGTTTTTCCTCCTGCTTGAGTCCTTGTGGAAGGAAGCAGCCCCAGCAACCCCGTTCTGAGTAACGGCTTCATTGGGGCCAATTAAAAGAGGACTGATTTTGCCTTCAATTCAATTTGCCACGGCAGCACACTCAAGGAAGTGGGTAACTGAATTATTTTTCACCTCGAACATCTTGGCATTTTATACCCTGGGCGGGGCGGTCTGCAGAAAGCAGCTTCGCTATGGGAACCGTTTCTAGAAAGACCTAAGGAAGATGAAGCCAGCCCCTGCTTTGCATCACTTTTAACTCGGCAGCCGAGGGTCTGGAGTTCAATGACACCAAACGTAAGGATACCACGTAAGGGACGCGTGACTCCAGGGCTGTGTCTGGTCTCCTTGGTGTACCGGTGCATCTGGGGGGGGGGGGGGGTCTCATGGGAGGCGAGAGCAGAGGCAAGCGAGCCGGACCGACCCAGAGCTTGGCTAGGCGTCGGGGAGGTCACATCCATGTCCCAGGCTTTATTTTCTGTCCATAAAATGAGGCCGGCCGACGTTGACAGCAAGAGCTTGTCCAGGATTCAGGGCAGCGGCCAGCAGACGCAAACCACCCGGCACACAGCTCTGAGGCGGTGCCTCTGCTCCTCATTCCCTCCCTGGAGCTCGGTTTTCTCATCTGTGAAGCGGGAGCGCTCAGGCCCACGAGGCAGAATCGCGAGAGGCAAAGGCACAGAGCACTGGCCCAAAGCGGGCACACAGAGGGCCTGCAGTGAACATGAGCTGCTGGGCGCAATCACATCTGTCACCGTCGTCCTTCTGACCCCCAACCTGGGACTCTAGTGAAAGGGACAGGGGTGACTGAATGAACCCCCACCCGGCTGCCCCTCCCCACCCCCAGAGCTGTGGGAGGAGCCCCGCCCACCTCCGAAGGCTGCGTGCCGGTCCTTCTGGTTTGTAGGCGCTGTGGGTCAGCGAAGGGCTGGTTAAACGGGGTTGGAGGTGGTGGGGGACCCTCCCACCGAGGCCAGAGCAGGAGGCTGCAGCATCCGACAGCCTTCCCTGCACGTGCCGTGGAGAATCCCGAGGCCCAGGAGCTGCACAGCTTCTCCCCAAGGGGCTGAGAGCCGGGGTGGGCATCTATGTCAGGCCCCCTGCAGGGCCTGGGACGTGTCCCGGCACAGTGTGCCCACCCTGGGTGGCTCGGGGAGGCCCGCCCTGCCTGGCCACCTGGCCAGGATGACAGGCATTCTTAGTCTCCTGGTCCCCACCTCGCCCCACGATGGGCCCCCTGCACTGGGAACCGCAGGGCTGTGGGCTCCGAGGGTTCTCTGTAGATGGAGCCGGTCTGAGTCCTGGGAGGCACACGAGAGGTGCCCAGGTAAGACCCAAAGGTGTCCCCGGCAGGGGGCAAAGCCTGGATTAACAAAGGCAGGGGTGAGGGCATGGATGGGGAGGGGCACGCAAGGAGGGAGGAGCTCCATGGGCGTGGCCGGTGGCAGGGAGCTGGGGGTCTGCGGCAGCAGCTATGCAGCCCAAAGGCTTGTTCTGGCACCAGGGTTTGGGGACCACACGCAGCAGGGCCACGTGACCTTAGTCCCCAGGACTGTCATGCCCCACAGCCGTCCTGGCCCCCAGCTGGGTCCTGGCCCAGGGAGGGCAGGCCCAGGGTGAGAGTGGAGTAGATAAGAAAGGGCCCCATGTGGTGCAGCTAGGGATGGAGGCTGGACCTGGGGTCTGGGCCTGGGGACTGTGTGAATGCTCCAGGGTACTCTGCAGTCCCCAAGACTGGAGACAGGGCTCCCCATGTCACGGAGGCCTGTGGAATGCACCTGGCACAGGCCCGGTGGTCTTTCAGGTGGGCTCAGTGCTGGCCCACTGGATCCAGCATCTGCAGTCAACTTGGCAGCAGAGTGTGGGTGCAGATCCTGTTTCCCTTTTCCCCACCGCTGCCAGGGAGCTCAGGTACATTTTGTGCTCAGCCACAAGAGAGAACACATTTAAACCAGGTTTTCTGGGCCAGCGCCAGCCCCCACCCCTGCACAGAGAGCCCCTGTGTCAATGCAGTGATCACACTGTCCCCGAGGCTCTAATTGGGAGCAGCCGCAGAGCCCTCGGCAAGAAAGCAGCACATTCATGGTCCCCAGCACTTTCTTTGGGCCCAGGGTTGGCAGCCGACTCTGCTCCCAGGTAGCTTTCAGGGGCACAGTGGTGTGCCAGCCTGGAGTCATGGGCCTGTCATGCCCCTGCCCTGCCCTGGCCAGCCCAGGAAGGGTGTACAGACCCCCTGCCCTCCATCCGAGGCCCCCATCGGCGCCCTCCCCCCATCCCCACAGCTGCATCCAATGTTCCCAACAGCCCAACTAGTCCGGTGGAGGCTGACGATTGGGGCGGAGGGAGCCCGATGTGCCCTGGGCCCTGGAGAGAGACTCTCACCTGCGCCCTTCTTTCCCTCCCCCCACTCACTCCTCAGCTCCCCCTCCCCACCGTGAGCCCCACCCATGTCCACATAATGCCCCTTGAAAGCCCCTGGGCAAGCAGGGGAGGCCGCCGCCCGCCAGCACCCAGGGACAGCCAGGGCTGTCACTCAGCCAGGTGCTCATGGCGTCACACCTGCCGTGGGGCCTGCAGCCTTCAGCCTGGCTGCCCCCCCACCCCCACCCCTCCAGCATGCAGCAGGGTATGGGGACACTGATGGGGGCCGACAGCCGCGGGGGTGGGGTGTGTCTCCGTCAAGGGCTGCAGCTGCCCAGCCAGACTGAAGACGGGCCGCTGCTCCGTACTCTATGTGTTTGCTGTGGTGCTGAGCTGGAGCACTTGAGCCTGCGCCGACGGATGCGATAAAAAATATAGCCTGCTGCCAGCACAGCCTCCCAGCAAGTGCCACAGCGTGTCTTCTCCGGCCCTCGGCCCCACCCCCGAGCCTCGGGCTGGACGCGAGACCAGAGCTGCCTTCCCGGAGGGTGTACTAGGCCGCCTGCTCCGGGGGGGTTTTCTGAATTCCATACTGAGCTGTAACAGGATGACTCTTTTCCCCCCTTCTCTTTCAACTCAGCAATGAAACTAGAACACGGGAATTAATTTAAACAAGTGTATACCCACTTACATCTTGTAACAGCCGCATCGGCACTGGTCTCGGCCGGTTCCACATTCAAGCCGGTCCGCCCACTCGGGGTCTGCCTTCCAGGATCTCCTTGTAGAGTTTTTTTAACATTTTGCCTGGACTCCCCTAAGCCTGCGGGGAGGCCCCCAGTGGGAAAGTGGGCTGTGTCCGAGGCTACTCCAGTGTGAGGCCCCGTGGGCACCGCGCTCACAGCACATGGAGCTGGGGTCTCAGGGCAGGGGCTGGACACTTCTGGGTTCACGGCACCCTCTGCCACTCACACCGGTGCATCCTGGGCCAGATGGCCAGCTCTGGGCCTCAGTATCCGCAGCCACAGGCTGGGGCTGACCACAAGCACCATGAGGAGACGTGAAGGTAGGAGAGGAGGGCGCTGTGTGGACGGACGGGCCGCACCAACAGTGGGCAGGTGGGCAGGAGTCAGGGTCCTGCTCCGTAGGGCAGAGCAGTCCCCCTGAACGGTGGCCCCCGGACCATGGTGAGGGCAGCCAGTGCTCGGAGTCACCGGCGGGGTGTCAGCGTCCCTACTTCGTCCACGCAGACAGCCAGACTGCGCGAGGCCCGTTTCCCTGCGGCAGTGCAGAGCCGGGTGGGAAGCCAGGTCTGTGTCTGCTTATCCAGCTGAAAAGGAAGCCTCTCCAGGCGGCAATTAGGATGGAGTGGGGAACATCTGCTGGCTGAGTGAGGGATTAGGCGCCGGCTGCCAGCAGTCCCTGCGACGAGCGACAGCGGCAGCGCGGAAGGTGTGATTCCTGGGTCAGGGAGGAAGGTGGCACGGACATGCTTCTGCAGTCACTCCTGCGGGAGATGTGTTCGTCCCCGCGAGCCCTGGGGTGTCCCTGCCCCACTGCATCAAGGGGGCCCTGCCGCTCAGAAGCAACACCAGTGTCAGTGTTGCTTCCGATCTCAAGAGAAGTCACCCCTGGGGGGCCCCCGTTCGGTTGGCAGGTCGGACCACAGATTGGCAGGCTTCAAGCAATGCCCCCCAGGAGGGGCACGGAGGCCCAGAGAGAGCCAGGGTTTGCTGAGCTGGCTCAGCCATCCTGTGGCAGAGCTGGGCCTCCGACATGGAGTAGGGTCCCCACCCGATGGAGAGAGGTGAGGGATGTTCCAGTTGGCACGGGCTTTCAGGGGTGGACACCGCCACCCACCCCCTCCACCCCAGGTCTGGGCTTCACGACCTGACCCTGAGCTGAAACTCAGCAGGTGTGGAGTGCCCCACGAGTTAGCGTGGACAGAGTCTGGGGGGCCGTGGCCAGCCGGCCTGTCCTGAGAACCTGTAACTTGGGGTGATGAGGTCTGGCATCATAGAGGTTGGGGGTGTCCAAGGGACAGCCCTGGCACATGGACCAGGAAAGAGGTTTGGGGGCTTGAGGATGAAAGGAAGGACCCTGGGTTGATCCCTCTCGACTGACGTGTGGCCACCCCAGGCCAAGGGCAGATGGGTGGTGACCCAGGAGAGAGCTGAGCCAGCAGGCAGGGGAGGGGCCATGGGAAGGGCCCGGGCACCCAGGGCCTGCAGGATGGTCCTGGGATGCTCACCAGCAGGGGTCCACTGCGTGAGTCCCTCCAACACAAACTCAGCGTGCGTGTGTGTGCGTGTACCTGTTTTTTTTTGGGGGGGAGCCACACCTCCCCCACAGTGCCCAGACCCTGCTCCTGCCCCCCACACCAGCTATCCCAGCTCCAGGACCCGTGAGGGGGCCGGCAGAGCCTGGGAGAGCAGGCTCCAATACTTCAGTCTCTCTTCTTCCAGCCACCCTCCTCAAGCCTCAGTGTGGGGTGAGCACCGATGTGGGGGTAGGGGCTGGGGCCATGAGAGGGAGCCGGGGGCAAGAGACTGAAATGAAGTGGGGCAGGAGGGGTCATCAGGCTCTGGCCCCTCCCCAGTAAAGCAGGCTTCTTCCCCCCACCCCCACCCCCCACGGCTTTCCCACCTCCTTGTTCAAAACAGTAAAAAATTGGCAAAGGCCTTTGGTCTGTGACAGGGTCTGGAGGCCGGCCTTGGCCTCAGCACCACCCCAGACCTGCTCTGGACGGGCCTCCCTGCTCCCTGTGTCCTCCAAAGCACCCCGCCCACAACATCACAACATGCCCGGAGGTGGGGCTGGTCCACAGCCACCAGACAGAACTCTGGGCCTAAGACGCTTTTGGCCAACCCACCTTCTCCCCCTGGGGAGGGGCTGCCAGGCCAGGGCAGGCCCTGGGTGGGACTATGGGGGACAGGAACAGAGATGAAGAGAGGACAGCCCTCCAGGACCTAAGTTTGGAGTCAATTTGAGGGTTCCTCTTCGCCAGTCACGGCACAAGGATTTTGAATACACATCTTCCCCGTAGGTAAAACCTTCGGTTTAAAGGAGAAAACGACCTCCCATTTCTCACGCAGGTGGTGGGGGAAGGGTTAGAATCTGGTGACCTGGAGCTTCCTCCTTCACCCTGGGGGGAGGTTAGGCAGGGGGAGGGTCTGGAAGCCACCCCCAACTGGCCGCGGAAGTACTGCCGGCTGCACCCCACACGTAGATTACAAAGGTTTATTTAGAAAATAGTTTGGTAGTTTGGGCTGTCATTTTTGGCAAACATGTAAATACTTTCAGGAACCAAAGCCCATCAGTGTCCTCCTTCCTGCCCCCAGACCGCCGCCCCCTCTAGGTCCTGGGGAAGTCAGCCCTTACTCGCGGAGGTGGATCTGGGGGGCAGTGTGCGCCGTGGGGCCTCCTCACCGGTCTGGAGGTCGCAAATGCCCGCGGCGGTCTAAGACCTGACCGAACAGCCACACCCGGCGGGGCGCCCGGTGGCAATCCAGGCCTTGAGCCCCAGAAATGGCCCCTCGCTGAGATGGGAAGGCAGAGGCATCTCCCTTTCTCCTCCCCTCTCCCGGGGGCCCTCTGGTCTCAGACCCTCGCTCCTGCCCTGCGCGCTAGAGGCCGATCCTTCCCTGGGTCTCTGGGGAATCCAACCCAGGTTCCTGTGGGAGCCACGCCGGCCGGCCCGCCCGCCCGCCCCTCCTCCGGGAGCGGCCCAGGGCCGCCGCGAAGCGGCAGGGGGTGGGGGGCCGCCAGTCACTGCCTGAAGCCCCTTCTCCGCCGTCGGAAGAGGATGTGCTTGAAGGAGCGCCGGAAGTCCTGGTTGAAGACGGTGTAGATGACCGGGTTGAGCGAGCTGTTGCAGTAGCCGATCCAGAAGAAGAACTTGAAGAGCGGGTCGGGCACCTGGCAGGCCTCGCGGCAGATGCCGTACAGGCTGTAGCTGAAGAAGAAGGGGAACCAGCAGAGCACGAACACGCCCATGACCACCGCCAGCACGAAGGTGAAGCGCTTCTCGCGCGCCTGAGCCACCTTGCGGCGGCACACACTGCTACGCGCCCGGCGCCGGCGCGACAGGAAGAACTCGACGGACCGCGAGCTGGCGCGAGACAGGCGCCCGCTGGGACCCGGGGACCTCGCGGCGGCGAGCGCGCCCGGCTCGGCAGGCCCGGGAGCCAGCGCATCCGCGCCGCCCGCGGCCCCCTCTCCTCCCGCACGCTGCCGCCTGCCCCGCCGCAGCGCACCCCGCCGCCGCCGCCTCTCTGCCGCTGCGCTGCTGTCCTCCGGGTCCACGTCGGCGCGCGGGCGGCGCGGAGGCGCGCAGTGCCCGTTCTCGCCAGCGCCCGTCGGCGCCCCCAGACCGTTCTCTGTGGTCGGGGACGCGCCGTCGGGAGCCGTGGTCGTGTGCTTCTCGCTGAGTGTGCGTGTGCGCAGCTTAGCTACGCGGTAGATGCGCACGTAGACCAGGCCCATGATGAGGCAGGGAGCGAAGAAGGAGCCGATGCAGGAGGAAAGAATGTACCAGGTCTCGTCGTTGAGGCCGCACTGTGGGTAGGCGGCGCCGTCGGGCTGGCGGTAGAGCGAGACGAGCGGCGGGAAGGAGATGACGGCCGAGATGAGCCACACGGCCACGATCGTGGCCTTGACGCGGCGCGGCGTGCGCTTCAGGTTGTACTCGACTGCCTGAGTCACGGACCAGTAGCGGTCCAGGCTGATGGCGCACAGGTGCACGATGGACGAGGTACAGAAGAGCACGTCGAGCGCCAGGTACACACCGCACCACACCTGCCCGAAGTACCAGTAGGCCATGAGCTCGTTGGCCAGCGAGAAGGGCATGACCAGTGTGGCCACCAGGATGTCAGCCGACGCCAGCGACACCAGGAAGAGGTTCTGCGGGGCACGCAGCGCTCGGCTGGTCAGCACGGCGATCACCACCAGCACGTTGCCCACTATGGTGAAAACGATGAGGAAGCCCACCACGGCTGCTAGCCCCGCCACGGCACCTGCCGAGTACTGGCCCGGGGGCGGCCCCCAGGCGACCCCCGAGGCGTTGGCAGCCCCGGTGCCGCCCCCCTCGCCGGCGCCGCTCGCGTTGGGGCCAGCCACTGCTGCCGCCGCCGCCAGCGCCGCCGCCAGCGCCGGGGACGCCATGGTCCTCCTGCGAGCTACGCGGTCCCGCCTGGAGCCAGGACGCAGCTGCGGCAGCTCGGCAGCCCCCAGGCTTGGGTCGGCGCCCGCATCGCCACCTGCTCCTCGGACGCGCCCGCCGGGGTCCGAGGCTCCCCGCAGCCCGCCCTCGGCCGTGGTGGCTCTGCGGGCGAGCGGCGCGCCGGAGAGCGTGGCTGCCGGGCTCCCCGCAGCTGCCGCGCGCGTTAGTGCAGAGCAGGAGGCGCCCGGAGCAAACGGCGACGCGGCGGTGGGGGGGAGGGGGCAGGTCCCAGGGTCCTCGCGCGGCCCCGCCCTCGGCCCAGCTCACCGGGAGCGCCCCAGCCGCGAGACCACGGCGACGCGGCGCCCCAGCGGGCGGGCCCCAGCGGCCCCGTGGCCCCGGCACCCGGCCGAGGCGCAGGCTGCAGGCATCGGCCCGGGAACTCTGCCTCCCATTCGCCCGGCTACGGCCCGGCGCCCCGGGTTGCGAAGCCGCTGCTCCTCCGAGCCCCCACGCGCAGCCTCCGGCTCCAACTTTACTTTCCCGGGCAGGGCACCGCCGTGCGTCCTTCTCCAGCCCCTCCTCCTGCTGCTCTCGGCGCGGGCGCCCCCCGCGGTCCGTGCTCCGCCGTGCGGGCGCCGCCTCGCTCGCCCAAGCTACGCCGCCGCCGCCGCCGCCGCTGCCGCCTCCCTCTCTCCGCCGCCGCCGCCGTGCGCTCCGCGCGAGTGCAGCCGCCGGGGCTCGGCTTCCAACTTGGGTAGAGTTGCGCAGCAGGGCGGGGCGCGGGCGGGCAGAAGCGGCCTGGCGGGCAGGCCAGCGCCTCCAGCCCGGGGGGAGCGGGCCGGGAGCCGGAGCCCGCGGCCGCCTCGGCGAACCTGCCTGCGCAGCGCCGGGGAGGAGTCGGGGCGGTGGGGCGGTGGCGCGGGGCGCGCGCCCTCAGCGAGGGCGCCCCCTCCAGGGCCGTCTGCAGTCTGCCGGACGGGGCTGAGTGCCGGCTGGCCTGCGCGGTGAGCTCCTGGAGCCTGCTCTCAAACAGCAGCATCCTCGCCTCCCCCCTCACCCCCCCCTCGGGCACACGCACAGGCGGGCGCGCACACTCGCGCGCAGCACCGGCCGGCTGGGGTCCGCGGCCTGACTGGAGAGCCAGCCTCTCTCTGGCGTTCGTCTGAGCGCGGGGTCCAGCCGTGTCTCTGGTCAGTGCCCCCAGGCAGAGCCACCTCCGCACCCCTGGCCTTGGTTCCCTGCTTTGCCGGCTTGCACGAATCATCACAGCGGCGACCGTGGAAGCTCTGGGCAGACTCCCAAGCTCTGCACCCATGTTAGCAATTGTTGAAGTTTAATTCTCATGCTGTGCGGCTCCCTGCTTTTAAAGGGCGGGGGGATGGTCAAAACCACCACCTCTAATACCCCCAACTGAATTGCCCGGGTCACCGGAGTTTTTGCACGGGTGCCTCATTCTTGCCGGCGTATGGGCGAGTGGTCAGGGTAATGCGCTGCGCCCTGTTCCTTGTTCCAGTTCACTGATTCCGCAGATGTGCAGTCACTCCCCTGCGCGAGTCCAGGGCCGGTCCCTGCCGCCAGGCCGCCTGAGGTACTGTGGGAGACAGACCTTGGGGAGAGGTTGGAGTTAGGGGCTTGACATTCTTGCTGGGACCAACAGGAAGAGCTTTCCTCTTCCAGAACCACGCCAGGGTGGTAGCTGCTCCCCCTGCCTCCTTAGATGGTAGTGGGGGGCGGTCGTTCCTGGGGCTGGAGGAGAGGGGGGACACTTCTGGGAGGGAGGGAAGGGAGCAACCCCCAACGCCCAGTGATGCCCAGAAACGTGGGTGGTTTTTGGGCCTCTTCTCAGAGCTCCCCAGGGCCTCAAACGGCCTGGCGCAGGAGAGCTCAGAGGCCTCAGCGGAGACGCCCGCAGTGGAGCCTTGTAGCCTCGTTAAACACGTGACACAGAGGAGGCGGGAGCCCAGGCAGGGCCAGCTGAATCAGGCGGTGCAAGTGGTGGGCCCGCCCCAGAGGGGCTGAACCTCCCTGCCAATCCCAGGCACTGATTCGAGGTGCAGGTGAGAGGTACGTGACCCTGGGAAGGTGGAAGGCCACCATCCTTGTGAAATGTCCTCCTGGTTCTGGGGGCCTAAAGGTGCCACGATCGGAGCACCTGGGGGTGTGTTTTGCAGGGAAGACCCACACACACCTGTGTCCTCCCTCCCTCGACGCACGCACTGGCCTCAGCGTAGAGGTGCTGGCCACACCTTGAGATGGGTGTGGTGGGTGCCATCAATGCCTGGGAGTGAGGTTTCCCTGAAGGCTGACTGGAGGAGGGGGTATTTGGAGAATGAAGAGGGTTGCGGGGGAGGTGAGAGGCCCTGGAGGCCATGAGCCCTGGGGCGGGGGTGGGCCATGTCTTGGAGGTGCAGGGAGCCAGGGGAAGCCGCTGACATCTGGTGTAGGTTGTGGAGAGCTCTCTCCTTCTCCCAGTACTCAGGCAGCCATGGGGACCTCCTCTGGACCACCAGGGTTGTCCTCTCGTGAGGAGCACTTTGGGGGCCAGCACGGGGACATGCATGGTCCGAGTTCCACTCAACACCTCACATGTTCTCAAACGGAGATTGTAGCAGAAGGAATTGGGGGGAAAAGGACAGCGAGCAGCGGGGGCCCAAAGGAGATAGGACTTGGCACTGCCCAGGAAGTGGCTACCCAGCCAGGCCAGGCTGGGGGCGTCTGGTGTGCCTGGACACCCTAGAGACTCCTGGCTGGCCTTTGACCTCAGGCCACAGACATGGCACTGCTGGCAGCCTGTCCCTGGCCTGAGCGGGAGAAAGCACCTCTCCCATAGGTCCGGGGTCCAGGGGCAGGGGAGAGCCGGGCCCCTGAGGGGTTCTTGGGGTAGAGCGGCCCTTGGCTGGGCTTCGGGGTTGCACAGGACGCAGGCTTGCCTGCTGCTCCACAGCCTCGGGACCACCGCTGCCCCCGGGGGAGCCAGGGCGGCCTCTCAGCCCAGACGTTGGCACATGTCCCTGGTTACCCTGCAATGAGCAGACCTCCTGTCCCAAAGGGTCACTGACAGCCAGGCCTGGGCTTGGCAGGACCTGGAGAAATAACGGGGTGGGTGCTGCTGGGAGGAGTGTGGCTGCACTGGGGGGAGGCTGGGGGACACGAGGGAGAGGGACATCTCAGAGGAAACCACACGGAAGGGGAACGCCCCTCAGGACGAGTGGGGCCCAGAGGGGTTGGTCTAGCCGGGGCCACACTGGAGACAATGGGTGCTGGCCCTGCTGCTCAGGGAGGCACTGGGCACAGGCCTGCCGGGGACACCGGGGATGAGGTGCTCTGTGCTCCACAAGGGGCCTCAGCCTGTCGCCGTGCACACATAGCTGTGCACGTGTGTGCATGCACGGGGTCTCCACACCACCTGTACCCACATACCCACATGCACACACACACAGGTGTGCACACCCATGCTGGCTACTCATGCACACACATCCATGCATCCACACCGCGCATGTGCACGAGTCAGTGTGTCACATGGCACACATGTGCACACCCATGTTTGTGCACGCCCGGCGGGTATGTACATGTATCTGCATGCTGTACATCTCTCTCTGTGTGCATATGTTTCATGCATGTGCACGTATGCCTCGTGTGTGCACACATGTGTGCAATATCCACACGTGTGTGTGGTTGTGTGTGCACACATGTCACTTATGCATGCACAGTTGTGCGTGCATGTGTATCGTGCACCTGTGCACACACACTGCTGCACACACCCACCTATGCACACACACACAGGTGCCTCGCTCACCCTCCCAGGCTGCAGGGAGCAAGTATTTTTGTTTTGCCATCTCAGCAGCTCTTCCCGGGTGCCGGGCTAGGCCTGCCTCGTCCTCTCTGCCTCATTTCGATGGCTCTGTATGTAGCCCGCTCACTCCAGGCTGTGAGCCCACCTGTCACTGCCTGCCGTGGCCCCAGGGCCTGGCACGTGCGGTTCCACAGGCTGGCAGCCCTCAGCCTGTCTCTCCCTGTGGCTACCCCTCCAAACGTGTCACGCAGATTCCTCCCCAGGAGGCCTCCCTGGTCTCCCGGGCTGGGTTCCAGGCCCCTCGCTGTCCTCCGGTGATAATCAGTGACCATGTCTCTCTTGGCTGTGGGCTCCTGAGCCTGGGCCATGTCTCTGTCCAACCACCTGGTAGGGGTCCAGCTCACGGCCTCCAGCAGGACCTCTGTGGAAGCATAGCGGAGGGGCAGGGTCCTGTGGGTGAGATCGGGCCCCCGGCGTGTTCCCCGTGTCCTCCAGCCTCCTCAGCGACCCTGGACGCCTGCTCTGTGCTGGGTTCAGGGGCCTGTGAGCATAGAGGAGGCGTGCACCCACCCAGCGGGCCATTCGGCCTCTGCTCGGCGGAGGCCGGGGTTGTTGGCTGGGGGGTGGGGGCTCCCACTCTGCTCTGACGGCTGTCGGGCAGCGGAAGAGCCTCGTGCCTCCTTGAGCCTTGGCTTTTCCATCTGTACAATGGGGTGTCAGATGGGCTGGTTCTAAAACCTGTGCCAGCTCTGCCCTTGCTGGGCTGCCTGCTCCTGCAGGTGGGCGTGTGTCTGTCTGCCGTCCTGCCCTGCGCCGGCGCCTGCCGCAGTGGGGCGGGGCCCTGCGCCAGGGAGAGGGCCCCTTTCGTGTGGCAGGCTGGTGCAGGAACAGCCAAGCCAGCCCGGCTTCCCAGACTCCAGGCTGGGAGGACTTGTTTTCTCCTTCCAGCTGAGCTGATGGGTTTTTTCCCCATTTATTTGAAATTTTATCTTTACAGATGAGGCAGGGAAAACAAGGCTTGCTTCTCTCCCTGCCCCTCCCTGAAGGGTTCCAGAACTGCTTTGTCTTGTCAGAAGGTGGCCAGGCCCTGCTGGCCCAGGGCCCAGCCCACGGCGGAGCCCACTGCAGTACTGACCGTGCTGCTGGGCTGGCACAGTAGAGTCGTGCGGAGCTGGCGCCAGGCTCTCTGGAGAGAGCTGCTTCAGGGACTGTCTTGGATTTGCAATGAGTGCAATAGGTTAAAGTGGTGGATCAGCCTGTCTCAGGGCGCAGCTGCGTGCCTCTCTCAGTCCAGGGCCTACTGGGGTCACACCGGCTCCCCCTCACGGGTGTCGCTTGGCATTCTCACGGCTCCCTTGCCTCCAGCCTGCCCCTCCAGCCGGTCCAGGTCTGACCAGGTCCACCATCCAGGGACTGCCACTGCCCAGACCCCTGAGCCTGGCCCTCTGGGCCCTTCCCGGCCTGGCCTCACCCCGTGGGCAGCCCTTCATTCATTCGGTCATTGATTCAGTCTGCAGACGTTCACGGGGCACCTCTGGGTGCCAGCCTCTGTGGAGTTCTAGACAGAGGGAGGGTGTCCCTGTAGTCCTGTGTTGGCCTTTGAGTCACCCTGTGATTGGACCAGTCACCTGCCCTCCCTGAGGCTCAGTGCATCCACCTGTGAACTGAGGCACCAGACTCACAAGTCTTACTGGACACGAGTCTCCTGCAGGCTGGCAGGTGCCAGCAGGAGATGCCAGCAGAGCCAGGCTGAGCGGAGCAACTCGGGACTCCGAGGGGAGCTTGGAGATACAGCTGCAACCCTGCTGGGTCTACCACCTCTGCCAGCTGGGGGGCCGCAGGCAAATGGCCCGACCCCTCTGAGCCTCCGGACAGCCTTGGAAGGATGGACCCGGCCTCTCTCCCTCAGGTGCCGAGAAGGGTGACACCTTCACCTGTCAGCCTGGGGACCCGGCTCGTGGGAGGCAGGCAGGCCTTGGAGGAAGGCTGATGTGAGATTTTTCTTTATATGTCTCCACACTGTTTAACTTGTTCTGACAGCTAGAGTTACTTTGGCAAATAAAAAATTCTAATAAAAAAGCACTCAGATCTTACCATTGCTGGCAGTTAGCAAGCTCCGGGAAAACAGAGCTGATATTATTTCTGTTAGAATCGCCATCCACTTGTATCCCAGCTGGTGGGGTCCCCTCTCTCAGTCCCTTTGGGCCCATCCCAGCCTTGGCTGGCCCACGGTGGGGGGTGGGGGATGCACACTGTGTTCCCAGCAGCCCACTCCACCCTGGGATAGATGGCTCGGATTAGTTTTGACATTGAGCACACGATTCTGGGCCAGGCTCTGTGCGGGCCTTGTGGACAGAGAAGCCGGACTCGTGCCTCTCTTGAGGCTGCTCTCCTGGAGGGGGGCACAGCCACACGGGGGCTGGAGCTGGCGTGGGGGAAGTAAGGGGCTTTTGCACCTGGCCTCCACTTCCTCGGCCAAGCGATTTGCTTTCTAGCAGCTTCCTCCACTTCCTAATGTACGGCTCCCCCATCCTTTCCCCTCAGTCAGGCTGCTCCAGCCGGGCAGCGACCCTGGGGTTGGCACGTGGCCTCCTCCTGGAGCTCTCCTCTGCAGGGAGCTGCCAGGGTGTTCAGCGGGTTTGAAAGATACTCGTTTCATTTCCCCTCTCGGGTCCTCTGGGAGTTGGGTGCTCTTAACATCCCCACTTTGCAGATAGAGAAGGAGACACAGGCAGACATGGCTGCCAGGTCTCCAAGGAATGTTCTGGCGGTTCCCAGCTCTGGCTCAGGCCCCTGGCCTGTTCTGCTGCACTGCCCACCTTGGGTGCCTCCAGAGTGACCACCCACACTAACAAAGAACCCCCAGCCAGGGGCCCAGGGCTCGATGCCAGAGGGTTCCCCCCTGCTGCCCCCCGTGGTCTCTCTGGGCACCCCTAGGTAACCACACCCATCCCATGGCCAGAGCTGCTGTGTCCCCCCTAGCCTATTGGGACGGCCCCGGTGTTCATCACCCCCTAATCCCCGTGCCCAGAACGCTGAAGGAATGAACAGGACTCCCCTAAAAGACCTTCGCGAGGAAGACGTTTTCTTCCTGCTTTCCCACGGGATGGACAGTCTAGACCCGGAAAGCGCCCAGCCTGACTTCCCACCTAGGTCACGTTCTCTGCGCCCAGCTGCGTCTGTTCACCAAGCACCAGCTTGTGCAGGGCCCAGTAGGGGAGACGGTGACGCAGACCCCCACCCGGGGCTGGGTGCTGCCTGCTCTGGGCTCCAGGGAAGTGCCGCTGGGCCCAGGTGGGGCAGCACAGGTGCCTGTGCATGGGCAGGTGACCGGTCGGCCGCGGCAGCCTCGGCCTCAGCATCCTGAGGCCTGACCTGCCCTTCACATCACGCCCACCCGGGATCGGAGAACACGCCCGGGGAGGAGGGCTAAGTAAACGAGAGCAACTTCCTGCCCACAGTTTGAGAATCTGGCATGTGCTACAGAGCTAGGCGGGGTTCGGAGATGTTCTCCTTCAGTTGGGCTCTGGTATTTTTTCAGATGGGACAGTGCAGAAGAACCTAGGCCGTGTTTGGGGGGATAAGACGGTCACATTCACTCCGACTCAGAGGCTAGCCCCACTTCCCGCGCTGGGCCTGACGCTGAGCTCCCTCGGAAGGCAGGCCTGGCCGACCTCGCCCTGTCTGGAGCCTGGGATGTGTGTCCCGGAGCCGGACACCACAGGCTCCCCATGCAGCCAGATCTGCAATGTTTTCTTCTCGCATTTCCTGTCCCAGAAAGTCTCGGACTCTGACCGGCCATTTGTCACGGGAGGGGCCAGGCCGGGCCAGGCTGAGGTTTAGGGCTGTGAGTGAGTCAGGGTGCAGGCGATGCTGCTGTAACAAGGTGACCCCCAAACACATCAACTCAGACAGGGGCTGGTTTCCCTCCCATGCAGACGTCCGGATGGGGCCCACACGGCCGCCTGACAGGGCTGAGGATGCTGGCACCTTCCACCCCTGCTTGGCCATCCCCAGTGGGCAGTTCCCACCTCCAAGCCACTACCCTCAAGCCTACAGTCTACACCATGGGGAGGGAAAGGGACAGAGCACCCTCGTCTGGAAGTTGCACAGGGCCCTTAGGCTGACATCTGATAGGTCAGAATGTGATCACATGGTCACACCTACTGCAAGGGAGGCTGGGAAATGTAGTCTGTAACAGGGTGGCCATATGCTGAAAGAAATGTTTCCAGGGTTTCCAGGCCTGGACACTGTTGACATTTGGGCGGTACTGCTTTGTGGTGGGGGCTGTCCTGTGAATCACAGGATGTTTAGCAGCGTCCCTGGCCCCTACCCACTGATGGCCCAGAGCTACCCCCAGGGGACAAAGTCACTCCTAGCTGGGCACCACTGGGCCCCATCAAGTGCCCACAATGCCCACGGAGGAGGCGGGGCTGGGCTGGGGTGAGCCTGGGGAGCGCGCCCCACCACCACGGGGCACCTGGCTGGCTGTCACGCTGGAAGACGATGGACATCTGGATTTTCACGTGGGATATCCTAGCTGCTCACAGATGGCACCCAGTGAAGAAAGGGGGAAAGCTGCGTGCCGGTTACGGGCCAAGTGGTCCATGTCCTAATCCCGGAATCAGCGAGGGCGACCCCCCTGGGAAACAGGGTCTCTGCAGATGCAGCCAAGTTCAGCGGGGTCATGCCGGAGGGCGGGGGCCCTGATTCGAGTGGCCGGTGTCCTCACAAGGAGAGGAAGAGACGGGCACACAGAGAAACCCTCAGACCCTCACATCTGGGGCATTGGGACACAGAGACAGGCCAGACGGACCGGTCCAGTCCCAACCAGCATGGCTGAGCCTGCAGTCTCCCAGAGCCCGGGCTGGACGGACAGGACTGGTGCTGGGCAGCAGCCAGGAGCCCCTCCGCCCAGCCAGTCTACATGGTGCCCCCAGGTCCTGGGTCCTCTCAGACCTCCAGTCTCCTCCTCCGGCAAACAGGGAGTCAAACCAGCCTGAGGCTGGGTGAAGCCTCCCTAAGCGGGTGCTGCCGAGCAAGTGTGCTCGCTAACCGACCACTCACGCACGAGCTCTCGCAGGTCACACGGCACACCCAGCACGTGCCACCGAGGCTGGTGCTCCCCCAACTCGCAGCACCCTCCCTGTATCTCCCCACAGCCCTCTTCCTCCTGGTCCTGAACTCCGGGGTCTCCTCCCAATGTGATGCCCTGTAACCCTGGGTGCTCTGCCGCCTCACGGTCCTCAGTTTACCCCTCTGAATGAGTGGTGTGGCCCGGCTTTTCTCAGGGCTCTCCCAGCCCTAAAAATTCTAATTAGGTAGGATGCTGTTCCTAATTCAGGCAGGCCGGGATTCTGAGCTGTCGTTATGCAAGAACACAGGAGCACAAAGCCACTTTCAGAGACGAGCAGAACAAAAGAATCAGTCGGTGGCAGCAGGCTCTGGCATTGTGCTCAGAGAAACTATTTTAAAACGAGCCCCTTTTCACTGCAGTGTTAATAGGAATTGCCCTGGGAAACCGTGTTTGGCTTTCACAGAAGGTTTGTATCGCAGGACATGCGATCGTTCAATTTCTAGGAAAGAGGCGTCACTAGACGCCTCACTCCAGGTATCGTTTCAGTTACACCCGAAAAATATATACGTGAACCCCGTGAGACAGCGAACGCACCTCACACGCGGAAGACAAGACGCACCTGCCAGCAGAGCCTTCCGGCCTTGGCCCGGGGGGAGGGATGGAAGGCAGGTGCGCGGGGAAGTTGAACCCCTCGCCGCTCGCTCTGGTAGCAAGCTGGCCTGGTGTCCAGGAGGGGGCGACATCGGATGGCCCTGCCCCTCCACACTGGTCCCCAGGGCTTGAAGCCCGGGTGGAGGCAGAGGAGGAACTGGGTCCCACGCTGCTGGCGTGGGTGTCATCCCCACCCTCCACCAGCCGCCCAGAGGGATCTTTCCAGACAGGACTGTGAGCAAACCCACCCCACCTACTGCCCTCACCAGCAGGAAGAAGAGCAGGCTCGGGCCCAGAACTCCAGAACTCAGCTCGCCATGGTCTGGTGCCCGCCTCTCTCCCCTCTTCTGGAATTCCGACAGCTCTGCTCTCCCCTAATGCCCTCCACACCCCCACACCTTCCTGTGTGGACCCCTCTGCACAGAACACCCTTCACACCATGACCTCCACAGCCCCCTCTTCCTCATCTGTCAAGATCAGCTCTGCCACCTCCACCAGGAAGCCCTCCTAGGTCTCCTTGGGGTGCCTGAGGGCTGTCAAGGCCCTACCACACAGGGAGGGTGCTCGTTGTCTCACTCTCCCGAGTGTCTCTCCTTGTGCTCAGGATTCTCAGGGCAGGGGCCCAGGCGTTTCCCCTGCACCCCAGGTCCAGCGTGGGGCTGGCTGGGGGCATCCCTTCGTAGTGACTGGCGGGTAAATGGGAAAGGAGCACAGAGGGAGAGCCCACACCCGTCTGAGTCAGCAGCCCCCATCTGCCCTCCCTGTGGGCGAGGCAGACAGGGTGGGCTTCCCACCAGGGCGGCTCTCCCAGGCTCTGCCTGGCACGTGCTCCCTCCATCGCCGACCGTCCCCAGGGGGGCCTTCTTTGTCCCTTGGCATCATTCCCCACCCCACCCGCCGCCGTGACCCCTCTGGGCACCGCCCGCTTCCTGATCCCGCACCCACCCAGGCTGGGAAAGTTGTTTAGCTAGATCCAACTGCACAGCTGGGAGGTGACCACAGTGGGCCCTTCCAGGCTACAAGGAGACACGAGGGCCCTCCCCCACACCCCAACTGTGGACGTGAGCTGGGGGCCTGGTGTCACAAGGACTGCTCTGCGGGACTCCTGGGGGCTCAGGAGAGATAGGGATCGGCTGCCTGGGCCCCTCCTCAGGTCCTGAGCTTTTCCTCATCGCCTCAGTTTAATTACAAATGCTGCCCGGAACATTCCCTGCTGGAGGACTCTTTCCGAGTGACCGCCTGCTCACCCGTGCGTCCTGGCTGGAGCCCCACGCGGCAAACGCTCTGGGTTCGGTGTGAGGGAGGCCAGCACTGCCAGGGGCGGCCAGGGGGGCAAGGACTGGGGTGCTATCTCCCCATCTGGGCTCCACTCACTGGAGCATTTCAGCTTACAGCAGAGCGGCCGGCTCCCCGGGCCAGCGAGCCCCAGGGTGGCCTGCCTGCGCCGGAGGACCCTCCATCCTGGCTGGACCCTGGAGCTCCTGCCTCTTGGTTCCCATGGGGCAGAGGGCAGCCTGTGTGCCTGTCTCCAGGCCCAGGGCAGCTCTGGGCCCCTGCCATGCTGTCCGTCCCACCCCCAAGCACAACCTGTTCCCAGCCGGGTCAGGCGGTGACTGTGGGCCCAGGCACCTGCTCCCGGGCAGAGCGGAGCAGGCCCGACACTCCTGCAGGCTGAGCACTTCCCTGGGCGGGCCTCCAAGGTGACTCAGCAGTGGCCAGCACTTCCCTTCAGACTTCCAACCCTCATGGCCACCCCCCGGGGCTGACTATCCCCGAACATCACATGCACACGGCGAGTTCCGGTGTCAGCTGGGAGGGGGGCAGAGAGCCTGAGACCACATAGCATGGGAAGCTGGGGAGGTCAAGGAGAAGGTCACACAGGACAGGATGGTAGGCGGCAATGACCCCTCACAGTGTGCCCCAGAGGCCAGTGGGGCCGGTGCTACCCACACGCCCAAACACTCTGGCTGAGGGGTGGCCAGGGCAGTGGCAGCAGGAGACGCCCCGCCCAGGTGGGACATGCTGGGTGCACTGTGGAAACCAAGCACGGGCGCCGGATGTCTGGGACTCGAGTGCAGGGGTCGGGACCAACTCCAACATTCCCAGAGCGGCTTGCGGTGGGGACCGATGTCAGCGTGCTTAGCCCCCACTCCAGGCCCCCGGCCCTGCCCTGACAATTCCAGGGACAGGTCAGCAGGGCCTGGCTGGCCGATGGGGACGCTCTCATCTGCGAGGCGCTCAGGTCTCGGAAAGCCCGTGCCCTTGTCTAATGAAGCCATTAGGAGTGGGTCTCCATAGAAACCACGTACCCGGGTGCTCACACAAATGAATATTTATTCAATTAGCAGGCACGGGCGCGGGGGAGGCCTGGATTCTCGCAGTGACTGTTGTGGGCTCTGGGAGGAGGGGGACGTGGTGTTGGAGGACCCACGGAGGCCTGGACCTTCCACCCTGCGAGACCGTCACCATCACCCTGTTGCGGGGACACACGAAGGCTCGGAGTAGCACAGCCTCCCTGGTGAGAGCCAGAGGTGGGTGTGAGCCCCCGGGACATGTGGGCTATGGCTGTTCCACAGCCCAACCCCCAGGACGCCAAGTCCAGGGCAGTGCAGCCGATGGCCCTGGGCCCGCTGCCCCACACGATGGCTATGTGACCTTGAGCAGTCCCTGGAACTGCCCCTGTCCCTGTGGGTCACCTGTGATCGGGTCTAACCATGCTGGTACCTATCTCAGTGGGTCCGGCCGCTGTAACAGAGCCCCACAGCCCAGCAGGTTCAAATTGACCGACCTTTAGCGCTCGCAGCCCTGGAGGCTGGACGTCCCAGGTTAGGAGTCACATGCCAGGGTCACGCTCTGGGGGACCTCCTCCTGGCTCACAGCTGGTGCCTGCCTGCCGAGTCCTCAGAAGGAGGCTGGGTGGGTCCTCTTGGTCTGGGCCTTAATCCCACGGATGCGGCTGCACCCTTGTGGCCCAAGGGCCTGCAAAGGCCTCCCTCCCAACACCGTCACACGGGGACTAGGAACTCAACCTGCGAACGTGGGGAATGCAGATGTTCAGACCACAGCAACGGGCCGGAGCCTGTGGGGCCTGGCCCCTCACCTGGCACACAGAAGGCAGACGAAGACAGCCAGGCTGGGGTGCCAGGAGCCCCGGGACACTTATGGTGGCTCCACCCCACGAGTAGGCAGGTGAGGGGCGCGTCTGCCTGTGCCGCTGCCTATTGGCCGGGGCGCCCCAGGGCATCCCAGCCTGGTGCCCCGGCAGTGGTCAGGGGCTGGGCCCTGGCCCCATATGCCCCAATGAGACCCCACCTTCTACCAGCAGGGTGCCAGGCCCGCCAGGGGTCGGAGCTGCGCTGGGGCCCAGCCTGGGCGCCCGGGGACCTGCTGCTCCCAGAGGTGCTGTGTAGAGGCTTCCTGGCGGGCAGCTCTAGCTGGTGGGGTTGTCTGGTGTTTCTGTTTGTGCCCCCAGGGCTGGAAGTGGGTGCCCCAATGGAGCAGCTCCAGGTGAGGAGGTGGCAGGTGAAGGTGGCCCCCTTTCTGGCTGCTCTGTTCCCAGACAAGGGGCTCTCTGCCTTGGACCTCGGTCCGAGGGACACTGTAAAAAGGGAACAGGTGTCATTTGGCACGTACGAATCTTCCAAAGTTGGGGTCTCTGGGGGAGGCAGTCTGTGGTGCTGGAAGGCGCAGGGTCACGAGTGTGTCCCTTCATTTGTTGTGAAGGTGGCCTGGTGGCCCTCTGAACGAGAGCGGGAGTCACAGAGGGCAGAGATTGGGTCCTG
Organism: Desmodus rotundus; assembly: GCF_022682495.2. NCBI lineage: Eukaryota > Metazoa > Chordata > Mammalia > Chiroptera > Phyllostomidae > Desmodus > Desmodus rotundus. The sequence continues at coordinate 179,808,111 of NC_071390.1, forward strand.
GTTCTGCCACTTCACCTCCCACAGCAGCCTCGATTTCCTCCTTGCCTGTCAAGGGGGGTAAGGACACCCCGGTCACAGCAAGTGGCACCTCTTTTCCACAAGGCAGGAGGATGGCGCAGCACCAGGAAGGAGCAGTCCTCTCCGAGCGTCTCTGTCCACAGCCCTGGGGGGCATGGCTCCTGGTCACACTCCCCACCTTCCTCCCAGCTGGGTCCTGACCCTAGTGGTGGTCACCCCCACCCCCTGCACCCTCCGAGAAGGGCTGGTGCCTCAGCTTGGGGGCCAAATCGGCAGCATCTCCCTCTTCACTCACGTCTCGCTCTTTCGTCACAAGCAACGCGCCTTGGGACAGAGAGCCTGCCACCGAGACTCACAGGTGGTTGGGAAAGCTCTTTTCTGTGCCCTGCAGGGAGCCCGGGCCTCCTCTCCCACCGGCAGGGGTCAGGGCCACCACCGTGTCCCCAGCCTTCAGGGCTGGTCCGAAGGCATCTGAGAGTGGAGAAAAAACAGGCCATCAAAGGACAGAATAGGCGTTCCTCAGGGACAGGCCGGCACCACACCTTCGCACCAATGGTGCCTGCGCCCTGTCTCCAACCTGCTCTGTCCGGTCCCTGCAGGAGCCAGAGCACGGCGGGCAGTGGGTGTCCCCCAGCCCTGGCCCAGCGCTGAGGTGTGCGGACGCCCGAGTGTCCCCAATTACCCAGATGAGTCCCTACTTCCCTCCTCTCCCCTGCGCGGCTCTGTTCTTCCCCTGAAATACAATCGAGTTCCTCCCCCTCCAGTTCCTGTTCCAGGTTCTGTGTCTCCCCGTCTCATCCTGCTGACCAGGTGGAGTTGAACCTGAGACTAGTGACAGGCAGCCGTGCGCCCGTGTTGCTTCTCTGTCACGCACACAGGAAGCACACCGTTGGTGGTGCTTTCCATGCAGTGATCACCGTGTGGCGATGACAAACACTGCCGTGAGGGAGACCCCGTGTCTGTCGGTCGGTATCAAGGAGGTGTAGCTTCAAGGTCAACTCCGAGAGGCAGGTCCGCCGGGTCACAGGTAACGGCGTGCATGTTCTGTAGACGCTGTCCCCCCACGAAGGACACGCCGCTCTGCGCTCCCACCTGCACCGTCCCGGCCTGTCCGTCCGTCCCCATGGCCGCAGCAACAGGGCGTGTGCCACACCCGTTTATTTCCGCCAAGCGGCTGGGCGAGCGTCGGCATCTTCCGTCAGGGAGGGTGGACACCTTCGCTATGTCCCAGGGCCGCACCCCTTACTGGGAGCTGTTTTCCCTCCAGTTTGCTCACTTCTTCTACATGTCTGTGTTTTGCTGCTCAACTTTTCAAAGTTCTTTGTACCCTAGAGCCTCTTACCTGGAAGTAACTTCCCAGTACTTCCACCGAGTCTGCCTTTAACTTTGCGTGTTTCTTTTCCAAGCCCAGGTTGCGGGTTTGCCTCCACTTCTGTCTGCGGGCGTGTCAGTCGGTGTTACCCGCCCCCACCCCGAGTCTGGGTTGCCCCCCAGCTGGGGAGGCCTGCGCTGCGCTGGCAGCTCACGTCCGTCCGTCTAAGTTTGCACAGTTAGACTGCCCCCCTCGGGGGTTTGTTCTCAGGCACGATGTCAGCAGTGGGCCTAAGTTTCTCTCTTTCCAAACCATCATCTACTGGTCCTGGCAGCCCGATATTTGAAAGACCTGGATTGCCACGGGGGCCTGAGACAGCCGTTCTTCACGCGCTGGGCTGGGCAGCAAGGCTGCTTCCGGCCTCCCGGGCGGTCCTCAGCGGTCGGGGGGCCCATCATCAGTACCCACCCCCACTGGACGTCCACAGTCCGGGGAGGCTGGTGCCCGTGCCACCACCCCCAACGCAGTCTAGCCCTTCAGCACTGTCTCAGCTATTCTTGCATGTTTATTTTTCCATACGAACTTTGGTATCAACTCTAGCTCTATAAAAAAATGGTCATTGGAATTTTTATTAGGATCGTGTTAAATTTATACCCTAAGTTAGGAGAACTGACATCTTGATGGTGTTGGAACGTTCCTAACCTTTCTATTTTGGGTCTTTTCGTGCCTCTCAGGAGTGTTTTATGGGTTCTTTCACACGGGCCGTGGACATGTCGCATTGCCTTCCCTGATGCAGGCTGGGGAGCTGGGGTTCAGCTGCGTGCTGATCTCCCTCGGCACCCTCAGATACCCTCCCCGCCCCTGCCCTCTAATCTCTGACCTCTGCGGCCACTTCAACGGGCCCTGACCCTACAGCATCTCTTCACATTTGGCTGCAGGGAGCCCCGGACAGAAGAACAAGGGATAGTTTACTCCCTGGCTCACTGCAGGCCGGGCCCGGGCCTGCAGCTTCTCCAGGGCTGCCCCGCCCCTCGGGTCCAGCCCCAGACTCCTCTCTGGGGTCTGTCCTTGCTCCCTCTATGGCCCTTCAGACCTGGGCCTGGCCAGAAGGGCGTCACTGAAGACACCCCTTCCTTAAACCCCGAGTGCCTGCTGGCGTGGGCCCTCGGCCACCTGCCGGGTCTCTGATGGGCGCACTCGGCTGGCACCCTCACCTTTTCGGACAGAGCACCATGGTCTTCCCGTGGGGAACCCCCTCCTGCTCTCAGCTTGCATTCCGCGGGGCTCTGAGGTGGCTGGGACGGAGGTGGCCACTTGGAGCATGCCGTCCCCGTGGCAGGAGGCCCAGGGGTGGCAAAGGCAGGACAGGAAACACTGTGGGGGACTTTTCCCAGAGCTGTGCACCAGGAAACACTGGTCTCACCTGAAACCGCTGTCCGAGCAGCCTCTCAAAGATCACTGGGCTGAGTGTCCGGGTCCCGGGGCCCAGCCGAGCTGACGCAGAAAATTGACCATCTCAGCCCAAGGGACTGGGTGCCGCCCCAACCTGAATGGGCCTGCAGGTGGGTTCACCCCCACCACCTCCAGAGAAGCTCCCCCGGCCGGCCCGCACCTGGGCGAGGCCGTAGGAGACCCACAGCAGGGGACCCAGCCAAGCCCACAGGGCTGTGACCTCCAGGACTGGGGGACCATGAAGGGGTGGTTCTGGTGGCTGAGTGGGCACTCACTGGTTTTAGCAGCCACAGGAGACAGCACAGTGATGCCCCACCCCAGGGAAGCTGCACCTGGGGGCAGGGGTGTTACCTGAGGCCCAGATGCTGCGTGGTTGAGAGGAAGCTATGAGTAGGTCTTTTTGCCAAGTTCACGGTGGGGGCTCGGGGTGACCCCACACCAGCAGGACATGGAGACCTTGACCCAGTCCTGCTGAAGAAGACCTTCGGGCCTCCTGCCGGGGCTGTGCGCTGTGCCCCTTGAAGCCTCAGGATTTACGTGGAGCTCCAGGAGCCATTGCTCAGGGTGCGGGCAGTCTCTGCCCCGGCTTCACAAACTGGGGGCCTCAAAGGACTTTGTTATTTGTAGGCGGCCCCCCCCAGGGCACTGGGACGCTGTGTCGGCTGCTCCCCCGGCTCCAAATGCCTAACCGCACGCATGTCCTTACCGGCAGGCATCTCTCCAGGGACACATAAAATGCTCGAGCTGCCAAATTTCCTCCCAAAAATGATACTTTTGAAGCTTTCAGAAAGAGCAAACATCTCACTTTTAAAAAATGTCATTGCCTCTGTTTTCATTAGGGAAGGAACTGGGGGTGCAGAGATGTCCTTGGGGAGAAACAGAGGCTTGTCGACACCAAGCCTGCAGCTGGGTTCTGGGAGGCAGGTGGGGTGGGGGTGGGGGGACAATCCCCGCTGGCTCTGAGTTTCCGAAGCGTCTGCACGGTGCCCACCTGGTGCGGAGCAGGCTCTGAGCATGCCGTGTGCGCACCTGCAGCTCTGACAGCCAGCAGGGGGGCGGGGGCCGCCGGAGTCAGGAGCCCGGTCTTCCTGGGACAGTACCCACTGGGGACCTCTGCCCCTCGGGCCCCGCCCAGACCACTCAGGAGCACCCCATGCCGTCCCCAGGTTGTCACACCATCTCTGCCCAGAGTTCCCTGACAAGGGTCACCCCCGGAGGGCGGGTGGGCTTCCTCACAAGACACTCCAGAGCACCTACTGTAGGGGGCCACGCCCCAGATAAGCCCCTTGTAAGAAGCCTCACTGTGTCTAACCGTCCCCAAGCTGGTCAGGGTCTTATGGGAATTTATCCCGAACCAGGGGCTGTGGGGAACGGCCATTAACTCGTCTGGCCTTCAGAACAACCCCTCGAGGTAGGCAAGGGCAGAGGTCCACAGAGGCTCAGAACTTGCCGGAAGACCCACAGCCAGGACACATCAGAACCCCCTGGGTAGCCCGCCCTCTCTGCTGTGCTGGGCATACGGCGGGGACAGCAGGTTCAGCCTGTGTGTCCCCTTAGGAGAGGCCCGGCTCTGGCAGGGTCTGGGCCTCCCAGCTCCCACAGCCCAGTGTGGCTGCCCCACCTGGCCACAGCCTGCCCCGTCCTCACCTTCACACCGACTCACTCACGGCTGGTATGGGGGAAGTCGGTCCTGCTCGAAGGCAGGCGACCCAGCCTCCAGAAAGCTCCTGTTCCCTGCTTTAGCCTCTGCCCCGGCCAGCCCAGGGACACGCCCCCTCCTGCCTCCAGGCCTGGATGAACACAGCCTGTGGGCGTTGGAGAGTGCAGGCCAAGCTTCCCTGGAAACGGCAGCTGGTCTTCTCACAACCTCCACGGCACGAGGTCCCAGGTCCCGCAAGCGGCCCAGTGCCAGGCTCACCACGCCCGGCGGGCTGCACACGGGCAAGTGTTTTGTGTAAGCCGTGTCTGAGCTGGCCACCGGCTCGGTGGGACAAGGGCACATTCCTGTCTCCACTCAGCGCAGATTGGAGGAGCACAGGCTGTCACTCACTGGATGGAACAAGAAATCCATCCTGAGCGCCATGGAAGAGAAACCCAGCGGGGTCACGTGGCCTTGGGGAACGCGCTTTCTTGTGCTGTTACTACTTTTTCATTTCTTGGGAAAGAAGGGAAGCCCCAGTGGCCGGGTTTGGGGCCCAGGTGGCCACGGGCTCTCTGGCCCGAGCTGCACCTGTCCAGCCAGCTCTCTGGGGGCTGAGCTAGACTCTGCCTCCCAGAAGGGCCAGGGGTGAGCCTGGAACCGGGAGGCTGCCCCCGTCCCATCTTCGTGGCTTCCTGGCATCCAGGAGCTGAGCAAAGGCACATGCTCCCTTCTCAGCGCCCACGCGGAGTGGGTTTCAGGGAGAGGCCACTGCAAATCAGTCTCAGCTCTCCCCAACCTTCTTGGACAGCGGCACTCGGGGTCGACAGCCGGGGTGGGTTCTGGGGGACAGTTCAGCCAGTCCCATCTGCCTCGAGGGGTGGTCGTGGCCTGGGGCCAGGGACGGGTTGGGGAGAACCTCACTTTCAGTGGGGCGGGACAACGGGATGCTAGGACTGGGGGCCACTGGACTTGGCGGCCCGAGCATAGAGCCTGCCTGTGCCTCAGTTTCTCCTCTCTAAAATGGAATGAGAACGGCACCTGCTCCCGGGATGAACCGTGAAGTACTAGTGTGAGACACTACCACAGCCCTCACTGGGTTCCTCCAGGTCCCGCCATCCTCACTGAGGGGCCCTGGAGCCGGGGGGTGGACAGTGAGGCCTGGGGGAGGATGTGGGTGCTGCTCCGCCTGACAGGCAGCCCTGTCTTCCAGGTCCCCAGGCAGCGCTGCCAGGCAGGGCATGTCTGTGGCAGAGTGGGGCTGTGTGGGGATGCATTGTCCACTGCCGTGGAGGGACAGCGTGGGATCACGGACATCCGGGAAGACCTGGCCAGGCCTGCACAGCCATTTCGCCTCCTGCTCCGTGTGGCCTCAGTCCAGGGCCCTACGTGCTCCGTGCCTCGGTTTCCTTCCTGAGGACACACGTTAGTGCAGCGGTGTAGGTGACGTGACAGCTCCTCCAGGCGTGAGAAGTTTCCCCTTCCCTTTGACCCCTGCGCCACTCCACGCAGCCCTGCCAGAGCCGTCATCCTCGGGAAGGACGTCCCCTGGTGGAACGCCAGCGAGCTGGCCCTGCGAGACCACGATGATTCCTCCCTTTTACGGAAGTGTTCACTGCTCAGCTCGTCCTGCCACTTTCCCCAATGGCATTTGTCTTCCAGTTCGTTCTTTACAAATAAGTTGTTACCTGGAATCTTTTGCGGAGTGTCCACCCACCGTCGCTGGCGGATGCATCCCGAGGTGGCTCAGGCAGGTGTTGTTTTGTCTTGTTTGGGGTGTTCTGCCAGCACCTCGGAGGGAGCCGGGGTGCCCAACCTCATCCCGGAGTCAGGGGTGAGCGCTCGCAGGCCCAAGAGGACGAGCGAAGGGCGGGGCCACGTGCCGGGGCCCTGGCGTTTGCCGCGTCCTCTTATTTAGGCGCTGCAGGAGCCCGGCGGCCGGCAGCGGCGGAGGCTCTCTCCCACTCCATCCATCAGGAAACGCAGGCTCAGAAAAGTGCCTGTCATAGCCACTGTCCCCTCCTCCCTCACCCCTTCCTCCTTCCCCCACCACCTTTGCACCCGTCAGCCCATCGTGGCCCGGAGGTGCCCGGCTTCCCAGAGTGCAAAGGAGGCCGTTTCCTTGGCAACGGGGTCCTTCCGCCTCCCTGGGCAGGGCTGGTGGCAACGCCAGAACCTCCTCCTGAGAGCCCCCCTTGGGGGCCGTGGGCGGAATTTCTAGCTGAAGAACTATTCTTTAAAAGCACCCATGCGGCGGAGTTAAACCTCCTAAAATAATTGCAGTCGAGCAATTACTCCTTCTCAAGGCGTTTGGAGGTGTTGAGATCCAGGCTCGCACTTTTCGTGATAAAAGCGAGTCCCTTTGTGCTGTAGAGCCCAGGGCGGCTCAGTGGCACCCGGGGCTGCTCTGTTCCGTGGGTGCTCCTCCCAGGACACGGTGGGGGGCCCCAGCCCGCCCGCTGGCTCCCCTCCTTTGCCGACACCCACACCCCCCAGGTGGAGTCAGGGAGCCTAAGGAAGAGAGCTCGAGCGAGAGCGAGGGAGGGAGTCAGCACTTCCAGACGCCCAGCAGACGAAAGGGCAAGTTTGCAAAGCAGGCATTTCTCCATGTGGCTGCTTCCCAAAGCCAGGCCTGGCGAGCAGGGCGGCTCCATCAGCTCGGGCCCTCCCGCCACGCTGCCCTGCACAGCCGGCGCGGGTGAGATTGCTGCGAGCGCAGGTCCTCGGGCACCGGCCCCCTTTGGCAGCACATGCCCACCACCCTCACCACCCCACCCCTCTCCCTCTGTCCCTCCTCCTCTCCTTCCCCGCGAAGAAGCTCCCCTGTGCCAACACTTAGGGTCTAGAATGAAACAAGGCAGCCCAGCCCCCAGGGCATGTGCCAGATGCAGACTCCTGGGTGACACCTCCAGAGTATGGTTGTTTTTTGGGTTTTTTTAGTTTTTATTTATTTATTTATTTTTAGAGAGGGGAAGGGAGGGAAAAGGAAAGGGAAAGAAACAGCAATGTGTGGTTGCCTCTCGCACACCCCCTACTGGGGACCTGGCCCACAACCCAGACATGTGCACTGACTGGGATTCGAACCAGTGACCCTTTGGTTCATAGGCTGGCACTCAGTCCACTGAGCCACACCAGCCAGGGCGAGAACATGGGTTTTATGTGGCCCCCAGACAGGGCTCGCCGTTAGAAGCAGTGCCCCAGGTGGCCAGAGGGCCTGTGTCTGACTTGCAGCTCCACACCCAGGGGGAGCTGCTGGATGATGATGCCGGCCTCGCCCCCATCAGGGCCCTGCCCGAGGACGTGGCAGGCTGCCAGCCTTGGAGATGAAGAAAAATGGGCTGCTTCTCCTTAGATGAGACACTCGCCTTGCCTCCATCTCTGCGCTGATTGGCTTCCCTGTCCTGACAGAGGGCTCAGAGGCTCAACGGTGCCTCCAGTCTCGCCAGCCCAAAGGACACCTCTCCCAGTTCCCTGTCCCCCCAGCCCTGCAGGCTCCTGTCCCCAAGGGGCTGACGCAGCCGGGCTTCCTGCTCCTGGCCGAGACCACTGGCCTGATGCACTCGCTCCTCCTATCTGACTGCATGGGTGCCCCGTGGACCTCAGGGCTAGCGTCCCCTGGTGGTCATTAACCGTGAGCTCCCTTCTCTTTCCCAACCACAGCCTAGGGACCAGCGGGGCCACCCAAGACCGAGACGCAGGGCTCCCCTCAGGACGCACCAGCCACCAGGCTCATGCTCGGAGAGGTCGAGGCTTGCGGCTACAAACAGGGCCTGTTTGTTCCTCCTGGGCTTTTAAACACGCAGGCGGGAGACATGTGGTTAAACCCAAGGGACAGACACTGGCACTTCAAAATAAACCCAAGTCCTCAGCACATTCGCTCTTCCACCATCCTGCAGCTCTCGTGAGCGGAGACGCGCCCGGGCAGCGGGGCCTTTGAGTCCCGGGCGCCGACGGAAAGGCCTGAAGCATCACAGAACACGTGAACTCCCCACGAACCAACGGAGCGAAAACAGGAATCAGACACCGACGCTGTTCCGGCCCTGTGCGCACACAGCGCTTTCGCAGCGGAGGGAACTCGCGCACACTAGCACTCAGCCCTGAGCCTGGCAGTTAGTCCCCAGCAGCCACTTACTGACTCGGAAGGAAAGCGGTGATTTCCCAGGTGAGGAAACCTTTCTTTCTTGCCTCGGCTGTCCACTACGTGTTATGTTTACTACACTGAGCCGTGACCGTGGCAGTGAATTCTTACTTTATCTCTTACAGAGAAAAAACGAAAAAGCAAACCCGAAATTCCAGCCACGAATTTGCTCTCCTTGCTCCCGCTCTCCAGTTCCCTCGGTTCTTGTTCACTTGCTCTCAGATATCTGGTGCGCGTGTGGGGACTGCATCCTGGGCCCCAGGCTGGCCCCGGGGAGGTACATTAGTGGACAAATCAGCCGCCATCCGTCCACATTTATTGTCCTGTTCCAAGACCAGAGAAAAGACCAGTGGAGTAGAAAAGATGTTGAAACCCGGAACCGTGCTGGAGAGCAGGAGGGGTGTCCTCGGGGGCCCCAGAGCCTGCAGGACAAGGGGCACTGACCGGAGGAGGGTCCCGGGCAGCCAGCGCCCCTGCACGGGCAAAGCAGGCAAGGAGAGGGAGCAGCAGACACGAAGGCACAGGGTCAGCAGACGCCCGGGGCAACTGGGACTGAGGCTGCGGGGTGAGGGTGGGCTCCATGGCAGAGGAACAGAGGGCAATGCGGGGAAGCCCGGGACCTCGTCACCTGCTGGGCCGTGCGGGCTGCGAGCCCAGGGAGCCAGCTCTGGCTCTGAAGCAGTTAGGGAACTACTGGAGTGAAGGATTGCCTTTCCCCAAGATGCACGTGGCTTTAGAAAGGCAGTCGAGGTTTGCAGTAAATATTTCGGGTAACCTGGAGACATATAAAGAGGAACTGGATGTCACTCCAAACCTCAGCCCCAGAAACACGCATCACTGTTGACTGGGACAGACACTGGTCTCCAAGTGTGCACGTTGGTCTCTTTGCGAATGGATGTGCATGCCACCCGCCACTCCGCAGCCTGCTGGTCCGTCTTGGGGGGCTTTCCGTGGCAAGGGACAGAGCCCTGCCCTGCCACTAGGAATCACTGCTCCCGGGAAGGATGGGCCAGAGCACAGGGTGGACGCCCTCCCCGCACAGAACATGGGGGGAGGAGGCGGGGTCGGCCCGCAAACTGCCTGCTGGAGCCGGCTCTGCTCCAGGTGACGGCGGGGGGCTGGGCCAGCGCACAATCTGACGTGTATGTCACAGAACCTGACCCACATGTGACAGACAGCCACGGATCGCCCACGTCTGAGAAAGGCAGAGACGAGGGTAAACGAGAGGAAAAAACTCCTAGAGAGACATGGATCCCTTCATAGCAAAGATGGAAGACAACGCATTGCAAAAGAGCACAGCCCCCCCAAAATGAGAACTCAGCCGGAAAGAGAAAAATCCTGCCGGTTCGTTAGAGGGGAGCACAAAGCCGAGGAGGTAGAGCTGAGGATGCAGAGTGGAGAGAGAACGGAATTCAAAGAGGGAAACGGGGATGAGGCGGAGACATGGGGGTTGGAGGCCCGCGAAGGAGAGCAGAATGGAGGGAAAAGCCAAACCAATAAGGGCGGAACAGAGGAAAAGCTGGAACGCCCAGGTCCCGGGGAGGGGGGCAGAGCGGTGCGGCCCAAGGGACAAGACGGCCTCTGCGACACACCTGGAAGACGTGTGGTCTCTTCATTATGCACCTCACATACTGTTTGGATGAACTAAAAATCTGAAACAGAGGGCGAACGAGAGGGAATGTGCTGACTCCAAGGTCGGTCCCGTGTTTTCCATCTGTGTCCGTGGGCAGGGCCCTCCCAGCCCCCACTGAGAGCCCTTGATGGCCAGAGCAGGGGGCAGGTCTGCAAACAGGTGGACAGGGGACCTGGGGATGGGCACAGGGAGTGAGGCCGCAGGCGGGAAGGAGGTGCTGGTGGGACCACCGAGGCCACCGAGGGGACTGGAGGAAGCCGGGACGGCACTGCCCCCAGGAACAACACGTACCCACGGTGCACTGGCTGGTTCCTCTGCCTGGGGTTCAGGTGAGGACCCGTGTGGGAATTCAAGGCAGCCTGGGGTCTTTGGAAAGATCTGGAACCTCTCCTGGCTGCCCCCCAGGGCGGGGAGGGTTGCCTCTGAGGAGCCAGGACAGCGGTCTGGCAGTGACGCCAAGCAGGGGAGGGGGCACAGCCCACCACCTCCACCCTGTGACCCTGGACACGGCCTCTCCAAGCCTGGGGCCCCAGCTGTGAACTGGGTTGGGGCCCCCACCAGCACCCGCACAGTGAGGGATTAGCTAACAGGGCCTCTTTCACCCTAATGCCTGAACTGCCTGCGCGGGGCCTCAAGTCCCACCAGCAAGTAAGACTGGAACTTCCCCTGAGCGTCCCGCTCACGTTGTGCCAGGGGGCCCTCAGCTGGGCAGGAGCCATTCAAACGTGACCTCCCTCCTCCGTGCCTCAGCGTGGTGGGAAACAGAGGCCCTGTCCAACACCACCCCAAGGAGCTCTCTCAGTGGGGAGAGGGGAGGCTGGTGGCCATGGATACCCAGCCTCAGTGAGCTCAGGCTCCCCCTGGGATCTGCAGGAGCTGAGCCCAGGAAGAGGCGGGGCAGGGTGGGCTTCTCAGAGAAGGGTCCAGGGTCAAGGGTCAAGTGATAGAAGCCCCCCGCCCCGAAAAGCACACAAGGTTCCAGAGTCTCAGCAGGTGGCGGCCCCGGCCTGCACTTCCCGAGGCTGTGGAGCCAGTCCCTGAACTGGCTCTCTGCTCCCCTGGCGCCCGCTCTGGGCTGGGGTGGCTCCGACGCGTGCGGGGGGCCCCTCTGCCCAGCACGTGGCTGCTCTGTATTTAAGGGCAGAGATGGAGGCAGCCACTCAGGTCTTCCTCAGGAAACCGCTGCACAGAGAACCACCAGCTGCCACCTGCAGGATTCCCTTCAGCCCCTGGCCTGGGGCCACACCCTCCCTGGTGGCCCTGGCACTGACTGAGATGAAGGGAACAAGACCGGCCCTCCCCACTGCTGGGCCTCTGCAGCAGCTGGTGCCTGGGGCAGCTGCGGGCCGGCGGGGACTTCCCCACAGTCTGATGCCGCGCCGCCCTTCCTGGCCCTCCCCTCCCACTCACACCTGACCACACCTGCCGCCTTGGACGTGGCTCCCCTGGGCCCAAGGCCCCACTGCCAGGTAGGAACAGCGCCCCTTGCTGTCCCTGCTCACTGGACCCTGTTTTTCCTCCCAGGGATGCTGGCTTGACCTGGCAGCGGCAGGGACCAGGGCAGCAGGGTGCTCGCCCGCCCTACCCACTCCAGGCCTGGCTTAGGGCGGACGGACACGCAGCCGGCGCCCCAGGGCCTGAGAAGACCACTGGGCTTGCGCCCCTCACCGTGGCCATGGGCGCCTTCCCTTTCCACACTCCGGGTCATCACGTGTAAAACGGGGACTGGGTGGTCCCACTGGTGTGGCTCTTCCGAGGGCTGAGCGAGCCACCACACGTGGAAGTTTCTGGAATGCTGCCTGGCACGTGATCGTCCCCATGGGAGAGTTAACTGTCGTGGAGGGTTTGGGGTCATTCTTGTGCCCTGACACTAGGTGTGTCCCGTGTGGACCCTGGGGGCTGGGGGGGGACCACCCCCGAAGTCGCAGAGGCACAGGCTTGCAAAGGTCAGCCATGGGGCCCATTACACGCCGTCTGAGGGCAGCCTCCTTCTGGGCCAGGGCAGGCCTCTGGGAGAGGCCCCAGGGGGCAGCAAATCCTCACATGGACGAGGTGACCAGGAAGCTGGTGGCCGATGGGCAGGGGCGGGAGGTGGGGCCCCCAAGTGTTTCAGCTCCTGAGACACAGGGGTGCTCAGGCGCCTGAATGCTCGCCCGTGGGACCCCTGGGTACAGTGGCAGGGTTGGCCCGAAGGCAGCCCAGCTACGCGGTTTGCCGCCTGAGTCTGGAGGCGGGAGCTGCAGGGACCCCAGCAGTCTCTGGGTCCCCTCACCCTCCACCGGGCACTCCCTTCTCCTGTGCACTGGGGCTGCTGTCTCGGGCTCCGTCGATGAGAAAATAGTCTTTGAGGTGCTGAGTTATTTCCTCCGTGAAATGCAGGGCGAGGGAGGGGTGGGGTGTATTCACTGTCTGCCCTGCTCAGTTGCCAGGCTGATTCCTCCAGACTCATCTGTAGGGTCCCCCATTGAATCAGCCACGACTTAAGACTTTCTGACAGAAAATGGAGGTGTCCCACCCTTTCCAGTCTGCCACAGTCCTGGGGGAGCAGAACATACAGCTCCCAGGGCAGGGAGCCCCACCCAGGACCACTGCTGGGGCGCCCAGCACTCTTCCCTCTTCCAATCTGCTACACCCCATGGGGTGGGTGTCACCGCTACCCCATTTTAGAGCCCAGGAAATGAGGCTCAGAGAGGGGAGGCCAGGTGCCCAAGGTCACACAGCCTGGGAGCAGCAGCAGCAGCAGCAGGAGCAGCTGCACGGAGACTGGAGACTGGCGGTCAGGCTTCCAGGCAGCCTCCGTGGTGGTGGGAGGGGCTGCAGACAGCCCTGGGTGTCCCCGGAGCCTGCTCAGCTAATTAGCACCAAGGTTAAGAAGTAACAATTATGCACCTCCTGGGGTGAGGGACTTGGTTGAATAGCAATTCAGGTCAAGACAGCTGGGGATGCGCCTGGGCCTCCCCCGCTTGGAGGAGCGGGCTTTGCCTCCTCCTTGGAACATGATTCTGGCTGCTTCCGGGTGTCTAGGACAAGGCACCCTGACAGTGACCTTGGGTTCTCCCCTACCTGCCCTCAGGCCCCGCCCCCAGCCCAGAGCCCTGGGGAGGGTGCAGGGATATCACGGTCCCATAGAAAGGACAGGGAACCGAGTGCCCCACCAGCCCCCCTCACTGCCAGCCCCTCTCCGCCACCCTTCCTTACCCTCCTGCACTCCAAAAGTGCAACTAAACCTTTGAGCTACGGGGGCGCCACGTCCCCACCCCCCGTGCAGACAGGGCTGCTCCGGAGACACCTGGGCGTGGAGGGGGGTCCCGAAGCAGGTGGCCCAATGAAGAGTGCCGCTGACCTGACCTCTCCTTGACTTTGCTCTGGAACATGTGCCTGGCATGGTGAGAAGCCTGAAGGCGATCTGAGGCTGGGGACGAGGCAGCCCCTGGTGGGATGGGGTGGGTGTACTGCGGTCCTGCCTCGGTGGAGCCCAGTCTCCGCCGTGGGCGGAGGCAGCTGGTGGGGGGTGGGTGGGGCTGTTGTTCTGGGCCCTCCCTGAGCGCAACCCGGCAGACCCCAGTCCCTTCAGCGTGGTTTGGCCCATTTGTCTCCTTTGAGGTACGGACAGACGGACGGACATCATTACTCCCCTGGCGAAGGAGGGAAACCGAGTCCCAGGAGGAGGAAAGACCTGGCCAAGAGTACAACCAGTGCTGGCAGAGCGCACCTGCCGGCCCTTCTTGCCCCCTCCGGGCTTCTGGGCCCAGCGGTCAGACAGCCCCTCTTCTTGGCACCCCACCCCGGGCCCCTGCGCCCTGGGGCCAGGAGAATGACATCCAGCGCTGAGGGAGCAGGTGGGGCAAACACACAGCCGAGAGCGCACAGGGGGCCCAGGGGCGCCTGGGGGCGGGGCCTGCCCGAGGGCCCGGTGCAGGGGACCCGCTGTGGCAGGGCTGAGAGAATAACAATCACGCGGCAACAAGAGCAACAATGATGCCGTTGAAATAAGTGCCTCCTGTGAGCGCCCCCTTCTTGGCCGGGAACTCGCAGCTCACGCTGGGCAGGGGGGCACCACAGCAGCCTCCACACAGGAACTCCCCTGGGCAGAACCGGACGGAGATGGATCGGTCCTGTCTCCTCAGCTCTAAGCCGCAGGCCTGGTTCCGGCCGCAGCTCCCTGACGCTCAGCCCGTGGCCCAGAACAACCGAGTCACCACACAGCAGCCTGGCCAGCCTCGCTGCTCTTCTGCCCCATCCCCTGTTCCCTTCCAGAAGCCATGCCGGGGAGCCTGGGGCCTGGCCCTTTGGACACCCTCCCCCACCCCACGGGGTGAGGAGGGAAGCAAAGGATGGGCAGCCTGGGGCTTTGCTCCAGGGAATGGCTCGAGGCGGGCGGACGCTGGGTCTGGGCTGGGGTGGACAGGCAAGTGAGTGCAGGGAGGCCAGAGCCCAGCGACACATGAGGGCTGGGACTCGGGAGGGAGCACCTCGAGGGAGGAGAGGCAGTCCTGAAAGCCCCACATCAGTGAGGAGGTCCCCAGGCCCCTCACGGGCTCAGCGGGGCTCTGGCCCAGGTAAGCCAGGCTCAGAAGAGGTGGGGGGGCCTCCAGAAATAAAGGGCCTTCTCCCCGCACCAGCCTGGATGTGCCTGCAGGCCCTTCCCCTCCGGGCCCTGGCCTCTTCCTGACACCACTGGGCCGTCCGACGTGGGCTTCCTGCTGCCTCAGCAGGTTTGCAAACCACAGCTTTCTTCAATTTCTTTGAAAAAAAAGGAAAGAATTATTTTTCTAAATGTTATCCTTCTCCCCAGTGAATCCTGGCCTCAGGGCCTGCCATGTGCGGAGGTCTGGGAGCGGGGGAGGGACTGGCCAAGTGGCCGGAGGAGAAGCTGGAGAACAGGCGAGGTGAGGGGGTGACAGCTGGGTAGGCCACCCTGTGCGGTACTGCTCAGGGCCGAGCCCACTGGGGACAGAGACTTTGCTGTTGGTGGAGTGGTGGGGTGGGCCCCTGGGGACATGGCCGTCACCCCGGGAAGGGGACCGTGCTGGGGGTGCTGGGGAGCAGGGGCCAGGAGTGGAGCACGCTCAGAGTGCAGGAAATGACCAGGCAGCTGCCAGCGGGACAGGGGAGAAGGTCTGTCTGTTTTTACTGAGATGAGCCACCCCGTGTCAGCACATTCCCGGTGCCGTGTGGCTGCCACCTCCAGGTCCTGGACTCCTTCGCTGCCCTCAAGGACGCTCCAGACAGGTTAAGCCATTGCACCCCTCCCCCAGCCCCTGGCGGCCACCCGCCTGCCTCCGTGCCTGGATTTGCCGGTCCTGGGCACTCCACAGAAACACAGCCAGAGCGTGCAAACGCGTGTGTGGGTGTGTGGCCTTCGGTGTCTTGCTCACACGAGTGTCATGTTCCTGAGGGTTTCAACATCCCTGTTGTCGTGTGTGCCTTCACTTCATTACTTTTCAGGGCTGAGTAACATTCCACCGTGGAGCCGGACCCTGTTCTGTGCGAGGACACTTTTCCAGTGAGAGCTGGGCTGGGCAGTGTCACCTCCTTCCGCACCAGCCAGAGGGCCTCTGCTTCGGTGGCCCTTGGGTGTCCCCGCCCTGAGGCACCCCCAGGGAACCTAAGCTGGGGGCGTGGTGGGGTGTGGGGCAAGGAGAAGGAGGGAGGTGGCCAGACCTGTGAGGTGGGGACATGGGGGGCATGCAGACTTCACAGTCACCCACCACTGAGACGGCGGCGTGCACACGGCCCGAGGCAGCAGGGGAACTCGCTGTCTCGAAGCCTGACTCCTCGGGCCATCGGGTGGACATTGGGGTCTGGAGCCCTGGGGGAGACACAGCACAGAACTAGGGAGTGGGGTCCGTGGGTCTCCCCAGGAGGAGGCTGAGGAGAGGCCCAAAGCCCAGAGTGAAGGGAGGTCGGGAAGGGGTCACATGGGGGGGTTCCCGGGGAGGGCAGAGCCTGGGGCAGTGGTCCCCGCCAGCTGTCCCAGAAAGCTCAGAGACCCTCCGGGGCTTGGGCACAGAGTGACCATTCCCCCTTTGCCCCGGGCGGGGGTCCTGGGACATGGGACTTTCTGTGTTGGACCCGGGACCACCGGTCACACTGCCCATGCACCGCGGGAGGTGGGAGGAGGCCCCTTCCTACTGCCGGGCCTTGCAGCCCCCAAGTAACGCCTTCTTCTGGGAGGCCGTCTCCTTCCGGAGGTTTCTTCTCACCCGCTGATGGGATAATTACAGGGAGGAGCAAGAAAAGCCGAAGCTGGAAGAGCTGCACATTAGACAGAAGAGCAGCCCACCCCCTCCAGGTTCCTCAGCACACTTAGCGAGCCCGGAGTCTCTGGCGCCTCTCCCACTCCATAAGGGGGCCCGCAGTCACCACTCGGGTGGCGGCTCCTTGGTCCTCCTGCTCCCAAGGAGGCAGGAGAGTCCCAGGAGCTTCCCGCAGACAGAGGTGCTCCCCACGGCCAGCCCGGCGCATGGCCTAATGGGGTCCAAAATTCGGTGTCCAGGAAATATTAGGAAAAAATATATATATAAGATGTCCTCACCCCCACAAGTCTGAGCTGGGGGATGGGACGCATGGAGCAGGGCCATTGAGAGTTGTTTTGAATAGCAACAGTTTTGCAGATAACCACTAGAATGGTCATTTAACATGTCTATAACCTTTAAATGGTTTCATGGATATGTTAAATGGCTGTGGCCATGCTTGGAGCCAGGGAGCTGGGAGTGACTTCCACCCAAGATGTAACTGGGAGGCAACTCCCCCTGGTTACAGATCCTGCGGAAGAGCTTGGAGATGATTGGCTCCACACCACAGGGCCACACCTGCCCGGACTTACTATGGCAGCCCAGGAAAGCTGGAAGAATACGGGAAGGCTGGCAGCTGGGGCCAATTGTGGGCGGAGTCGGAAATGGTGCGGCAGAGGAGGATTGGCGCTGGGATTTGAACCCAGGCGCGGCAGCCATGCAGCGTCTTTTGGGGACTATGGGGTATGGGCAGAGAAGAACCATGGACTTCTATTTCTTTTTCTGAGACACGGTACCCTGGACTGGGCAGAGGGGGAAGGAAGGACTGTGCATTTGTGGGTTTTCTAAAGGACGTTGGGATCTCAATGAAGACACTAAGTCATTACTCTTAAGTTTGTATAACTCTTTGAATAAATAATCCCTTTCCTTTTCACCAGTCTCTGGCTTTGAGAGACGACTCTCCCTGGCGGCGGGCAAGGCGAACCTAGTACCGGGTGGGGGACCCCCGGAGCACAAGGGCGGGCCTATTCAGTAATAGTATATCATTCGCCCCTCCGCCCCGGGTCTCGTCTGTAACACTTTGGCAACCAGAGCAGCACTTGGCCCAAATTTTGTAGGATTGTAGGCTCCAGGCAGAACTGAAGGGGGGAGGGGGCGAGGGAGGGAGGGAAGCTGAGCCCTGACCCACCTGGGCCGGGCTCCCTGGAGGACAGGCCCAGGATTAGAGCAGCTGGTTCCATCCGGGACCCACCTCCTTTGCCAGGGAGGAGGGCTGGGGCCGGACTCTCACAGGTTGGAGGGGGTGACCCCCAAGAACAAGGGAGCCCTGAACCTGCCCAGGCTCCCATGGCCTGCTGGACACAGGGCTCTCTGCCTGCCGGGGCTGCTTCTCCCTCCCAAGCCTGCAGGGATTGGGCTGAAGGAGAAGTCGTGAGCTGATGTAGCCTCTCAGGCCCAGCTGGGGCGGGCGGCCAGCATCCCTGCCTCAGCGGCTGTCGGGCCAAGAGCACTGCCCCCCTGCTGCCCGGGGCGCGCCCGTCTTGTGCAGGACTGCCGAGGGCGAGGGCGGGTGGCTCTGGGGGAGCCTGGCAGCCGAACTGGAACCAGTGCAGGGAGGCAACAACAAAGCAGATTCTGCACTGAGAAGCAATGAGCTCCCCATCCATGAGCGCATCCAAGCAGAGGTTGACTTCGGGGAGGTTCCCACAGCACACAGGTGGACTGAGTCAGACCCCTTCAGGGTTCATCTAGGGGAAAAGGGGAGCCCTGGTGGTGCTTCTGGGATCTAGCCTTTGAAAGGGTCAGCTGAAGGAGCCCCAGCCCTGGGAGCCAGGAGACTGCAGACCAGCAGAGGGGAAGAAACCCCATGCAGAGCCTCCCGGATGCAGAGTCCCTCACGCTGCCGGCCCTGCGGAGAGAAGGGGCTCCTGGCACACACACGGGCGGGTGCACGCTCCCCCGCATACACACACCCCACCATGCACCATGCACACAAGCTCCTGCAGACCCTTCCAGAGCCATGCGTGGGGATCCCTGGCCCCCAAGGCACCTGAAGGCCAGGGGCTGCGGGGGTCAGGGGCAGAGGTGAGGCCGACAGCCAATGCCACCAGGCCTACAGCTGCACCCCGGGGTGCTGAGCCAGGACAGGCAGGGCAGGTCGCTGAGGGGCACCAAAGACTGGCAGGTTCCGAGGTTCAAACTGAAATCTGGGGCTTCCATCCAGCAGACTCTGCCCCACCCAACTTAGGCCAACCCAACCCCAACTCAATCCGGTGCCGTTCACATCATTTCAGTTCTGTCCAAATCCAACCCAACAGGAATCCGAGTTACGTCAGTTCAGTTTAACTCAGTCACAGTTCAGCTCGGCCCTGACCAACCTGCCTGGTCCTCACGAAGCTGCGCCCCCACGAGGGGCCTTCATCCCCACCCCACCCCGTGGAGACCACCACCTGCCTGTCCATCTGTCCGGGCAGCACACGCTCTGGCCCACCCACTGTGGCTCTCGGCAGGCTGCAAACCAGGAGGGCGAGGTGGGGTCTTCTTCACTACTGCCCAGTCCTCCCCTTCCCCCGCTCCTCTGCACACTGTCATCATCGTCACCTTCATCTGCTTCTTCACCATCTTCATCACCTTCATCATCTCCGTCACCGTCATCCTTGCCTTTGGTGAGCCCTTTACCCTGCAGTCGGTTTCGGGTCACCTTCCAAGCACGGCCCTTCTACCGTCACAGCGGCAGGGTTTGGCACCCTCACCCCATTTCACTGAAGAGAAAACTGAGGCACGGGGAGGGGACACAGGTTGCCTAGCTAGCGCTGTCACTTCTGGGAGCAGGATGCAGGCTGGCCGCCTCCAGGGCCGTCCAGGACCACTGGGCACCCCTGCCTGGCCTGCAGGGGGCACACCTGCTGTGTGAGGTGGGGGCTGCTGTCTGAAGCCTCCCCTCGGGTGTGAGCCCCCAGACTGAAGCTCGGCCCCCTCCCCAGCCCTCTGCCGATTCAGTTCCCACACGGTGCCCAAGATCCAGGAGCTCATTCCCCCGCTGTCTACAAGGCCCGGCCCCCCTCCCCCACAGGGAGAAAGGCTCATCAGATCCACGCGGAGCTCGCTCCCTGCACTCCGAGCCCCATTTGGCCTCAGCCCCCTGCTGATTCACCAGCCTCGTGCCCTGGCCTGCCCATCACACGCCTGGCGTGCCCACGGCCTTTGAATTGGTTTGCATCAACACCATTAATAATTTCAAAGATTCTAAAGAGGATTCCAATTTCTCCTGCCTCCCACAGTGGTCGTTTAAATCCACTGTGACTCACCGAGATTTAGCCAAGACTGGGGTTGTCTTTGCCGGTGCAGCTCCCTCTGCTGAAGGGGCTGCGCGCTTCCCGGGTCCGGGGCTGCTCGGCAGGACGGGGGTGAGGGTGCCCAGGGGAGAGGGGGCAGGGGACAGGCCCGCTGCTGGGTGCGTGTAGACCTCATGGGTGGAGGGTTGGCTTGACTTTTTAAAATGAAATTATTTTATGATTATACAAATGATCTATGTCCTGTGTGGGAATTTGGGAAAATACAGAAAATTTCAAAGTAAAAAGGAAACAGCAAGCTCCCAGTCCCCCTCCCACAGAGAAAACTGCTGTGAACATTTTGGGGTTGTGTCTTTGGTACTGGGTTTTATTGTAAATATGGTTTTATATATTATCTTTTGCACTTAACATTTTCCAGTTTATTAAATATTCATTGGAAGCATGATTTTTTAATACCTTTTTATTATGGAATTTTTCAAACCTATACAAGAAGGAAGAGAATTGCATAATAAACCCCCTAGCTTCAAAATTGTCAACATTTTGCCAACCTAATTCCATCTATTGCCACCCCCCCCCCCCGTTTCGTTTTGGTAGAACTCCCAGAGGAGTTGACCTGTGTCCCCACAAAGGACACGCCCAGGTTCCGAACCCTGGCGCCTGCGATGGTGGTGGGCCTATTTGGAACGAGGGACCGGGAAGATGGATTAGCTCAGCTGGGATGAGGGTAGGATGGAGCGGAGTGGGCCTTAACCCAGCACGGCCAGGTTCCTCGTAAGAAGAGATGAGGCCACCAAGACAGAGCCACTGGCAGGAAGAGCCCACATGAGGACGAGAAGCCAGAGCGGTGCCGCCAGAAGCCAGGACGCGGAGGGCCGCTGACGACACCCGCAGTCGGAGACGGGCGGGGCGGGACCCAGAGCCTCCGCGGCCCCGCCCCGCCCTGCCCTGCCCCACCCACACCTTGATCTCAGGCTTCCGCTCTCCCCACCGCAAGAGGATGCATTTACTTTGTTTCCGCAACTCCGTCTGCAGCACTTTGTGATCAGAGCCGCAGGAAACCGCTACAGATACTTTAAACCAAATCCCAAACCTCAAAAAGCATGGTTTTTCAAAAACTTTTTTCTTTTTTTATTGAATTTATTGGGGTGACCTTGGTGGATAGAATTATACAGGCTTCAGGGGCACAATTTTACAACAGGTCACCTGCTGTGTGTTCACCACCTCCTTTCCTCTGGGGGTCAGCACCCCGTAGTCCCTATCTAGGGGTTCTGCTGTTGCTTAACCCCTCATCTTTCCCACCCAGCCCCACACCCCTCCCCTCAGACAGTCGGCTCTCCATCTGCAAGTCTGTCTCGATTTTGTTCGTCGGTTTATTTTGTTCATTAGGTTCCACGTACAAGTGAGCTCCTACGGTATTTGTCTATCTCGGACTGAAAAAGAAAGCTTGGTTTTTAATGACTGCATAATTTTTCATCAGATGTCTGTGTCATACTAAGAACATAATAAATGCAGGGAAATGTAAAATTATGCACCAAGTACCAGTTTAACCATATGTCTATATAAAAATGTTCAGAATAGACAAGAAGAAGACAGAGAGGAGACACATCAAACATTATTATTAACGGGGATTCAAATCTGTTGGATCCTTTCTCTCCATCCGGCGAGGTATTTTATCTCATTTCCTGGGACCGACAACCCTGTAGGGTGGGTATTACTGTCCCAACTTATAAACGAAGAAGCTGAAGTTCTGATAAATTAAGTAACGTGCCCAAGGGCTGGAAGGGCCCTTACCAAGTTCAGATTCAAACCACAACAGACACAGTGCTTTCTCCCCCACCCTCGGGGGCCAGTCTGGGCAGAGCTGGGAGCAGAGAGGCCAGTGCAGGCCCGGCGGACTCTTGCTTCCTTGACGTCTCTCCTCCTGATCGGCCATCCCCCTCTCCAGCATCTTCTCGATGGGCACACCCCGGACGTGGCACTGCCACGGAACGCACACCTCCAGGGCCTCACACTGAAGCACCCCCACACCCAGTCTCACGTCTTTCCATCTGACACGGGCCAGTAGCCCCCGCCCAAGAACGTGACCACCCTGGACTCACAACCTGATATCCGCATCACCCCTTCCCCGGCCTCACCCCTGCCGTCCCACACTTCCCAGGTCCCCCAGCCTCGTTTGCATGGTGCACGAGCTCTGCTCTTGCACACTTGTGTGTGACGCCCTCAGTCCTCTCCCGTGTCATCACATGGAGCGGGCAAAACCCCAGCCCTGGCCCCATGCAGCTGCCCCCTCATCCGCACTTGCACTTGATCGAGAAAAAAAGAAAGGCACGAACGACCGGTTTCCTGAGGGAAGAGACATGACTACAGACCTGTAGACATCACGCAACAACCAAATGATAACTACAACTCAAGGAGAAGAAAAACAAGGTTTAAAAGTGAGCCAGAGAGGTGACGGAGGCCTCACGAAGGAGAACCGATGCCCAGCCAGCAAGCACTCGCAGCGGTGTTCCACAGCAGCATCCGTCCAAGAAACGCTAACCAGGGCCGCAGCGGGAGCGCTGCCCCCCCCCCCCCCTGCCCCGAACGCTGAGGTGGGGCAGGCTGCATGCTGGCTAAGCAACATGGGAGCCACGGTCCCTGACCGGAGAAACACAGAATAGTGCGATTTCTTTGGAAAACAGTCCCGTGGTTTCTAACAAAGTTGAAAAAACGTTACCAAGTAACCCAGCACACGTGTACACTAAGACTTACATGCCCGTTTTTTCATTTGTGATTGTCAAAAACTAGACACGCCCCCAATGTCTGCCCGCAGGGGAACAGTGCCCAGCGTGGTGCATCCACGGCCAGGGCCCCGCTGGGCGGCGAGGAGCATGGCCGCCTGGCACAGAGCGGGGGATTCCCGGAGCACACTCGGGCCCCAGCTGCTGGCCCCAGAGAGACACGGGGGTCCAGGACTCGGCTCCAGGACCATTCTAGCCACAGGGACACTACATCTGTGCTGGAGGGGGCCCAGAGAAGCTTCCAGGGTGCTGGGAATGCTCCATGCCTTGACTGTGGCGATGGTGACAATGTCACCCCCACTCCCCAAAGCCATCCACCTGTAGACTTAAAAGGGGTGCATTTTACTCTATGTAACTTATGTCTCAATAATATTAGTTGATAAAATAGTCCTGGTTGGTGTGGCCCAGTGGGTTGAGTGAAGGCCTGCGAACCAAAGGGCAGTGCCCGTCTTTGCACGTAAATCCAAACAGAAATGCGACCTCCAGTCCCGCTGCTAATACTCAGAGAATGCAGCCCCCGGTTTTAGAGTTTCAGTCTATTTCAGCATCTCTGTGCTATTCTATTTCAAACAGACACATAATACATATATATGTTATACGTACATGCATTGTATATATATTATTCTTAGTTTTTGTGTCTGTGTGAGTGACTTCGACCTGTGCCAAGGTAGGTTTTTTTCTGTCCCCAGGTGGTTTAGATCAGGGACAGGTAAAGTGACCAGTGGAAGATCCAGCACCCAGGAGGGACCCAGCCACGCTCGGAAATTTCGGCAGTGGCGGCAGCGGCAGCGGCGGCGGCGGCGGCGGCGGCCACCATCGATGTGGGAGGTGCTGGGCAACGGCCATCTGTGCGGGACGCGGTGAACGGTTCCCCCTCTTCACAACAAACACCAAAAGATCCCAGTCTAGGCGGTGTGAAGACTTAAATGTGAAAGGCGAAACCATAAAGCGGAAGGGGAACCGAGAAAAGCCGTGTTTGAAACCTCAGAGTGGGTACGGGTTTCATAAGGAGCTAAGAAACCACTAACCACGGTAGAGTGGTCAGTCCGCTCAGCTCTGCCGAGGTAATAAATCCAGTTCCCAGGAACCCAGCACATACGTTATCCTTATTTTTATTTTTATTTTTTAATTTTTTTATTGTGTTCAAGTGCAGTTGTCTCCATTCCCCCCCACCACTCCATTATCCTTACTTTTAAAAATATGTATGGAAACAGTGACACATAAGTGAAGAGGGACTGACATTTTGAAGCAAAAAGGACTCAAGGGACTATGGTGAATATGAGACACCAGAAAAAGTGAAAAGGCAACAAACAGAACTCAGCAAAGGGTTGGAGCCAGAAGATGTAAAGACCCTGGCTGGTGGGGCTCAGGGGATTGAGTGCGGGCCTGCAAACCAAAGGGTCGCTGGTTCGATTCCCAGTCAGGGCACAGGCCTGGGTTGGGGGCCAGGTCCCCAGCACGGGGTGAGTGAGAGGCAACCACACACTGATGCTTCTCTCCCTCTCTCTCTCCCTCCCTTCCCCTCTCTCTAAAAATAAATAACTTTTTTTAAAAAGATGTAAAGAAGTCTCACAAATCCACAAGAAAATAAAGGTGCCACAGCAGAAAAGTGGATAAAGACTGAAACAGGAGAGAGGACAGTCAAGGAGCAGATGGACATGGACCATTGCAAATGGGAGGGGCGTAGCCTCCCCCTCGGACACCTACCAGGTAGCAAAAAGTGAGGCAGTGGGCGATTCGGAGGGCTGAGGCTGGGATGAGGGACTCAGACTGTAAATTATGTCTCCTGCTCCAGGGAGGAACCCACACCCCACCCCAAAACCCCACCCCTTGAATAGGTGTCTTATCTTCCCAATGGCCTTTGCCTGGCAGCTACAACGAGCACACAGCCTCACACTTGGCCATCACAGAATTTATCGGGCGGGATCATCAGATTGGAGGCAAGACCTCGGGGAAGCTGAGTGGCCAGCCCCACTCACCAGTCCAAAGGGGACCTCGCTGCTGGGCAAACGGGCGGGAGGCACAGGCGGGCAGGTTCCACGGAAGGGAGCCCACACGCAGAGACTCCCACCTCTCAGATATTCTCATTATGTTTCAAGTGGGCTGGAGACACCTGTTCCTTTGTCACCTCCAGGAGCAATCAGCGTTAAGTGCAGGCTTTTGTGCCGACCTTGAAAGAGGCGGGGGCTCCATCTGGCAGCACCTAACAGCCTTGCCTGGGGGCCCTCCATTTTCCCCACAGCGACTTTGGAAAAGCCCTTCTAATAGTTTAACAGTTGATGCGGGAGCGTGGCCCCAGCTGGGGCACAGCAGATCCTAACAAGACAGGGGGAGGGTAAGAACAGTATAGGAAATGTAGAAGCCAAAAACTCATATGTATGACCCATGGACACGAACTATAGGGGAAGAATGTGGGAGGGAGGGGGTGGGCAGGATGGAGTGGAGTTAAGGGGGGAAATGGGACAACTGTAATAGCATAATCAATAAATATATTTTTTAAAAAAGAAAGAAAGAAAGCCCGGCCAGGCCCCAGGCTGTCCAGCTGTCCCGGCTCCGCGAGTGCCAGGCCAGCCCCCAGCTCAGCCGCCACTTGGAAGACACGGGAGGTGCAGGCAGAGTGGCAACGCCCCTCTGAGCCACCAGCTCCCTCTGGTGCCCTGACCCCCACGCTGTGTTCTCTCGGAGCCTGTCTTCCCACTGCGGCCCCCAAGTCCCCGACTCTCACCCCTGCCTTCCCACCCGCACATGGCGAGGGGCGGGGCGCTGTCTGTGAGGCCCTGTCACCCGGAGCCTGGCCACGTGGGCCAGCCCACGCTCCTCAAAGGCACGAGTGAGGAGGGCACGGTGACCACTCTCCCCGCCTGTGGCGATGAGGGACGGTGACACCCCAAAGAGGAGCCTGGAGCCCCGTCCCCCAGCACTGGCTGCAGGGGGCTTTCTCCGACTTCACACGCCCCAGGATGCTCATGGTGGGGGGGACCTGAAGGCTCTTGTAGCCGGCCCTGGAAAGGGTGGGGGCATGCCGGTCCCCCAGCTGCGAGGGGCACGAGCCCTGGCTGTGCGTGCCCCCAGCCTGGGGAGACGCAGACCTGGAGAGGCTGCCCCCGGGACCTGGCCCTCAGGGGGTCACCGAGGATGCAGGAAAAGACGCAGCTGCCAGGGCAGGAATGGCCACTCAGGGACGTCAGCACGATCACATGGAGTGTGATCAGGGCAATGTAGGACGGACACCACGCGATCACGTCGTTACACACGCACACCAGCATGCGATCGCACACCGCACGGTCACATAAAACCCCGTCGTCTAATCCCGGCACCATACAACCACACACTGTGACCTCACATCCTGTGCCTGCGTGTGGTACATTGCACTTTACACGACCCCCTCGCTCTACAAACACCCGCGTTTTTATACAATCACGCTAAGCCACACTGGATAACGATAGTATTGCACACTCATGCCACGTAACTGCGTGTCCCATAACTCCACGAGCGCCGTGTGGCACAGTCACGCAAGTGGCGTGGGAAAGGCGATGGGCGAGCAGAGGGCTCCCCAGAACCCAAGCACACACCTTTGCGAATGGCCAGGTGTGGGCCCTCGGAGAAAACGCAGCCTACCAGGGGGGCTCTGCATGGACTGGGCTGGGGAAGCGGGGTGTCCCTCGGGGCTGTGCCCGCCCGGCCAGCGATGCCCCTGACCCAGATGCCTGCCAGCAGGCAGCCCCATCTTTGGAGTGCTCTCCTGCCACCTGTGGTGGAGAAGCCCCCCACTCCCCTGCCACCCAGCTTTCCCACGCCCCCTCCTCCAGGCAGCACCTGCCCACGCTGCCCTCTTGCATGAACCTCACACCCGTCCGGGGAACAGGACAGGGAAGTTGGTTGTCTCAGGGGGGGGTCCTAGGATCCCTCGAATTGCTGACAAAGACTAAGGCTCCTTGCTGGAAAGCACTCAGCCTGCGGACACCAGCTTTCCTGTGATTCCAGGGCCCCCAGGGCCCTCCACTGTGCAGCAGGCAGCGTCCAGGGGCTGCGAGCTGCCCCCACCCCCACCAGGGGCCTGGGCGGAGCCAGCACTGAGGAACGCTCCCTGGGTGTTTGATGCAGATCGAGGGGAGGGGGCTCCCACCCATTCTCCACGTCTCTGTCCCTGGGAGAGGACCAGCCCTGTGCCTCTGCAGTGCCCGGAGGGGCACGAACTCCGCCGTGAACTCCACAGGGCAGCTCCTGTCTCATCCTTCCGAGCAGAGCAGAGCTGTCTTTGGTCTGTCTCCAAAGGCCACTTCCCACCCACAGGCACTTCCTGCCCCCTCGCTGCCACCATGACAGAGAGAAGACTCTCCCAAGGCACAGAAACAGCCGCCGCCGCCCTGTCCCCGGTGGACTGGCTGCAATGGGCCCAACGGCCCAGACATACAGCAGCTTTTCACACCACATCTTGGAGGTTGTCAAGTTCAAGGGCTTAAAATAATTTCCTCCAGTTAACCCTTTCAGGAGTGAGGCAAACACAGAAGACACACAGAGAAGTGGAGAGCGCGTGCCCCACGGGGCCCACACGACCCCCGGAGCAGGTGGGGCTGCTCCCTGGAGCCCCGGCTGTGGGCTGTGCTCGCGTGTGGGAATTAGTCCCCGGTGTGTGGCACGTTGGCGGTCTCTCGCTTTTTTCCCTGCTGAGAGTAAAGCTCTGATGGGCCTACCTGTTGTGAATTTTTCAAACAATAAGGACCACAAAACATCAGGGTTGTTTTTCACGGTGTTAAATATTCCTAGACGATGCGTGTAGCTTACAGAGACAGGTTCCTGCTCTGTGACCAAGTCCCCGTGGTGGGGCGCTCGGACATCTACAAAGGACCCTGGTCACACAGCGTGGGGCTCCCATGTCAGCCCGGCTCCCCGCTCCCGCACCAGCAGGCCCCTCAGCGCCGGCCCCTTCCGCCTGGGCACCACGGCCCACCCACACTGCCACCCCTCTCCGTGACCCCCACCCACAGCCCAGGACTGAACTGGGCCCCCACTCCCCCTGCAGACAGGCCACTAGTCGGAGGCACCCTCCCAAGGTGCTCCCCACCTGAGCGTTTGGGACGCAGGTGGGAGAGGTCACACCTGCCTCTCCTCCTCCCATCCCCCACCACGGCCACTGACCCCCGGGACCCAGGCTCCAGGGGGGCGAGTGGCAGCTTCTGCAGCCCCAGCTGCAGGGAAGGTGGAGACTGGCTTCCTGGAAAGGTCTAGGCTGTTTCAGGGTCCCCTTTACTTGGGTCGCTGTTTTAGACGAGGGTGCTGTGTCGCTCTGCGGAGACACGGCCCTCTCTAGCTTGCTCACGCTTTTGTCCGACGTAATTCGTGACCGTGTTTCCCCCCAAGTCAGGAGCTGCCACTCAAGGATGCTCGATCAATATTTGGGAATAAACAGATAAAAATGTACAAATGTGTGAATCTCACGTCATCGCCGCTTTTTTTCTGATTCTACTCATTTATGTGATACGTGGTTTCTGTGGACGAACACCCGTTAGCCTTCTGAGGTCAGCTCTCCGTGGCTACGGAACGGGAATCTTTTCCTGTAAAATCCCGAGAAGTTGGCTTGGCGGCTATTTTGATTAGGAGCCCACGTGAGTCTACACACGCAGGGCTAGTTCTGTGGTCGGTACGGGGCGTGTGCCACGGTTTACACACTCAGATACGAACCCAGCTCCCTGAAGCTCGTCAGGCAGTCTCCCATCTCTTTGTCTCCTCCGGAAAAATTTATACGGCGTTGTTACTATCGGCTGCTTGAAAGTTTAAAGAGCTCGGTGGAAAGTCCCCGGGCCCCGGGCCACGCGGGGAGAAGGAGACTTGATCGCGCCTCAGCATTTCCTCACATACTTAGGTTTTCTTCTTCAGACGACTTCGATGACCCATCTTTTCCCAGCAAACGACCAAATAATTTTATCAGAATGTTTAGATTATTGCACGTAACCTCTTCGTGTCTGTTTTTGTGATCCCTTCTCTGCTAATTTAGAATTCGTTTTGTCCTCTTTAAATTGGCTGAAGGTTTGTCTGCTTTGGAGTGTGTGTGAGTGTGTGTGAGTGTGTGTGTGTGTGAGTGCGTGTGTTCTGAAGTAATGCTCTTACATCCCGGTATCACTTCCGCTATTAGTTCATTAATCCCCTTTCTTTCTGCTTCCCTTTATTTCGTACTCACCTCGGCCCGCGCATCAGCGGCCACTCACGGTTGAGTGCGGGCGTCTCATGTCCTCCTGCAGGGCCCACAGCTGCACCTGTGGCCCCCTCACTGTCTCCCCGAGCCTCTTGCCTATGTCCCCGGCACACCCGCCCGGGGAAGGAAGGGTGTCCTGGCCTCCGGCTCTAGTGATTTGTGGCTGAGATGACAGAGGGGACGGCTGCCCGAGAACGAGCAGAGGGCACTAGATGACGAGTCAGGCAACGTCGGGGCAGCAGAGCGAGCTGACCCTAGAGAGCAGCGCCAGCATGTCCCACGGGAATGCTCTCAGAGGCACCCATGGCATGGGGCTCTCGGTGCCTAGGGACAAGATGCCTCTGGCCCCAGCTGTTCAAGGACAACAACCTGGGCTCCCCATTGCCAATGCCAGTCTGTCCACTAGCACCGTGTGGTCAGCCTGCCGACACGCTATCAAGTGTCCACACGGACTCTCCCACGTGGCTCGACCCTGGGTGTGCCGTGTCGGTAGGATGACCCCAGGAGACCCTCCCGGTAAGGGCTCAGAGGAGAGGCAGTGGCCCGGCTGCAGGTGTGGCCCCGCCCCTGCGCGGGCAGCCCTAGGGTCTGTCCTCAGCCAGGAGTGCCCTCACAGACACAGACGTGCGTTCAGGAAATGGGCTGCCCCCATGTGCCTCCCTCACTGCACGGGGCCCCATGGGACATGACCTCTGACCACGGGCTCAGCTCACTTTGAAAGAAGGGCAGCTGCGCGCTACGCCCGTGACTTTCCCGGGTCTGACACACACCCCACACCCGGCTGGCCTGGCGGACGGCAGGCGTCCACGCTGACCCCACGCTGGGGCCCTGAGGGGCTGTCTAAGGATGCAGCACGTGTTTCAAACCATCGGCCAATTACAGGCTGCACCCCACGTTTTCTCGTACATGGTGGAAGCCAAGGGCTGGAGAGGGCCCCCCTGTCAAAACCCAGTGGACCATCCGTGAGAGGGTTCGTCTGGGGGCGCTCGGCTCCATCCTGTGGTCCATGCCTGTCTCTGTGCCAACCACACTCCTTTGGCGACTGTGGCTTTGTACTAAGTTTTGAAATCAGGCTGTGTGAGTCCTCC
Organism: Desmodus rotundus; assembly: GCF_022682495.2. Taxonomy (NCBI): domain Eukaryota; kingdom Metazoa; phylum Chordata; class Mammalia; order Chiroptera; family Phyllostomidae; genus Desmodus; species Desmodus rotundus. The sequence goes on from NC_071390.1 coordinate 179,837,893, forward strand.
AGCTCTGTTCTTCTTATGTAAGGTTGTTTCAAGCACTTGGTGTCCCTTGGAGATTCGGTAGGAATCTTGGGATGGGTTTTTCTGTTCCTACAAAAACCATCACTGGGCCCTGACCGACATGGCTCAGTTGGATGGGCATCCTTGCGTAGGGCAGAGGGTTGCTGGTTTGGCTGCCAGTTTGACTCCCAGTCAGGACACAGGCCGGTTTGGGGTGGTGTCCCCAGCTGAGGCAGGCAACCAATCAATGATTCTCTCTCATCCATGTTTCTCTCCCACTCTCCCTCCCTTACCCTCTCTCTAAAAATAAACAAATATATATTTTTTTAAAAATCATCATTGGGATTTTGATAGGGACTTCATCGAATCTGTGGACTGGCTTGGGCGGTACTAACATCTCAGCAACATGAAGCTTCCAATCCATGAACGCAGGGTGTGTCTCCGTTTATTTACGTCTTTAGTTATTTCAAGCGATGTTTTGTTACTCTCATTGTGCAAGTGTTTGCCTCCTCGGTTCCTGAGTGTTTTCTTATTCTTGGTGCTACTACAAATGGAATGGTTTTTGTAATCTTCTTTTCAGATTGTTCATCGTTAGTATACAAAAATGCCACCGATTTTTGCATGTTGACTTTGCATCCTGCCACTTCAGTGAATTTATCTGTTAGTTTTAACAGTTTTTCTTTGTGGATTCTTGAGAGTTTTCTACAAATAAAAGCATAGTATCTACAAACAGAGATCATTTTACTTTGTTTCCAATTCTGATGCCTTTTATTTCATTTTCTTGCCTAATTGCTTTGGCTGGAGTTTCTAGTACTATGTTGAAGAGAAATGAGGAAAGAAGACATCCTAGCCTTGTTCCTGATCTTAGAGAAAATGCTTTTAGTCTTCACTACTGAGTATTATGTTTGCTGTGGGATTTTCTTTTTTTTTAAATATATTTTATTGATTATGCTATAACAATTGTCTCATTTTTTTCTACCCTTTATTCTCCTCCCTGCACCTCCCCTCCCATTCATACCCCCCCTTCAGTTCATGTCCATGGGTCATACATATAAGTTCTTTGGATTCTACATTTCCTACACTATTCTTAACCTCCCCTATTTTCTACCTATTTATGCTTCTTATTCCCTGTACCTATTCCCCCTCTCTCCTCCCTCCCCCTCCCTGCTGATAACCCTCCATGTGATCTCCATTTCTGGGGTTCTGTTCCTGTTCTAGTTGTTTGCTTAGTTTGTTTTTGTTTTTGTTTTAGGTTCAGTTGTTGACAGTTGTGAGTTTGTTGTCATTTTACTGCTCATATTTTATCTTCTTTTTCTTAGATAAGTCCCTTTAACATTTCATATAATAAGGGCTTGGTGATGATGAACTCCTTGAATTTGACCTTCTCTGGGAAGCACTTCATCTGCCCTTTCATTCTAAATGATAGCTTTGCCGGATAGAGCAATCTTGGATGTAAGTCCTTGCCTTTCATGACTTGGAATACTTCTTTCTGGCCCTTTCTAGCCTGCGAGGTTTCTTTTGAGAAATCAGCTGATAGTCTCATGGGAACTCCTTTGTAGGTAACTGTCTCCTTTTCTCTTGCTACTTGTAAGATTCTCTCCTTCTCTTTAATCTTGAGTAATGTAATTATGATGTGCTTGGTGTGTGCTTCCTCGGGTCCAACTTCTTTGGGACTCTCTGAGCTTCCTGGACATCCTGGAAGTCTATTTCCTTTGCCAGATTGGGGAAGTTCTCCATTATTTTTTCAATAAGTTTTCAATTTCTTGCTCTTCTTCTTCTCCTTCTGGCACCCCTATGATTCAGATGTTGGAATATTTAAAGTTGTCCTTGAGGTTCCTAAACCTCTCCTCATTTTTTTGAATTCTTATTTCTTCATTCTCTTCTGGTTGACTATTTATTTCTTCCTTGTGGTCCAAACCATTGATTTGAGTCCTGGTTTCCTTCCCGTCACTGTTGGTTCCCTGTACATTTTCCTTTATTTCACTTTTCATAGCCTTCACTTTTTCCTCTATTTTGAGACCATACTCAACCAATTCTGTGAGCGTCCTTATTACCAGTGTTTTGAACTGTGCATCTGATAGGCTGGCTAACTCTTTATCATTTAGTTGTATTTTTTCTGGAGCTTTGATCTGTTCTTTCATTTGGGCCTTTTTTTTTTTTTTTTTTTTGTCCTGGTGCACCTGTTCCATACTAAGGGGCAGAGCCTTAGGTATTCACCAGGGTGGGGCAACCCAGGTGGCTGCGTTGTGATGCTGTCTATAGGGGAGGGGTCCGAGAGGGAACAATGCCGCTTGCTCAGCTCCCTGACAGCTTTCAGTCACTTCCCCTGCTACCCACAAGCAAATTGGGCCCTTCTGGTGCTGATTCCTGGGTGGGTGGGTTTGTGTACATTCTAGGACCCTGTGGGTTTCTCCAGTGAACTATCCTGTGAGGCTGGGAGTTTCTCCCACTGCTGCAACCCCCACAGGTGTTTTCAGTCAGAGGTTCTGAGGCTTTGTTTCTCTGTGCTGGAACTCTGGGTTGCGCGGTCTGTCTCGCTCCCCAGTTGTTCCTCTGGGTTCACCCACACACGAATGCGGGACTTCCCACTCCATAGCCACTGCCTCACCCGGCCCTCCAGCTGCCACCTTGCCATGAGTCCTCTCCGCCCAGCTGCCCATCTCTGCCCCTCCTTGCCCCTCCCACCGGTCTGGATGAATTCATCTTCTTTAACTCCTTGGTTGTCAGACTTCCATACAGTGTGATTTTCTGACAGTTCTGGTTGATTTTGTGTTTAAATTTATTGTTGCCCTTCTTTTGGTTGTGCGAGGAGGCACAGTGTGTCTACCTACACCTCCACCTTGGTCGGAAGTCTGCTGTAGGGTTTTCATATATGGCTTTTATTATTTTAGGCTAGTTTTCTTCTATTCCGAGTGTGTGAAGTGTTCCATGAAAAGGTGTTGAATTGTGTCCAGTGCTTTTCTTGCATCAGTTGCTATAATCATGTGGTTTTCCCCCTTTATGCTGCTAACGTGTGTGGTGCAGATCAGTGTCCGTGTGCTGACCCATTCTTGCATTGCAGGAATGATCCCGTGTGGTCCTGGTGTATACGCCTTGTAGTGGGCTGAGGAATTCTGTCTGCTAGTGATTTGTTGAGGATTTTGCCTCAAGTTCATTGGGGACAGTGGTCTGCAGTTGGCTTTTCTTGTAGGGCCTTTGTCTGCCTTCATAGCAGAGTAACGCTGGCCTCATAGAAAGAGCTGGTAAGTGCTGCCTCCTCTCCAATTTTTTGAAAAAGCTTGAGAAGAATTGGTATTAATTCTTTCGATGTTTGGTGGAATTCATCAGCTGTAGGTCTTTTTTTCGTTAGGAGATTTTAATTACTGATTCGATCTCCTTGGAGTTACAGATCTATTCAGATTTTGTATTCCTTTGTGTTTCCGTCTCGGCAGGTTTTGCGTTGTCAGAGAGGTGCGCACTTCGTCTCGGTTACCCGGCTTGCTGGCAGAGGGCCACGCCCTCTCACACATCCTCTAGCCCGGTGGCTGCGCCTGGCGGCAGTCCAGGGCGGAGGTCACACCTGGTGTCCGACCCCAGAGCCCGCTGTCTGAGCCCCTCCCGCCAGGTGGGGTGGGCCCCAGCATCGAAGTCACTTCCAGTGATGGAGTGTTCGGCCCCCTGGAGCACCGGGACCGACGCATCCTGGAGCCTCTGCCTGGGTGTCCTTCGAGGGCTGCACCCCTGCGGCGGCCCTTTGGATGACAGCGGCTCCACCTCTTCGCCGGCACTCAGCCTGTTTCGAAAACTTCAACACGGTTTCAGGTTCTGGTTTGTCGTCAGCTCTGCTGCTGTTTGTGAGTCTAGGACTCGTTTTTGCGTTTTAGAAACTTATGCGGGAACATGGATCTGAGCATGAACGTGCCCGGGCAGCGTTTGTGGGAGCCCTCGGGCCTGCTCCCTCCCAGGGCCCCCCAGGGAAAGGTGCGGTGGGGGCTGCAGGCTGGGGCTGCCTGCACGGGCTCCCGGGGGAGGGGCCCCATGCCTGGGTCAAGACGACTAAACAGCTGTCCTGGGGCTGTGGTGACAAATCACCCCCACAACAGACACTCCCTCACAGTCCTGGGGGCCAGAGGTCCAAAGTCAAGGTGTGGGCTCCCCGCAAAGGCTCAGGTGGGGTCCTTCCTGCCTCCTCCAGCCCCCAGGGGCTCTCGGCGGTCCTGGGCTGTGGCCACATCACCCCCGAATCTGCCCCTCTTCTCTGGGTCTGTCTCCCGTTTCCCTGCCTTTCACTCTTAAAGTTCCCCCTGAGCTGCCATTGGTTCTGGGAGCCACTCAAAGAAGCCCACAGGTCCTCACCTGGAAAATGGGGGTGACAGGGATTCACAGGAACAGCCCAGGGACACACCTGACCCCCAGGAAGTGCCCAGTGAACGTTTGCTTAAAATAGAGCCAGAAAAGCCGAAGCAGAGCCCGCACTGGGAGCGGGGTCTGCACGTCCTGCGTGTTTGCTGTCAGGTGACACATGAAGCCCATCACCATGGCAACTACACCTAGTTACTTCCCGGGATGAACTGTGGACCCTCCCCAGGTTAATCCCTAGAATTCCGCACCCCACAGCCTACTCTCCCCACCACCCCCATCTCTGTGGCACAGCCCTGCCTGGACTCCTCAGCCCGCGCCTCTGGCTGGGCTTCCTTCCAGAGAGCATGGGCCGAGGTCTTCGTTAACCCACTTCGCAGCTGGGGAAATAGAGGCCCAGAGAGGTGGGGAGCAGCATCAGGGACACAGAGCCTGCCTGACCCACACGCAGGCTGTGTGCTGGTCCCAGGCTGCCTTCCCCAGGAGAGGGGACCCAGGCTGGCAGCCGCCCCCAGGGCTCCAGGCACTCAGCCCTGGGAGAAGCCTGGACTCGTGCACCAGCACCAAAGGGTTAAGAGGCTGGCAGGTGAGGGCATGGGCAGAATACAAAGAAGCGCCGAGCTGATGCCCGAGGATCAGGACCATGAAAATTTAATCGTGCGGCTCCTGTTGTGCCCGGAGTAGAATGTACCGAGCCCTTCACCACGTTCCCGAGCACGAAGCCGCAGGGCTGCGGGTCTGGGGGGAGCTTGGGGAGCTCAGTCGGCCCACCTGATGCCTCATCTGGGCTCCTCAGGTGGCCACGGACTCTCCTGGCCCCTGGACCCTCAGGGCATTTGGGGTAGCTTCCCCGCTGCCACCCCCACCCGGTGGAGCTGGGACTGGCCTGGGGTCTGTGCCCGGTGGCTCCCTGGCCCCAAGCCCACCCAGTGGCTGCTGCAGGGGCTCCAGCGCCCCCACCTGCTCTCCTCTGAGGACCGTGCAGGCAGAAGTAGAAACATAACGTCACACCAATGCAGTGGGGACAGTGACAGCTGTGGGTCACTGCGCCTTGCTCCGTCTGCCCCTGACACACAGTGTCATGTCTGAGTCTTACAGCCACCCCGTGCCACTCGCATCGTTGCGCCCCTGTCACAGATAAGGAACACTGAGGCGCAGAGTGGCCACTGCCTGGGTTTTGACTCACAGCTGACCCCAGCCCTGGCTGGCTCACGACCTTTCTCCTCCTCTGTGCCCTGTCCCGCATGCACACAGGCACACGCACAGGCACACACGCACAGGTGCACACATATGCGTGCACGCATGTACACACACTCCAGAATGAACTCAACACTCCCACTGGAAGCGCCTCCTCCAGGAAGCCAACCTGGAGTTCCTGGGCTCACCTCTCTCTCCTGCTGGCAGGAAGAGGTTCCTTCTTGCCCCCGCCCTTGGGCTGTCTGGGACGTCTACTTAGACTGAACCTGAGGGAGGGGGACAGTGGATGGGCCTCGAGTGTGAGCCTGAACAGGCTAGACCCAGCTTCTTCCGGGCAGACGCGGTCCTGAGGGAGCCCGTGCCTGAGTGACCGTGACCGTGGCCGTGGACCCAGGGCGCTCAGCTCAGAGCTGCGTGTGGGAGAACCGAATGCCCGGGCCCTGAGGGCCCTTCACTCACTCAGATTGGCTGAGAGACTGGTGCTGAAGGGCAGAGCGAGGGGGTATCAGTTCGCATGGGCTTCAGAGATGGCAGCGATGTACATGGCCGGGCCATTCAGGCCCCTCTTGGGTTTCCATCTGTTCACGAACTGCGGGTCTGTGTTTGCTCTCCTGTCTGAGGGACAGGGTGCCAACAGGCCCGTCCTGACAGAGCAGAGCCATGGAGTGCAGGGAGGGGACAGCTGCAGACCTGCCCCACGCCCCCGAGGCCACGGCGCCCCAGCCCGTGGCCCGAAAGGCTGCATCCTCCAGCTCCCGTGGCCCATCCGGGGACAACAGGACAGGGGGTCAGGGACCCGGGAAAGCAGAGGCAAAGACACACCTCTCGGGGTGAGCACCAGGTGCGACTGGGAGAGCTGCGGGACGGCAGCATGCAGGCAGAGCACGGAGCCACCGGGGAGCGGGCGAGGCCGGCACCTGAGGCTGCAGGGTGAGGGACACGCCGGGTCCCCAGTACAGTATCTGCACGCCACACCTCACGGCCACCCTGAGTGTCCCCAGGGAGGAGCCCGGCAGAGCAGGGGCTGCGGGCACTCAGGGTGTGAGCCCAGGACCACAGCTCCACGGCTCCAGGAGGCCGGAGGAGCACAGGGGGTGGGAGGGCGGCAAATATGTCGAAGAAACAAGTGCCAGTGTTTGCCCCGTGACTGGGCATTTCCGCTGGAAACACCACTGTTCGCACTCTGTCCGCCTTGGGAGGTGTTCAGAGCCATAGGACACGGTGGGTTGATGAATCATCTGGTTCCGGCCGGATGCTTAGAAGAACAGGTTGGGTGTTCAGGGGAATCGGCGTTTAAGACCCAGGGACGCTGGACCACTTTCTGGTTTGTCAGTGGCGATGGGTGGACATTTAGAATAATATTAGCTGTTGGATGTCTTCGAAGACTGTTTATCATTTGCAGACTCAGAAGTGAGGTGGGTGTGAGCTCCCTCTCCTGGGTCCTGGGTCCTGGGACCCTAAGCCTCTGTCGGAGCCCCACCCAGCGAACCTCGTCCTGTGGGTCTGTCCCCTGGGCCAGCCCCTGGGAGCCCAGCCTTGCCTCTGCTCCTGCTCAGCCTCCAGGAGCAGCCCCGATGCCTCACCAAGGCTCCCCGAGGGCAGGGACAGCCCAGCGCAGAGGGGGGCGCAGAGAAAAGCAGGGGTGAGTGGGTGCTGCAGGCCCCAGTGAACCCCACAGGGGGTGTGTCTCAAAGGCGGTCTGTGACACAGGATGAGGGAGGAGAGGCCTTCTCTCCGAAGAACAGCTGGCCCTGCCGTGAGCTGGCCAGCCTCCCCAACCCCAGTTCCCTTCCCCACCCCCACCTCCAAGGAGCACACCTGGGGGATCCCTGGCCCCCACCCTGGGTCCCACTGAGGCCGCCAGGCTGGTGGGTCCGACAGAAGCCACCAGGGACAAACCCCCCCGTGTCACTCACTGTGTGAGCCGTGGGGTTGGCCCTTGGCCCCTCCTCTGCCTCGGTTTCCTCGCCCGTGAAGTGGGGAGGCAGCAGCTTCTGCCTGGCAGGTGCCAGCACCCCACACACACGGAGCGCCCGGCGGACGCCAGCCATCGCCGCGACGCGAGCCCTGCTGTCGGGGGGCTCGTGTGCAGCGCGGGGGACGGCTTCCTGCTTCGGCTAAACATTAATATTTTCGTGGGAGAGCAGGCTTTTTATTTTTATTGGGGAAGAGATTTAACTCTCAGTCTTTTGGAAAAGCTCGTGAAAGCAGAGAACGTCTCCTTTTTAAAGAGAATGTTGTGCCCTGAGTCAAAGCGGAGTGTCAGATTATCCTAGCGGTTGTTACATAAGCTGCTTAGTCATCTTCCCGAACTGCTCGTCTGATAGCGGGGATTTCTCCAGCTCGCCCGGCCCTGAGATGGACTGGAACGTGTTTTCACGCCAAGAAAACCCACAGTCGGCGTCTGGCACCAGGAGTCACCCCGAAACCCCGTCGTTGCGGGGACGATGTCGATCGCGACACCTGTGGCCCCGTTCCAAGGTTGTCCCCAGTCACCTTTATCGGGGTGACCACCCAAAGCTGGCAGGTGAGTCCTGTGAAGGACGAAACCCCTCACATGGCCTGAAGGTAACCGGGCACCACCCCCCGGCCAGGGCGCTGACAGAGAGAATCTTCCCGAACCAGACCCCCGCTGGTCCAGCACTGTCTCATGGGTCGCCAGCAACTTGGCTTTGAAGATGGAGAGTCTCACAGTGGCCGGGGTTTCGCCCCCGGAAGAAGACGGCCGTGTCGGCAAGGCGGCCGGCAGCGGCCTTCACTCGTATTTTGCCAGAAGAGTGAAGAGCGGTTTGGTCCCGCACCGCCGCACAGCTGCCGGGAAGCTGGCCGATGAGGTGCCCCCGCCCCACGAGACAGACGGAGCACAGACAGCTACAGAGTCGGCGGTGACCTCCCAGGGTCGCTGGAGGTCAAGGGTGCGAGCTCCTGGGAGGTGACCTCTGCCCACCTTCCTTCTCCACCTCTCTGCTCGCAAACCTCAGGGTGCCCGGGCTCCCTGCGCTCGGCAGCTGGCTTCAGCCAGGGCCCCCTTGCTCCTGAGCGCCCTGCTTGCCTCTGTAGATCCCAGCCACCCTGGCCGCCTGCTCCCCATTCCAGCACAACTGAGCTAGGGCACCCCCTTTCTGAGAAGCCTGCCTGGCACCCCCTCTCCTGCAGGGCTGGGTGCCCCTTCCACGGGCCCGCGGCCCCGGGGCCGCCCTGTCCTGTGAGAAATCACTCAACCTGCTCCTCCCACAGGCAGCGGGCTCCCGAGTCAGTCCCATCCCCGAGTCTGAGCGCCCAGAACAGGCGTGGGTGGGTGGGCAGCGCCCCCGCCCAGTTTGCCCCCAGGGTAGGGGGCTCTCTGTTCTTGATGGAGCCTCCTCAGAAGCAGGAGCCTTGTTTATGTTCCAAATGTTTTCAAAGAACCAGCTCTGGGGCTTAATTATCATTTCCTCAGAGCTTTTATTTTTGGACGTGTTTACTCTGGTTTTATCAACATTGTTTCCCTCTTCCGCTTCTGGAGTTCAGGGCAATTGGGCCTCACAGAGCTCCAGCTCCGGGGAGGGGCTGGGGGCTTCCCCAGGGTCCCGCAGGGCGGTGCCCATAAGGATGTCGTGGCTGCTGTGCCCCCTGTCACTGTTCCCACTCTGCCCTGCGCTCTCCCCTCCGATTTCAGGCCCCACATCAGTCAGCGTCACCCTGAGTTTTTAAATTACTCGTCTTTTTCAAATAACTCCGCCCCCCCCCCCCCCCCCCCCCCCGTGTCTGCAGGGGAGAGTTCCAGGAACCCCAGGCAACCCATAGGTGCCCAAGTCCCTGAGGTGAGGTGACGCAGGGTTTGCATACAGCCCGCCCACACCCTCCTCCCGCGCCCCGTGAGGCATCTCTGGAACGCCCGCCGTGCACCCAGTCGACCACCAGGCTCTGGCGCGCTCTGGGAGCAGGTGCCCCAGCTCCCTGCCCTCCGACCAGCACAGGGTCCTGCTGGTCCCCCCAGCCCTGGGCTGGGGGTCAGGGCCCCAGGTGTACCCTCCTCACCTGGGGTGGGCCTGGGTCTCATGGGTGCCGTCTATCCAAAGAGACAACTGGACGGATCCCAAGGTCTTCGCCGCCGCCCGAAGTCTGCTCTCCTCTGCCCTCCACACAGCTTCTCGGATTCTTGTGGCTTTTTGGAGGGCGGGGGGGCACGCACAGGGAAGGCCTCAGGGACCGGGGGAGGCCTGGGCCAAGGGCATGGCCACTGTTGAAGGTCACTGTGGTGTTGTTCTGTGGCTGCTTCTCACACATCCTGGAAAGTTCTTTCTCTCCATCGCTTTCCCAGAAAAAGCCTCAAATCTCCTTGAATCTGTGACCCAGGATGTCTCAGGGCCCTGCCTCCCCCGGCCTGGGGGCGTCTGGGGTGCAGGCAGAGGCCAGCTCAGCACAGGGGCCTCAGGCTGAGGTCCTCCTGGCCACTCTCCTGCCTGGGGGGCGCTCTTTAGGGGACCCCTGGCCTTTCTGCAGCACAGGTTTCCCCGGGAACAGAGCCAATGCCGATGCCAACCCCCACGCTGGCCCCAGCCTGTAATGACCGCCCTGCAGGGCAGATGCGTTGGGGCAGAGACCATGGGAGTGACAACGAGGAAAGCGAGTCTCTTCTCCACCAGCAAACAGGCCACCTTATCCACGAGGGGAAAGCGACTTCCTGCTCCCCCAAACCCTCCTTGCCCGTGTGTGTGGAAGAACCTGCCGCACCCAGGGGATCCCCAACCTGGATGCTGAGACCACGGTCACCGCAGGAGTCCTCCAGGGCTGCGGGGCAGAGCCCCTCCTTCTCCCTCACCCCACCTCCCTCTCTGCTTCCTGGGGCCCCTGCCGGGCTCCCCTGTCAGACCACCACCTCACGGAGCCTACCCCAGCCCCACACCCGACCCTGGCCTCCAGGAGCTCCTAGTCTTATGGTGGAGGCCGCCCAGCCTGGGAGACATGGGCAGGCTTCCTGGAGGAGGTGGCATCATGGGAAGAACAGCCACCCACTGATGTTCCAACCGGGTCCCAGCCTGGCTCCCCCACCCTCCATGCAGGGTCCAGAGCTTCTCTAGCCACACGGAGCAGGAGGCCAGCCGACTGCCCGGAGCCTTCAGGGGCCGCCCGTGGCTGTCCTGTCTGGACAGCGCCACAGGCCTCGACTGGCATCCGCCCTTCCCAGGGTCCTAGACATGCAGCTCTGTCACCAGCCCGGGGTCCCGCTGCCCCTGAACCCACTCCTGGCCTCCTTGCTAAGCCTTTTGCCCCCCTTCCTCACCTGCGACGGTGTCTCCTGTCCCTTCTCTGTCACTTGCCCAAAGCAGGCCCGGGCTCTCTCCTGGGGGAGGCAGTGGGCAGAGCTGGGACAGGGGCTGGCATGGGCCCCGGCTCAGCCTACCACCCACCGGGGCCTTGAGCTGCCGGCCCACTGTCAGCCTGGAACAGGGGTGTCCCGTGGGGAGACAGCCAGTGGGGGCTTCACAGGCTCTGACACGAGGAACGCAGCAGAGACTGAGACACCCCCCAAGGACAGACGCAGCACACACACACAGCGAGCGTGTGTCCAGGCCCACACACACCCTCATCTCCCCGCCCCCGCCACACACCGTGCAGACAGACCCCCTGCATACGGACACACACTCTGCTCGCGCTCCCTCCCAACCCTGTGGGAGGCTCCCCTGGACTCCCAGGTGGCCCTGTGGAATGCAGGGTCCTTATCAGGGGCAGCCGGGGGCCAGGGTCGCAGAGGCAAGAGTGATGAGGACGGAGGAGGCGGCAGCAAGGCCAAGGAGCACAGAGCCCTTGGGAAGCTGAAAGGGGAGGAAAGGGGTTCCCCTCTTGCCATCCTCCCCAGGGAAGCAGCCGGCCAGCACCTGACTGCAGCTGGCGAGACTGATTTTGGACTCAGAGCCCCCGAACATGAGAGAGCAAAGGAGGGGTGACTTGGACACCAGCGTTGCCACATGAAGACAGTCCCCCCATGACCAGGTCCCTCAGGGACACGCAGGTGGGCGGCGTGGGCAGCGTGGACGCCTGGACAAAGGGCAGGATGGACGGAGCAGGACGGTGTGGGAGTTCATCATGCTACTCAGAGAGGCACACCATTTACAACTCGAATGGTTTATTTCTGGAATTTTCCGTTGCATCTCTTCGGACGGTGGGTAACTAAAACCACGGAAGTGAAACCTCAGGTAAGGAGGGCACTGTGATGTGCCTCAGTAAGCACGTGTGTGCCCGTGAGTGTGTGTGCGCGCACGTGCATGTGTGTGCTGGTGTGTTGGGGGGGCATGTGTGTGTCGTGGGCATGCTGTGTGGGGGCGCACACACAAGTCTCTCTGTGTGTGCCCGCGCACGTGTGTGCACGTGTGTGGGCACCCACACGGGCATGTTAGCGCTCCTGTGTTTGCATGTATGTGTGGCCACTGTGTGCCCGTGTGTGCGAATGCACGGGGATATGTGTGCATGTGTGTGCGTGCATGTGTTCCCGTGTGTGTGTGTACCTGCATGGGGGGGGGTACGCATTGGGGGTAAGCAGGTAAAGTGCTCTAGAAATAGGGGGCCTGACCCCCCAGCAGTCCAGCAGCCCCAGGGCAGGCCCGCTTCGGCCCCGCTGAGCCCGGCGCTGCATCACCGTTGGGGAATCCACGACGCACGGCCCCCCCGGAGGGTGCCAGGGCCTGCGTGCTTGGCGGTGAAATTCAATCAGGAGCATGTTATTTTTAACAGCTTTGGAAAAACATCTGGAGAAGCTCAGGGCGAGTCACCACGCTCACGTCGGAGATCCCTGAGTGAGGGCGGGCTCCCGCCCGAGCTCAGGGCTCAGGGGCCCCCCCCCCAGCAGGGGGAGCATGGGGCACATACACGCCGGGACTTGGTCCCGGGTGTCCCCTGTCAGGGAGAAGCGTGAACTGGCTCTCGCCAGAGTGTCAAGGGCTCCGTGTGTCACAAACTCATGTGAGCTGTGTTTTGCTGACACCAGAGAAAGTGCACAGGTGGGTGAGCCACAGCGGGAAGCCTGGACGGTGGGACACGGGGCAGGGCAGGGGACACGGTCCCTCCTACCTGGCCACCTCCTGGATAGGGAGAGGGAGGGCCCCTTCCTGCTGAGAGCCCACTGCCCCGGGTCGGAGCTTGGCTGGGTGGGTGAGACCCCCCTCAGGGCCTCGCTTTGCTAACCTGTGCAATGGGGCAGCGGTAGTGCCGTCCTCATGGGGCCGTTGAGGGGGTCAGCTGTGGGGACGGAAGAGCTCAGTGACATCAGGTATCTCCACCGAGCACATGTGTGGGGTGGGGGGTGAGAGATGGGGGACTGCCCTGCACCCCAGACCTGATATCTGCACCCCACGGGAGGCAGAGCCCTGGCCTCAGAGACTGTGAGTCTCTCCTCTGCGAGTTGGCGCAGCCTAATTATTCTGACAAAACACCCTGGAGCCGAGACTATTATGCAACATTTGGCCACACTGAGTGCTGGCAGCTCCTCACTGAGTCCTCCTGGCCTCCTGCTTCTTCTTTCCCTGGGGCTGCAGGGGGAGGGTGAAGAGATGGCTCTGTGGACTCTCATTTTTTCCCTTTTTTGGAACGAATGAAGAGGAAACAGGTCATCAGACGAAGGTTGGAGCCATCATTCTAGGGACCGACGCCGGGGTCAGGCTGGGAGCTGGGCCTGGGTGGGCTGGGCCGCCTCCCTGCGGCACACACCGGCCCCGCCACCCGTCAGCACCACAGGATGGCTGAGTAAAGGACGGGACACGTGACTGGCTGGGTTCTGAAGGCAGGGCCACAGAGGGCTGCAACCTGCCTGGGCCTCCTGCCCCAGCAGAGACGTGGTCTGACAGCACCTCCGTTGGGGTGATTCTAGGGAGGGGTGTCCATTCTAACAACTGTGAAGTGCTGCGTGTGGGGACAGACACACAGCCGCCTCTTGGTAAAGTCACATCACGGGCTACGCACAGCGAACGCAGAGGGCTCCCGGGACTGATGAGCCCCAAGGGCCCCCCTCGCCCACTCTCTCTGCCCCCAGGGGCCGTGTCCCCATTCACGGGAGAGGTGGAGCCTGAAGATTTCGGGGAGGGGAGAGGGGAGAGAGGAGCCCGGCCTTGATGGGAGGGAGGAGACCCCCGTTTCTTAACCAGATTCGAGGTCCCTGAATGACGAAGGGTGGCGCAAGCAGGCCAGGGCCAGAGGGGGTCACCCGACGTACCCAGCAGTCAGTGCGCCCGAAATGGCGCCTGGTGTGTAGCTGGGGCCCATGGAATAGGGATTGAAGGACTCATTGAGGAGATCCCCCCATTAGATTGGTCCCAGCCCCGTCCTCTGCTCTGGTGTACCTTCACCAAGCACCCCTGGGCTTTGGAGAACACTGGCACCCCGATGCGGCCCTGGGTCTGCTCTCTCCCAGTGAGAACCTGGAAGAGAGAAGAGAGAATGGGGGAAGGACGGACGGGTGGGTGGGTGGATAGTTGGTGGGTGGGTGGATGAATAGGTGGATGGATGGATGGTTGAGTAGGTGGGTGGATGGAGGATGAGTAGGTGGGTGGATGGATGGATGAGTAGGTGGATGGATGGATGGGTGAGGAGGTGGGTGGATGGATGGATGGATGGGGAGGTGGGTGGATGGATGGATGGATGAGTAGGTGGATGGATGGATGGGGAGGTGGATGGATGGGGAGGTGTATGGATGGAGGATGGATGGATGGATGGGGAGGTGGGTGGATGGATGGATGGGGAGGTGGCGGGGTGGATAGGCAGGAACAGAGAACAGACCTGGGACGGGTGCAGCAGGGGAGGCCCCACTCTGGGCCATGAGTGCAGCATTGGTGCCTTCTTCCCTTTTCCACCCTGGACACCTCCCGTGCCTCAGCCAGGCCCACCCTGATAGGAAGGGAAGCCCCGCCTGCAAAGACAGACGTAGCCGTCCACAGACACTCCTGCTGGTCCTCGGCCAATGGGGTGGGCGCTGGGACTGGAAACAGCTCAGGCCCTGGGACACACGCTGCAGAGGCTGGGGGGGGTCACTGCCGACACCCTCCTTATTCCTCCCACCTGGAGCACAGCCTGCATGAAGTCAAGCCAGGTCAGAAGTACGTCTGGGAGGGGACGGCTAGTGGCCTCGGGGCAGCCTGAGTCCCGCTGGGCTCAGGGTTTGAGAAGAGGCTCTGTCCTCCCCCAGCCAGGTCTGAATGAATGGGCTGCAGTCAGGGGTGGCATGGGGTGGTGGCTCTGAGAGCAGATGGTGACCAGGCCCTCAGGCGGCCCCACCTGTGTGCAGAGAGGGCTCTGGTGGCCTCATTAGACTGAGCAGCCCCCTGGGGACAGCCCGCTGCCCCTTTCTCCTTGTCCCCAAGTGTACTCCCCCGGGAGACCTGTCTCAACTCATACCTGCAGTGTTCAGTCCTGCGTCCAGCTCCCCACGCTGGACAGGTGACCAGGGGCCCAGCTGCAGCCATCCCACATCATGGGACCCACCCCCGCTGGGCCTGATTCCCTCCTGTGTTTCTATGAGGAGCCCTTGGGGCCGCCGGCACTGACACGGTGCGTCCCTGCCTGGCATCCCATGCAGGGAGCCCCCAGCACCTGGGAGACCGAATCCCACTCAGCCTGCCCCTCGGGACCCTCCCTCCCCACCTCCTCACCCCCACAGGGCTGGTCAGTGCCCAGCATCGAGCTCCTCCCAGCGGCTCCTTCTCCGATCCTCTGCCCACCAGGCCCACCAGCCCCGCTAGCCCCTCACAGGGGATGCCAGCGTGTCCTGAGGCAGAGCCCCTGGTGCTGCGGGGGGGGGGGGGGGGGGGGGGGCATGGGGATAACACTCCTTGCTGCTGCGTGGTGGGAGGATCTCTGAGGACACTGGGGGAGCCCACATTTCCTTCTGGGCCTCAGTTTCCCTGTCAGGAAGCTGCAGGGCCTGGGCTCGCCCCCTCTTGGAGCGCCTCTTCTCGGGGCTCCCATTCGTTCAACCCTGTGGCCCGCTCCCTGGAAAGTACCGCGAAGGCGGTTTCGGTTTGCCCAAGCCAGAGCCACACGGGCAAGGTGGCTGCCGGGTCTCCGTAAGCCAAGTCGACAGCGTAACCTGATACCACAGTGTGTTACTGGAGAAGCAGATGGTGGAGGGTGGGAGAGAGCTACCTAACGGATGGGAGGGGTCGACTCAGGGGTCTC
This sequence comes from Desmodus rotundus, assembly GCF_022682495.2. Classification (NCBI taxonomy): domain Eukaryota; kingdom Metazoa; phylum Chordata; class Mammalia; order Chiroptera; family Phyllostomidae; genus Desmodus; species Desmodus rotundus. The sequence continues at coordinate 179,853,571 of NC_071390.1, forward strand.
CGCAGGAGAGGTGTCCCCACAGAGGGGAACAGAGGTGGTGTGAAATCGGGGCAGAAAGCAGGTGCAGAGGCCCCGAGGCCTGTGAGCCGGGGTGAGGCCTCCGAGGCCAGGGCTCCGAGTTGGGGTTCTGTCCCCTGCGGGTGTCAGCTCAACCGCACTCTGCTCAGTCGTCTGGACGGTGGGTGGAGTGGGAGCAGGGGCCAGGTCCAGCCAGGAGAGCGGTGCAGGCAGAGGTGGAGGGGTTGGGGCCGCACTGGTGGCTGAGGGCCAAGGGCTGGGCAGTCGCCTGGAGGCCGCTGTTGGCGGGCATGGGGCTGGGCTCAGGGAGGACCAGGTGGCCTCAAGACTTCTGGGCTGAGCCCCAGCTTAGTGGCCAGGATGCAGAGGAAACTGGCCCGCCTTGGGATGTGGTTCGCTGGGGCGCCTGTCAGGGGCCCTCTGAGAAATGAGGGGTTCGGGAGGAAATGGGCATTCTGCCAGCAGGACTCGAGGGTTCAGGCCTCGCACCAGCTCTCTGTGAATTGTTTCTGAGACCTGGGGAGCCCCCAGAGTGGATGAGGAGGGAAGACGGGACTCAGAGATAGAGCCAAATTTTGTGACAGAGGGGAACTGAGGCTCAGAGAGGAGGAGAGGCGCCCTATTCCAGGTCTAGGCTCCTCTCTAGTGCCCCCCGCACCCCTCCTCCACAGCGCAGCGTCAGTGCCAGGATCCCCGGCCCCCCGCCCGGGGTCCAGCGTCTGACCCTCCTGCAGGCCACGTCCCACCACCGGGCATCTGGAGCCTGGACCTGGCAGTCCGGGGACCCAGGAGAGCTGGAGAGTTTGGTTTTCCGGTTTCCTCCCTGACCCAGCAGCTGCCCCATGCACCGGAGGTCACTTCTCATGCTCGGTGCCGTCCTGCGGATGACAAGCCTGGAGACGGGCCCCTGCAGCCGGGCCCCTGCAGCCGGCTGCCTGGTCCGCCTGCCCTCGCTCTGCCCTCGCTCTGCCCTCGCCTGGCCCGCCCCTGCTGTCTGTAACGCATCTCCCACCTCAGTTCTGTCTTGAAGACATCATTCCACGCAGAATCGTTTTTCAAAAGCAATTAGGCTGGAGCGTACCGGGAGGGCTCTGCACCTGTTTCCCCCAGGTCACCCTCCAGCAGGGCTAATGCGGACGTGCCAGACGCCGGGCCCGACCCCCACAGGCCCAGAGCTGCTCAAGCCAGGAGCCTGGCTACAGGTTCTGAGCCCAGTGCGGACGGAGGACCCAGGACCGATATTTAGCCCAGGGTGATGACCTCTCACTCAGGAATGTGCCTGCATCCCTGGGCCCTCCCACAGGGCTCTCCCCTGAGGACAGCACCCTGAAGCCCCTTTGCAGGCCTCCTCCCCCTCACTGCCCCAGGAGGATGGGAGTCCAGGGACCTCAAGCCTGGGGAGGGTCCCCAAGGCCACCTGATGAGTGCCCTGGGTGGCCGTAACAAAGGGCCACACGCCGGAGGGACTTAAAACAACAGAGATGTGCTGTCTTGGTCCCAGAAGCCAGAAGTCCAACATTTAGCTGCGGGCAGCGTATCCTCTTGCTGAAGTCGCTAGAGGTGTGTCCTTCCTGCCTCTCCCGCTCCCAGTCCTCCGTTTCCGGGCTGGTGGCTGCCTTACCAGGGGCTCTGACTCTGTCTCCACTCGGCCTCTCCTCATCCAGGTCTTCTCCTCTCCTTCCTCTTGTCCTGACACTGTCACTGGGCTGGGAGCCCTCACCTGCAGCTCTTCCCCTTAATTCACTTGCATAGAACCTTTCCAAACAGCATCCTATTCACAGGTGCAGGGGCTGGAGTGGGACGTATTTTGGGGGCCACTATTCAACCCATGACACCACCCGAGGCTCATCTACCACCCAAAGGCAAGAACCACCCCAGCAACAAAGGGCAGACTCCTCTTGAATGCTCCCAGATACAGGGGTCTCACTATCTCACTTTTGAGAAATGCCACCCCATCCCTCTCAGTTGCCCCAGGGAACCCTGGGCTCCTCTGGACTCCATAACACCTCAGCTACCCTCCTTCTGCTCTGGGACCCCTGTGCCCTGGCAGGTGGGGGTGGTGCGGAGACTCCAGGTAAGAGGAGGTACAAGACTCCCCCTAAAGAGAGAGGGAGGACAACTGGGGGAAGCAGGTTGAGCAGAAGATGCTCCCATGCTCCTGGCAGGTGGAGCAGGGTCCAGAAGAAGGACCGGGGTTGTGGAGAAACCGAGGCTGTTCCAGGGGATTTAAGTCCACGGGAAAGGCACCCGGACCCACAAGGTTCTAGCGAACCTTGTACATGGGGGTAAAGCCGTGTCCAGCCTGCAGTGCCCCTGCGGCCCGAAGCAGGAGAAACCAGGGCCACCCAGTGAGGTCTCAGAGAGGAGTCCAGAGCCCTGTGCCTGGCCAGGGAGCTGTGTTCATTCCAGAAGGTCACAGAAAGGCCTCCTCAGACCAACCAAAGGCAGGTTCCATCTCTCTGGTGAATAGCCTCTTTGGAAACTCACTTGAAAATGAACCCAGCACGCTGAGGAACGAATCAGAGCTGAGTTCCAGTGTGGAGACGATTCGCAGGACCGATTGGTAACACTGTGTGAAATTGTCCTTTTGAGGGTCAGAGTCTGCGTGGTTCGCCTGACACCAGACTTGAACTTCAGACTCACTGTCCCCACGTCGGACGAGTCCTTCCTCCCGTTCCCAGTGCCTAGTCCCCCAACTGCTGAGCCACCGGCAGACTGGGCCTCACACCAGGAGCCACGAGCAAACAAAACACTTTGTTTTTCCCTTTGAAGGAAAAAAAACCCAGCTACCCGAGCCACGTGATGGCCACTGTTGTTGAGTGAGGACTTTCTGGAGGGTTACAGGTATGCGAGGGGGCCCTCAGCACCTGGGATTATCTGCTGCAGGGCAGGCCCCTTGTAGGACATGCTCCCCGCTAGGTCAGTGCTCCAGAACCATCTGTGTCAGTGGACCAGCTGGCGTTGTTGTGAGAGGCTGCGTTCGGTTTTAGTGAATTTTTTTTTTTGAAGACTCATCATGTTTGTCCATTTCACGAAGGGTGTTTTATGGGTGCACCCACCCACACTGTGATGAGTTTTCGACAAAAAAATGCCATGACCCCCGGGACCCACCGTTTATATTCACCGGATCTCACCCTGAGCGACTTGTTTTTGTTTCCAGGGATGAAAAAGTCCTCAAAGGGAAACGTTTTGCTGATGTGGAAGAAGTGAAACAAAAAATGGCAGAAGCACGAAAAGATGGCAAAATCGACGGGCTCAAACGTCGTTTTGAGCAGCGGAACAAGGCTCTCGATGGCAGCCTTGCATCCAGTGGGGGGCACTTTGAAGGTGACCCAAGTTTAAACATGTAAGAATCAATACACACTTTTTGGTAAATAAACTCTGTTTTGGGGAGGGTTCCCCCTTGTAACTGACAGGTAGTAACACCAGTCACGGGGCTGTTTCCACAAGGCTGACAAGGCCCGGCGGGGGGCCCAGGCACTGGAGCGCCGTCCCGTACACGAACGGGCTGTGGGTTCGGTCCCCACTCAGGGCACACATCTAGGCGGCAGCTTCGATCCCCAGTCGGCTCCTCAGTATGGGAAGCAAGCGATGGGTGTTTCTCTCTGTCTCTCCATCCCTCCTCTCTCTCTAAAATCAATCTACATATCCTCAGGATTAAAAAAGAAAAAAAAGGCCAATGAGCCTGCTAGTGACAAGTCACGGCTGTCATCACATTCTGCCCCTTGCCCTGTCTTCTGTCCCTTCTCAAGACGCCCACAGTCACCATAGGCAGGACGGTCTCGGGGGCACAACATCGGGCACAACACATGTGGAAAGAATGGAAGGCTATGCTGAATCGCACGCAGTCCGCGGGGACTCTTCCGGGGCGGAGAACCTCGGCACTGTTTTCCCTTCTTTCCTGTAATTTGCGATGCATTCTCGGAGTTCAGTGGAGCCTCAGCCTGTCGTAACGGGACACGTATTTGGGACGCTGGTTTCGCAGCCCCGCACGCAGCGTGGACAGGGACATGCAGGGACAGAGTGCCCCCCACGGCTTCAGAGCATGCCCAGAGTCCCCGGGTCAGGCCACGGTGCGACCGCAGTGGGGACCACTTTCTTGCTTCATTTCTTCTACTGCCCTGTCCTGTTGTCCTCGCTCCCCCTTGTCCTGGGAGCACCCCTGATAAGTCACATGGGGATGGCATCACCACCACGGGGCCGCGTGAGAACCAGGAAATGAGGAAGCCGGGCTCTGCCACACAGGGGCGTCGGGCATCACGAGGCTCCTGGCCAGGCTGAGTTAACGGCACAGCGTCACCCACGCGTCACATCAGCGTCTAAGTTGTTCCAGAGGGCCGCTACGAATGTGACATTCTCCCAGGCTTCTGCATCCCCCGCCCTGCTGGCCCAGGGGGTCCTGTCCACTATGGCCCAAGGTGGCAACCGAGGCCCGGGGGCCCTCGCAGGGAGGGAGCGATTTGCTCTTAAGTGTGTCAAAGCTGTTTTCTAGAAAGCCCGCCCGCGTGTTCACAGAAGTCCAGCACAGGGCTGTGGAGGAATCCGGTCCCCTGGGGAAGTGAGCCCCTTGTGATGGGAGCAGGGGCAGACTCTCAGCACGGTGGGGGCTGGCCCCGTCGCCTGCTCTGCATGTGGGCGGCGGGCCACGTGGACAGGCTGGGCCTCCTACGGTCTGCCTGAATTTACTTTTGCGTCTTACAAACACTTTCAGCAAATGTACAGTTCGTAAGAGAGCTGAGAGTCCTAGTAAAAAGAGACCCAAGTTGCTGCAGGAACGAAAGGACAGGTCTTTAAATAGAAACCGGCGAGGAAACGACAGCCGTTGCGCGTTTGACGGGTGATTCAGCCGCCCAGGCGTGCTGTGATTCACGCCGGGTGGAGGGGCTGGGCCGTTGGGAACCCACAGGGCCTGCTGGGCGCTTCCGTGCACCCAGAGAGCCGGCGGTAACCCCAGAGGGAGCTGGGGTTCTGCAAAGGCCAGGCAGGGGCAGGGCCTGCGGAGGAAACCCCAGTCTCCCCCAGGCTCCCCCACGCTCCCCCAGGCTCCCCCAGGCTCCCCCAGACTCCCCCAGGCTCCCCCAGTCTCACCCAGGCTCCCCCAGGCTCCCCCAGGCTCCCCCAGACTCCCCCAGGCTCCCCCAGTCTCCCCCAGGCTCCCCCGGTCTCCCCCAGGCCCCCCCAGGCTCCCCCAGTCTCCCCCAGTCTCCCCCGGTCTCCCCCAGACTCCCCCGGTCTCCCCCGGTCTCCCCCAGTCTCCCCCAGGCCCCCCAGGCTCCCCCAGGCTCCCACAGACTCCCCCAGGCTCCCCCAGGCCCCCCCAGGCTCCCCCGGTCTCCCCCAGGCTCCCCCGGTCTCCCCCAGGCTCCCCCAGTCTCCCCCGGTCTCCCCCAGACTCCCCCAGGCTCCCCCGGTCTCCCCCAGTCTCCCCCAGGCCCCCCAGGCTCCCCCAGGCTCCCCCAGGCTCCCCCAGGCCCCCCCAGGCTCCCCCGGTCTCCCCCAGGCTCCCCCGGTCTCCCCCAGGCTCCCCCGGTCTCCCCCAGGCCCCCCAGGCCCCCCCAGGCCCCTGCTGCCAGACTTACCCCGACGCAAGGCCCAGGGGAGGGATGTGCATGGGCGGGTGCGGCGGCCTCCCCCAAGCTTCAGCACACACCAACATTTGTTTATTTGCTCATTCGTTCATCCCCCTGAGCCAGGCGCTGTGCTGGGCTCTGGGACCCGGCAGGGACCCACGTCCTCAGGGAGGTGTGTCTGAGGTCTAGAGGCCCCCGCTCACTCCTTTTGGGGAGAAACACTCCAAGCTCCTGTCCCAAGGACCAATGACCTCCGGCCAGGGGTGGCATCTCAGAAGCTCCCGGGGGATCCCAGCCCCAGTGAGCTGGCTTTTCTCCATCTGAGGTTTCAGGAAATGCTTCCCAGGACTCCACCTGGGAAGGACAGGTTCCCCCATTTCTGTAGGGAAGCCCCGAGCCCTCCTGTACCTGCGCTGGTCCAGACCCTACCCTGCTCCTCAACTTGGGCAAGGCCCCTCCAAGGGTGAGTGGGACAATGGGCGACTAGCTCTGGAGGGACAATCTCGGATGGCACAGACGAGGAGGGCCAATTCCCCAGGACACAGGAGACCCGCCAGCTCCGCCCAGCCCCAGCCTGGGCATCTCACACCATGGCAGACAGAGCCCCGTCCTGCGCGGGACAACCCTGGACGAGTGCCCTGGGGTTGCCACCACCGAGTCCCACGCACCGGGGCTCACAACAGGAGCAGGCTCCCCCACAGTCTGGAGGCCAGGGGTCTGCCATCAGTTGTCCCAGGGCCGCTGCCCTCCGGAAGCTCGAGGGGCCGGTCCAGCTCCCGGTGGCCCTCATGCTCCCGGGCTCTGGCCGAATCCCTCCAGCCCCCACCTGCCTCCCCAGGGTCCCCTCCATGCGTCTGTGCCTCCTTGTGTCTCTTCCATGGATGATTGTTGGTGGATGCAGGGCCCATCAGGGACAATCTCACCTTAAGTCCCAAATTCAATCCCATCTGCAAGCATCCTTTTTCCAAGGAGGGTTGCATTCACACGTTCCAGGGCTCAGATGTGAATCCATCTTTGGTGGCCACCACCCAATGCCTCCCCAGCCCCCAGGCCTCCTCCGCAGGCAGCCGAGCTCCCCAACCCCAGAGGGTCCTTCTAGGAAGCCCACCGCAGTGACCCCTGAAGGATAGTCCCTGGGCACCCCTCCCAGGATGCCACCCACAAGCCAAGCCTGAAGGAAAAGTTTCTAGGAGACATGTGTTTCAGGGGGTGAGGGGTCCCAGAAAGGTCCCCATGGATGTGAGTGACCTCTGGGAGGGAAGGTGGCAGGTGTCCACAGGAGGGACCAGGGACCAGGGCCCCCCCACCTCCTGGGAGAGTAAAGGAACCTGAACTTCGCCTTAAGAGCAGCGGGATGTCAGACACGACCGTTTTAAGCAGGTGAGTAACAGGGTCCACTGGGGGGGGCAGGTGGAAGGAAGCGGAGGCGGGGGCTGTGGGGGCTCCGCTGCTGCAGGTTGATCGCACTGGCTGGAACCAGCAGGGTGGTGGCGGGGAGTGGGGGACACAGAGGGAAGTGAGTGGCTCCCTGGCTCGTGTGTGAGAAGCGTCGATAGCCAGGCTGTCCCAGACCAGGTGCCCCGGGCCCAGGAGCAGGGGTGGGGGTAAGTGGGAGCTCTCTCTGGCATGGGGTGGGCACAGGGGCCTCCCTGAGGGGGAGACAGGGGGACAATGCATCCGGTTTCGTCCACATTAAGCTGAGACGCCGGAGTGATTACAAGGAGACACCTCCAGGGGAAGCTGGACACGTGGCCCAGGTGCTCACCTGCAAGGAGAGCCACCGGGAGAGTGCGAAGTGGGGCCAGGGGGGGACCCGGGACCGGGGCCTGGAGACGGGCACCCCAGACGGTGGGGTGGGGGGAGGGTCTGTCTCAGGAGCCTGGGTGAGGGGCTGGAGGTGGGGGCGGTGAGAGGTGGGCAAACCCAAGAGAGCTGGGAGAAACAGAACAAGGGAAGGTGTTTCCAGAAGGAGGTGGGCGAGTGCCGCAGGGCTGAATGGGGCCGGGAGGGGGAAGGCGGCCACATGCCTGTCCACCAGGATTTCTGATTCAGAGAGGGGGTTGGCCGCTCCCTGCCCCGAACCCTCAGGTCTGGAGAGGCTGCTTAGTCCCTCGGAGCAGACCCCCCAGGCGCTGACACGCCCAGCCACCTGGGCCTCAGCCCCGCCGGGACGCTATCCCGTGGACTCGGCCCCAGAAGCCCGAGGAGGGTCCAACCAGCTTCCGAGCGCCTGGCGGCCTGAAATGACTTGGTGCCGCAGAGACCTCCAGCCAGAGAGACAGAGACAGGAGGCTGCGCGATGCCAGAGCTGAGTCCGAAGGAACCGTGAGCACCACGCAGCCCGAGACGTCCACAAAGGAACAACTCAGAGCGAGATGCGTCCTCAGGGATCAGCCGGGCTTGGGGCCAGGCTGCACCCAGAGCCCCTCCACCCCCCTCACAACTCCTTTGCTGGGCATTTCGAAAGGTTTAAAAACTCAAGCAAAACTTGGGAGAAGGTGTTAAATGGGAAGCAAAATAGAGACAAAGAGGAGACAAGCTGAGCCCCAGCCCGCGAGGCCCTGCAGCCCTCCGGGGAGTTGTGGAAAGCCCCAGAGAGCCGGCGAAATGAGGGAAGGAGGCGCTGAAGCAGGGCTTACAGGAGTGCTTCCCAGAGCCTGGGCCCAGTGCTCCCGAGCAAGACTCTAGGTGCCCCCCACCCCTCCCGCCGAGGAGGGGCACCATCTGTGGCTCCTGCAGTGACATTTTCACAGGACAGAGATAGATGCTTCCAGACAGGAGAACCCAAAACTGTCACTGTGAAGGACAGGAATGTGACAGCACCAGTCGGGAGCAAGACGGAAGAGGACAAGTTAAAAAGCACAGCCTTCAAACTACAGAGAATGATCCTCAGCTTGGATTCCTCCACCTGGCCAAACGGCGCCTTAGGTGTGACAGCCACTCGGGGGCTCTTGGAGATCCACCTGGAGCTGCCCTGAGATGCGCAGGCCGGGCAGAGAGCCGTCCCCAGAGGTGCTGGGACTGAGAGGAGAGCAGGCGGGAGGGCCCGGGATGAGACCCTGGCTGCCCCGGCCCAGGCTGGAGCAAGCAGATGGGTCAGGAGGGTGCCCTGGGCGCGGGGACCTGGGGGCCTAGGCGTTTGACACATCCTACCGAGAGGTGTTTGCAGTGTCTGTTGTGGCATTTCAAGGAAAGAAGCTGAACAGGTGCTGGGATGGCCAGTTTTATCCGGCAGCTGGCCGGGCTGGGCCCCAGGGCATCAACCCAACGCTTGTCCCGTGTCGCTGTGCAGACACACTGTGGGCGCGGCTCCCAGGGACCATCAGGACACTCTAAGGAGGGAGGTGGCCCTCGACGGTGTGGTGGGCCTCGTCCCACCTGTCCAAGGCCTGCGGAGCCGATGCTGAGGCTTCCTGGAGGACAAAGGACTCCACGTCTAGACCTCGGTGCCAGCTCCGTCGGGATCCCCAGCCCGCAGGCCAGCTTACCAACTTCGGGGTTGCCGCGCTAGCGCCCACCAGCTCGAGAGCCGATGCTTCGACCCCGACCGCTCAGTGTGCATGTTACCGTGTTATTCCCGCCCATTCTCGTCCCTACGCACACAGCACGCCAGTGCCACTGGTCCTTTTCTCTGGGGGGCGCTGACTGGCTGCACATCCACAGAAATCAGCAACTGAAAAACGGGCCATTAACTCCAAGGCAAACAGAACCCACGCGGGAGCGGAACGGATCGGAGCCCCGTGACAACAGCTGGCCTGTCCTGGGTCCCTGGTGCCAGGCATCTTCACGACAACCCCGCCGGGTGGGCACTGGCGTCCGGTTACATAGGTTACATGGGGTAAACTGAGGCACAGAGAGGTCCACTAACCTGCCCCCAGCCACACAGCGTCCAGTGGCAGAGGTGGGATTCAAACCCAGGCAGCCTGACCATGGACCCCCAATCCGGCCACAGTCGGGAGATGTGACCCTAAAATGGTGTGAGGCCTTGAAAGGACTGGAGGCGGGTGTGTTCAAGACAACTAAATCCTCAACACTCAATAGGATGCCCCGGACAACGCCCCGACCCGTCACCCCAAAGATGAAGGAAAAAGCACGTCCTGCAGAGAGGCCAGCCTCTGAACCCCCGCCCCTCTGACTGCGTCCCTGGAGAAGCGGTGAGGGGCGACTCGGAGCGGCAGGCTGAGTCACGCCCCAGGCAGTGGGTGAAGTCTGCTCCCAGGTCCGGTGGCTGATCACGTGTCCAGCTGTCTGTCTACTTGGGGCAGTGATTGACAGATGAGCTTTGACACCTCCGGTTTCCACGGTGGTGTCCGTATTTTGTCTCGAGGTGTTTTCCGTTTTCCCTTCACCGGTGTGGAAGTTCTGGTGTACGGCCCACTATTTTCAGGACAGCGCCCCCCACCCCAAATGGACCCCGTCGTTATGAGCTGACCCTCGTGACCCCTGCGAGCCCTGCCGGCGCAGCCTCCTCAGTCAGCGGTTAGCGTAGGCTCTCCTGTCCTCTACTTTCGCCCCTCACGAGCCCGTGCCACCGGCTCTGGTGTCTCCTGATCCACCGGGCGGGCTCTGACTTTCTACAGGAGAGTTAGGACGCGTGTCCTTCACGTAAGTATTGGTGACAGGTTTCCACGCACCAGCTTTCTAGCTCCTTCCCCATTTGCTCTTCATTCCTTCCCCTCCTCTGCCTTCCTCCGGAGTCCGGGGCAGACTCCAACTCCATCGCCCCCCACACCCCACCCCCTGTGCCCCACGGCTGATGGACTTCACCATCCTGGGCTGACGTCTGTTTGCTCTGCGGCCCCCCCAGGCTCGGCCCTCTGGCTGCCCGCGTCTGTGATCCCTGTGGCAGCTGAGAGCGAGTCAGCGCCCCCAACACCACACGTTCTTGGATTCTGTCTGGAGTCTTTTGCTGTTTTCCCATTGTCCCTGCTACTCCATCTTGGCTGGAAGTGGAAATCCCTGTTAATTCCTTTTTGTCAATCAGCTTCTCTGGCTTGTCCTAAAGGGACCTCTGCCCACTGCCCCACCCACTCTGCCAGCCTCGGGGTCTCTAGACATCAGCTCCTCCCTCGTCCAATCAGATGCTCCACCCTGTCTCCCTCGCCTCTCTCCATCTTCTGTCCTACCTGTCGCCCCATCCACCACTACCGTGGGCTCCTGGGGTACGGGGCCTGCCCCCTCGCCGGGTCACTGACAATGGATTCCATCTGATCTCGCCCGGCATCCCAGGCCCTTCCCACCTTAGGAAAGCTTGTCCCCAGCGCTGAGTCATGGCCAGCTCACTGGGCAGCCACGGTTGATACCCGATGCCAGAGCCCTTGGCCCGGGGTTCAAGCCTGACCCACATGCCTCTGCCATGTGGCCGAGGATAAACATCTCGTTCCCTCCCAGGACTGCCATGGTGCCCGCCGCGCCGGGTCCGTCTGCAGACACCGCACTGGGGCAGGAAGGGTGGTGGGGCCTCGGAGGGCCGAGCAGTCATGGTTACTCCCTCACAGCCCCGAGCTCCTTCACCCACAGAGCTGAGTGCCCGCTCCACGCCAGGCCCCCTTCTGGGCACATATGTGGCGAAACGACAGGGGTCTCTGCCTGGAGACAGAAAAACACAACAAACAGACAATGAGGGGATCTTCGAGCCTGTTGGAAAGCAGGGAGGCTGTGGGGAAGAAGAGGCTGGGGGAGGGGCGCTGGGGCTCGATGCGGGGCAGGGCGCCAGGGGGCCCATCTTTCAATGACTAGTGCTCGGCCGATGCCATGCCCCAATGGGAAGAAAAGGACCCTGGGCCCCACCTCATCCCACACACAGACGTCAGCTCCAGATGGACCCAAGATCTAGCTGCACAAATGCGGGACAGTTGAGCTTTCGGAGGCAAACAGGGTAAATGGCTTCGTGAACTTGGCAGGAGCAAAGTTTCTTAAACAAAACACAAACACATGAACCATCGAACATTTGGTAGATCGGACCACGTTACAACAAATTCTTGTAGCCAACAAAACTTTCTTCTCTCCCGGGTCTGGAGGCCGGAAGTCCAAGACGAGGGGCCGGCAGGGCTGGTTCCCGCCAAGGCCAAGAGAATCCGCCCCCGGCCTCTCCCTGCTGCTGGGGGTCGGCGGGCACCTTCGGGTTCCGTGGCATGTAGACTCAACTCCCCGATCCCTGCATCTTCTCATCCCGTTCTCCCTCTGTGTGTGTCTGTGTCCGATGTCCCCTTTCATAAGGACACCCATGCGATCGGATTAGGGGCCCACCCTGATAACCCTATCTTAACTAGTTACATTTGTCACTGCCTTACGTCCAAATCTGTCACGTTCTGGGTACCGAGCATGACCTTAATACATGAATTTGGGGGGACGCAGTTCAGTCCATGACGACGCGTGGGTGTCTCTCACACGCGGCGTACGGCAGCAAAAGGCGTCTGAGCTAAAGCAGAGGGGCTGAGGGGCACTCGGCATTTTCGCTGATGCCGGCACTTTGCCTGCATCACCTCTGCCTCAAACAGCTGCTTGCATTCTTGAAAAAGAGGCCTGAGTTTGGGGTGCAGGAGGGAACGGGAAGGGGTGCAGCCTGCCCGAGGCAGGCGTTTGCCCGGGAGGTGGTGCTGGCTCCAGCAGGTACAGGCCCACGCGGGAGCCCGGGTGTCCAGGCTGACACTTGCACCTCTGCCCTCTAAGCCCAAGGCCAACGGACACCCAGCAGAGTTCTGGATCACCTCCCCTGGGGACACGAAGGAACGCCACGGCTGGAGCAAGGCTTCAAGGTCAGCGGGAAGGGGCAGGCCGGGGGTACAAAGGAAAGGCTGGGGCAGCGATCCCAAACGCAAACGAAATGACGAGGACGGCGGTGAGGTGTGGACAGCAGAGAAGGCTGGAGGAGGGTGGTCGGGGTGGACCGACTGCGAACTCGGGCACCCCCGGAGGAGAAGACAGGGTGAGAGGGAGCCGCCCGGCCCGGGAGTGGGGGCTGCAGGGGAAGAGTCGGGGAAGGGCCTTGCCAAGCAGAGTGTGCTCTGAAATGTCCTGGTTCCAGGAAAAACAAGTCTTCACAAGCCCCCAAGAGAAAAAATAAACAGGTGCTCTTGAAAAAAGCTCGAGTGCTTTCCCTCCCCTCGGGAACGAAGGCTGTCAGTCCCCGGAAGCCCGCGGGCTGGTGCAGCAACATTGGAACAATGCACCTGGGCGTGTCTTCGGGGGACAGGTCCCGCCGAGACCCAGGGCCCGAATGTGGGAGCCCCCAGACCGCGCCCACGCACGGGACTCTCCAGACACCCTCAGCATCACCTGGAGTCGCACAACAAGGGTGTGACGACAGAATGCGGGCGCCCGGGTGCGGGGCCTGGCAAACAGGACCCAGAGCACAGGGGGCGGGCGGCTGCTGACACGGTTGCGACTAAGACGGCAATGGTGCCACCTGAGGGAGTCCAGCGTTGCAGCAGGAAGGGTGCGGTGTGGGGAGTCCGGGACGCAGACAAACCAGCCGTGAACAAACAGGGAGGAGGGAGCAGAGCAGGGGAAGCTGCCCCGTCTTCCCCATGGGGAGCTGGGCTGCTGTTTGGAGCTAGGTTATCAGGCAGATGTGAGTGCAGCTGTTTAAACAAGAAAGTGAGGTGGTCGAATCAAGAACATGCTGTCTGCTTTCTACATCATTGTGGGAGATTTAAAACGTAAACATGTGAAGAGGAAAAGACAAAAGGAAAACCCAGCAAAGAAAAAGGGGGGGAGGAGGTAAGGGGGGGGAGGGATAAATATTACCACCACCTTATTCCTATCAGGATTATTTAAACATAAAGGATGTCTGATTATGAACAAAAAGAACTCTGACTACTTCTAAGAGATATGACAGCGCTGGCTGGTGTGGCTGAGTGGATTGAGCGCTGGCCTGCAAACCAAAGGGTCGCCGGTTCAATTCCCAGTCAGCGCACCTGCCTGGGTTGCGGGCCAGGTCCCCAGTAGGGGGCGCACGAGAGGCAGCCACACATTGATGTGTCTCTCCCTCTCTCTCTCCCTCCCTTCCCCTCTCTCTAAAAGTAAGTAAATAAAACGAAGCGCGGGATGATAAACGACACAGAAGAGTGTGCGATGACAAGACGAGGAAAGACACGGACTGAAATCAATGGCATAGAACACAAGTCTGTCGACAACTGAACCTAAAACACAAACTACGCAAAGAAGCAGAACAGAGACAGAGTCACCGGTACGAGAGCCTCGTGATGGTCGCCAGACGGGAGGCGGTGTGGGGGTGGGTGAAGAGGTGAGAGATTAAGAAGTACAGACGGGTGGGTACAGAACAGCCACGGGGATGTGAAGTGCAGCTCAGGAAACGCAGCAGCCAAAGGGCTCGCACACCTGACCCGGGAACATGAACGAGGGTGGGGGATGGCCTGAGGGAGTGGGGGTGCTGGGTGGAGGGGGGCACGGAGGGGGAACTGGGACAACTGTAATAGCATAGTCAATAAAATGTAATTTAAAAATAACATAAAGAGAGCTGGGACAGGAGCATTGATACAGCGAAGTTGGATTTACAGCCAGACACTCTCCGTGTGAACACAGGGGGCCGCTTTGTATCAAAGATGCGCATAAAGTGGAGAAGACAACAAACTAACCAAGGAAGGAAGGAAGGAAGGAAGGAAGAAAGAGGGAGAGAGAGGGAGGGAGAGAGAGAGAGAGAAAGAGAAAAGAGAGAAGGAAGGAAGGAAAGGAAGAAAGAAAGAAAGAGAGAGAGAGGGAGGGAGGGAGGGAGAAAGAAAGAGAGAGAAAGAGAGAAAGAGGACGGAAGGAAGGAAGGAAGGAAGGAAGGAAGGAAGGAAGGAAGAGGGAGGGAGAGAAAGAAAGAAGTAAAGAAGGAAGGAAAGAAAGAAAGAGAGAGAGAGAGGGAGGGAGGGAGAGAGAGAAAGAGAAAAGAGAGAAGGAAGGAAGGAAAGAAAGAAAGAGAGAGAGAGGGAGGGAGGGAGGGAGAAAGAAAGAGAGAGAAAGAGAGAAAGAGGACGGAAGGAAGGAAGGAAGGAAGGAAGGAAGGAAGGAAGAGGGAGGGAGAGAAAGAAAGAAGTAAAGAAGGAAGGAAAGAAAGAAAGAGAGAGAGAGAGGGAGGGAGGAAGGGAGGGAGGGAGAGAGAAAGAGGAAGGAAGGAAGGAAAGAAAATTAAATTATTGCAAATCCAAGGAGAAAGGTTTCGGTCCCCTCTAAGGACCAGGTGAACTGGACTGCCGGGAGCGGATGGGCGAGGAGGGGATAGGGGCCACTCTGCGGGAGCCACCACGGCCACTGCGGATGGGCACATAGCGTCTCCGGGCGCAGAGAAACCTCCGTGAATATTTAAAACCCAAGATTTATACAGCTCTCGTTTCCTTACCATAATGCACTGAAGCTACAGATAATAAAAGTGTGAGCAAAAATGCCAGTCACTTAGAGATGTGAAAGTTCTGGAGCGAGCAGGACAGAAAATGTTGCATCGTGGGAAATAAAATAAACATGGGGACCCCGGCAAAGACTCGGGCGCCGGAGCCGGGACGAACTCGGCAGCGGCACACTGCTGCAGCAGCTCACACGGGTGTAAAAGTGGGATGAGAGAAACACACCTGGCTTTCAGCCGGAGCGTGGGGAAATACTTCTGGTTTAAGTGGGTGTTTGGCCGGTGACCCTCCACACAGACCCAACGATGTCCCCCTGGAGAGCCTGCTGTCCAGAGGAGGTGGGCTCTCACCCCGCCGCACACCTGCTGGGAAGCTGGGTGGAGAGGCATTGCTGGACGGCCCCTCGGATGTGCCCACCCCCACAGCAGGGACCTCCTCCCCGGCACCCAGTGTCACTCCACCACGAGGCGCAGCCTTTGGGGGCGACTGTCACACTCCCTCTTCCAAGCCACTCACATCCTGCTCTCCATCTTTCCCTGCGATCCAGGAGCCCTGTGCCCACGTGTGACGGGGAAGCCACCCCTCCCCCCAGGGCAAGAGGCAGGCAGCACGCTGGGGTGCCAGACTGGGTGGCCCAGGCTGGGGGAGGCTGGACCTCAGTTCCCAGCCCTGCACACGCCAGCTGAGCTGGCTGCTGCCACAGTGGCTCCCGGGTGTGCCCTGAGCAAACCACCTGAGCTCCAGCTTTCAGGCCGAGTGCACAGAAGCTGGAGCCTGGCTCCCCTCCCCACCCCCACCCTGTCTTCACGACTGGGAGACCCACAGCTCTCAGCTGGCGGAAAGATAAAACAGCCTCTACCCTTGTCTATGCCCCAAGGCCCAGGTCTGATTTCCCAGATCTGTGGCCTGGGCTGGCCCGGCCACCGCCGCTGCCCTTGGCGAGGATTCCAGAACAGCCAGGCATTTGCAAGCCTGCACAAAGAACCTCATTGCAAAGGCAGCTGTTCAGAGCAGTACGACCCCAGAGGAAGGCACTGGCATTGATCCGGACCTTCTATGCAAGCGGGCTGCAGCACTGGGCTTCCCTCCACTCTGATTCGCACCAGAGTCTGTGCTTTCAGACGAGAAACTCAGAGCCGGGGGCGGAGCCAGCGCTCTGCCTGAAGGCAGCGTGGGGCCTGCTCCTGACCTTGGGGCCTGCCCCTGACTGAAAAAGCAGACAGGGCCAAGACCAGTAGGCCAGGCCGGGGGCAGCCTGCGGTTCCTTATTAACTTCCACAACCCCCGGGGAGCTCCAGGACAGTGAGATGTGCCTCGAGGACGTCCTCATTGGGCATTTCTGGACAGGCAGTGGCCTCGACGGGCAAGCTGCCTGGGGAAGATGGCGCTGGGCCGGCGGAGGTCGGGCAGGGCCTGCGTCCGTCAGCCGCGGCTGCCTAATAAGCACCCACGCGTCTCCGGGCACCAGCTCTCTCCTTGGCCGACCGGACAGCTCGGCTGGGAGGCGGGCTAGGGTCTGGGTGTGCACCGCCTGCTGCCGGTCCTCTGACCAGCAGCCTGCCTGGCACATGCTCCTTGTCACAGCCATGACGGCAGAGGCCTGGGAGGGAGAGAGAAAGCGCTGCGGCCTCTTGCCGCCGAGGCCCTGAAGTCATTCCCAGTTCTGCCCCTGGTTCGTGCTGGTCAAGGCCTGAGCCCCCTCCCCCACAGCGTCCCGGAGGAACATTCCACCTTCAGTGAGAAAGTCAGTCTCCTGGCAAAAGGCTTGGACTCAGGGCAGAGCGAAGAGCTCGGGCCAAGCGAGCCATCTGCCGCACCCGCCTGGCAGACTTGGACTTGATCCTGGAGCAATACGGAGCCATCAGCAAGTGGCAGGTAACAAGGCGGAGGACAGGGGCTGCTGCAGTCCCTCTGTCAGGGGACGGGGGAGGGTGAGAGATGACAGAGACGTTAAGGAAGCCGCAGGGTGCCAATGGCAGACAGACTGGCCTGCACAGGGGTGGCCCGAAGTCTGTGCCTGTGCCGACGGGCCGGGTCCTCTTCACTCCTCTGCGCCCAGCGAGGTCACAGCCTCTGCCGTACCTCGCCATCGGTGTGCACACTTGGCTGCCGGCTCTGCTGCCCTGGCCTGCACTGGGCCCGCCCGGTCCTGGCCCTGCTTGCCCTCCATCCCCACAGCAGCCACCTTCTCCAGTGCAGGCCGGATCCTGCCATGACGCAGCCAACGGCCCACCCATGGCTCCCCACTGCCCTCTGACCTAGGCTGGACACCTGACTGCTGGCCATGGGACTCCCCTCAAGAATCAGCCTGGGAGACCTGGGTTTGCAGCTCAGCCAGTCGCCCTCCTGGGTTCCCTCCGCGCCGAGTCGCCTGTTCTGACATTCCCGTGTACCTCCCTTCTCCCCGCAACAACCCGTGGAGGGCAGGCGGGCTGGGCTGTTTCGGGGCAGGAAGCAGCAGGAGCCGCGGGCGCAGAAGAGCTGCAGCAGAGCTGGCACCCGGCCCCGGGGCAGAGACGGAAGGGAGAGTCGAGAGGCGGGCCAGACAGAGACTGTGGAGGAAAACCGGGTCCAGGCGAGAGTAACGGGGGCACGGATGCGGCCGCGGTAACCCCACTCCGGAGTCGGCAGGCCTGGCTGGGGATGTGGCCTGTGGGTGGGACCGAAAGCAGGATGGAGGGAGCCACACAGACGTGGGGAACCACACACCAGGCGGCACGTGCAAAGGCCCTGATCCCCCAGAGGTGAGTCCCCATTTGCGCAGCTCCAAGCGGCGGCCAGTGACCCACCCAGGAAGCAGCCGAACGGGTCAAGCCTAATGCACTCCAGTGCTTGACAGCTTCCGTTTGTATTCACTCACTCATTCACTCACTCAATCACTCATTCACTCACTCAGTCATTCATTCACTCAATCACTCACTCATTCATTCATTCACTCACTCATTCTCTCACTCACTTACTCATTCACTCATTCACTCATTCACTCACTCACTCATTCATTCACTCAATCACTCACTCACTCATTCATTCACTCAATCACTTACTCATTTTCTCACTCAATCACTCATTCCTTCTCTCACTCACTCATTCACTCATTCACCACTTAGTACTCATTCACTCATTCATTCACCACTTACTACTCATTCACTCACTCATTCACCCATTTAGTCAACAAGTCCAGCTGAGCCCCACTCACTCCCAGGCTCAAGCTGGGGACACTGAGATGTGTCAGTCCTGTCCCCAGCCTGAGGGGGTCTATGGACACAGACACGGACAACCGTGAGGCAGGTGCAGGCAGGGCTGAGCCCCAGGACACCTCCCCTGGGCAGGCAGTCCTAGGGCACTTCCGTCCTCGGGGCTGGGCTCCACTCTCCAGCCTGGATAGGCTGGACAGGTACCTCAGGGACACTCTGAGGTCTCCTGCCAGGTCTGCCACCCCCATCCCACTTTGTGGGCCAGGCTGGGAAAGAGGCTGTCACCTGTCAGCGACCTAGAGAGATGGCTCACAGCCTGCCTGCCCACCCCAGCTGGCACCAGACACTCTGCTGACCACTGAGCTCCGACAAGCCGGCAGACGGGCACAGGGTAGGAGCCAGCCAGGCCCTCAGCAGACGGAGGCAGGCAGGGCTTGGTCGGGCCAGACCTCAGGTGGGGGCTCGGGGCTTGGTGTCTGGAGAGCCAAGGCATGTTGGGGCACGGGCCCGTGCCAGGGCTGGGGGATGGGAATGGGGGCTGTTCTTGCCTTGGCCCAACTGTGTGAACGAGAGCAGCCAAGGAGCCAAGAGGGGCTGGAGACGCGTTCACTGGGGCCGGGGGCCGGAACAAGACCCTAGACGTGGCAGAAGCTGAAGCTGCAGGGAGCCCTGTGCCCGCAGAGGGGCTGCTGCGGGCTCAGCCGTGCCCCAGAAGTTCACCCGCTGAAGTCCTCACCAGGGCTTCAGAATGTGGCTATTTGTGAAGACCGGCTGTTGAAAGAGGTGATGAAGGTAAGACGGGGTCCGGGGTGTCCTTCCAGGAAGAAGAGATTAGGACACGGGCACACAGACAGGGACGACCGTGTGAGGGCACAACATGGGGAGAGAGTGGCCGTCTACACGCCAAGGAGAGAGGCCCAGGAAAAACCAACCCTGCCGACACCTTGACCTTGGCCCTCCGGCGACCGTGGCAGGGAGGAGGTGAGTCTGCTGTTTAAGTCCCCGTCTCTAGTCCTGTGTTGTGGTGGCCCAAGCAGTCCAGAAGGGGTGGCAGATGGAGTTCGGTCCTGCCTGGCCAGCCAGCCCCTGGCCGAGTGGGCTCAGGAGTGGGTGGCGAGGTCCCTGAGCTGATGGCCTCGCCCAGCACTTGGTCCTCCGATGTCTTCCAACGTGCGGTAAGGTGTCTGTCATTCATGTGGTGGATGAGGCTCACAGAGGGGGTTTTGAGCGGCTGGAGCAGAGAGCCCCTGGCTCCTGCCCACCTCCGACCCCTCTGGGGGCACAGATGAGCCCTCAGCCAGGACAATGGACCTGCTGCTTCACTGAGAGGGGCCTGGGCCCCAGACCTGGGTGGGATGACCCGGCAGGCCCCGGGAACCCTCCATCCCCAAGTCAGATGCGCCCGGAGGCCAGCCCTGCACGGCGCAAGGAGGGCTTCCCAGGGGCCACCAGCAAGGACCGGTGATGCTCAGGGGCTCCCAAAGCTCCCAAAGCCTCTAAAATCAAGCCCATTCTCCAAACTTCAACGTCAGCCCGCTCTGGCCCCCGGGACTTGGGGACCTGCAGAGAACCTGGGCAACCTGCCCTCCTCATACCCAGTTCAGCCCTCCTGGGGACCTGGGGACCTGGGGACCGGTGGTGGGGAGGAGGGACCGGAAGGAGGCAGTGGGTCCTTGTACAGTGGGTGGCCTCGGGGAGCCTATGGGGAGCAACCGATCAATGTTGTCTCCCCCCCCCCACCCCACTTCTCTCTCTCTCTGAAAAGCAATGAAAAAATGTCCTCGGGTGAGGATTAAAAAAAGCAGCAGCAGCTCCCCACAGCCCTGCTGACTGGCACCACCCCGTGGCCACAGGCCGCCACCAACTGATGCCCGCCTACGCCAGCTCGGAGGGCCAACACTGGCCTGGACTGCGCCACGGCCCACTGGGCGCGCCCACCCCTTCGCTTACTTCTCCAGTAGGCGATCACTGCCCTCCTCCCGTGTGCGCCGCCCCCCGCCCCAAGGGCTTGGCCTTGCCCGTGCTCTCACCGCCCATATTTTGCAGGTCAGCAGACTGGGCCCAAGAAGGTTAGAGGTATGCCTGGAGTCACAGCCCCCGGGGGATGGAGTGGGATTTGGACCCAGGTGTCCTCGGCTTGTGAGCACAGCTCTCACCCACTGCACCCGCTCGCCCCCCAGCCCTCCACGACACTGGCTCCTTCTCTGAGGCATGCCCTCCAAAATTTAAGGCAGGTGAGTCCCTTCCTCCAGGAAGCCTTCCCTGACTTCTCATCTCCCACCAGCCTGTGTGGGTAGAAGCCCTGTCTCTGGCAGAAGTGCTTCCAATGCCAGACACCCTGTCATTGGCTCACTCAACACGCCTCAAGCAGAGGCATGTGCCTCTCCAGGTCCTCTCTCCATCCCCCAGCGCTTTGCTACATTTCCCCCAGTCTGAACAATTTCCATCCTTGGGCGGCGATGAGTAAGCCTTCAGTACCTTCAGCCAAGATCTTTTTATTTGCTCTGTTTGTTGGGGCTGTTTTTGCCCTTTTAAAGTAAAAATAGTTTATTTTTAACATTTTGAAGTTGTTATTTTCTTTTTGAGATAGTGCAAAAACAAAAAAATTAAATTAAAAACACTCCTGTTTCTTTTCTTGGCCCAGCACGTGTGTGATGCACCCTGCTCACTGGACACCCTGCCCCTGTCCAGGCGCCGCAACTGGAGCTCCCACTGGATTCTCACTGGGGGGCCGCTCAGCATGGGTCGGGGGGCGGGGCAGAGAGCCTGCAGCTGGGAGGGAAGGAAACGTGACCATTGGCCTCTTGGGGACAAAGCAAAGCTGCAAAGGAGCTCCTCTAGGACCCCTCCCCAGCAGGAACCAGGAGCCTCCGAGCTGCAGAGAGGCCAACACCGGGCACAGCCCAGAGCACCACAGCCTCTTCCGCCCCCGACACCCACAGGCCTTTCCAGGGCCTGGGGTCCGCACCACCTGGCCTGCCGGCACTGGAGCCCAGAGGCAGCCCCCTCCCTGCCCTTAGGAAGCTCACTGGGCAGAGGTGCAGACTGAGAGACCAGGGCTGGAGCTGAGGGATAGGGCCACAAAGAGGGATCTGGAAGGCTTCCGGCGGGGGGGGCACCCTGAGCTGGGCTCTGGAGGAAGAGCAGTTCAGCAGCTAAGCCGGGACAGGGGGGACACGCAGGAAGGGGCCAGCCCCAGAGGCACTTGAGACGTGCATGGGCGGTAACAACCGGACAGGACTGCCGCCACGGCCCACTGGGCGCGCCCACCCCTTCGCTGACTTCTCCAGTAGGCGATCACTGCCCTCCTCCCGTGTGCCCCGCCCCAGGCCAGGGCCTGAGAGTGCAGACGAGGGCTGGATGACGCCCCAGGAGGGTCTAGTTGTTCCCAGGCCAAGAAGGGAAAGGGACGAGGAAAGAGAAGGTGGCAGAGCCCCGTGACTCAAGCGTTCCAAATCCCGACACCAGCACAGGTGCACCGGAACCCCAGCGGCCCTGGCACCTGAAAACCGAGACAGGGTGTGCCCAGACCCGAGTGGTGTGCTCTCAGGCCCATCCTCCCTCGGCACAGCGAGTGCTGGGTGGTGGCAGGGTGGTGGGCGGCAGAACAGCCGCCCCCCCCACTCCCGGGGAGCGGGGCCCCTGGAGGGTGGGATGCTAGGAGGGGGCCGCACTGCCAAACACTCGGTTAGAAGGGTGGTGGGCTGCCACCGGTGTAGGAAGGGCCCTGCCTCCAGTACAGAGACATCCCCCCAGGGCCAGTCCACTTCGTTCTGTCCCTCCTGACATGTCCCCTCTGGGCCCGAGGCCTAGGCTGTGTCCCTCCCCGTTGTTATGGAAGAGCCACCCAGGGCGGCATGGATAGACCACCTACTGCACACCTGGCCTCGGGTTGGAAAGAGAGTGCGCATGTGAGTGTAAACCATGACCTGTGGGAGGCTCCGCCGGTGTCGGTGACAGGAGCTGGACCCCAGGGGACACTAAGTAGCCAGGGGCCAAGTCTCCCTGGGGCAGCTACCACTCCTGTCCTCTGGCCAGGCCACCACTTTACCCCTCTAACTAGCCCTCCTTCTCCCCACATCCCACCCAGGGACAGCCCCCACCTGCCGAGAGGGGAGCGGCCCTGAGGGCCTCCTGCTGGGGTCCCCATCAGCACACTGGGGAGCTGGGCCCCACACACACCCACACGTGAACTCACACACACGTGCACACACGCACTTCGCAGCTCCCGGACGTCCACTTTGCCAGCCCCATGGGAAGGGAGGGGAGTCAGCGTCAGCCTCTGCACCTCCGCGGTTTGCTGGGCAACCTCTCCCGCATGCACTCCCGGTGGGCGAGGCTCTTCTGCCTCCTGTGACCTGGGAGGAGAAGCCCCCTGAGGGCGTCTGAACTGGTCTCGGAAGGGTTCTCAGCGCAGCACCGAGTCCACCGTGGGTTCTGGCATCGAGATAAGAGCTGGCAGCAAACCGCCTCCACTGAACTTGCTTTGACCCCAAACTGCTGCTCCGACCTTCTGGAAGCTGCGCCCTGGCCGGACCTCAGCCTCTCTGGGTCAGCAGAGCCACGGCCGCTGTCCAAGGGGCTGGGCCGGCTCACGGGGGGCGGCCCCCGTGATATGAATGTAGGAGCCAGTCCGTGACCCAGCTGTGGTGGCAGGGGCCTGGGGCGGCGGCCTGGGAGAGGGGCTGCTCTATCATCGCGGCAGTGGGTGGGGTGGGGGGCACAGCAGAGGCTGGTGCTGGACGGAGCTAGGGGTGAGTCACCACTGCGGGAGCAAGGGGATGGGTGGGGGCTGAGAGGTGAGGCGGGGGCTAGGGAGAGCTCAGGGCCCCCCAGCCACACTGTGTCCCAAGCCCACCCTGCAGGCTTGGCCACAGGGACAAGGCTGAACAGCTCCAAGTTCAGAGGCATGGCGTTACCAGGGGAAAAGAGAGAGAAGCACCAAACAAGGATCAGCAAACGATAGGAAAATTCCATGAGAAAGAGAGAGAAACGAACTGACCACAGTTAGGAGGACCTCGGACCTGCGTCTCTGCACCTGGAGGAGGAGCCTCCCAGGACCCCCAGAGGGAATGGAGCAGGAGCTCGCCAGTGGGTCCAGGGCAGGAAGGCTCAAGTTCTTGGACTCAGGACACACCCTTGTAGCAGGGCTCCCACTAAAACACCAGCCGGTTTTCCCTGGACAAGTTGATTCAACAGTTCACGTGGAGAACACGCATGTGGGGTGGGGTGGGGGGGTCAGCACTGATGAAGAGCGGCACGGGGGTGGGGGATGGTGCGGGCACTCACCGCAGACAGAGTCACGCGTGCTGCAGTGTGGGGACCTTTCGGTAAAGGACGAGGGAGCTGCCAGATAAACCTCACCCCGCAGCTGGAGAGAGACTTCGCCCTCGGGGCCGCTGCAGCGGGCAGAGCGCTGGCCGGGATCTGCCGGCCTCTCACGAACAGGGTTCAGAGTTGTTTTGTGGGTTTTGGTCTGGTTTTGTTTTTTAGTTTTTTAGGGTTTTTTTTTTTTCATTGTTCTTAGGGGGTTTTTTAGATGTTTTTTAGATTGGGTTTTTGTTTTTTTTTCCTTTTTTCTTTTTTGGTTTGCTTTTTTTTTTACAGAGAGAAATCGAGGAGAACACAAGTCTGGAAGGAACAGGGGTGGGGCCACGGGGCCTGTTCCCGCCCCGGCTCCCTGCTGGTTTGGGCCAGAGGAAAGAGAGAAGCAGAGCCAGGTTTGGTGAGTGAGCACTTCGTCCCCACGCACGGCTCAGCTCACCCTTTTTGGGCAGAGAGAAGGGGTTGGAGGGTCTGTGTCCGCCCCGTCACAGGCAGACGGGGGACAAGTGAGCGCCGTCTGAGTCACTGGGGCAGGGGACCTGTGCAGTGAGCCGCGTTCCGGGACAGACGCTGCGGGGTTGCTTCAGAGTTTCCAGGGACCCGGGGCTCAGGGGTAGCCCAGCCCTGCAGAGCAACAGATAAACCTGTAGACGAGACGAGGCTGAACCTGGGCTTCCTGCGCCCCCCCACCCCCCACCCCCCAGCAAACGCTGAAGGATCAGGGACTGGAATGTAAAACAAAACTACAGTTGCCTGAGGGACTTGTGGGTGCATCCCCCTGTCACCTGAGAGTGGGGGGCCTTTCTTGCCGTGACCCGAAAGCCAGAGGCAGTGAAGGGAGAGAGCTGTGCCTGTGAACGTGAGCCAGACGCGGCACGGGGAAACACACACCCTCGAGTCAAAACACACGAGGAGGGGTCGAGGAGAAAACGCTTCCAGTCCGTGCCACACGGACTGCTCCCCCTATGTAAAAAAGTGCACCTAGTAGCCCCAGCTGGTGTGGCTCAGTGGATTGAGCACGGGCTGTGGACCAAAGGGTCACCGGTTTGATTTCCAGTCAGGGCACATGCCTGGGTTGCAGGCCAGGTCCCCAGTAGGGGGCGAGAGGCAACCACACACTGGTATTTCTCTCCCTCTCTTTCTCCCTCCCTTCCCACTCTCTAGAAATAAATAAACAAAATGTTTTTTTTTTAAGGGAAAAAAACGAGATACAAAGAATCGGGAAAACGCGATGCACAGCCGGGGGCACAACAGTCAACAGAAACGCACCCAGAGATGCTGCGGGCAGCAGACAAGCCCCACGGAGCAGCCGCTGCCAAAGTCCAGGACTCAGACGCCCAGACGGCCACGGGGGTGAGCCGACGGGGAGTCCCAGCAGGGAGGGGTGTCCCGAAAGGGCGAGGAGCACAGGCATCTGGAATGAACATGTCCCAGGCTGAGCTTCACGGCAGGTGAAAGAGTCGGTGTCCCTAACGGCGGCATGACAGGAGGTGTCCGATCTGGGGAGCTGATACCAAGGTGGCGAGCACGGGTGCTCTTCTGTGTTGGGTCCATTATTGGGGCCCCAGAAAGAGAGGAGAAGCTGTAGCAAGAAAAACACATAAATCTGAAGAAATAATGGCCAAAATTTTTCCAAATATGATGAAAAATATCAGCCCACAGATCTAAGATGTTCACCAAACCCAGAGCAGAACACGCAGACACGCACAGGAAACCCCCACCCCCAACGCACTTCCTAATCCAAGGCTGAAAACCAGAGATAAAAATAAAATCTTAAAAGCAGCCACAAGAAAATAAGAACATTCCATGTAGAAGAAATAAGAAACACGTGTAGCTTCTCTTCAGAAGCATTCTGCTAGGATTGGAATGCTTGTGTGCCCCCAAAATTCATGGTGAGCTTCACCCGCAAGGAGGATGGTGTTAGGAGGTGGGCCTTTGGGGGTGATGAGGCCGAGAGGGTGTGGCCCCCGTGGTGGGACTGGCCCCTCAACCAACCATGCCGGCGTCCTGAGCGTGGACCTTAGGAAATCCTCTAAAAAGCACTTTAGAGAGGGACAATGAGGTCGACCGAGGAGATACAATGGGATAATTAAAAACGCCCTATTGGATCGAAGAAGGCAGAAAGGGGGGCTCGGAGGCAACGCTCAAAGCTGACGCAGCCTCGGGGTGCTCGCCTCCCGACGCACAGTGGGGCGAAGCGAAGCAGCACACGAACGTGGCCGCGCTCAGGGGAACCCCCCTTCCCTCGCGAGGGGCTCACCCCTAAGTTCCAGCGGACAGGAGAGGCGGGGAGGCAGCACGGGGTGTGGCGCCACCCCAGACCTCCCGCCTGGCCCTTCAGAAGTCGGACTCATGCACCGAGAGTGGCGGAACCACCGTTTCATCCGGCACTTTCCCCCTAGAGCGGAATTTAAAGGTTCTGAAGAGACGAGACACACAGGAGGTGGGACTCAGTCAGACCTCAGGTCACACCGACAGCTACAGAGGGGTCGGGGCTCACCCTGGACACTACGCCCAGGCAGGGTATTGGCTGATGCCTGAGACCTGATGGTCCATTTTCCTAGGTGTGGCCAGGCCCCTCCGGGCCTCTAGGAAACATCCCCGTGGGTGACAGATGCACGTTGAAAGACGAAGGATGAAGTGTCACAGTGTCTGCAGCTTACACAGAAACGCCGGGCCAGGCCTTCGAGGAGGGACGGAGAGAGGGAACGTGCAGGGCCCAGCAGTTGGGACTGCAGGCCCCGGTGGGGAGCCAGGTGCTCATTGCGCCCGTCCACCTTATGATTCTTCCGTGCTGAAAATTTTCTGATTAAGCAAACCCCTGTGGCGATCCCCAGATCAGGCTGCCGGGGGCTCCACCATCTGGTGCGCAGGTATGCGCCCAGGGTCGGGAGAAGGGGCTGCTCCTCTCCAATGTGACTGCCGCCGAGCACCCCGGCCATGACCGACTGGGTGGGTGCTATGGATCCAGCCCAGACCGCACCCCTGTCCATTTGCTCTGGCGTCCGTGTGGGGGTCCACCTGGTCTCCGAAAGGCTGACTCCACCCACCATGGGCACTGCGTGCTCCAACCGCAACGCTGGGTTGAGGATGCTGTGCAATCTGAGCCGGCCTGCTCACCCGGAGTGGGTGCACGAGACTGTGGAGCCCCAGGAGGTGCTGGCAGAGACCTCGGGAACAGAGGGGGACCCAGGCCCGGGAAAGGCCAACCCCGCAGAAGCAGCACACGGGGGCCACGGACTGGGTCCTGGGTCCTGGGTCCTGGAACCACTGAAGCTGCCACCACCACCAGGTTGGTCTGTCGTAGAAGCCGATGGGGTCGCTGAAGTTGCCTCTCTCCTGCTTGCAACCGAAAGCGTCCTTAATGCTACGCAGTCTGTAGGCCCCCACGCACAGCCTTAAACCACTGTGTGAATGGTGTGCACCCATGAACCTGAACCTGAACTGTGTGGACCTGAAATCTGTGTCTTGCTTCCCAGAACTCAGGAGTGCAGACCCAAGACACGAGGAGAGGGAAGAGCTGCTGCAGGCAGGCGCCCAACAGCGCGAGCAGTCCGCCCCGAAGGCAAGCAAGCACGCGGGCTCTCCACACAAGAGGGAGCCCAGGCGACAGCCCTCACGCGGGACAGGGGAGACGCAGATGGAAGCCTCAATAAGTGCACGGCACACCCGCCAGGCTGGCAAAAGTTCCAACCAGATAATATCAAGTGCTGACACGGATGCAAAACACCTAGAATGAGCCCTGGACCAGCCAACTCAGCACACACCGCTCTCGTGTGGGTGCAGACGAATGGATGGTGGGGTGGGCGAGCAGGTGGGTAAGTGGGCGGGTAGAAGTCTATGAGCGTGGAGGTAAGTGGGCAGTGACAGGGCAAGTGGGCGAGTGTGGGGAGGATAGTGCGTGGGTGAGAGTGGGTGGGGAACAGGTAAATGGGATATGGGTGGGGGAGAGGCAGACAGGTGAGTGGGGGTGGGTATGTGTTGTGTTAAGGGGTAGGGGCTAGACGAGGAGACAGGTGGATGAGGCGGTGGGTCTGTGGGAAAGTGAGTGGGCACATGATAGTGGGATATACGGGAAGAAAAGTGTTAAGTTAGTATTGTGGGTGTGTGGACAAATGAATAGGCAGATACAGGGCTCATTGCCAGATGGACAGATGGACGGATGGATGGAAGGACTGATGGATGGGTGGATGGATGGGTGGGTGGATGGTGGGTGGATGGTGGGTGGGTGGATGGTGGGTGGATGGTGGGTGGATGGATGGTGGGTGGATGGTGGATGGATGGACGGTGGGTGGATGGTGGGTGGATGGATGGTGGGTGGATGGTGGATGGATGGATTGGTGGATAGGTGGGTGGGTGGATGGTGGGTGGGTGGTGGGTGGATGGGTGAGTACATGGATGGACAGGTGGGTGGTGAAGCGGCGGAGAGGTAAGTCTCGAGTGCAGTGGACGGCATCTTCCTGAGAGCTCTCTCGGAGATCCTGATGCCGGCTCTTCCACACACTTGTCTTCTGACTGAGAGCGAGCGTCTGTCCCCTCTGGGCTCAGTTTCTCCATCGGGTCTGTGAGTGGGAGGGAGTTGAATAGCTGTGCCTGTTCCAGTCCCCTGGCCCAAGCCCCGGTGCCTGGAAGTCCCCCTCACCACAGAGAGCCGGGGTCTCCAGCCATCTGGTCCTCTCAGGGCAAGCCCGGACAGGGAGAGCACTCTGCCCGCTGGTGATTGCCATGGGCAGCCCTTTGCTGCGTCTTTTCTCCTGGGCTGATTAAGGAAAGAGACTCATGAAGTGGCAGCGCGTCACTGGGCCTCGCCTGCGGCTAGCGCTGACTTATCCCCTGACATTTCCCAAGAGCTGGCTAACCTTTCCTGCCACAAATAGACAGATGTGGGTCCCTGGAGGCTGTCTGGCCGGCACAGGGTCCTGTCTCAGGGGAGCTGGGGACCCAGGGGACACGAAAGGGAGCAGGATGATGACAGCAACCGGGCAAGGGCGGACTTGTGTGGGACCAGCGAGGAATGGAGGTGGGGCACCAGTGAGCGCCGGAAGACTGGTGCAGGCGGAGAGCGGGCTGTCCCGGCCCACAGCCCCACGAGGCCCCCAGAAGAGTAGGAGCCGAAGCCTTGAGACCACCTGCCAGGCAGGTGGAGCCAGGGGACAACAAAGTCTACCCATTGTCACCCAGCTCTGATGCTCCCACAGGATTCCCGGACTCTGGGTCTTTCTGATTGGGAATCAAAGTTAGGCAGCCCTGCCTCATCCAGGGATAAGGCAACTTCTGCTGCGGCAGTCAGGGAGGGCAGCCTGGTGGAGGTGCCCGTCAATCAGGGAGCTGCATGGGGAGCGCTGCAGGCAGAGGGAACATCATTTGCAGAGGGCTGCAGGCCCGGTCAGCAAAGGTGCGAGTGTCCTCAGAGGGCCTGGCTAGGGCCTGGGCTCAGAGGCCTCGTTCTGTACATGGAGGGTCCTGGGGTGGCCTCCGGTGGCCACCGGGGTAGAGGGCAGACCGCACAGGTATGGCAGTGCCCCCCTGGGGGTTGCAGCTCACAGGGGGCCGGGGGGCACGCAGGTCCCACCCCTGGAGGGAAGGTTCTGTCGGGACTAAGACCGCTGGTGGTGGGACTGTGCCCTGCGCTGAACCTGCCCTGAGCAGTGAGGAAGCCGCCGCCGTCTCTCTGGGTCCTGTGTGTTGGTTCTCCGCCGGTCCAAACGCAGAGAGGACGGGCAGGCAGAGTCCTTCCCAAGCCTGTGGGTCATTGGCTGGCTTGCCCGCGGGCCCTGCCCCGGAGACAGCATGGGCGCCAGGAGAAGGGGACACCAAGACCAGGAACGGCCCCGCAGTCCACAGCTGGCTGGCGGACCGCAGAGCCTGCCCCCACCCCCAAGGACACTTGGAAGGGAAGGGTTTGCCCAGCTCCTCCCCAGCCAGAGCGTAAGTCGCCCGCTCAGGAGAGAGGCAGCCGGAATCGGGTCAGTGCCGTCTGCCAGCCCCACCCGAGGGCGGGTGCGGTCAGGACAAGAAACCTCACATTGGCAGGAAGCTGATGAATATTCTACTGAGATGCTCCCCGAAGACTCCTCTGAACTCCCAGCCTTTAAACCCCCCACGAGGGCCCTGAGCAGTGTGGCTCCATGGGTTGGGCATCGGCCATACTGCAAAGCCAGGGGTCCCCTGTTCAATGCCTGGGTTTCGAGTTCAGCCTCCAGTTGGGGTTCCTGGGAGAGGCAGCTGGTGCGTGTTTTCTCCCTCCGCCTTCTAACAATAAATAAATAAAGCCCAAAAAAGAAAGCCCTCAAAGAGAAGGACCCAACTCTCCCTCCCCTACCATCCTCCCCTTCCCCCCCCTTCCCCTATCCCCGCAGGCTTGCAGGGCCTCCTAAACTTTAAGGGCCCCCACAGAATTTGCAACTGGGGAGCAGTGCTCATTTCGGGCTCCCCCCAACCCCAGAACCTGTCCCTAGGGCCCCCCTTTACCTCTGACTGTCCATTGAGCTGCCAGTGGCCGCACCTAAGCTCACTCCTTTCCCGTACTGTTTCCAGGAGCCCAGGCCACCCCGCCCAGGCTCTCTCCTGCCTCCCCTTCTCAGTCCTTCCTTGTGTCACCGTCCCCAGCGGTCATAAGCTCTCAAAATCCCCCGGACTCGTGTTGGGAAACCTTTCCTGCACGAAGTCAAGGGCCCCGCACTGCCAGCTGGCGTGAGGCGGACTCGCTGGGACAGCCACAGAGGGCTCTGCGGTCCCCTCCCACGTCCCTCCTGGCCCTGCCCCGTCAGGTCACGATGCCGAAGGAAAGGCAGTTCGGGGAAACCGCTTTGGACTGGCCAACTGGAATAAGCCCAGCAAGCTCTGGGGCCCAGGGGCTGTCCCTCGCGGTCTGGCACCTGGCCCGGGTGACATTGGCGTGAGACACATAGGCGTGGTGTGTGACAGGTGGCACAGACTGTGGGCTCTGGACGGCCGGGAGGTGTGACAATGTGGGCCATCGGCGTGGCCTTACGACTAATGGGTGTCGAGTGGACGGATACAGACCCTAGGGAGACGCACGAGGAGGAGTTGCTGGGAGGGGGCGGGCAGTGGGGGAGGGCCAGCTCGGGGCCTTTGTTCCTCTGCCCCCAACCACAGGCGCTCTCCTGCACCCAAGGGACGCTCACGCGTTAACATGTTGGAAAACACGGATCCTGCCGACAGGCGCAGGAGAGCATCCCGTAAGATCCGATTTCTGTTCTTGAGAAAACGTCCTAGCTCTCAGGGAGAGCAGGGACCGCAGTGAGTCTGATGAGAGCGAGCCTCTGCCCAAGACCTCACATGGCCATCCAAGTTAATGGGGCAGGGCCGAGAGCTCGCCCTGGGAGGCCGGCCAGGAGACCAGTGCCCAGGCAGCTCTCCGCTGCAAGTCCGGCCGGAGGTGGCTGGGAGCCGGTGAGGTGTGGGGAGAAACAGCGCCATCTCTATTCACAGGTCACGCGGCTGCGCACACAAGGGCCTGAGAGTCGACAGACACCACGGCACTGAAGAGGGAGTTTAGCCCAATTGTTGGAAACAGAATCAGTGCGAGACTCGGCTCTGATGGTGTGCTAGCGACTATGTGGGGAAATAAGCTTTCCTCGATAGACATTATTCAGGAAATGATGTCAGCATCCAAAATCCGGGAATGATGCACAAGGTTGCTGCAAGAAAAACCGGAAACCGCTATCGGGGAAACGAGGAAGGTCCATCCCATGGAGAGCCGAGTCCGCGGGGTAGGAGGCCACAGACTGTCCCCACGTGTACTGCTGCTTTCCAAGTCGACTTCCAGAGCCAAAGAAACTTCCGTGCGAACCCCAACCCAGTGTGTGGGTGTGGGGAGCAGGACCCATAAAACGTCGTCCGTCTGATCCAGACGGCATGAAGTCTGTAAAACAAAGTGGAGACCTGTCAACCAAGACAGCGGCCAGTCAGCCACGATGCTGCGGTTCAAGAAGGGAACTGCCTGAGTCAGAGCAGACACGTCCGGCCAGGAGACGCACCTGCGATGTCCGCACACGGGCCAGGGGGGCCGTGTCTGCGGAGCGGGGCCCCCCACGGGCTTCTGGGAAAAGGCCCCACGTGCCGGCAGGGGGGCCAGACACTTATCAAAGGACCCAGAGGTGTCGAGCCCCCCACTTTCCAGGGACAACTGCGGCAGGCTCCAGAGCACTGCGGAGACCGCCGAGCCGCACACCCCGGAGGGCCACCCCACGCCACGCTGGTCTCCCTTGGCATCGGCTGCCAGAGGCCCTGCCCTGCTGCCCACCTGGCTCTGGAGATCCTTCCTTACAAGACGCTGACCACCCCCTTGCCCACCGTGCTGGCTGCCGGACCCGAAGACCGAGACTCGGGACTCGGGTTCGTTATCCCCCATGGAGGGCTGTGAGTGTGCGCGTGATGTTTCTCTTAGACGGTCAGGGTGTGAGTAGGATACTGTGTATGCTGATGTTCCGCTCTGAGGGAAGCTGCATTCAATGAGAGCTGAGTGAATAGCGTGGTTCCCTTGTGTGACTCTTCATTCCTCGGCGCCCGGCTGCTCCGCAGGCAGCAGCCGCCCGGCTGACTGACAGGAAAGACTCTGTCACGAACCTGCGCTCGTGACAGGGGGTGTAAAATGCCGATTCCAACATGCATGTGGGAGGACATTCAACTCAACACGTAGGACCGTGCTTGGGGGCCTCAGAATGAAGCACGCCAGGACGCCTGCCGGCCTCCCTGCCGGCCAGGGACATGCACAGTGAACGCTGGACAGGATCAGTGGGCTCCCAGCGGGCAGAAGGCGATAGATGCTCTGCAGAGCTGAAGAGTGAAGTGAAGGGGGGCGGGGGGGGGGGTGGTGGCCGGGACCGCTGGGGGCAGAAGGAGGGCAGTGAGCAGAATGAGTGCACGGCTAGGATGGGCCGTGCTGAAGGTGACATTTGCACGACGCAGGAACAGCTGAAACACCAGTGACCAGAGGTGGAGGACATGCCCACAGCACCTCGGGGCATGCTGCCACCCGCACGACTAAGCCAGCACGGGGCTGGCGCCGGGAACGCGAGATGACCCTGGAATGGGACAGAGAGCCCAGAAACTGGCCCTCGTCCACATGGACACTGGATCTGAGACAAAGGCGGCGTGGCCCCGGCCGTGGGAAAGGACAGAAGTTTCCGAAAATGCTGCTGGGACCACGCTTACTTGAGGGAAGTGAGAAACGGCGCTCCGTGCTGCACCGTCCTCGAAGATCAGTCCCAGCTGGATGAGAGCCTGACAGGCGCAAGGCAGAGGCAGGCGGCGTTAGGAGACGCCAAGGAAGGCTGCGTCCCTGCTCCGAGGAAGGAGGGGACGTCTTGAGAAAGACAGCGAGAGCACTAGCAGTTCAAGGGGCCGAGGCTGACCTGACCGAGCAGCACGGGGTCCCCGGACCCTCGAGCAGCACCTGGCACACAGCGGTGCTCGGCAGGCTATTTTTAGTGCATGGACGGAACTCCGGCTTGCTGGCACAGACCACAAACGCCAACCTGAGAAACGGGGGCAGGGGGTCAGGATGAGAGGAAGGATGGACGGTCTTCATGTAGCCTCCTGTCCTGGGGAGCATCAGCCAACCTGAGCACGAGCCCTGGCTCTGCCACTGTCCAGCTGTTTGACCTTGGACAAATGACCTCACCTCTCTCAACCTTAGCTTCCTCCTCTGTAAGTGGGGTGTGGGGTCCCTCCCTCTCGGGGAGCTTCCTAGCAGAATGCCAGACACCCGCCCCACCCACAGAGGTGGCAGCTGTCAACCCCACCCCACCCGTGGGAGCAGGAGGCCCCACGGTCCTGTCCCCACCCATTCAGTGGACAGTCACTGAGTCGCAGGAAGTGGTGTGGCCGTCCTGAGGTCATGCACACCTCCTCTTGTCCTCAGAAACGGGGCCGCTCATGTCATCAGGGAGGAAAAGGCCTTTGTCCAAGTTCAACAGCTCGTCGGGACAGGGCCTAGGGAACTGGGCTGCCTTGTAAAGTGGTCAGCCGGGCGCCGGGGGCAGCACGGGCGTGGGGGCGGGGTGCTCCAAGTACTCGGTCTACACAGAGACCTGCGGCTGGGCCCGGGGCCCACACCTCTGCTCGTGGGCCACGCAAGGTTAAAGTCGCACAAAAAGCACCTAATTTCAGGTCCCTCTAGGGGAGGCTGGAGCACAGAGGAGGAACTCATGCAAAACATCAACTTCTGAAAAGTGCATTTCCAGTAACTACTGTTTTGCGCCCGGTTTCAGGCTGGTGGAGGTTTCGTGTCAGCATCGGTGAGCAGAAGTCTAAAACGGACAAGTTAATCACCCTGCGCAGGGGTGAGGTGCCTGAGACGAGCTGGGTCCCAGAGTGAAGTGCTTCCGGGTCGGCCAGCGCAGCAGGCCCCAGGGAACACCAAGGCCCTGGAGCAGAGGGTGGTGGAAGGCAGGGGAGGGGGCCTCGAGTTCCCACACCACTGTACGCCTTGGGGGGAAGTAGGGACACCTGAGTCTGCAGAAACATTGGGGGGAGCTGTCTGGAACCTGGAAAAGCGGTTCAGAGCTGCCTCGTCTCCCCCAGCGCCCAGCCCCTTCATCCGCCAGCAGGCCTCGCATCTCTCTCCTAGGCCCGCTCTGGTGAACTCTTCCCAAAGAGAAGGCTTGTCCACGTTGTTGCAGGTAATAGTAGCTCGATTGTGGCTTTTGTTTTTCTTTTTGCTGGTTAGTGTTCCCTTAGATGCACGTACTACGATTTGTTTATCCATTTTCCTGGCGGTGGGCTTTTGGGCTGCTCCCAGTCTTTGTGACGAATGAAGCTGCCAGAACCACGCTTGCACAAGTCTTTCTCTAGGCATGTGTTTTCACTTCTCCTGGGGAGCCTGGCAGTTACATTGCCGGATCCATAGGACTGGACCCACTGGATTGGATCATCAAGTGGGTATTTTTTTAATTGTATGAGAAACTGACAAAGAGTTTTGCAAAGTGACCGACCACTTTCGACTCCCACCGGAGACGTCAGAGGGTTTCGGTTGCTTCGCATTCCTTCCAACACACGACAGAGTGGGTCTATTTCGTTCCAGCCACCCCAGTTCGCACGAAGCAGTGGGCTGAGTGTCAGCGGTGGCAGCTGAGCCTCCTCCCAGGCTTCTTCGTTTCAGCGCGAAGGTGCTCGGCCTTTCACCTGGCGTCTGCTTTGAGTTGTGCATTGCGTGTGGATGCCCCTCACCCAGCTGGGAAAGTGCCCTCCGCTGCCCATAGGCTGTGTGACTTTATCACCCACGGCGGGGGGGGGGGGGGGGGGGGGGGGACCGGACTTGCCAAGTGCTGAGGCTCCACCTACCGAGGCTGCTGGAGTCGCGCCCCCTTCGTTCTGCTACTGAAGGGAATGACACTGACTCATCATCAGATACGGAGCCAGGTTAGTTACGTATTCATGGGGGGACCCAAGAAAAACTGGAATTTATTTATAAAAAATGGGGTATTCATTCTCACATGTTTAAACTTCAGTCACCTTACGAGTGCTCTCCATTTGATACAATGCACCTATCGAGACGTTTCTCCTACTGCTCAGAACAGTTTTGGGATCTGTCGATTTTGATGCCTTTTAGTGCTTCTACTGTTTTTCATTTCACTTCTTCTGCATCAGCAAAATGTTTCCCTTAGAGGACGTTTTTCATCCAGGGGAAACAAAAAAATGTTGCTGGGGGTGAGATTTGTGTGAATAGGGAGGGTGGGACATGAGGGTCATGCCGTTTTTGGTCAAAAACTGCTGAACACTCAGCACAATGCAGGCAGGTGTGCTCATAAATCCCCCAACACGAAACAGGCAAACACGCTGAAAGTCTTCAAAGAAAACTCACTGAAGCCGAACGCAGCCTCTCATGACAACACCAGTTGGTACACTGTCACAGATGGTTCCTAGAACACTCACCTAGCAGGGGAAGCCTGTACTACAAGGGGCCCACCCTCCAGACGATAATTCCAGTTTGCGGGGTCTGCCCTCATACATGGTGCTGGATTTGATAATATTTTGTTAACGATTTTTTTAAATCCTCCTCCCAGGATATGTCATGGATTTTTTTTTTTTTTTTTTAGAAAAATACTGGTGTGAGAGAAAAACATCGACTGGCAGCCTCAAGCACGGGATGATGCTCCAACGCACTGAGCACCGGGCCAGGGCGGGCCTGCCCCTTTCTTCCTCTGTCAAGGGAAGGAGTGGGCTGGGTGGCCCCTAGGTGCTTGACAGCAGCGACAGTAGCCTGAGTGCCAAGCAGGGGCCACCTCCCCCAAGCCTATAATGACAAGTGAGATTTAATATCAGATGACACAGGAACAGTCTCAGGCCCAGAAAAGATACAGTCCCCATTTCTGATTCACAATTTCTACGAGGTAGAGGACTGGGCGCCGCGGTCATGTGGTTTCCGGCGTCTGGGCGGCTCTGACCCTTCTCTCCACCCAAACCTCCGCAACCCTGAAATCTATTCAGACAGCCCTAGCGCAGTCGCCTGCCGCGGGCGCCGGACGTCACGAGGCTGCGGCGTGGTTGCCTGGGAAACGCTCACGTGTCTCCGCAGGGCTTCCTGGGCCTCGTAGTCCGCTGGCAGCCTCGCCTGGGCCAGCTGCGTGTGAAAGAACTGCAACTCCCAGGAGGCGGCGCGGCGGGGAGCGGGGCGGGGCCTGGTGGGACCTCTTGACCAGAGTGCGGGGTCTCTGCAGCCAAAGGAAGATGGCGTTGCGGACATTCGGATCCGGGCCGCGCCGGCTTCTGGCGCTGGCGCTGCTGCTGCTCCCGCTACTGTTGGTGCTCGGGCCCTGGCAAGTGGTGGGCCACGGCGGCAAATACTCGCGGGAGCAGAATGAGCCCGAGCGGCCCCCGAAGCGCGAGCCCGGGGGCGAGTTCCGCATGGAGAAGTTGAACCAGCTGTGGGGGAAGGCCCAGCGGGTGAGCGGCCGGGCCGGGGGCGCTGCGGGGCGGGTGGGGCCTGGGTCCTCTGGGAACTGTGTATGTCGCCTCCCCCGCCCCAGCATTTCCGTCCTGCCTCCCTGTGAAGTTTTTCAGTTCCTCTTTGGTGCATACGAGCGCTTGTGTGGTCTGGGCGCCTTTGGGGTGTTGCGAGACCCCGGATCCCCTCGTGGTTGGGGACAAGCCCTGCGAGGAGCCTCGCCCGCCTTGCTCACGGTCACGTGCTCCTGGGGTGGCAGAGCGCCCGGGAGCAAGATATTGGGAGCTGCGAGCTCCTGTTGAGGGTTCTTGTCCTCACTCGGTGATTCTAACTGTTGAAGCGCTTGTGCTTCTAGGCGGGGGCCCAGACGGGGAGGGAGGCTGTGTGTGACTGCCCCTGTGTCCCTGTGCGCCGCCTGTGGCCGGTCCCCTTCCTTGGGGCAACGGGAGGGACCCTGAAGGGCGGGCCAGGGGTGGGTTTCACCTGCATACCGGGCAGTGGGCGGGGCGTGGTCATCCTCAGAGCGCCTGCCCTGAGCGCCTGGGGGTCTCTGGCCGCACCAAGGGTGGGCGCCGCGCTGAGGCAGCACACTGCCCGGCCTCCAGGGACTACTCCACACACCGTCGCTCAGCCAGAGACCGGAACCCTGATCTGGCAGTCCGCGGTGCACTCTGGCTGCTGCACGTCTCGGCACAGCCGCTTCACAAACGGCCCGGCCTGGCTTGCCCCGCGCCCAGCCCACAGCCAGAGCGTATCTGCAAGTGGCATTGGGACCCACTCTTCTGGTGTGGGGACGCTTCGGTGTGGCTTTAGAAGTCAGCCATTAAACTAGAGAATCCCAAAGCAGGTTTTTCATAAACATTTAGATGCCTCCGTGTTTCCAGTTAGGGCCACCCATGTCAGTGGCCGCAACACTGTGACTTAAGCCTTTCACGTAACTGGCCGGTAAGGATCTTGACGGTGAGAGTAAGAACAGAAGGACAGGAGATGGGAGGGGGTCAGGTTTCACACTTATGTTCAGACTCAGAAATCACAACTATTTTCTTCTGCGCCCAGAACCAGCACAAACCGGAACGCAAGTTTAGCATAAACCCTGTGACTCATCTTCTGGGTCGTTGGCTCGGGAAGAGGAGAACCTGCCCAGTCCAGGGGCCCTTCCCTGTGGTTCCTACTGGGGCCGCCCGAAGCACGCACACATGTCCTCCTGACCAGCGCTGCGCCCTCGCCCCGCGCCCTGCGTGTGGGAGCAGCCCTGGCCCACTCACCGCAGCGGAGCGGCAGTCGGAGGCTGGGGGTCCATCTAAGAAGCAGAGACGGAGCAAGCATCAGACTAGGGACCAAGGAGAGATAGAGACGGGAAGCTTGAGGTCACAGTGCTTTCCTTATAAAGGACGCTTAGGAATCTGCGTTCTTTACCTCCACTGGGCCCAGACCCGCACACTGGGTCCCGCTCCTGGTGACCTGTGGCACAGGGAGGCCGTGGGCATGGTGCCCGTCTTTGCCCTCGGTGGTGGCGAGGCCCTGTGAGCAGCCGGCACGGGGTGGTCTTGCCTCGCTCCTGCTGGCCGGGAAGCTCGTGCCACCAGCCCCCCACTGGCCCTGGGAGCCCACCCTTCCTGCAGGACAGCTGGGCACTGGAGCGCCCCACACACGCAGCCCTGGGTCTGTCATTGGGGGTCCTTAGCAAGTTCTGGGGGGAGGGTCAGTCAGGCATGGGAACTAATTGATATTTAAAGCCACCAGTTTCGTGGAACATGCGAGAATCATCATGTGTCATTTGAGCTGGGAGAGATGGTGCAGCCCCAAAGCGGGTGGAGGCCTCAGGGGTGAGCAAGGCCTCGGCTCTGGGGAACAGGGACACTGCCCAGCCCCTCCTCAGCCAGCGCCTGCTCACAAGGAAAGCTGCTCGGCCAGTGAGCCATGGCAGTGCTTTTTATTTTTTTTACTTTTTAAGACATTTCTCATAAATTCGGTCTTCTGTCCTCTTCAATAACAGTCGCGGTTTCACAATACAAGAACTGGTTTCCTCACCAAGCCCCTTTCTTGCCCCTACGTCCTCCCACCCTGTTTACCTAGGTGCCCCGTGACTGTCCCTAGGGTCCAGGGTGGGAAGGTGGGCGTCCTGTTACCTTCCCCTCCTGTGCCCACAGGCCCAGGCGACTGAGAGCAGGTGGCTCTCTGGGGACGCACGGTGCTGTGGGCGGTCCAGCAAGGCGGCTGGTCCTCGCACGGCTGGGCTGGGGTCCCTCAGAGGTTCTCCCGCGGGAACATGTGCGATACTTTGAAGGGCAGGGGCTCTGACTCCGTGTTCTGCTCAGCTCCTAGGGTCTCCCGGCCACCCTCTCCGGGGTCAGCTTCTTCTGGCCAGTGTCGTTGGTCCATCACATGGCCAATTGTGACAGGTCCCCTGCCTGTGTCCCCCAGCTGCAGTTGTCTCCTGTGGAGCTGTCCGAGCTCCATGCTGATCTGAAGATACAAGAAAGGGATGAATTCTCCTGGAAGAAGCTGAAGGCCGAAGGCCTGGACGAAGACGGGGAGAAGGAAGCAAAGCTGATGCGCAGCCTCAGTGGTACCTTGGGTTCCCACTTTGTCCGAGGGGAGCGGTCCACGGGCTCCATGGTCTGACTCGGTGTGTGGGCGGGGCCAGCCGGGACTGTAGGGGCCCATCCATCCAGGCAGCCTGCTTCCTGGGTTTCCAGGTGTCAGTCACACGTGGTGAAGTAAGATATCAGTGACCAGGCTGAGGAGATGGCAGGTGTGTCTGCCCGTGCGACCCGCCCGGGTCAGGGGCCGTCACGGGGGCAGTGCTTAATGGCTCGGTGGGGGCCTCCTGCAGATCAGGGAGAGGGCCGGACGGTGTCTGGCACCTGGGAAGGCCCTGAGCTCACCAGCTAGTGAGGGAATACACACTTGTCTCAGCTCGCTCTCCAGCCCTGCAGCGGTCCAGGCGTGCAGGTGGATGAGTTCCTAGGCGCAGGCGGTGTAGACTGAGTGGGAGGGCAGGGCCTCCCTGAGCAGGGAGCGGACCGGCCTCGCCCAGGAGCTAGTGTACAGGGCATGCGCCCGGGGGCCCCTGGTGGGGACTGGTTGTGTCCAGCAGGTGTCCGTCCACGGGAGGGGCTAGGGCCAGATGGCAGGAATGGGGTGCAGAGCGAGGTGAGCCCTGTGCGGGTTTCTAGGGAGGATGGGACTGACCCCTTGGAGAGGCCCTAGCGACATTCTGGGTGCTGGACTCTGCTGCTCAGGAGATCCAGGCACAGCCACTTCCACCTTAGGAGGGAGAGGGGTGGGGCCCTGAAGAGGGCGTGTCCCAAAGAGTCGTGGTGAGGCTGGGAGCGGGTATCACCTGCCCTACTGGGCACGGGCTGAGAAGTTGGGCTCTGAAGATCTGTGAGGTTGGTCTGCACATGACCGCACTGCAAGCGACTCCCATCCCACCTGGGCCTACTCGTGGTGCAGCCTACAGGGCGCCCACTGCTGTTGGGCGGGCCCCTGAGCTGCTGTCCACATCGGGGAGCGTGCGGCCCTGAGGCTTGTTTCGTCCTGCTGGGTCCTGATTGTCACCAGAAACGAGGGTGGGCAGAGGGAACCTGCAGGAAGCGGGACAGACCTGGCCAGCAACCCTGGCCCCGCCTTGACCGCCAGCCCCTGTCTGCTAGTCATCCTGGCCAAGTACGGCCTGGACGGCAGGAAGGACGCCCGGCCGCTCAGCAGCAACTCCCTCAACGACGGGACCGAGCAGGACAGCCTGGAGGACCCCCGGCTGGAGAAACTGTGGCACAAGGTACCCCGGCACTTCCTGTGGACCCCGAAACGTGTGCCCTCGTGTCGAGATTTGGGGGCCGCCTCTCTGCTCTGGCCTGTCCCTGGGGCTCGCCCGACCAGCCTCGAGCTGTCAGGCACAGAGCAGGGGAGCTGCTGACCAGCTGCGGGGGGCGTGCGGGCTGCACGGGCCTGTGGCTCTGAGCGGTGCCCACCCCCAGGGGCGCACAGCACACGCCGTCGCTGGGGCTGCAGAGCCGTCCACCGGCTCCTGTCCAGGATGCTCTGTCAGGGCCACGTTGCGAGGGGTCAGGAGTTGGAATTCTGACACCAGCCAGATGTCCTCAGTCTCAGGGGTGAAGTGGGAGGGGGGTGGGCTCGTGGGGAAGGTGCTCCCTATAGCCCCCAGGCTGAGCCTGGGGCCTCCGTTACCCACTTTGCCCTGCGGCCCACGGGGAGGTGGGGGCGCCAGAGGTGTGGACAGGTGAGCTCGGCCCGCAGCAGGTTCACTCGGCCGCTCTCCTCGCAGGCACAGACCTCTGGGAAGTTCTCCAGGGAAGAGCTGGACAAGCTCTGGCGGGAGTTCCAGCACCACAGAGAGAAGGTTCGAGAGTACAACGTTTTGCTGGAGACCCTGAGCAGAACGGAAGGTGCCTCCTGCTCCCGGCCCTCCCTGTGGGCAGCTCTGACTCCAAAGGGGGCTGCAGGCAGGGACACCCTGCTGGGGTCTCGCCTGCTTGCCCCTTTTTCTGAGGGGGATCGAGCCACGTGGGAGGGATCCCCGCCCGTCAGGGTGCCTCCAGCAGGCACAGGGTGTATCGTTCCGACGGGGCGCTGCTCCAGGACTCGGCTCACCGCTGGCCAGCGCTCCCGCGGACGCCTTGTTCTGACCGTGTGATCTCTGACCGCGCAGTTGTTTGGTCTCAGAACCCAC
Source organism: Desmodus rotundus (assembly GCF_022682495.2). Lineage (NCBI taxonomy): Eukaryota > Metazoa > Chordata > Mammalia > Chiroptera > Phyllostomidae > Desmodus > Desmodus rotundus. Next base: position 179,894,634 of record NC_071390.1, read on the forward strand.
CCCAGTCACGGGCTCCGACCCTCACAAAGCCAGCAGGCACCCCGGGGGCCTCAGGCTCCTGGTACACTGACGTCCTGCAAGTGGCCGTTTGGGAGCGAGGGTTCTCAGGTCTGCCTCTTTCAAAGGAAGGGACTGGGAGAGGGGCCGTTTAGCAACCTCAGAGCCTGTGGAAGGAGAGAGACTCCAGCCGAAAACGAGAGGACGTGTGGCCCCTGGTGACGCAGGGCTGGCTCAGTGGCGGTTGTCCCCAGGCCCCAGGCCCTCATCAGGCGCTCCCTTCTGTTCCCCACAGGGATCCGGGAGAACGCCATCAGCCCGTCTGACATGAGCCGCGTGCAGGAGGCGGCCGTGTTGCACAGCAGGCATGCGGAGCTCGAGGACAGGCTGCGGGGCATCAACCAGGGCTATGACCGCCTGCAGAGGGCCAGCCACCAGGGCTACGGTGCCGAGGCTGGTGAGCGTGGGCACGGGGTGTGCCGGGGCTGCTGTTTGGCTCTCCCCTGAGAGTGCCACATGGCTAGGCTTTCAGCCCCCTGTGCCCTGCACAGCTGTCCTGTCCCTCGACCCTCGTAGCTGTCAGGGCAGCTGGGTACACTGGTCACAGCCCCTCTTCTCAAGTTCCAAGCCCGCTGCTCACCCAGGACCCGGCTGCAGGCAGCCTGGGAGGGGGGCGGGTTCCAGGGGCCCAGCCACCTTCTGGCAGGTCCTGTGAGCTGTGGGCTGAGAGCGCACAGGAAGAACACCCCTTTGCTTCCCAAGGACGCTGCGCGAACACATGCGTGCACGTGGGGACACGCACCCACGTGTCATGCACACACACACACACGGCTCTGGCTGCCAGGCGGGAGGCCGGCCCAGGGGCCGCAGGAGGCCGTGCATGTCTCTGAGGCTGCCCTGCTCTCTGCCAGAGTTCGAGGAGCCCCGGGTGATGGACCTGTGGGACCTGGCCCGGTCCGCCAACTTCACGGAGAAAGAGCTGGAGGCCTTTCGGGTAAGGAGGGCACCAGGCTGTCCTGCTGCAACCTGACTCACGGCACGGTCCTGGGGAGTTCCTGATGCCGCAGGGGCGCCATTGCTGTCGCTGTTTCCCCTCCTCAGAGCAGTCAGCATGTCACGGGGACCACCTTCTCACCCTGTGTGCCCCTTCCTCTCCAGTTGCCCGCCTGTGCGGGGGCCTAGACAGCGGGCCTGTGGGGGAGGGGCTTTGGGCATTAGGAGCCTGTTGGAAACTCAGTTGCTTAAAACATACTCTTAGGAGGAGCTGAAGCATTTCGAAGTGAAAATTGAGAAGCACAACCACTACCGGAAGCAGCTGGAGATTTCACACCAGAAGCTGAAACATGTGGAGCGGCTGGGCGACCGGGAGCACGTCAGCCGGAACAAGGAGCGCTACGCCCTGCTGGAGGAGAAGACCAAGGAGCTGGGCTACAAGGTGGGTGTGGCTTCAGGCCACGTCCCAGCCCCCGACCCACAGGTGCGCCGGACGTCCCCATCTGAGCCTCAGTTTCCTCGGCAGCGGGGCGGGGGCCTCAGACACACAGCCTTGCTGCTGCGCCCGCTGCCCTGGAGGGGACAGGAGGCGGGGCCAGGGCCTGGCCAGGGCTGCGGGCATGTGCACGGAGCAGGCGGGCAGGGCTGGAGCCAGAAACCCTGGCCTTGAAAATGGGTGGCCGGTCAGTGGTCTGCACGTCCTCTGCTGCCGAGGGAGCAGCCCCGTGTGTCCAGAGCGCACGCAGGCTGCTGTGCCCTGAGGGTCTGCCCTGTGCTGGGGGGGACTACGCTTGGCCCCCGCAGGAGCGGGGACCCGCTCAAGACCGGAGCAGGCAGCCCCAGGCCAGCTGCTGCCTTGTGCTCTGTGAGGGCCAAGCTGCCCCCCAGTGGGGCCACTGGTTAGGGCATGAGGGGCAGGCACTGTCCAGGCACCAGAAGGTGAGGGGCCTTTTCCACAGAGCCTCTGCTATGGGTCTGGTGGAGGGGGGAGGGTGCACGGAGGGGCAGGGGTGGCTCGGGGCGTCCCCAGCGGGCCTGATGAACTGGCTTCTGCAGGGCGTGATGCTGGGGCTGGGGGCGGGAGGGGGGCCTCTCAAGCCTTTGAAGCTGCAGGGACTCATCCCTGCGAGAACACTGGCCATGCGGACCGTGCCTGCTTTTGGCTGAGTGTGTGGAAGCCGAGCACCACAGTGCCTGCGTGGTCGACTTTAAAATGGGCGTCGAAACGCAGGAGTTTGCGGGGTGGGGCTCACCTGGCACAGACAGATTGGGGGTATGAGTGAGCAGAAGCAGAGCGTCGCCCGGTGAGAAAGCACTCGTGTGGACAGGCTCTCGTTCCAGGGGACTGGAGCCCATGGGAGCCCGGGAGCAGGTGCCTCCCCGCTGGCAGGGTCCTGGGAGGAGTAGGCAGGAGCTGCCAGGAGTGCTGGGCTGGTGGCAGGACCACCCACAGGCCCTGGCGAGCAGCGAGGAGGGCGGAGGGAGCAGCTCAGTCTGCTGGCTCCTGGCTCCTCACTCTCTGACAGCGTCCCAGCCACTGCCGTGCCGCTTTAGTGACTGGTTTGTGACGGTTTCTGGGTGGCGGAGAACTGCAAGGTAACAGCTTCGCAGCAACCCTGTGTGGCTGTGGCTCAGGCCGGGCCGGCTGTCTGTCTCTCCAGGTGAAGAAGCACCTGCAGGACCTGTCCAGCCGGATCTCGAGAGCACGCCACAACGAGCTCTGATGGCTGGCCCAGGGCCGTGCTGCGGGGGCACCTGCATGAACGGGACGGAGGGAGAGCGCGGCGGCTGCCTGGGCGCTGTGGGCCTGGCGCAGGGACTGCGCGCTGCCACCCTTGCCGGCTGCCGGCTGACTGGCGTCCTCTGGCCGCAGCAGCTTGGTCTGCAGCCAGAACGTGCCGCTGCAGATGGTGCGTCCTGAAGTCCTGAACAGTCACCACGTTTAATTCTGATCATCAGCGACCCACTGCCTCCCTCGCCTGTCTCTGTCTCATTCTGTCTCTGTGGCTGGGCCTCAGGGCCACCGCGCCTCGGTCCCAGGCATCGTCGGTGGCTCTGGGTCCCCGCCCGCCTGAAGGGCCCCCCTGCCTCCCCCACAGCCCTGATGGGCTCCGTGCTTGGGCCAGCTCAGGGGGCATTTTCCTGCCCACCCCTGCCTCAAGGACCCTGCAAGTCCCCGTGTGACAGGAATGCCGACTGCCACCAAGGATGGGGCTGTGACCTCGCAGTGGCTGGTCAGGGGCGGCCAATACAGCTCCTGGGGTTGAACCTGGAGGAGGCCTGACCCCATCGGGACTGCGTGGCCACACTGGGGCCTGCAAAGCACATGCCCGCTCATTTAAGAGACAAAAGCCAAGGACCGCCTGCTGGGGCTTGTGTGCTCGGGTGCCATGAGTGGGGGCAGGGGCTGGCATCCACGGCAGGGGTCTCAGCGCAGCCCTGGGCCTCTGCTGCCCCGCCCCATTCATCCTACAGACTTTTTCCCTCTGTCACCTGATGAGCCTGGTGCCCTGGTCGGAGGGCGAGGGAGCACACAGGTGGGGGCACCCCATCTGTCTCGAGTCTCGGGGCAGGGGTGCCTCTCCTCCCCACACACCAGCTCTTTGGAGGTTAGAGGCCTCTTGCAGCCACACGTACCTCTCAGAATCCACTTCTGCACTTTTACGGGAAAGCCCACTGGGATTTCCGCAGGGCTGCTTTCACGGGCAGGTCCCTTTGCGGGAGCCAACAGCTCAACAGCCCTGGGTCTCCCCATCTCGAAGTCTGTGTGTCAGTCCCTCACCGGGCTTCCGTCAGGCCTCCCTCCGGGAGACCAGGCACTGCATGTGGCTATGGATGGTGGGTTTTCGTTCTGTGTCTGGTTGTCTCCTGCAGGGCCCTCGCACCCCATGTCCGTGGTCCAGCCTCGTGCCCCCCGCCCCCCCCCCCCAGGTGGGGAACAGCAGGGGCGGGAAAAGCCTGCTTCTGCCACAGTCCTGTCATCTCCCTACAGGTGGTGTCTTGCAGGCCTGGAACCCCCTTGTGCTGAGTCTTTGGGTTAAGAACTCAGTTTTAAAAATAGATATGGGGCTGTTTAGAATTTCCGATTCTTGTGTCTTTATTTTAAAGGTATATTTATAAAGGTATTTCATTTCTGTCCAAATACCGGGCATGAGGTTGACACCATGCCCTCCCTGAAGTCTGCTGACTCAGCAGTGACACCTTCTCTTTCCCCAGGTGCTAAGGAGTCGTAGCATGGGTGACTGAGCCCCCACCCAGAGGGGCCTCGGCATGCTGGAGGCCCAGGCCAGGGCACACCAGCCATGCCTTGCCCCCTACTTGTAGCTTAAAAGGAGAGCCCTGTACTTTCCAATCGCATCCAGGGCAGGGGCCTCAATAGTTTGCTGGCACAGCCCCAGGCCCCTCCCACCCCACCCCAGGGCTCAGGGCTGAGCCTGTGACACTGCCTCGACCCCCAGCTCAGAAGGTGGGGCAGGGCGAGGGAGGCTGGTGTCCTGGGGACAGCGAGATGAGTAGACTGTCCAGGGGCTGCCGGGCAAAGGCACAGCTGCTGCACAGGTCCTTCAGGAGGAGACCAGGCCTCGTTAAAAATGGAACATGAACAATTTCAAGCGATCAGGTCCCGGGGAGCAGTGTGGTCAGTGAACGTGTGCGCGGGCCATACCGGCAGGCTGCCTGCATCCAGGGCTTGGCCAGGCAGGATGGCTGGGGGCCCTGACCCTGTGGCTGCAGGGTGGTCTGGGTGCAGCCACTCTGGAGGAGGGAAGGGCAGCTGTGCCTCCCACCTCCTGTGGCCAGGAGGCTGTGAGCCACAGAGCCAGACCCTTGGGGACGAAGCTCCCGGGCGCCTGCCTTCCTGGCCCCGTTGCCACTGCTGCCACACAGCTGTCCACAGCAGGGGGGGGGGGGGGGCGGGCCGGCGGCATGAGGGCTGGTCAGTGAGGGGGCTCCTTCCTCCTGGGCTCCAGCTTGGCCAGCCGCTCTTCCCGGGCCTGGGCATGCTGCGTCCCCGCCCTGTGGGCTGCCTCAGTGGCTGCAAGGTCGATCTGGGCATAGCGGGCGGTGTCAGCCCCTGAAAGCAGCCCCAGGTGAGCAGGCCCGAGTGACCCCAGGGAGCCCACTCCTCTGCAGAGGCCTTGGCCTGCACAGGGGGCTGGGGGTCCGCCTGCACCACCCACCCAGCATGACCTGAGGGAAGGCCCTGCGTGGGGCTGTGGCCCCCAAGGCACCCACCCCCATTGGCTGTGTGGGGACCCACCTCGGACACCCACGCCGGCCTCCAGGAGCTCCAGGCCCAGGTAGTGCAGCTGCATTCTGGGGGAGGGGCTGGCGGGGATGTTCGCATAGGTGGGCGCCTTGCTCATGGGCTTCTCGGGCCCCAGGGCTCCTGTGAGGATGGGGCTGTGAGTCCCCGGGGGTGGCTGGGAGCCCAGCTGACCCCAGGCCTGTGCTGCAAGTGTTCCTCGCCTACCCTTCCTGGTCCCACCTCCACTTCTGCAGGGCCGTGGGGGGCTCCTCAATTTTCCTGGGCAGCTGCTGTCTATCCTGAGACACCCCCCCCCACGCCGGGGCACACCTCCCCTGGTGCCATGGGCGACCCCCCGGGGCCCACACTCTAATGCCTTCTGCCCTGCTGCCTGCCGCCCACCCCAACCACCCCTCCTGGCCACTTTCTCCTTGGGTCCGCAGCATCCTGTTCCTCCCAGGCAGAACACCCACCCAGTCTGTGCCCCAGCCCACCCCGCCACTGTGCTGGGTCACCCCCCCCCCCAACTCCAGGTTCCGGGGACCATGGGCCTGAGCTCAGGGCCACGCTCATGAGAGCACCGTCCCCTTCCTGGTGTTCCCCCGCACACTAAGTCCCTTCCCCTGTCCCACAGACTGCTCGGTGGAGTTCAGGGTGGGCCCCCCACAGCTGACTCCTGGCTGGGGGCTGGACCCGCCCACAGGGGGCCAGGCGCCAGTCGCTGCAGCCCCCCTCCTGCCCACAGGGCCTCACGGGAGCCCGTGGCCCGCTGCCCTCTATGGTACAGGTTTCCTGGCTGGGCTGCCACCCTGGCCTCTGTGACCCCACCTCCCTGCCCCATGGCTGTGCGGGGGCTGGTTCTGTAGCCAAGCCTACCTGAAGGCACTGGGAGCCCAGGGGGTGAGGCCGCTGCTCCCTAGACCAGAGAGAGCTCAGTCAGCCATCCGTCTGCACCCCCACACGCAGCTGAGGGCCGGGACACCAAAGAGCAACACGGGATGGGGCCCCGTACCCTGTGCCCCAGGACTCATGCCTGTCCCCCAGCTCTGCCTCCCAGACCCTGTCTGGGGGGGTCAGGAGTGCAGGTGCCCCGTCAGGCCCGGCCTGTGCTGTAAGGGGTTTGCTGGCCCACAGCCGAGCCCCTGCCGCACTGGAGGAGGCAAGGCTGCGGCACGCACTCCCTGGGCACCAGAGTGGCCTGACCAGGGGCCTCTCCCAGGTGCTGACAGCCAGAGAGCCAGAGGAAGGGACTGTGGTGGCCTCAGAGCTGGGGACGCTGATGCCAGCAGATTGGGACAGAAGGAGGGACAGTGGCCCATGGCCAGCACATACACTGACCCCAGGGCCTCCATCTCCCAAACCCCGCAGGAGCCAGGCCCCCTGCCAAGGGCCAGGGCAGCTGTCCGGAAGGAGTCCTGGGGAGGGCAGCCCAGCAGCGGGACCTCGTGGCTGGACTGGGGTCTGGAATCGGGGTGCGGAAGCCTGATCTGCTTTCGGGGAGGGTGTGGGCACTGCCAGACTCAGGATGAGCGCCCCGCCCTAGTCCAGGACCAGGCTCCTGAGCAAGGCTCTTTCCATCACCTTGTGTGACGGAGCCCCCACGTGCTCTGGGGCCTGGGCCTGGGCACACAAGAGTCTGACGCCCTCCGGGAGCCAGGCACTCGTACACCGGTCCCCAGCCCCCAGTTCTCACAGGCTCCCCCTGCCCTCAGAGCTCCCCCCATCCCACAGATGGCACCTGCTTCCAGGGCCAGCCCTGCAGGTGTGGGACACCACAGGTGGTGTGGAAATGAGCAGACACAGGGCCACCGTGTCTCCCTCTCTGGGGACAGGACTTGCGGACCCGTGGGGAGTATCTGCCTGCTTGAGCAAGGAGCTTCGGGGCACCTGAGGGACCCCCCTCACTCGAGGGGCCATGGCCCCTAGGGGCCCCCAAAGGGCTGCAGTGGCCACTCCCATGATGGGCCCCTCCCTCCCCTGGATGAGGTGTTGAGGTCCACAGCCTGGCCCCGCCCACCAGGTTCTGGGTGCCCCCTCCTACCAGACTGAGGGTGGAAGGCTCTGGCCACCCGGCTCCAAACTTGCCCGAGTCCACCCTCCCACCTCACCCCTCCGATGGCCCTTCCCTGGAGTCCCAGCCCTCTGCCTCGTCCACAGCCAGGACACCTACGTGGGGCAGGGCCAACGGAAGGCACAGCTCTGCCCTCCAGGGTCACCACCCCCGCCCCAGCTCACAGCCCTGTCTGTTCCCTGTGAGGCTGGCCAGGCCCCGGAGGGGGGGGGCAGGTGGTGATGGCTGTGTGTGTGACTCACTGACAGGCCTCTGTGGGGCACTGACTGTTACCTCAATAGACCCCCCCCCCCGTGGGCCCATCTGCGGGAGGAAACTGAGGCTCAGACAGGTGGCAGGACTTGCTAGGGTCACCCGGCCAGCGGGCGGGCCCCTTGGGGCCCCCGAGCCTGCCTTTCCCGCTGGCAGTGATGCAGGGCTCGCCCACAAGGCCGCAGGCAGCGGAGCCGGGCACAGCCCCTGGCACGTGCAGGGAAGACAGGGGCCCTGGAGCCCTGCCACCCGAGGGGCGGACAGCAGAGGGGCCGCCAGGCTCCGAGCCAGCACCCTCACGGGCCCATGGAGCAAGGGTCCACCCCACCTGGACACTGGAAGCCACCTGCCTGAGCCCCGGGGGCCACCAAGGACCTCACTGTGGTCTCCAGTAAACACTCGGGAGCACGCCACCACGTGTGTGCACACATCACACGGACCACACCCACGTGCATGCACGGACACGCTGCACAGCACGTGCACACACGCAGGCACATGCACACGCTCGCGCTCCTGTGTGCGACCAGCCCGTGGGGGGTCCGCAGCCCACCGTCGTTTCGCCCTGCACACCGGGCTTTAGGCTGGTAGGACCGGCACGGCCTCGCGCAGGACTTCGGTCTCAGCCCGCGGGAAGGGCCGGGGCCGGGGCAGAGCACTGGCCACACGGAAGAGGACGAGACGGTAGGAAAGAACGCTTTATTTCCAGTCTACGGGTTTATTACAAACGGTCAGATACCAACGGCGTAAACACAACAGACGCCTTCAGTCAATGGCGAAGGCGCAAGGCGGGGCGGTGGCAGGTGAGCCGCTCACCCCCAACGGGGCTGATTCCAGAGCGCGGGGCAAAGGCACCCGGAGTCCAGAACCGACGGGCGCCGGCCACGGCTCACGCTGCCTCTGAGACGGCAGAACAAACGCACACCACCAGGCCACGCAGCTGCACTCCATGCAGGTGGGCGGGTGGGCCGTGGAGGGTGCCGGCGGGGGCCACGGGGCCACGGCGGTGCCTGGGGCCCTGCAGGCCCAAAGGGGTAGTCCCCAGCTGGAGCCGGGCACCCTCTCCTTCTGACCCCCAGCCCTTTCTCAGCTGGACCTCCTACCTCACCAGCCACACGGAAGGTGGTCTCAGCCCCTCCCGGGAAAAGGCTGGGTGGGCTGAGCCAGGAGGGCAGCCCCTGGGTCACAAGACCCACCCCCACAAGTCCCTGGGCCTCCTGAGCCTCAGCTTCCTCCCTGCAGGGCAGGTCACCGATGGGTGTGGGTCGAGGAGGATGAGGGACAAACAGACCCCCACCCCACACACAGGGCTGCACAGGGTGGTCCATCTTGGCTCAAAGTCCCTGGGACTCGAGTGAGTGGTGCTGCTGCAGAGAGACTTAATGTCTAGGGGTGGCGAGGCTGCAGGATGGCGGGGGCGGGACCCAGGCTGAGAGGGAAGGTTTGGGGGGCCACAGGCAGGCAGTAGGCAAAGTGGGGAGGAGCCTCTGGGCCCTGAGCACCCCCAGGCCTGGCAGGGGCCCGTGGGGACCCAGGGCCCACTGGTGCCCGGCACCTGATCCCGGGCCGGGGGCTCTGTGGACCCAACCGCCTGCCCAGAGCCGCCACTGTGCAGAAGCTGCTTCCAGCTACACCCAAGTCCATCCCCCTCCCCCCATCCTGCGGGTCCACTGGCAGCCCCAGCACCCTCCCTGCAAGCTCAACTCCCCAGAGGGCTGGCCCTCGGGGATTGCCCCGCCGCTACCCCTCCACTAAGCTGCACTGTTGCTGGTGTCACCAAACGCCAAAAGGACGCCCCTCTGCAGAGCTGGCGCCCCTTCTCGCCTGTAAGGAGAGTCGCACCCGCCCTCAGGGAGGGGGGTTTACCTTGAGCCCTCCGCAGGCTGGGCACGTGGAAAAGAAGGCCGGAGGGGCCCCCCCATGAGGGCTGCCTGCTTCCCGGGGCGCACGGGCGGCCTCGCTGCCTGGGGCCTCAGCCTCTTGTCCCTGTCGCCTCACACCCAGCCAGCCGGAGGGACAGCCTGTGGGCGTCTGGCCGCCGGGGTCCCCAGCTGCGCTGCCGTCGGGGCCGCCCTGGGCAGCCGGGGTCTGGTCCCTGGGGGCCAGGCGCAGGCTGCGGGGCGTGTCGTAATGAGGCCGCAGGGCGCTCGGCACCTGGTACTCCGCTGTCCCGGGCGGGCAGGCGCACAGGCTGGGCTCAGGCACCCCCGCCACCTGTGGCAGGCTGAGCAGTGAGCCGAGCTCGTCGCCACCATGCCACACGTCCAGGCTGCTTCCGGCGCAGGACGAGAAGCTGCCGGAATAGGAGGAGTGGCTGCCGGTGGCGATGCCGCTGTCCGAGGAGCTCTGGCGGCCCACCTCCTGCAGCTGCCGCGGCCTCGGCGGCTTGGGAGGCGGCCGAGAGGCGCCCAGCGCGGCCTCCCCTGAGACCTGGGCCACTGCCAGCCCGGGCCCCTCCTGCGACGTGCTGGCTGAGGACGAGGGCGGCTCTGGCCACGCGGTGAGCCGGCTGCTGGCACTGACGTCTGAGTGGCTGGCTTCTGACGATGAGCTGGACAGGCTGCGGTCATCCCCTGGGATGGACAGGGGGCGTTGAGGCTACGGGGCTGGGGAGGGGGCGCTGAGGCTGCGGGGGATCCTGGGGTGGGGAGGGCTCGGTGGGGGCTGACATCTAGTGTGTCTCCCAGCCAGAGCCAGCACCAAGTTGCACCCTGGGCCTTTGTGTCTGGGCACCCATGGGGGAGCCCACTCAGGGGCTGCGGCCTCCCCCAGTGGGAGGGAAGACCCCCATCCCTCCTGCTTGCCCAGGCCAGCACCCAGTGTTCTGGCTCTGCCAGTCCGGGACACACGAGCAAGCAGGGTGGAGAGGAGTGAGTGAAGTTCTGGAGCCTGGCAGCCTGGGGCCCCACCCTTAGCCCCGCCCCCACCGCCTGCCAGGCCACACCTCCACTGCCCGGCCGGCCGAGGTGGGAGAGAAGGCTGAGCCGCTTCTCCAGCTGCAGTGCTTCCAGGGCTTCCTGAGCCACTCGCTCCTCCATGACAGCGGGTCCCCCGGGGCTGGGGTCTGCAGCAGAAAGGAATCACAAGAGGCAGCCCTGGCCCCCTCCTGGCAGCCTCTCAGCCACAGCCCCCGTGCTGCCTGGGATGTCACGGCGAGCCCAGCACTGTAGGGCTACCCTGGTGCGTCCCCAGCCCACAGCAGGGCTGCAGGTATCCCCAGGAGCCCACTGTCCGTACCCTGCGCCCATGCCACACTAGGTTGCAAGGTGGGACAGCGCCAGCAGAGGGCGCCACCACACCAGCCAGCAGATCCAGCCAGGAGGCTCCTGCCCAGACACTGGAAGACAGCACCGGACCATAAGCAGGGAAGGGGACAAGATGAGGCACACCCCCAGCAGCCCCTGCCCCACCCCAGCCCACAGTCCCTGTGACCTCAGGCTTGCCCCCCACGCCAGTCTGGGGGCCTGGACTGCTCAGAAGGTGTGCAGGAGCCCCGCCTGGGGCTGGGGTCTCTGGCTGACCCCACCTGGCTGACCGCTTCTGATTGGCACGACCATCCCAACCAGCAGTGGTGGCCTGGGTGTCCCAACAGCTCAGGCCTGTGGAGGAAGGCCCGTGTCCCCAGGAGCCCAGCGGGGCAGACGCTGAGGGACCCCAGCCAGGCCACGGTCCCCACGCACCTGGGAGAACCGGGCGCAGCCCAAAGGGGCCCTTGGTCGGGGAGATGCCTCGGACGATGCAGTCAAACAGGAAGCTGATCTGCTCGCCCTCCGCTGAGGACAAGAAGAAGACTCCAGCCCCTGCAGGGGACAGCCCATCAGCCTGGCCCGAGCACCAGAGCCCGGGCTCCTCACAGCCCCTCCCATCTCCGTGTTCACTGAGGGGTGGGAAGCAGGGCAGCCGAGAGCAGGCCCACCCCACCGGGAGGGTGGCTATGAGACCGTCACCCTGTCGGGGGCCTTACGCCCACTTGCTGTACCCAGGGCTGTCGAGAGTGCTGACTGGTACTGGTGAGACAACCGCCAGGACACCTGCCCTGCAAAGAAGCGGCCACCCTGCCGAGACCAGCCAGCAGCCCCGCCCCTGGCGTTTTCAGGTGGGAAACTGGAGTCCCAGGGTCAGGGTGCAAGTCAAGGTCGCGCCCTGGGACTCCCTCCCAGAGAAAGAAGGGGCTTGGGCGGTGGGCACCTGGGGCCTGCACGCAGAGGGGTGCCAGGGCAGAGGGCAGGCCGGGTGAGTCAGCAGGACACCCCACCGCCCTGCCGCTGGGCCTGCGGCCCCGCCAGGGTGAATGAAATCCCTCACCGCGAGTGAATGGGGACGCCGGGTCACGGGCTGGACCGGCAGAGTGGCCTCACCACCCAGGAATGCCTGCAGCTCTTGCCCTCGGCTGGTTGCCCAGAGAAAGGCACGCACTCTCCGGGGGACAGTCCCTGCGCACCGTGTGGGCAGGCGTGGGACCGGAAGCACCACTGTAGAGCCTCTGCGGCCATCAGCGTCTCCACCCTCCCGGGTCCAGGGGGCAGGCCAGCCCCCACCCCGATAACGCCACTGCGCCCCTCGGCAGCACCCCGGTCATGAGGGCAGTGTGCAGCCTTCGGTGGTTGGAGCTTCACCCCTGCAAGACCCCCAAAAGATGACCCGACTGCTACAGAGATGAGGAAACTGAGGCCCAGAGAGGGGCCGAGATGTGGACTCCAGCTGGGACCCCCACCAGGGATACCCAAGAGGCCTGGCGGGTGGCCCTCCTAGAGAGCCCCCCCTTGGCCGGACGGCAGGCCAGGGGAAGGCCCGGCACACCGGCCACCGCCCCGCCTGCCCGCACAGGGCCAGGCCTCTAATCCCCAGGCAGCTGGCAGAAGCCTGGGCACAAGCAGTCCCCCAACTATAAAAAACCACATTACGAGGGGACTGGAGCCGGCGGCATTCCACCGGGGCATCTGCCGAGCGTCAGGCTCCTGAAGATGCGGCGGCTGGTGAGGCCTGGGGACACGGCCACAGCCCCCAACCCCGGCCAGCAGCGGCTCCCCGAGGACACCCGGCGCAGAGGGCTGGACTGCCTGAGCCTCGTGAGGGGGCCGCCCAGGACACGGCTCCCTGGCCTCTTGCCAGCCCTGCGTGGGCTCGCATCGCATGCTGCTCTCAGGCTCCGTGGATGAGTCACTCCTGACCCACGGAAGCTACTGCAAGTGGGAGCAGCCTGGGGGGCAGGGCTTTCTCTTTGTCCCGGAGGCTAGGCTGGGGCATGGGGCATGCCCGTGCGGGGGGCGCCGGGTGCCCTGCACACAAGACGGGTCCTCCAGTACCCGCGCTAGGGCACAGCGAGCCCCGTGGTACAGGAGCGGGGGCTGAGGCCTGGGGAATTTACAGATAGCGGCACTCTGTCCCTGAGATCCTGGGAGAATGGGGCTTCACTTCCAGGACCGAATTCGTCGAATCTGGAGAAGGGATGAGGTCCCCATGCGGCCTGGCACATCCAGAGGGTCCCTCACAGGGCCACAGTGCAGGGGACAATGTGCAGGCCCCTCGGGCTGTGTCTGCCAGGGAGGAAACGGGCAAGCAGACGCCCCAGAGGACGGGAGGCTGCCGGGAGCAGTCTGCATCGCCTTAGCTGGGACTGCCCCTTCCCCTGTGCACCAGGCCCCATGCCGACCGCGGCTCCACCGCACTCAGACGGGCAAGTCTAGGCGGCCCTCTGCCTCAGTTTTCTCATCTGTAAAATGGGGGTGATGCACAGAGCTTGTGGGGCTGGCATGGGCACCCCGAACTCCAATAACATGGGACCCCCGCAGGGCTTGTCCTGTCCTGTCTCTTCCTGGTGGGTGGCCCTGTGCAACTTCGGTCTCCAGGCCACTGCCCTGGACGCTCACTCCCAGCCCCAGAGCGCAAATCTCAGAGTGCAGGCGTGAAACCAACCACCTCCCGTCAGAAAGGGGCCGTCCGGCCGTTTGCCTGGGCTTTTCGCAGCCTCCTGCTCCTCAGCCTCGGCTCAGCCTCCCCAACCCGCCAGGGTTCCTGCACCCACGTGGGTGGCCGTCTGTGCCAACCTGCCTGCAGCAGCCGTTTCCCTCCCCCAGCCCCGCTTGCTGCCTCGGGGCCTCCGAGGACTGCAGACCTCGTTGCCCAGCCCTGCACCCGGGCCTGGCCCAGAGAAGCCACTGAGCACTTCCTTCCCCTCCCCCAAGTTCCTGGGTCAGGGACAGGGCTTCAGCCCCGCCGAGACCACCAGCTTTGGGACCACAGCGTATGGAAGAGGTGCCAGGGGGCTCGCTCCTCACGGCGGGACAGGCTGTGCACTCGAAGCACAGAGTGAGCCAGGCTCTCCCCAGGGCTTCTCGCTGCTCTCGCTTCAAAGCCCACGGAGCCCTGGCTGGTGTGACTCAGTGGACTGAGTGCCGGCCTGTGAACCAGAGGGTTATGGGCTTGATTCCCAGTCAGGGCACGTGCCTGGGTTGTGGGCCAGGTCAGGCCCGCAGTAGGGGGCATGAAAGAGGCAACTACTCATTGATGTTTCTCTTTCTTTTTCCTTCCTTTCCCTTCCCCTCTCTCTAAAAATAAATAAAACCTGCACCGGCCCAGCCAGGTGCATGAATCTGCAACGGAGCAGCGAGCCGCGGCAGCGGAACGGCGCCCCCACCCGGCGGCCCAACTGCCCCTGGGCTTCCGCGGCCTGAGGTCGGCTCCCTCGGGTGGCGCTCGCCCCTCCTGCCCTCCAGCCCTGGGTGTGGGGGGCTCACAGGCCAGGACCTTCAGGAGCCCTTCAGCCCACGCACATGGTCACGTTTCGACGAACCTCCTCCCACATACGTTTGCTCCTTCTCTTTTCCTGAAACCAGAACTCAAGCGGCTCTGACGCCAGCCCAGTGCCCCCAAGGCAGGGCCGCGATTGTGACTAGAAGCCTCGCTCCGAGACCCCAGGCACCTTCCGCACGGCTTCCTGCCAGGGTCCCACCTCTCGCCCTCCCCTTGCTGGGAGCCCCCCACTCCGAGGGGGAGCACTGGAGGTCTGTACTCGCACCCAGCACCCATTTTGAGATACAGCCCCCACACCTTGTCCCTGGACGCCAGCAAAGCCGGTGTGCCGGGGGCCGAGATCGTCTGGGGACGGGGGAGCACCTGTGGCCGGGGGCCCCCCGCGGCCGCGTACTTACAGTACCCACACCTGGTCCCGCCTTCAAAGATGAACCCGTTGGGCACAGCCCCGTAGCGCCGGAGGTCGGACAGCTTCCACTGGCCCGTGACGACCGGAGGGACGTCCCGGGCCACGACAAGGACATCATTGCAGAGGTGGAGGGTGGCGGGGCCGCTCTCCAGCTTGGTGCCTGGGGCCACCGTCACATGGAACCTGTGTACTGAGAGCCAGGAAGGGCGAGAGGGCCTGTCACCCATCGTCGCGGCCAGGAGGGGAGGGCATGGGGCCACCCGGGCCCCGGTGGCTGCTCTCGCTGCACCTGTGCTTCAAGGGCGGGCAGGCTCGCTGAGGGGCGGCCCTGGCCACACCTCCCCTCCCTGAAGCCCGGTGAGACCCCAGCGAGCCCTGGTGACCGCTGGTAGGAACAGCCTGCGTGGGGCCCTGGCCACAGAGCGCCTCCCCTCAGAAACGGCCCACTGTGGCAGCTGCATGGCCCAGTCTCGCAGACGGGGAAACGGAGGCTCAGGGAGGCCCGGCTCACAGCCAGTGTGCTGAGCTTCTGGGGTCTGACTCACAGCCCAGCCTGGCTACAAGGGCGCTCCAGAAACCATGGGCCCCCCACCCCCAGTCAGGGCTTTCCCAGGCTGAGCACAACCCACTTGCTCCTGGAGGCCGCACCCCCATCTCAGCCTGGCCCTTAGCCCCGGCAGCACCTCCCTACACGGAGGCCACTGTGACATGTGTCCCCAGAATGTCCCACCTCAGAAAGCGGTAAGCGCCTGGGGTGACCAGTCCCCAGAGTGGATGGCAGCCAGCCTTCCCGGCCCCCGTCTCATTGCCAACCCTCCTCCTCCTCCTCGGAGCCCCAAAGCACGAAGACAGGGCACGGGGACCCCGCCCCAGACCATAAGAAAAAGGGGGGTCGAGCCTCTGGGCCTGGTGAGTTGGCGGGAGCCCCCAACAAGAGACCCCTCTCTCCCATGCTCTCTCGCCAGGCCTCCGCAGACCCCTACCCTCAGCGCCCCACCTGGGGGCTCCAGGTGGGGCAGGGGGCTACTGTTCCCTGTGCCCCCTCCTTCCCCTCCTTGGGCCCCCTGCTCGCACCCCAACCCAGCAACAGCTGCTCCTAGCCCAGGCCAGGGACTCTGGGGGCCAGATGAGGGAGCAAAGGCAGCACTTTGGAAGGTCACACTGTTTGGACGTCCATCCCCTTGGGTTAAAGGCCCTAGTTCTAACTAATGAGGTCAACTTAAGTGGCTGGGAAGGCCGTAGTGGCCCCCAACCCCCACCCAGCTTCGTGCTCCTAGACTTCAGCCCCTAAGCACAGGCCCTGGGCCAGGAGGCTGAGCAGACACCGGCTCAGTAGCCTGGAGTTCGGTGCTCTGAAGCCCCCTGTGCGTAGGGCCCCAGGACAACCCCACCCCCCGCCCCACACCTGGCACCACTCACCCTCGCCCAGCGCGCAGCGGATCCGGGCGTCCCAGGCGCACACAGCCTCGCGGCTGTCAAAGCCCAGCATGACAGCCTGCGGCAGGCAGATGACCGCCAGCGTGTGGGCCAGGCCCTCGTAGGGCAGCCCCGGCTCCAGGCCGCAGATGTGCTCCAGCGTCTGGCTGCCACGCTCCGGCAGGCCCCGGGCGCGCTCCGACCGGTCCTTGTAGACCAGCATCAGCAGGCAGTCTGGGGGCGCGGACAGCACAGGTGTGGGCCATCAGGGGCGCTGGCCAGCGTGGCTGCTGCCCAGGTCCCCAGAAACCCCCACCCCTCACCCCAGAGAGTCCTGGGTTTGAGGGGCAGCCCCGAGCACGTCACCCAGCCACTCTGAGCCTCCATCTTCTCAAGCACAGAATGTCACCCCCACCCTGAATGGCCTGCAGAGACAGAGGACCCCAAACACTTCGAGGCTGGCCTGCCCCCGGCCAGCACATCACCCAGACCCACTCTGAGGCCCAGGGGGTCACACTAGCGGGGACTGCAAGACGTGTGGCAGGTGGCTCGGGGGGCTCGCAGAGCCTGCCCAGGGCCTGGGCCCCCCCAGCCCCACAGGTGCCCTTGCAGCCACCCTTTCCCCGGGCCTCTGGGTTCCCAGTCCGGGGGCCCGCTGCCGAGCCCACACAGGCCCCCTCTCTTCCCCAGCTGCAGGGTCTCAGTCCTTGCCACCCACAGCAAAGCAAGCAGCTGCTTGGAGGCTGGGGTGGGCTCCCAGTGCGCCGCCCCTCCGCTCGTGTGGCCCGGAGCACAGCCCCCGCCCCAGGCCCAGTCTGCGGTGTGGGCCCAGCGTCGGGGGCTGAGGGGACACATGGGTGGGCGGGACACCGGGTCCCTGGGGGCCTGGGCCCCACAGCTGCCCCAGCACTGTCCCCTCCCCATCGCCTCAGGCAATAAATGGGCCCTATTTCTAAAAGCTGTTCTGGGGGTGCTTTTTAGTGCAAAGCTGCTCCAGGCCCTGGTGGCAGGGAAACGGAAATTCTCAGTCAGGGGACCGAGACCTGCCGGGCAGAGGGCAGTCCTCTGGGACTCCAGGTGGCACCTGCCCCCAGGAAGCTCCAAGGGCCTGGACCCTGGGCAGGCTCTCCTGGTCAGGGCGGAGGCCATGCTGCCCAGCTCTGTGGCTCCTCTCCTGTCCCAGCGGGCCCTGGGCGCTGAGAGGGACTGGCTGCCCCACTCACAGCAGTGGCACGGGGACAAAGGGCACAGGCAGCCACAGCCTGGCGCGGGTGTGGGGGCGGAGTGTCCACGGGGCCCGAGGGAGGGCTGCAGGGGACTGGGGTGGTCACAGAGAAAGGAGGCCGGGATGACAATGACGAGAGGTGGCAAGGAGACACCCAGGTGGCAAGCGCTCACGCACGCGCCCCCATACCAGGCTCCGGCCTCACGACCCCGGAGCCTCTGCTGTGTGTCTGCGGGCTGCGCGTGCCCACCCCCGGGCTCGAGGCGCCCAGCCAGCTGGCCTGGCACCCAGGAGGCCTCAGCAACAACAGTGAGTGCGGCGGGACCGGCAGGGAGCCCCAGACAGCACCTGCGGCAGCCTCGGGTCCCTTGACCCCTTGTTACCGCCCCCCCAACTCCCCCTCTGCCCCGGGCTTGGCCTGCCCCACCCACGCAGCCCTCACTTTGCTCATGGGCAACCTGGGGACGGGGACAGTGCAGTGGGACGACAGAGGGGAAGCCTTGAGGAAGCGTGACTGGGGGAGTGGGGACAGGCACTGGTGACCAGGAGGGGCTGTGCCTGAGGGCAGGGTCAGAGACAGACTTCGACATCCACCTTCCAGGTGACGTGAGGAGTGGGCCTGGCAGGGAACAGTCAGTCAAAGGCCCAGGGACCGGGGGCGCAAGGGCTGGGCTGGGCTGGCAGAGGAGGAGGGAGAGTGGTCCCAGGTCAGGAGTTCAGGTCAAGTGGGCCTGGGGGTCGGCCAAAAGCCTCATCCCAGTGCCTGAGGGCACCCAGGGGCTCTGAGTAAAGGGGCCTGGCCTGCCCGCGTGCAGAGAAGGGACAGGGACACGGGTAACGGCGGAGGCCTGCAGCCTCCTGCAGCTGTTCGGGAGAGAGATGTTGCTGGCCCATGCCAGCTTGCAACCACCATGGCGACGCCGAGGGAGCCTGGCTCACGGGACCTTCCGGGGTAGGGGGGATGAGGGATGAGAGAAAGGAATAGGGAGGGGATGATGGAGTGGGGTGTCGGGGGCAGGGTTGGTGTGCTGCCTTGACACGTGAGCCTGAGCGGTCTGCAGGGCACTGGGCGGCTTGTGCGCAGGCCACCGGATGTAAAAATAACCAGGGAGCCACGAGCCCTCGAAGACGCTCCCAGCGGCTGCGTGGTAGGGGGGGGACGGCTGGGGAGAGGCGCACCTCCGGGCTCCCTGTGGGGGACGAGCCAGGAGGATGGCCGGCTGGCTGGGGACTGAGACTCACACCCACATGGATGCAGCGAAGCCCAGGACAGAGGCCGGAGAGCAGCAGCTGGACTCGGCCCTAAGAGGTCACAGTGACTTTGAGGCAGGATCTTCAGGAAAGTGGCTGGCAGGAGCCCAAGGGGGCCCTGGGGATGGTGCAGGCCGTCGGTGGGGGGCCAGGGTGGGGCAGCCCCAAGCAGCTGGGGCTGGGGGACCTTTGGCCAGACCGGTCTGCAGTGCCTCAGGCTGCAGCCAGGAGGCGCCCACCCGTCTGACATCCAGGCTGTTCACAGCGCGTACCTGGGGCATGTGGAGGGCCAGGTGGTCAGCAGGGGTCCACAGGGTCTGGGTGCCTGGCTCACCCACCCACCACCCACCCCCCTTCCACTGTGGGCCCGGCGAGCACTGGTCCAGGTCGCACAGGTTGTGGGGACATTGCTGAGACCTGAGCCGAGAGCTCCAATTTCCAGGCCCCTCGTTCAGGGGCTCCACCAGTACTCTGTCGCAGGCTGCCTGCCCCACCTGGGACTCAGAAACCACACCCATCCCCCTGGGACACATTAATCCAAAGCCCGGAGGTGCAACCTTGGAGGAGACCCTGCCTGCCACCACCCCTGACCCTGTCCTTTAGGGACAGGCCCAGCTCAGCAAAGCTGCAGCCTCGTGGTTGGGGCGGGTGGGGGGGGGAGGGGCAGGCGCCCTGGGGCCCCCATTCCGGACGGGTTGCATAGCCCGGGGTGTTGCAGACAGCAGGTGGGCTCCCAGCGCCGCACCCAGCAAGTCCCAACCCTGCCAGGCTGCCCGTGGGGCGATGCTGCTCTGGGGGACCCCCACCCCGAGCACTGGCCCTGGAGAGGTGGAGCAGGCGCTCCAGCAGGGGCTGGCCTTCCAGCCTGTCCCACAGCAGCAGGGGGTTGGGGCGGAAAGCAAGGCCCTGGCTGTTCTTGGGCCTCTGGGTGTCGGCTCTCTGTCCATAATAGCCCACATGGCTCCCGGCCCCGGGAATCAGGGTCCCTCTGGGGGCTTTTCTGGGTGGGAGGAAGCCCTGGGGAACCCCTGAGCGTGCTGGGCAGGAGAGCCACCCTGGGCACCCCCCTGCCCCTTAGACTAGGCCTCGACCTGGGAGGGTCAGAGAAGCTGCCCAGGGTCCCCAGACCCCGGACCAGAGACGGGACCCGAACACGAACCCTTTGTCCAGGACAGAGGGTGAGACCCCCAGGGACACACCCGCTGAAGCATCACCACTTCCGGTAAAAGCACTGCTTTCACTGAAGGCGGTCTCCTTTCTCTCACTGACTCGACGACTCCAGGAGGCGCTCCCTCCCGTGGGATCGAGGCCACCAAGTGACAAGGTGCCCTTGGCACCCGCTGCACCCCTGGTGCCTCTGAACTGTCCCTCTAGGCCCTCCCAGGAACACGTGAGGCAGGGGTACAGCCTTGAATCTCTGCCTCCGGTGAAGCCCTTGTGGGCTGCCCACAGTCCTCACGCCCTGACTGCGGGTGGTCTCTGAGAGGACGGCACCCCAGAGGGGACAGAGTGTGCCCTCCACTCCCCTGGCCCCCACCTGCCCCTGGCCTTGCGGCTGTGCTCATGCAAGGCACTGCCTGAGGGTCCCTCCCTCTCCCCTCCAGCAGCTCCCCTCAGACCCAGCCCCGCTCCCTGGGGAGAGGCCCTGCCTTCAAGGCTGTTGCGCTGTCCCACTGGCCCGCTGTGCCTGCCGTCTCTGCTGCTCCTGGGCAGGTGGGCAACCCTGGGCTGCTCGTGGATTCCGCGGTGCTGGGACCTACTGCCCCTCCAGCGTGCCTCCCTTGGGGCAGAGATCACCTCGCAGCCCACTCTCCAATACTGAGATGAAATCCATCACTCGGTGCAAATCACCCCCCTCCCCAAAGGGGCAAAGGCCATCCCCCGGCCTCTTCCAGGGGGACACCCGTCTCGGAGGTCCGCACAGGCCCCAGCTCCCTGGGGACCCACCAGGCAACACGCAGCCTGCAGCCAGCCCTGCTCCAGCCTCTGCCCCCAAGCCCTGCCCTGCCCTCGGCCTGGCCACTGCCTCTCACCCCCTTTCTGCCAGGGCCCCTCCATCTTCCCAGCCCTCGCCCCCCGACCAGGCCTCCCTAGACTCCCCGGGACAAGGCGCCAGCCTCGGGGGCTGGGCCCCAACAACAGCAGGGGGACTGGAGGCTGACGCCCAGGCGAGGAGTGAGTGTCTGGGGCCCAAAGCAGGCCCTTGTGTCACCACCAGGAGGTGCCCAGAGCAGGCTCAGTAAGAGGAACGCAGGAGGGGACCCCAGAGGAGAACAGGGAGGGCACCCCCACCCCTCTCTGGGAAACAGCAGCCACCCAGGCGTCCCCGTCCCGGAAGACTCTCTGGCAGGCCCACGGGTGGGAGGCAGCACGCGCCCACACCCCGGCATCCCACGAGACCCCTGAGGCCTGGGCTGGCTCCAGGGCACCTGTCTCCTGGAGCAGCTGCAGCCGCCCAGCGCCCAGCCTGCCGACTGTGCCCCGGCCCTGGGGGAAAAGAAAGATGCCCAGACTCGGGCTCCTGGGCCGGGTTGGGCCACTCTCCCCTCCGGCCCCCCACACAAGGCTGATTTCGTTTTTCTCAGGCACAGAAGCAGCCCCGCTCCTCCCGCAGTTGGGCTTCTGAGGCACCTGGGGAAGGTGGTGGGGCTGCCTCCCCTTTCCCCGACCCCCCCCCCCACCCCGCACTGCGGGAGGAACGCTCACTCCAGGAGTGAGTGACGGCACCGCTCAACACCCCAGAAGCACCGGGGGGGAACTTTCTGGTCCCTGTGCGGGATGGGGGAGTGGGCCAGGTTCCTGTGCTCACACCCCTCCAGCCGCAGCTGCCCTTCTGCAAAGGGGGTTCCCGCCCCGGGCTTGGGTCCGCCACGACGGCCCTGCGCCCGGCCTGCGGGAGGGTCCCTGCGTCCCGGCAGTCGGAGGCCGAGGCCCGACCGCTCTCCGGTTACAGCCCCGGCGCCGCCGGCTATTTCGGGCGCTCTGGCCGCGCTCCGGCCGGCGCGGCGCAGGAGGCCACCGGCGCCCGTTCCCCCGCTCCTCCACACCCCGCACTCGTCTCGGCCCCGGCTCGCGCCCCGCTCACCTGCCACCGGCGACGGCTTGCGCAGCACCAGCCACCTACTCTTCCACTGCGGGGACAGAGGGGCTGTGAGCGGCCGCCCGCGCCCAGCGCCCGCCCCGCGCCCGCCGCGCGCCCCCACCTTCTTGCCGTCCCGCAGCTTGACCTGGCCTTCCACCAGCGCCGCCTCGGTCATCTTCTGTCATGGTTCCCGCGCGCCCGCCGCGCCTCTGCCCGCCGCCCCGCCAGCCCAGGGTCACTTTCAAAATAGCTCCGGGAGGGCCCTGGGCTGGGCCAGCGAGGGCGGGCCGCGGGCGGGGCGTCCCGCGAGGTGGGTGCGCTTCCCGCCGCGCCCCTGCCGCCGCGGCGCGCGCAGCCGGCGTCCCAGGCCGTCGGTCGGTCCACGGAGCCCCTCCGGCGCCGGCCGCAGCCCGGGGTGGGGGTGGGGGTGCCAGGGCGGGCTCCGCTGCACCGGACTGCTGCTTCTCTTCCACCAGCGAAGCAAACAACCCGACAGAAAGGTTGGTTCCGGTGTGGATGTCTCCAGTTTTAAGGTTTGTCTTTAACCAACCTGGCTTCACCCTCTGGCACCTGCCCCTCCTGCCACCCAGGGCTGTCACCACACACCCCAATAACAGACTGACCTTGGGACGGCCATGCCCCCCGCCCTCCAGACCCTCCTCTTCACCCCCAACCCCGGGGGACACCCCACTGCCTGGGCAGGGCGATGGAGGGAGGAACGGTCCTGCCCCTGCAGCTCAGGCCCCAGTGCGGGCTGCCGCTTGGTGGGACCAGGACTCACTCACCGCACTTTGTGCCCCGGGGCCCCGTGTCTGGCCTCCTCCAGCCCCGCTGGACACTGTCCCCCTGAAGCTGGACCCTGCCACCTGGGCAGCCACGGCCCTGAGGAGTTGTGTGCGCTGTGAGGCCCACGGGGCGGCCCCTTAGCAGTGGGGTGTGGGGGGGGCTCTGAGCATCTGGGTTTCCCCTCTACCCTGCAGCTGCAGCTCAGGTGTCCGGGTTCTCCAGGAGCCCAGGGGGCCTGGGGACCTCACAGGGCTACACCTGGGACGTCTATCGGCCCCCATCTCTAACACTCCAGCAGCACCCAAGTAAGTAGACAGCACAGAGGTGGGGGAAGCACCCCAGAAAAGCCATGAGAAGTAATGAGGCCCCCTGAAGACTCCCCCGGGGGCCTCCGTTCTGGAGGGGAGAAGATAAAGTGTCCTGTTGACCCAGACCCGCAGGCAGGAAGCCTGCCGCTCCTGGGGCACGTGTGTGGGTCTTCACGCTGTCTAGCCCCTCGGGGCTGGGTCCTGCCACTCTCAGAGAAGGGGAGTGGTGCCCAGAGCCAAGGGTGTCAGCTCCCGGGCGGACCTGCACCTGCCGAGCCCAGGCCGAGCCCAGGCTGGTGCAGGAGCAGTGAGGTGGAGTCCCAGCTCAGCAGCCACTGTGCTGGATGCAGAGAGCCAGGTCCACCCGCTCCGCGTGCCCACTGCCCCTGGGGCATCGGAGAGGGCAGGTCCCTGGTGGGCCATGAGCTTGATTCTGAGGCCCTGCGATGTCTTGCTGGGGCCTAATGCAGAGCAGAATCACGCCCAGCCAGGAAGCAGCTCTGCCCCTGCTCACGCCCTCCCACCCTGCGTCACCTGTGTAGCCCCCAGCTGCCTCCCCCAGAGCGGCTGCCCAGCCACACAGGCCCATTCATGCCGCCCGCACACGCGGGCCCGGGGGCTGGCCCGGGACAGCCGGCACGGGGCTGGGTGGCAGCTGGGGACTGTGGCCTCCAGCACGCCCACCACATCCACCACCCAGGCGCCTAAGCGCCTGGCCGTCCCTGCCAGGAGGGACAATGCCTGCTGCATTCCTGAGGGCTGGCCCTGACCCAGGCTCCCGCCACGCCTGGCAGCTGTACCTTCTCCCCCACTGGCCCTGGAAAAGTTGGGCTGCAATGGGGAGGGACAACTCCCCTCCCCGCCCAGGCCACTAAGGCCACTAAAAGGCAGGGAGAGTTTCCTGCCTGACTCCCACCGCAGACCCGAGTCAGCTCCTACCCCCTGCTCCTCTAGAGCTCCTGCTCTAGACCCAATTTTGGCACCCCCCCCACCATGCACATGTTGAAGCCCAACCCTTCGTGTGATGGGGTCAGGAGGCGGGTCCTTTGGGAGGTGGTCAGACTATGAGGGTGGAGCCTCTGCGAAGGGATCAGTGACCTTTCGAGTAGAAACACATGAGGTCACAGCAAGAAGGTGGCTGTTGGCACACATGGGAGGGAGCCCTCCCAAGACCCCAATCCCTGACTTCCGGCCTTGGGGACTGTGAGGGACGAGTCTCCCGAACCATTATGGCGAGAGGAGCTGGTTGTAAGCGGTAGAAACGCACTCTGGCCACTGACGCAGGCAGGAATTTGCTGGAAGAAGGTCAGCCCTGCACCACCGCACGGCTGGACTCCACAGCCCGGGGCATGGCTGCCACCTCCCGAGAAGCGGTGGGTCACAGCTGCTCCACTGACCGACTACATGGCCAAGGGACACTGTCACCACTGCCAGACTCAAGGCCACAGGACACTGTCACCCCGCAGCTGCAGGACCTGGCGCCAGACACGGCACCTGCCACTCACCTCCCACGTGCCCTGGAAGCTCAGCTTCCACTCCCAGCCCGACAGCATTACGAGGGGCCCAGAGGCGGGTCTTCCAGGATGCTCGTGGCTGTACCAGAGGTCAGCCGGGGCCGGGCGTGCCGCCCAGCCTGTATTTCCAGGCACACAGTATGGCTGGGAAAAAGCATGTGCCGTCTGACGTGGCTAGGACCGGGCCCCATGCGTGTCCCCCCATGGCCGGGGGTGTGTGGGTGGAAGTGATGGCCCAGCTACATGATGTCCCCTCCAAAATTCAGACGTTGGAACAGTGACCCTGTGCGACTGTGTGTGGAGATGGGTCTTTAAGGAAGCGATTAAGGTTACTTGGGGTCAAGGGTAGAGCCCTAATCCCATGGGACTGTGGCCTCGCTAGTGGGGGAGAAGCAGTAGGGAAAGGCCATGGGGACACAGCAGGAAGGCACCCTCTGTGAGCCTCTGACAGGAAACCAGCCCGTGGGCTCCTCAACCTTGGACTTCAGCCTTGGGAACGGGAGAGGGATGCAGGACTGTCGCTGAAGCCCCCGTCTGAGCTCTCCGGTTCCGGCGGCTTGAGCTGAGCAGAACAGACTGCAGCAGACTCCCGGGAAAGCGGCTGCAAGCACCGGCTCCCCACACCCACAGCCCTTGGAACGTGCCCAGACTCCTGGTCCTACGAAAGACGGAGTCTCGCTGCCTTGGGATTTGGCTTTGCGGATGCTCACGGGCACTCGCTCTTTTAGAGCCCAGCCTCTGCCATGCGAAGAAGCCCAGGCAGGCCCCAGCCAACAGCCAGCCAGCTCCCAGGCACAGGACGGCCTAGGATCCACTGACCACCCTGACGCATGAAGGAGCCAGCGCAGCCCAAGTTCAAGTTGCCAACCCACCACTGTGAGCTAGATACACAGCTGTGGTTTAACGCCACTGAGTTTCGAGGTCATCTGTGACGCAGGAAAAGCGTGCTGACACGGACTGCCTGGGGTCGGCAGATGGCCTCATGGGACAGGCCCCTCGTCCCCTCAGGAAGGGCACCGGCAAATGTCCATGCTGAGCAAGAAGGCCAGCACCCAGACTGCAGGCTGAGAGCGGGGAGAGGCCACGTCCTCACGCATCCCGGGACACGGCACAGCGAAGACACAGGTGTCGGAAAAGTCACCAGCGGGAAAAGGCTGTTTCCAGAAGGACAAGTGGGTCTGCAGCCAGTCCCACAGCCATGGCAGCGGGGACCAGAAGACAGTGGGACACCCGCCACGCACTGGCAGGGGACAGCCAGGGCACTGGGGTCAGGGAAGTGTGGCAATGCAGGTAAATTCCCGAAGGCGTCACTTCCTATCACGGGCTCAGGGAGAACTGGGACTCTCACCCAGGTCCACGCTGGCCGGGAGGGAAGCGTCACCCTGTGAAGAAACTTTCACAGGGACACAGACCGGCTCTGTGCAGAGTCCCCCCCGTGCACGGCCGGGGAGGAGATGCTCCTGAACCCGTGCTGGGCGGGGGTGGCCGTGGTGACAGCCATCCGCAGACTTTAGGAAGGAGAGCGATGGGCCAGCCGCACTCAGAAACGTGAGTGTAAAGCCCTGAGCAGACTGTAAGTCTGAAAAAGCTTGTAAAAATAATAAAGCAGGTGTCAATGGCCAGGGCCCTCACAGGCTGAACCCCACCCCCACCCCGGGGACTCTGCAGCCCTGGGCTGTGAGACCACAGGAGTGGGTGCCTCCTCTAGACCAGAGGGCGAGGGGGTGGGCCGCCGAGCTGCCCAAGTGGAGCTGGATCCCTCCCGGGAGGAGCAGCGCTTGCAGTGAAGGGGTCTGTGTGCCTGCTTGTTCAGCCATGACAGAAGCCCCGCAGACTGGGTATTTCAACCACAGACGCTGAATGGCTCCCCCTGCTGGGCTCCCAAGGGCCCCAGGAGAACCCAGCCGGCACAGGAGAAAACGGACGCAGCCCTGAGCTCCGCCTCAGAGGGGCGCTAAATCTGAGGGGGACAAACAGAAGACACCCAGCTCACACTCTCAGCACAGCTCGCTCAGGAAGACAAGGAAGGCTTGACCCCAGACACCCAAACACTGCAAGTCACCCCGTGAGCCTGCCCGCACTCAGCACACGGGGCAGAAGGCTCACAGGGGCTCACATCCGGGGAGGTGTGTGTGGGCTTTGGGCCAGCCTGGGAGGGAAGGCCAGGCTGGGGGCAGTGGGATAGGCAAGGTGGGCTGTGTCTTGGGAACATCTTTATTGCCAGCAGGCAAGTAATGGCAGGGAGACAGCACGCCCTGACCCCAGGGGTGCTCAGGAGGGATCCGCAGGCCGCTTAGGGGGCCGAATCCGGTCCTTGATCCAGTCGACATAGTTGGTCACGCGGGTGTAGACACCGGGCTTATTGAGCTGCCCGCAGCCGTCGCCCCAGCTAATGATGCCGTACAGGTAGGCCACCCCGTTCTTCTCGCAGGCCAGGGGCCCACCCGAGTCCCCCTGTGCAGAGCTGCCTGTCAGAGCCGGGCCAGCCGGAGAGACTGGGGCTCAGCTCGTCCGCACCCTGAAAACAGCCTCCCACCCGCTCCTGGCCCAGCCTCCCTCACCCCAACCTGAGAATGCCCCCAGAGACATCTCCGAGGCTCCCCAGGGCCCTTGGGAGGGCTTCCTGCCAGTGTGGGGACAGATGGCAAAGATATTTATCTCCAAGCAGGTAGGTGGGCCAGCCTTCCCCAGGCCTCCCAGGCAGAACATCCTCCCATGGCTGGCTGGTGTGACAGGGCCTGATTTGTCATCTGGCCCCTAAAGCCCTGCCCAGGCTCCCTCCATGGCTGGCAGTGTGCTCCTCTGTCTGGCTGCCCCGCCGCCCACACGGCCCCATGTGGCCCCTGTGCTTTGGCACAGGCTGTCCCCACCCCCACGCCTACCAGATACACCCTCCACAGCTCCTGGCAAACTCCTATTCACCCCTCAGGACAAGTGCAAATGCCCCCTCCTCCACGAAGCTACCCTGGACTTCCCCAAGGGGCCAGTGCCAAGCCCCCACCCAGCCCACTCCCTCACCACGCCTGGGCTGTGTGACCTGGGGAGCTGCGGCCCCTCCGCCTGAACGGAACGAGGTCTTGCCAGCGGTGCTGTGGAGCGTGAGCTGCGGGGACTGACCAGCGGACAGAGCCCATAGGGACAACCACCGGGAAAGAAGGTTTGGCCTTCGGGGACACACGGACAGCCTGCCCTTGGATGGACAGCTGGGACATGTCAGGCTCTGTGACCTGGCCCCTCCCGGGCCTCAGAACTCCCATCTGAGTGAGGAGGGTGTCTCTCTGCCCCACTGTGGGGTCTTCGGGCAGTGCTGGGGGACGGAGTGGCCAGACGCAACCTGAGGGTCAGGGCCCCTCCCCGGGGCAGGCGCATCTGAGGCTGGGCTCACCTGGCAGGCGTCGGACTTGCAGTCGAAGTAGCCAGCACACAGCATGTTGGGGCTGATGTCCGCCCCGTACACCTCAGGGCTGCTGCACTTGTGGTCGGCCACCAGGGGCACCAGCGCCTCCCGCAGGTAACTGGAGTAGCCACTGCCGTCTGCAGGCAGAGACGCTGCCCATCAGGGTGGGCGGGCCCCCACCGCTCCCTGGGGCACCAGGCTGGCCCGCTGCCCCCAGCGCCACCCACTCTCATCCTGGTGGCCCCAGCCTGCAATCTGGCACTTGTGCCCGGCAGGGAAGGGGCTGCCAGGCTCAGGCAGGCAGATGGGCTGGACGAACTGGGAGCGGACGGCGCAACGGTCCCCCTTCTTCTTCAGCCGGATCAAGACTGCGTGAGGAAAAGGCCAGAGGTCACCCTGGGGTGGGGGGACCCAGGATGGATAGAGTGTGGCCCTGAGTTACCCTGGGGTGCAGCCCCGTAGGGCAGGGGGCTACGGCCTGGGAGACCCAAGAGGGAGCAGGAAGGCCCACCCAGGCCCCAAAAGGCTGGCCGCCCAGGGCTTCCCCCGCTGCCCTGCCCTGAACCCCCTCCCTACCCTCCTCCCTCCTTCTCCTCTCTGTCCCTCCTGTCCACCCTCCTCACACTCCCCTATCTGAGGACTCTCCCCAGATCCTCCGGGGCCCACCCCCGCCCCTTCCCAGCTCTGGCCCTGGAGCAGGCCCTGCTGCGCCCCCACGTGGCCTGAGCCGACTCACCGAGATCGTGGTCGCTGGGGTTGAACACCGAGTACAGGGGGTACGGGATATACTTCTCGACGTGAAACGTCTGGGTCACGTCCGTCGTGAGGTTGAAGAAGTGTTGGCCCAGGACCACCAAGACACTTTCCCTGGGGGGGCTGTGCGGGGGGGGCGGGGCTGGTGGCAGCAGGACTCTGGCCCTCCGCTCCGCCCCTGAGGTTGGCTCACCCCGCACCCACAGGGGCCAAGCAGCCACAGACAGCCCAGGAGGGTAACCCTATGCCAGACTACTGCGGGGCACAGGTCCAGGCCCCCGGATCAGCCCCTCTGTCCTCCACCAGTCCTTCCGTTTTCCCATCTGCTGACTGTGGGGTCCCCTCCCACTCGGGCTCTACCCTCCTGCCTCCTAGGCAGGGCCGGAGCTGGGGTCTCCATGGCCTCCACCGGGTGGCCTCGCAGGGTGGGCTGCTGGCTGGAAACCCCAGGCCTTGAGGGCGGGGAGGGGTCCTCAGGTCTGCCTGTCATGTCGCTGAAGAACAGGCCCCCCTGTGAGGCTTCCCGGGGACCCAGAGTCTGAGCCTGCCCCTTCCTTCCTGCCCACATCTGTCCTGTTCAGTCAGCCAGCCCTGCCTGGCCCAGACCTGTGGCCCCCACCAGGCCTGGCCCCCCCCAACCCCTCTCTGGATGTGGGAGCAGATGCCTACTCCCCTTCCCCAGCTTCCTAACCCACCAGTTCCATGCAGGGGAGAACGCAGGGGTCC
The DNA here is from genome assembly GCF_022682495.2 of Desmodus rotundus. Lineage (NCBI taxonomy): Eukaryota > Metazoa > Chordata > Mammalia > Chiroptera > Phyllostomidae > Desmodus > Desmodus rotundus. Next base: position 179,923,810 of record NC_071390.1, read on the forward strand.
CATTTCACAGGCGGGTGGAGAGCCGGCTGAGGGAACACAGTGGTAAGTGCAGGCCTCTAGCCCACTGCCCCACCCCCACACGCGGCCCTGGGATGACCGAGGGGGTTCACTGCCACCCACCCCCAGCCTTCCCTAGCCCCGATCCCCGATCCCCGAGCCACCACCATCAGGCCCGTCCTCTCCCACGGGAACCCCCAGACCCCAGAGCCCCGAGGCAAGTCTAGTCCCCACCCCAGTGATCGCAGGGACCTCGATTGCAGGGGCCTCTGAGTCCCCCGCGCCACCAACGCTGCCTAGCTGCCTAGGAAGGGGGCAGGGCCCAGATGGGATCTCGCAGGGAATGGCCCCGCCCACCACCGCTCCTGCGCATGCTCAGGCTAGCTCCGTTGACAGCCGAGAGCGAGGGGCTGAGACATGCTCTGGATGGGTCTCTGCAGCCTCAGAGCCCAGCCCCTGGCTGAGTGCCCCATCCCACCTGAGTCAGAGGGGCGATGTGGAGTGGGGAACAGAGGGACAAAAGGAGGGAGTTTACCCCAGGAGGTGGGGCAACGTGAGGACGGTGGGTGCTGTCAGGGAGACGCAGGTGAGCAGGCGGGTGGGGGGAGGACAGTGGAAAGATGTGGACACGTGGATGGTGGGTGTATGGCTGGGTGGCGGGTACAGGCGTGGATGGTACGGGGTGGACGCAGGGGTGGTTTGAGGGAGGTCGGGGGTCAGGGACCCCAGGGCCCGAGCTGCTCACCTGTGGGAGAAGCAGTGGGCGGCAGACACTACCCAGCAGGTGTGGACCAGACTCCCAGCACAGAAGCTGTCCCCAATGTAGATGGCAGCCAGCCAGGGGTGGGAGCCGGGCAGCGAGGACGAGCCCCCGATGATGCGAGGCCGGAGGAAGCTTCTCTTCTTGTGCCGCCTGCCGCAGGCCTGGCGACCGGCTGGGGTGGCCTCGGGCACAGTCAGCAGGCTCAGGGTGGGTGAGTGCGGGGTTCTGGTGAGGGACTCTGGGGGCACACGTCACTGGTCACACATGCCCCTGGTGCACCTGCCTTCTGCTGTCCTCAGGCCCCGGTGGATCAGCTGCCTCCTGCCCAGCAGCCACCTCCCCACCCAGGCAGCTCCTCTGGAGCAGGACCCCGGGCTCCGGCCCAGCTCTGGTCTCCTGCCCACAGGACTGACTCGAGCTTCGGTCTCCTCAGCTGTAGGTGGAGGACCTGGGTGTCCATGTCCCTCCCAGCAGCCTGTAGGCTCAGAGCCAATCCCAGGATGGTCAGGGAGCCCCAGGGGCAGGGCCCAGAGTGGGAGGTGGCCTCATAGAGTTGCCACCCCCAGTGTCTGACTCCAGGAGCAGGGCCTCCCACCACGCTATTTGCCCCACGATACACCGTCCTCCCTGGCAGCCTTCCCTACGTGGTTCAGGTGGGCAAGACCCACTCAGAGGACCTGGTGACCGGTTGCCTGCTCTGACGCCTGCACCAGCCCGCTGCGTGCATGGCCTTGAACAAGAAGCCTCAGTCTCCCCGTCCTTGACCACCTGCCCGCCAGCCCATCCTCCCCGCACATGCCCCGCACACGCCCCCGCACCGCAGGCCGCCAGGCGGCAGTACTCCCAGGAGAGCGTGTGCTCCCTCACCACGTAGCACCAGGGCCGCTCGTCCTTGTCGGGGTTCCTGGGGTGCAGGGAGAGGTGGCCGGGCGGGTGTCACACTGCCCCTCGGGCAGGGAAGCAGGGAGAGGGAAGGGGGATACCCAGCAGGGTGGGGCCCCTTACATCCCCCCACCCCCATCCCAGAGCAGCCTTCTGCTCTCTCTGCTGGTGGACACGGTGGCCTTGGGCCTGTGGGCCAGAGCCCCAGCCTGACTCTTCTGGCTGGGGCAGCCCCCCAGGCAGAAGGGCCAGGGGCCTCCCCCCAGGACAGACCCTGGCCGCCCTGGGTGGGGTGGCCTCAGGCGGACTGGACCAGTGCTGACCGGCAGTAGGCGTGTGGGCCGAGGCCGAGCAGGGCCGCAGTGGCCACCGAGTCCACGTGCAGCTCCTGATAGAGCAGGTCGGAGTTCCAGGCCAGGCAGCTGAGGCCAGAGGCTGCCGTGCTGGCCACGCCGCGGTACTCGGTGCCGTTCCCTGTGAAGCAGCGCTGGGCGGGCACTGTGGAAGGCAGTGGGCTGTCAGCCCGGGTGCGAGGCTGCATCCCCCCTCCTCAGGGCTGGGAGGCCAACCCACGTGGCTCTGAGGCCAAGTGACTCACCGATGTTGCAGAGCCTCCCAGCGTGTCCCGGGGGACAGGCACAAACGGTGGTCCCGGTGGCCACAATCAGGTGGCAGGTGCCCCCATTCAGACACGGGCTGCTCAGGCAGGCTGTGGGGAGGGCTCAGAAGCTAGGCCTCAGGCCTTGAGGGGCCAGGTGCAGGGTGGGGTCAGGTGCCCGTGGCAGGGTGACCCTGGGTGAATCCCTTCCCTGGAGTGGGAACTGGAGTTGGATGGGGACACGCACGGGAAAGCTCTGGACATTCCGCCCCCACCGCTCCGTGTACCTGTGTGGCCTGTGTCCTCGCACTGGGTGCGGCCCCTCACACACTTGCACTGCTCCACGCGGCCCTGGCTCACCCGGGCCCAGCGGTCGCCTGCCCCCAGGTACTCATAGCGGGTCTCATCGAAGCATTTCTCTGGGGGCCACACCTTGAGTCCTTGTTCTCCTCACACCACTGCCCCCTGCAGGGCCCCTCCCTCCCAGGACCTGTCCCCACCCCGCCCTCAGGCCCGCTCACCAGAGCCGCAGTCCTGGCCGGTGAAGGCCCTGGTGCAGGCACAGTGGTAGGACCCGGGGTCCTGGGTGCTGGTGCAGGAGGCCCCGTTGAGGCAGGGGCTGGAGGCACAGGGGTCTGGAGCAGCTGGGGACATGCAGGAGGGCAGGGGGAGGGTCTGAGAGCCTGGCCGGTCTGCCCCTGGCTCTGTGCCCCTCACTGCTTGTCTCTGTTGAGGCTGCTATCTTAAAGGACCCCTTCTGAGGTCCTGGGGGTACGGGTGCCCCAGGAGAGGTACAGCCCCCAGCCCCACTCAGCACGCAGACCCTGGGCAGGTGGGCCACCAGCTGTGCGCGTAGTGCCCTGGCAGCCCGGTTGCCCCCTTGTCAGGCAGCACAATCCTCCCCCTTGTGCCCTAGGCCCCTCAGAGGCAGGCCGCTGACACCCTGCAGACCCCACGGGCCCTCACCCATCTGGGGCTTGGTCCGTGTGGCTGCAGGGCCTGGCCTGACCATGGGGGATGGGGTGGGTCTTGGTCTCAGCAATGGCCAGAGCAACCCTGCGATCCCCAAAGAGGGCAGGGTCCTGCCTGGCAGGGACCCTTGCTCCGCACTCCTGGGTCCCTGGGGCTGATGGCTACTGTGCCACCCCTCCCAGCTCCCAGGCCTACAGTGGGCTCAACCCCTGCGCCCCTCCTGCCCTGCACGCAGGGCCCCCTCCCCAGTCAGATCTGTCCCCGTGGCCCCCACCCCCACCAGCACATCAACCTTGAAGCCCCAAGCTCACCCCCTGCCCAGGCCCCGCCCCCACCTAGCCTGGGCTCAGGCCTCCCAAACCCCAGGCACCCACCTGGGCCCTCCAGGGGCACGGAGGCCTTCGCACAGTAGCCCCAGGCCCGGTCACGGTCATAGTTGTGAGTTGTGGCACACCTGTGGGTGGTATGTGCAGTGATGTGGGGGGCCCCGGCCAGCTCTCCCAGTTCCGCTCACACCCCACCCCTCGAGATTCACTCATTCCTTCGCTCACTCACTCCACCTGTGAAGGGCCTGCTCCTTCTAGAGCAGGAGGGTGGAAGGAGCCCGGGGACCCCAGGGGAGGAGGGGAGGCCTGGCCCAGCCGGGACCCACCACTTCCTGTGGGCGCTTCCCTCCGAAGTGCAGGAATGGAGCAGGCGGCCGCCATGGCGGAAGGGGAACCGGCAGGGCTGACCGTCCTCGGTGAGCACTGCTGGGAAGGCAGCCAGCATCACGGGGCTCCCACACCGGCCCACCCCCACCCCATGGCTCGTCCTACCACCACCCCACCCGCCCAGGTGCAGCCTTCCTCCTCCTCCAGGAAGCCCCCCTGACCAACCTGGGCCCCCAGGGCTGCTGCTGGAGGGAGCCATGCCAGGTGGGGAGGTGAGCCCCCCACCACGGGGATCCTCCACCTCTGGAGAGCCCACTGGTGAGGTCATGGGGGCCACCGAGGTCACAGGAATCGTGGGGCTCCAAGAGGTCACTGTGGCATTAGGTTCTTGGGGCTCCGTGTGGTTCTAGGAGGAGCCGAGAGGGCTGGGACAGCATCAGTATGGGACTGGCCCCCTTGCACCCAGGCCCTGTGGGGGCGCTGGCACAGCCCCAGGCCTCAGACTCCATAGTTGGGCCCTCAGGTCTTGGAGCGGCGACCCGGGACACCAAACACCCTGACGCTTCCGCTGGGCCTGTGCTGCCCACCTCCCGCCAAGCCCAAGGGGTCAGACAGAGCTGGCTCAGGGTCTGCGGGGCAGGTAACCCCCACCCCTGGGGGCCACCTGGGACTGGGGCAGCTGTGAGGCCCTCAGAGGCCCCGCCCCACCCACCTCCAACACTCAGACCCCACAGAGGCTGGAGGGGGTGCTCAGTAAGTTGGGTTCCCAGGCTTCCCCCCACCACCACAGGGCCATCCCAGTATGTCCCCCTCACCCCACAGGCCAGCTTTCACCAGGTTGAGCCGCTCACCCACCACACACCCCACGCTGCCTCAGCCCCCGACCCCGAGTGGCCCCAGGAAGGCCAAGGCTGTGGGGCAACGGGGCCCGTGCTCACCCTGCCGGCCCGGGGCTGGGCCCTGGGGGACCCCAGCAGCAGCAGCAGCAGCAGGGACAGTGCGGGTCGGGGGCAGGGGCTGGGGGCCCAGGCCCAGCACCCCATGGCTCCTCCTGAGCTGGAGTGAGGGGCTGCAGGAGTCAGGAGCAGAGCGGCCAGGGCAGCTGGGGTCAAGGCCGCCTGTAAATGATTAACCTGGCTGCCTCCCATGCTGGCCTGCGGGTCCCCCATGTCTGCTACTGGGCTCAGCCCACCAGGCCCAGGGGGCCCAGCCGCCCCCTCTGGTCTCAGCCACCTGACAATGCCCTTGGGTCTTAGCTGAGAAGCCACCCCTCAAAGTCTTCCAGGACAACATGGCAGGCAGGGGCCTGGACGCCCAGTTCTTTGTGAACTGTGCTGAGCCCTTCCCAGGCCGGGGCCTGGAAGCCTGGAGGGTGGGGTGCTGACCCGTGACCAGCAGGAAGCCGGGCAGAGGAGGCCAGGGGCCGAGGGCAGGGTGTTGCACCGCGAACAGGGACCAGATGGGGCCTCTGCTGCGGCTCCCAGGAGCAGCCTGGGACGGGCTGGGAAGGACAATGTGGGGACGCGGTAGGACCAGAGCCACCCCTCAGTCTTCCCTGACCTGGGGGTGTCCCCTCCCCATCTCTCCTGGATTTCCCCTCTGGTCCCCAGCAGAGCCCTGGCTGGGTACCCAGGGGCCACCAAGGGCCACCAACTCTGGCTTGGGGTCCTTCCCAGTCAAGAGTGCCTGAAACCCATCTGGGAACTGGGATGGGGGGGCACAGCCCTCCCTCCCTCCCTCCGGGCCCAGACTGTGGAGGCGCAGTGGATGCCAGCCCCTCTTCATCCTGACCCCTCCCGGGCCTCCCTGGGAGCATCCAGAGCAGCCCCACAGCCCCCTCGTGCTCTCAGGCCTCTGACAAACTGAGGAGCCCCCTCCCCCCAACTCGGAGGGGGAGGGCATGCAGGGCCCCTTGGCACTGCACTGTCCCTGCTGGGGTTGCCCCAAGGCCACCTGGGCCAAGGGCACCGTCTCTGTCTGCTTCGACCCAAACCCACACAGCGGCCCTGGCCCTGACCCTCCCGACCCCTGCTGACTCAGCTCAAGCCATCCTGTGACCATAGCCCTGACTCCCTTTCCCGGGCCTTCTCGACAGTCAGGTGTCCGCTCAGGTAACCTCCTCCAAGTCAGCCCACGGCTGCCTGCAGGGTCCCCACTGTGCCCTGGACAGGACAGCCGTGCTGACCTGCAGGGGGCGGTGTGAAGTGGATAAGACCAGGGCCTGACCTGCAGCCGGGCCAATTCCTTGTCCCCTCCCACGACACGGGAACTAGGCCTCCCCAAGGACAGGGCATGGGACCCCAGCACCCAGCAGGAGGTCAGCACTCCGGTCCTTGAAAACACTTTATTGAGGGGAGGCCGGGTTCCAGGGCAGTGGTGGGGGGGCAGTGGTGGGTGGAGCCCCCTGAGCCAGCCCCACCTGAGGCCACACCCCTACCCTCTCTGGGTTTGGCTCCCTGGGGTGCAGTGGCCCCTCCATGGCCCTGAAGACGGACTCGGGCTACCCCCCAAGGTCGTGGGCCTTCATACTCTTGTCCAGGCAGGCAGCGCAGGTGCGGGGTCAGGAGGCACAAGGGGTCCAACTGCGGGGCCTCAGACGAAGGTGGCGTGGTGCGGGCTGGCCTTGGGCTTGGTGGGCCTGTCTGGCACAGGGCTCCGGCCCGGCAGCTCTGACACCGGGGGCCTTCGGGCTGTGGACCTCCAGGGGCCTGCCCACACCCCCGGGAGCCTGCGGCCCAGCCCGGGCGCCGAGCCGGTGACCAGGTCCACGTCGATGATTGTGCTGACAGGGAGGCCTCCGCTGCCATGGGCCCCGCCTCCTGTCACAGGGAGAAGAGAGACGTCGTCACCGGGCTGCCCGCAGCCCTGCAGACGCCCATGGCAGGCGCCCCCACCCAGCTGCCTTGCACAGTCGCTGGGTGTGGGAGGGGTTCCTCAAATACCCAAATGCACCCCAGAGGCCACAACCCCTGCCCGCAGCCTCTCAGCCCGTTAGGAGTCTGCCAACTGCCAGCCTGAGCCTCTCATTCAACAAGCCCCCTGCCCCCAGGGCCCCCACACTCAGACACACGGAGCCCCTGGCCGACACCACACAGTGCGGGGAAGGTCCTGAGGCTGAGAGCAGGGTGCAGGCTTGAACCAGGAGAGGGGAGGGCAGAGCCTGGGGCCCCAGGTGCTAGAGGCTGAGGTCTGGGGGTGCAGGGCTCAGGTTCTGTGCTGGGAGACCTGGGGGAGCCCCTACTGGTCACAGGGACACCCAGGGTTCCCTGTGCCCTGCCCTTGTTCAATCCATTCCTGGCCAGCCTGGGGCCCCTCAAAAGCAGTTCAGCACCTGGGTCCCCAAAGCTGTCCCCAGACGCCTGCCCCTGCCATCCCCTCAGCCCTCCTCTTCCACCCGCCCAAGCTGGCTCCCTCCGCCTGAGGATTCTGAACTGTCCCCTTGCCGGGGCTCTTGGTGGGAGGGGTATGCCATCTGTGTCGCCAAAATGAGGGTTTCTGTGGCCGGGGGCAGCGAGGGCAGGCCAGGCCAGGGTCCCAGGGCCCCACAAGGGCTCTGGTGGGCCTCCGGGGTGGGCTATGGCCAGTGGGGAGCAACACAGGGGGCTATCTCCATGAGAGAACCCCCCGCCCCCTGCCCCAGGAGCTGGGGCCCCCACTGAGGTCCCCGGCCTCATCTCGCCCTGACCCCCATCCCAGGCTAGTACAGGCCCCCCAACTCCTCCTGGGAGGCTGTCTGCAAGCTTGACCTTAGACAGGGGCCACTTGGGAGGTGGTAAATAGGCTCCAAGGGGCAGGTCCCTTGCCTGGGCTAGGGGGAGGGCCAAGCCCTGGGTGTGTGCCAACAGCACTGGGCACTCCCACAGGCCTCCCTGCCAGGGTACAGCACCCCCAGCCCGGCCACCAGCTTGTCCACCCGTCCATTTCCCCGGCCACATCTTCACTCCCACGAACTCCCTCCAACCCCATCACCACCCCAGGGCCTCGTGCCCTGCCCCCGCCACCTGTCGGCCCCTCCTCCAGGTGGCTCAGTGCCCAGTGGCCCCCACCTCAGCCCCAGGAGTTCCCGGGCTGCCAGAAACTGCCTCAGAAGCTCCCAGACCCTGGGGTGGGCAGCATCCCTGGACAACAGAGACCTGCCTTCCCGGGGGCATCCTCGGGGACAAGCAAGGGGTAGGCACTGGCTCCCTCCGCCGAGCTCCTTGGCTCACCCCAGGGCAGGGGTGGACGGAGCTGCCCAGGTTAGGGCCCCCGTCTGCTAGGAACGGGCAGGAGCCTGGCCTATCTATGGGGGTATCGGTGAGCCTGGCCCCAGGACCCTCAGGGGCCCATGGGACAGGGAGCCCCAGCCCAGGACCCCCAGTGAGCAGGCTGGAGGAGGGGCCCTGCCCCACTGATGCCCCTCCCTGGGCCCCGGTTTCCCTGGCCTGGCTCGGGGGTGAGGCCCTGCTCCCTCCGTGGGTCCAAGGCCTCTGAGTGCCGGTGGGTTGGCCATGAGGCCAGGAGCCTGTGCTCCCCCAGCTGCCTGTGGCCCCGACCTCAACGTCCCCCATGCCTCCACGTGGCCCCCCCCAGGGCAGGTCCTCTCAACAAGTCCCCAGGGGCACACCATGGTCCCTGGGCACATCACTGTCAGGGTGTCTGGCCGGCACATGGCCTCCCCATCTCACACGGGCGCCGCTTGGGGCAGGTATGCCCTACTCGAAACAGTAGGAAAGGTTTTCAGGAAGAACTGGCCCCCCTAACCCCCCACGAGTGCTGAGGGTCCAGTCCTTTAGTCATGCAGCAAACGTTCAACTACCAGCCTGTCACCAGGTCCCCGTGCCCCCAACACTGGCTACAGGGTGGGAGATGAGGGGGCTGGGCTTTGATCTAGCTTCCAGGTGTGGACAGGGCAGGGTTTGCCCCGGATCCTTTGCCCCCATTTGGGCGTTTGCCTGGAGCCTTCAAGGGCCTGTGGCCCCACACAGGCTGGGGAGCCTGGCCCTCCCCTGTTCTCCCTAAACTGACCCCCAGGAAGACAGAGGCCTGCAGGGGCACAGGTTCAGCTGCGGGCCTCTGAGTTCAGGGCAGCTCAACAGGCTCAGGAGCCGTAGGAGACGCCTGTTTCTGGGACGTGCGTGTCACAAGAGGGTGGCCAAGGTCCAGGCCCTGCCCGCCTGGCCCAGGCTTGCTCTTCTGAGTAAGTGGCAACCCCAGGCCCGTGACTCAGTGGCAGGGCCCAGCCCTATGCAGCGGGCTGGTGTCATGGCCACGTGCCAGGACCTGCCCCGGAGCAGCCACCGCCCGGCCTCCCTGGCAGGGACTCCACAGGGCTCCTCAGGGGCCGCCATTTCTAAGGGGAGCCTGGTCCTGCTCACGCCTGCACCCCTGTCCCTCAAACACCATACACGAGGCTGGAGCCAGGGCCAAGTCTCCTGCCGCTCAGGCCGCCGCACTGAGCCCTCCTCCCCAGGGCTCTGCAGCCCCCAACTTGCGCTGACCAAATTCTGGGGGTTCCAACTGTGCGCAGTCTGTCCCCCGGGGGCCTGCTGGACTGCCCAGGGCCTGGAGAGGCCCTTCCCTCTGCTGGCTGTCATCTCTCCCCGGGCCTGCCCTTCATTTGTCCACTGGCGTTCTTGGCACCGCTTCCACGTCTGCTCTGGTCCTCCAGGCTCCATTGAAAGGTGGTGGCGGAGTGAAGACCTGTCTCTTGGGGACAGTGGAGTACAGGCTACACTGGCTGGGACAAGATGGGGGTGCAGCCTGACCCCTAGGCCACCTCTAGGCTCTCCCTGGGGACCCAGCCTCAGCTTCCTGCCCCGAGAGACCCTCCTTGTCCTCCATCGCTGTGACTTCTGCCCACTTGCTCTGAATTGTCTGCTGGGATGGGTCTTTCATATCCTTCAAGGCCACCCTGCCACCTCCTCCATGAAGCTTCCCAGGCTGCCCCTCAGACACTTCCCCAGCATAAGGAGACATGGGCACAGCTCAAGTGGAAAATGTGGGGACAGAGCAGGGGCTGGGGCAGGGTCTCCACAACCCACCTCCAGGCCCCACCCCATTCTGCCCGCTTCCTCCAAGGCTACTGGGTTCCAGTGAAAAAGAGCTCAACAGCCCCAACCAAAGCCCTGGTTCCCATATGTGGCTCGGTCACTCACACAGTCCCCTCCACTCAGACCCACAGCCCAACAGTGCCTGTGTCTGTGGCAGGGTTGGGGCCAGGTTAGTCTCTCGCTCAGCAGTGTGCTGATGAGCAGCCTTTTGGCACCAGGGCCACAGCACGTGAGGGAGGCATGTCTCCAGGAGAGTGGGGACAGGCCATCTCGGGGCCACGCTGAGGGCGGGCCTGGGGGAGGGGCCTGAGCTGTGCTGGCGGGGCGGGTGAGGGGTGGCTTCCATGCTGAGCTTCAGGAGAGCAGACAGCTGGGGGCCTGCAGGAGGACCCGCAGAGGAGGTCGGGGAGGAAGATGCACAGCAGGAGAGCCAGGGCCACCGGCCTGAGCACCCAGAAGATGGAAGACGGAGCCATCACATCCTGTGCTGGGGCCAGGGGAGGAGGGCTGGCTTGGTCAGCCCCAGGGAGCCCATGGAGTGGGCTGGCTGGTGCCGGAGCCCCTGGCACCCAGCAGAGCACCCCTTGGGCCCACCCTGGCCAGGGCCATGCGGAGCACCGGAATGTGCAGTGCTGGGGGTGCCCTGGAGAGGTCTCAGCCGGACCCCACCCCGACAGCTCCAGAACGCTGGTCGCTGCCCACCTCTGCACCACTGTCTGTGCTGGGAGGCTGAACTGGCCTGGAAGGCAGGTGTGCCTGACTGGGGTGCCCCCCCAGACAGAAGAGCCAGGCCATGGGCTGAGGAGACCCGCATGTCTGCTGTCTGTCCTGGGAGTCCCCAGCAGCCCTGGGGACAGACAGATGGACCAAAGCTGCCAAGGAGGCCTCCCTGTGGCCGTCACCCTGGACATGGCTGGAGCAGGGCAGGGCTTCCCCCTGTATCCCCAGCCCAGGCTGCCACCTCACCTGAGACTGACCAGGTGAGACACATCTGAGACTGTGGCTGGAGGTCCAGGTCGGCGGGGGGGGGGGGGGGGGGGGGGGAAGAGGGACGGTGGCTGACCACTGAGCAGCCTGGTATAGACAGGTTCCCAGGACTCCCAGCCACACCAAGGGCTCAGGGTCTAGCTGCCTTCAACGCCAAGGTGAAGGGCATGGCCCCTTGCATGGGCACGCAGCCTCTGGCTACCTCTCCAGCTCTGTTCCCATGGAAACCATGTTACTGGGCCACAGCCCTCCCCAGCTGGTGGGCCACATGCAAGTGGACCAGGAGAGCGGTACGGGTCTGTGGCAGAGGGAGCTGTGGGCTCCCTGAGAGCTGCCACTCTGGCAACCAGAAGCTGGACCCCAGGACATCTAAGCGGGCCTCTGCCCCACCCAGCGCCCAGCCTCTCCTTACCCCTGGCCACTGGGGACCCTGGGCCTGGACACCTGTGCCAGGCCTCCTCCCGGGAGGGCTGTGTGGCCCTGTGTGGCTCCTGAGTGATCGCTAAGGGGTGGATGGTCGCTAGGGACAGCTTTGGGTGCTGAGGGGGGAGTGGGCACCCTGGAGCTGGCCTCCAGAGGGGCTGGGGGGCTCAGCTAGGACCCTGACCTGGGCCTGCGACATCAGCACAGCCAGGTGGCAGTTGGAGGAGGTGAGGCTGGGCTCTGCTTCCTTGGGGGCGGGATCAGGGCAGGGGCTGGTCTACTCAGCAGGAGGAGGGAGAGGCCATGAAGGAGAGAAGGGCTGCGGACATCCCCTCGCCAAGCCGCTCCCAACCCCGCCAGGTCACGCCTGCATCCCTGTGTTCCCTGTTCCCTGCCCTAACACTTGACTGAGTTGTGGCTGAATGCTCAGTCCTGGAAGCCAAGGTGAGGACCTGGCCTTGAACCCACCCAGGACCAAAGAGGGGGTGGCCAGGCCAGGGGCCTCCAAGCTGCCCATCAGCACCGCAGACCACTCCATGGCTGGCTCCAACACCCTCCCCATAACTGCAGTTCCAGGTGCCTCTCTCAGCTCAGGAGGAAGAAGGCTCCTGTTGGGAGGCCGCCTCTGCACCCTGGCCTGCTGGCATGGACAGAGGCGTCTCTCCCAGCCCGTGAGCCCAGCACTGCCCTCTCCACGGCCCCATGGGACTGATGGTCAGAGTCAGATCCTCGCTCTGCCAGGACCTGAGGACAGCTACCACCGCCGCCCTGCCTGGTGCTGCCCAGGGCAGGAAAGGCCAGAGGACACCCACGAACTCCCAGGGGGTTTCTGGGCGTTCGGGTTACAACCACGGCTACCTCTCACGGCTGTGCTGTGGAAGCAGCGCCTGACGCCCGGACTGGCTCCCGCTGCACACGTCCCTCTGAAGCCTGCACCCTCCTGCGTGAGAGCGTGCATCTCGCCCCGGCCCACGTGGGCATCGTCCTGGACACCTAAATGTGGCAGGCTCGATTCCCGGTCAGGGCACTTATGGGAGGCAACCAATCAATGTTTCTCTCAGATTGATGTCTCTTCCTCTCTAAAATCAATAAATACTATTTTTAAGAAGAAAGGAAAAGAAAACCTACACCTTTCAGAGAAGCCCCATTCGGAAGTCCTCCATCCTTGGCCACAGAGGGCAGGCCCACAGCCAGGCTGGCTGAGCGGTGTGGCTCTCAGTGCCGGTGCCCCGACCACGTATGTGGCCCCAACACGGCCAAGGTGTGGGGACCCCAGGGCCCAGCCGCACCACCACACGGTGTGCATCACTCTGGACGGAGGGGCCACTATGGCCACCAGGCCGCTCAGACACCTTTCATAGCAAGCGCTGGGACAGAGTGACGCTGAGACGAGACACCGTCCTCCTGACCCTGACTGACCCTGAGCAGCACAGTCCGGTCCGGCCCAGGGGCTCCCCACCCCGGTCTCCTGGGTGCGGGTCCCTTCATCACAACGTGGCTGCAACTGACGCAAGCTACGCAGACAAGCGGTTCCCCGATGCACTGCACCTGAGGCAACGCCCCACTTGGGGGTCTCCACGCTGCCGTCCCCGCCAACCGAGGCCCCCTCGGCAGCAGCCAGGTTCAGCAGCTCCAGGCAGCCCTCCCTGGCCCATCTCAGCCCCACTCTTGCTCCGGACGTCTGACAGCTGAAGGTTCGGGGTTCCCTCTGCCCGGGGTGTCTTGGGGTGGGGGGCTGTGGCCAGTGGTGGTTGGGGGGGGAGCCTGCCGGGCGCGCTGGGAACGCCTGTGCTCCTGCACGGCTGGCACCACCCGCCTGCCGTGACCACGTCAGGGACGAGGACACAGAGGACACTGACGTCCCTGAGGGGTGAGGCAGGGAAGAGAGGGGACCCGGCCAGGGCACACAGCCCACGTAGACAGTCATTAGGTGGGAAGTCAGCCCGGGGCGGGGACACTGACTGGGCCTGACACGCCTAAGCATGAGTGTGGGGCCATAGAGGCAGGTGGGAGCTGAGTGGCAGCTACCAGCCTCAGGGCAGCCAGATAGTCTCGGCCCCGAGCCCACGGACAACGAGCGGGAAGAATGTGGTCTGCCGCCCAGAGCACCGGGGTTCTCAGGCTGCGGAGGCCCCCGGCCCCACCCCACCCGCCTCTGCCCACACGGGGCTAGCACAGAGGAGTCTGCGGGCACAGGTAGGGTGCTTGAGGACATCTGCTGAGCGAATGGTCTACATTAAAAAGCGAGTATTTTAAGGCAGACCCACTGAGTCCCTAAAAATGTGCGACATTTTCCCTGGAGTAAAACACATGCGTAGTTTGCCAAAGTGGCAATAAACGTGCAGTGAAAGAAAGTTCTGACCCAGTCCAGTGGTGGGCTGTAGCGTTTATTCCTCTTAGAAGGGCACAGACTCAGACACGGGGACACCGCGCACAGGGGGCCACAGGGAAGAGCAGAGGAACCCGCACAGGGTGTGTGCGGGTGCAGACGCATGCAAACACCCGCTCCTCCTGGCGGCGCTGTCTCCGAGTGAAGGCACTGGGCCGCCCCACACAGCATGAGCACGCGTGCAGAACGCAGCGCCGGTGCCGGCCTCCCCCTGCAGGCGCAGCTGCAGGCCCTGGGGCAGGACCCAGGCTGCCGTGGGGTCCCAGACGGGCCCACGAAGAGGGGTGTCCCCACCGCCCTGACAGCGAATGGGTTGTGACCGACAGTGTACACACATCACCGACCATGCGGAGAATGGCAGCGGCCGGGCACTCTATAGAAGTGTGTACTTGCACAGGCTCCTTGGCCACACCGCGGCGGGGACAGGGACGCGCACGCATGGCTGTGGCACTAGTGCAGGGCGCATGGCGGCGCCACTCCTGGAAGCCCCTCTGGCGGGAGGCCAGGAGACTTGCTTCAACCTCTAACGCGTGGCTCCCGGGAAGTGTCCCTGCCGCCAGCCGCACCCTCACCGAGCTCAGGGACGCACTACACTCGTGCTCCCTGAAGTTTAGAGAAACGCCGTGACTATCAGAGATCGGGACGCCTCACGGGAAGCACTCCAACACCTGGCACCTGAGCCACACCTGGGCAGTCAGGGCCAGCACCCACGCAGACAGGCTCCGGCGTCCCAGAGTGCGATCCTGCTCGATCGCCAGCGCTTTACTTTTCAGGACAGAACCTTTTTTTCAGTCTTGAGACAAACGCTAAAACTGCTACCTCTCCACATTTTAAGAGTGACAGGTACATTTCCAGAAGTCCCCAGGGCCCTGCTCTGTGGGCCAGGACTGGGGACGGGAGAGGCCAGGGAGGAGGGCCGCTGTGTGCTCGCACAGCACGGGCACGTCTGCACGGAGCGGAGTCCCTCCGTGGCCATCCCGATACACTCCGGCACCCCGGCCTCCGCCGTGGCCCCACGCCCTCCTGGTAGACAACACAGGGCAGCCCCCAGGAACCACGGTGACTGAGAGGGGATGGTGCCGTGGAAACACCTCATTAGACAGACGATCACGGGTGGGGGGCGACCTAGCACAGCTGTGTCTTTTTTATTGGGGACGAGGCAGACAGCCAGGGCAGAGAGCCCGGGCGGACAGCGGAGCGGCAAGGAGTCAGAGGTGGGCAGGGGCGCCAAGCCCGGAGGTACCTGCTCTGGGAGGTCCGGCCGAGTCCTGCCGGGCTGGGGGTGGCGGCAGCAAAGTGCTGTTGGGGCTGCTGATGTCCCCCTCCCCAGTGAGCGTCAGGTCGGCCATGTGCTCGCCCTCCACGGTCTGGATGTCCCCAGCCTCCACTTCCTGTGCGTAGGGTGTGGGGGTCACAGGGGTCGTGGGGGTCGCGGGGGTTGTGGGGGTGCAGAAGGGAGGGCTGTCGGCTGAGCTGGGGCTGGTCGCTGGGCTGTTGGGGTGGTCTTGGGCGGGTCCCCTTGGCTCTCCGGGCCGGGGCGCCGTCTCCTGGCTGGGGCTTGTCGCAGGTGTCCCACAGGGGAGGCCAGGCGCTGGGGTGCCCAGAGGTAAACGCAGAAACTCGGGCAGCACCAGGTCTTCCTTCCTCAGCAGCCCACGCTGGTCATCTGCTCTGTTGCTCTGAGCTTTGGAAATAAGCTCAAAAAACGCTGTTGGAAGAAAACCGCAAGGGCCAAGTTTTAGAAGTGCACATCTGGAGAGTTCTTGCCCCGCTGTCCTACCAGCCTCAAACTGCAGGCTGCAGCCAGGAGGCACCTGCCTCGCCACCACCTCTGCCCACATAACTGTAGGAAGGCCTGGGCTTCTAGAACAATCCAAAACAGCTCTACGGCTCCCCAGGAACCAGGTTGTGTGAAGTCCAGACCTGAGTCATCCCTAACCTGGGACCTGTGGGCTGAGGGGCCTGGGAGCACGCCCCTGGGGACCTTCACAGACAGTCCTGGGTCCTCCCCAGAATGACGGGAGTGACCTGGCAGATGCCACAGCGCGACAGGGCCATATGCTGGCTGAGCCCGCCTCGACCAGGGAGGGGCAGTGTGTGAAGGGGGCCTTGGTGGTGGCACCCCAACCTGGGCCTCTGGAGTCAGCCTGTTTACTCGGGGTGGCCCGATGGGACTGAGAGCAGAGCCGAGCCCCGCAGCCCCTATGGGCCCCCTGCGGATCTGACGCCTGCCAGCCTGGTGTGCTCCTCCACCTCCCGCACTGACGCCTACTGCTCGCCTGGAGGGCTTCTCAGTTGTAACTCAAACCACCGTGCACAGGAGGTGGCGCCTGGACTGAGCTCTCTCTGGCGTTCACATGACACTCTCGGCTTTTGAACAAGGACAAGGGCGTGATGATCTCAAACCCTGATGTGTCTTGGACACGAACAGACTTCCGCGAGGGGGTTTCCCTCCCGCCTGCGCGGCCCCTGCAGCGGGCCAGCGGGTCTGTGGATTGGAGGGTGGGCTGCACAGGGTGTGGGGGCAGCCGCCCAGGCAGAACCCCTACATTCAGACCCAGGCCCCAGCAACGGTGACTGCTTCTGGCTTTGCTCTGGTGCTCTTCTTTGTTAGCGACTTGTAGAAGAGGAAAAAGTTCCCACAAGAGACCACCCTCCTCTTCCCGGTGCCTCCTTCCCTGCCTGTAGCCCCAGCAGGTGCAGCCCTCAGGCCCCTCGTGGAGGGCAGCGAGCCAGGGCCCCCCACTGGCCACCACCTCCCTGGGACCTGCCTGCCGCTGAGGGCCCTCTAACACTAACTGAGCCTCCACCCCAGCCGAGGACACAGAGAGAGGGGACAGGCTGCACCCAGGGGACCACTGTGCTGCCCACCCCCGGCCACTGGGGTACGTACGCCCTGACTCCTACAGGCCCGGCTCTCAATCTGAAAACTGGGGTTCTGGTGAAGCCACCCAGACTGACACAAGGGGTCCACTCCCACATGACAGGAGCCCAGCCATCAGTCAAAGACGTCCTAACGGTCGCACCAGAACACCGACACAGTCGTCACGACAAAACGGGCAAGGTTAAAAAGTACACATACCCTCTGCTTCGTCCAAATTAATTTTCTGATTTTTTTTTTTCCCAATCTTTGCAATAGATTCTTCTCTCTTTGAAAGCCGGGGATCCCTAGCATTTTTTCCATTTTCTCCTTTTATTTTAATAGAGTTAGACTTGCCTAGTGTTCTCTCCTCTCCCTGCATTAGAAGGAAAGCCAGAGTTCTACTCACAGTGCAGACACAGTGCAGCACACAGTTCATCAGTTCATCAGTGACAGGGCGGCAGGGTCTGTGACCCGGCCTGCAAGGACAGCGGGGACAGTCGCTGCGAGACTCAAACAGCAGAGCAGGCGGGCACAGGCCCCCACAGGGAGGCGAGCTGGTGAGTCCCAGGTCCTGGGAGCACGCCCAGAAGGGGCATGGAGGACCCCCAGAGGCAGGGCGACAGCCTCACTGGGGGCATGTGGCCGGCCTGCGGGGAGTGGGGACACCAGGCGGGCGCGCAGGGGAATTACCGTAGCCGAGAAATTTCTGGAGCTGGAGGTCACAGCGGCACTCTGTCTGACTGGCGCGCCTTTCTGTTTCTCTGTGGGCGGGAGCAGGGAGACAGGCTTTGTGAGCACAGTGGCATCTGCGCGGTCTCTGAGAGCGTACCTGGAGCGCACAGAGGCGTGGCTTGTCCCTCCTCTACCTGTGCAAACAGGCCAAATGCCCACAGCAGGACCAGGGACAGGACCAGAGTCCTCTGCCTGCGCCAAGGCAGGACGTGCTGTGTGTGTGTGTGGGGGGGGGGGGCATGTGGGGGCTCGACCACGTTTACTGGGACATGTTGGAGGCCAGGCACTGAAAAGCCTGTTTCAGGGACTAGTCCGTGTGAGCACTCTCTGGAGAACAGAGTCACGTAACTTCACACATGACTGTCGTCCTGAGTCAGGGCTGCCCTCTGGCCTCCACGGCCTGCACGGCCTGCACGGCCCCAAGCCCACCTCTCTGGTGCAACTGGGCTGGAGGAAGGGCCACCATGCCTCCCGAAGCTGCCCAAACACCATGCCCGCCGGCCGGCCTGCCTGCCACTCTGCAGACTCACCAGTGCACAAGGGGGCTGGAGGGAGGCACCTGGCCCCACCCCGCCCGCCACCCGCCTGGTGAGCAGGCCTGGGGAGGGACGTGCAGCATTCTCCAGGCTGGCCCAGGAAGGTCTCTGCTTTAACAAGGGGAGGAGCCACCACCAGGACAGTTACCACAGGCCACCGGAGGGGATGGAGACATTTCAGAGTTGAGCGCCCCTCAGAAATCTACTGGGCTTCAGGCAGCTCCTTATAAAGCTACCTCCTCACCCAGGGAACCAGCAGGCAGTGCCTGGAAGGGGCAGGGTAGGGGGGCAGGGCCAGGCTGCGGGACCCCAGGGCGTCAGGGCAGGATGTGGCCGAGGCGGCAGTGCCTCGTGGGAAGAGCTCGGTAAGCCATGCACCGGGAACATGGGACAGGACCAGACACCCCCCAGTTCACAAGGCTCCCAGGACTGTGTCCCTGGCTCACAGGGATTTGAGGCCTCCCAGGAACAGAGCACGTTCTCTCTCTCCCTTCCTCTCCCTTTCTCTCCCCACCTGCGTTGAAGCACACCCTGGTGTGCTTTCCCTGGAGTGGGGTGGGGGCACCACAGGGCCTGCCAGCTGCGGACAGAGGCACAGGGCAGTCTCAGCTCTCAGGGGGTGTGTGGCTCCCAGGGTGCAGCCCTCATGCTCCTGGGCCTCCTGCCCAGTCAGGAGCCTGGTGGGGCTGTGCTTGGCTGTGCTTAGCCAGGGCTCTGCGAGGCGTGGGGGCGGCAGTCCAGTGAGGACCTCTATGGTGGGCAGCAGGTCTGGGGCTTCCGGGGGCCCCACTCACCTCTCCCTCTGGAGGGCTCCTTCTCCTCCAAGACAACCCGCTGTCCGTCCAGACTTGATATGGGGGCGCCGAGGTCCAGTGGCTCTTTCTCTCCATTCTAGAGACCAAGACGGCACACTCAGTAACTCATCCAAACCAGAACTTTCCGGAACAGCTGCCGACAGCAAGCCTGGCCCAGGCTTGGAGTCACATGCCAGGTGACCCTGGGCCCTGCCACCTAAGCAGGGCTGCCCCAGAGCACACTCTAGAGGCACCTGGCCCACGGGGCCTGGGCAGCTCACAGGCTCCTGATGTGGAAAAGCGGGAGTTTAAGCCCTGGCGGCTGCCTGGACCACGAGGGCTCTGAGGGGTCTATGTGGCGTGGCTGCTTCCGTCACCCGAGTGAGAGCTGGTGGCCTCCCTCTGACAAGCCGAGCCTGGGGTGGAAGAACACTTGGCGAGGGTGGCGAACTTCCTGGTCCACAAATTCGATGTTTTAGATACGAGGTCAACTGGGCCAGAAAGCCTTGAACTGCTTAAAACTGGACGAGAGGACCCTCCGCGCCACCTCCCTGACCAGCCGGCACTGTTAGGAAGTGAATGTGGGTAGCAGAGTGGGCATCCTCCTCGTGGACAAGGACTCAGAGGCAGTGTCCCAGGTGGGGCTGAGGTGGGTGTGGCGGGGAGACCACCTGCTGTTCAGGACCCACAGCCGCTGCTCCTGAGGAAGGCTGAGCTTGGAGCTCAGCCTCTTAAAGTCCCCAAGGGCCAGGCAACTGGGGGCCCGGAGGCAGCTGAGCCACTTCTTGGCAGGAACACGGCCCGACCAATGGCCAGATTGGAAGTCCCACAACAGCCTTGACTAACCCATTTTACAGAAAGGAAAACTGAGGCCCAGAGGCATTAAGCTCTTCCCATGAGGCACTGCTGCCTCAGCCACATCCTGCCCTGAGGCCCTGGGGTCCCGCAGCCTGGCCCTGCCCCCTACCCTGCCCCTTCCAGGCATTGTCTGCTGTCTCAGAGGGACAGCTAGGAGTGCCCATCCAGCCCCACCCAGCACATGGGACTCCAGCTCAGCAACGTCCCCGTGGAGCGGGAAAGAGGCTTCGGGCCACCCCGGGAGGCCTGGACACAACTTAGCACAGCCTCTCGCTCCTGCCAAAGACTATGAACAACTTTAGGGCCTGTTTAGGGCTCTAAAGTAAACGGGGTCTCGGGCCCACGGTTTGCCAACCAGGAGAGCTCCCCACACACAGCTCCACTTACAGTGGTGGGGACTCTGCTCTCGCCCAGACCCCTTCCTTCTACATCCCCAAGTGCTTTCTTCCTCAACCCACTCGAATAATGACCCCCAGCCCTGCTTGGAAACGCCAGAGAGATTGGTACATCTCCCAAGCGGAGATGGGGATTGTGGACTCAATGAAAGGATGCGCCCGAGGCACGGGCTCAGGGCCTGATGCCCGCGGGGCTCAGGACGCAGGAAGTGGAGAAGCTGTCTGCTCAGACTTACAAATAATAACCTATTTCAGGGCTTTTTGTTGTTCTCTCATTTTGGTTTTCCTAGGCCAAAACCACATCTCAAATACCAACCGCAATCCCTTCGGGAATGACCAAGGTATAAGGAATTGAGCATCCCCACTCCATGGGATGAGACAGTAGGGGACAGAGGTGGCCCTCTCCCACCCAGGGCTAGCGAGGAGAAGCTGGGGATGGTTGCCAGCTGCTCTGGGCTCCTGATACTGTCCCAGGGAGCCCCCACAGGCCCCACATCACTCACCAGCCTGGCCACCAGCTCACTCAGGTGCAGGCCGTATTTGGCCACCACGGGCCGCAGCACTTCCGTGACGGGCTTGGTGGGCTTGGCCTTGAGTCCCACTGACCGATTAATGGGAACCAGATCCAGCCTGGTCGGAGAGGGAGAAACACGGACACACTAACTGCAAATCTATGTCAGGGTTCCCGTAGGAATTCCGTCTCGAGCAGAACAGTGTGGCATCCCCAGGCCCCCCGAACGCCCTGGGGTCACCCGATCCAGCCCCACGCTCTGGTGTGGGAGCGAGCCTGCAGGGCATTCTCAAAGGCTTCAGGAGATGAACAGGGGCTGTCACACCCAGCAAAGAGAGAGCCCCCTGTGCAGGATGGCCAGCCTGCCGGCCCCGGGTCAGCCTGCTGTGGTTACAGGACAGGAAGGGAGAGCGACCCTCCGGCCCCTTGGGTCTGCATGCAGCTGCTACCCCTGCCCGCTGACCCACGATGGGGTCAGCATTCCCTTCCCAGCAGCCAGCAGGGACAGTAGTCAGGCCACCATGTGGCTCTGAGAAACACGAAAATGGCAATTGCATTTTTCTCACCGAAACAAAGTGCGCTTTTCCAGGCGCAGGTCCCTGGACGCCAAGATGCTGCTGTCCTGATGCAGCACCAGAGGCTGTGGGGCACGGAAGGGACAAGGAGGCAGGGTCAGCTCGGGGCAGGCGCCGGGTGGTGCTCCCCTCGAGCCGCAGATGCACAGCTGCTCAGGACACAAGGGCAACTGCGAGCAACCCCCCCACGTGCAGGCCCGGCCCGAGGGACGCCTCTGGCAAACTGCTCAGACAAGGAGCCCAACACCATGGCCAAGAAGGCGGGTGACCAGGCAGGTTTAGACAAGGCATATTCACCCGCCCCCCACAGGCCAGTGCCTCACTGGGCGGGCCCCCCGGAAAAGGGCCCTGAGGGGCTTCCAGGCCAAGTACCTTGTCCCCGCCCACCAGGAAGAGGTCCACGGCGGCCCCACTGATGCCATGGCGCTCGCAGAGCCCGGACAGGACCTCCTTGATGGACAGCCCTGCCCTGACGGGCACCGTGCAGGACGTCCCATCGGGGAGCTGGATGCAACAGTGCTTGGTAGCCTTGTCCCTCTCAGGTGCCAAGGTCCTGCAGGCCTCTGACTGCGGGGCAGGAGAGGGCGCTGGGTTACGGGGAGCGTGCAGGGCACCCCAGACGGGCAGAGGTCGCTCGCACGCGCTAAGGGAGGCCGGCACCCAGCTCCGGAGATGTGTGCCTGCTGTGACACCCGCACAGGACACGACAGGTCTCGGGAGCCGACTGAGGGCTGGGGCTTCTGTGTTCCTGCAGGGACAGCACGACATTTCTCTCGACCAGACGCTGGACTCACAACCTCACCCAGTCTGGGATGCGAAGCCTAGCGAGGCCCCTACTTACCAGCTCTGCTAGAGCAGGGCACTGCTCTGTCCAGGCTCTGGTCTGGGCCTGCCTGAGCCAGAAGCAGGCGAGTCACTCTCTGGAGCCCACCAAAGCCACCCTGTGACCCTGAGCTGCCCTCGCCCATCTCCGTCTGTGGGACTGGGCCCTATGTGGCAGGCTGAGTCATACTCAAGGCAAGGCCTGACCTGGTCTGGGGGCCTCTCTGCTGCTGCTTATCCTCTTTCTGGCTCTTGCCGCCCAACTCCCAGGGCCTGGCCCGAGGCCTCTCCAAGAGGAACAACAGACTGACCTAATGGGCAGCGAGTCGGCCCGAGGGAGGAAGGAGGATGGGAGGGGCTACGGGGGGTCCTGGGAAGCCCTTCGGGGTGGTTTCGAGGGGCTCAGGGGGAGGCTGGGCTCCCTCCCGTTTTGGTGGCTGGCAGAAGGCCCGCCCTGTCAGCACAGGGGACAGCCCACGGCTGGGTCCGCCCCGAGAACACTGACTGCCTCTGCCCAGGCAGCGTGTGGCCCGAGCTCACCGGCCAGCCCCTCCAAGGCCGCAGGAGTGAGGCACGCCTGCGGGGTGGGGGTGGGCCTTTCCCATCAGCAGCATCTGTGAATGGACTATCCACACTGCTCACGCACCAGGTCGAGAGCTCGGGAAGCTGCCAGTCAGCACCGTGCCCCACACTGGCATGCTCAGAGGCAGGGTCTCCAAGGCGGGCAGGGCACACATAGGGCCATCCTGGGGCAGCAAGTGAGGCAGCACACCTCCTCTGGATCCCTGAGTCACAATCTCACTTCCTCACCAGGAATGCTGTACACACCGCACTGCAGAGCTGCCCTGCTGGCCACTCCACTGTCACTGCCACCTGGGGACACTGAGAACCTCTTTCCCCCATGGGTTAGTTCAGGAAGCCAGTTTGTCGGTGGCGGACTGATTACAGAATGGCCCCGACTGCCCCTTCCCATGGACACAAGTGTGAGACACCCCAAGCATGGGCGGTCTGTCAGGAGCAACAGCTCTCGGATGACGGCGAAGCCTCACGGCTGAAGGGGACACGTCCTCCGCACACCGCTGCCAACAGTTCCGAGTGGCCAGGGTGCTGGCGGCAATCAGGTTCTCCAAAATGGGTCTCAGACAACAGCCAACAGCTAGCACTTCCGACCCCACGCCTCCCCACCTGCCCTCGCCTCGCCGGAAACTGGGGCTGAATAAGCACCTGGATGCCCTGGTCGGCAGGGTGCGGGGACAGGGCCGGGCTCCTCATGGGGCTGGGGCGGGTGAGGAGGAGCCCCTCTCTGGATGGCCCCACAAACACGGGCATGTCTGGGTTAGTGGAATATTCTAACGTTGAGACAAGGACAAAGCACCTGCCTTCAAAGCATTTTTTTGTTAGTGGGAGTTCAAAAAAAAAAAAAAAGGTAACTGCTTGAGAACAAGAAGATCTCAAAAACAAACCTGGGAAAGTTTTTGGTGTCAAGGAGCACCCCCTCATCTGCCAGGTGGTTCCTTGCCCCGTCCCCCACATCTCCACAGCACCCATTAGGTTGTGACAAGCAGGCTCTCGGGGACGAGACGCACCTGTGGGCCTCTGGGGCCAGGCAGTTGGGGACTTACCAGGTCCAGGCTCCCGGCGGAGGACACGGAGCCCTGCGACTCCCTGCGGCCCAGGCCTCCGTTGGCGTGCAGGGCATCTTAGTGGGGAGACAGAGCAACTCAGTGTCAGGGCCTCGATGTCTCACTCAACACAGAAACCCCCTTGCTGGGTCACGGCCCCCGCCCCCATCCACTTAGGCTGGGCCGAGGGACGCTGAGCACGGAGGGCAGAGTGGAAGGCCTCCCGAAGTGCTGCCCCTCATGGGGGCACAGGTGTGCCCTCAGCACACGCCACCCCTCTCTGTCCCCGGCTGTCGCTGCCTGTACCGCAGGCTCTGAGCAGGTCGCCAGACAGAGAAGCGCTCTTGGGGCAGGACCTTCCTGTCATTTTGTCTGGAAATTTTACCCAGCCTGTGGTCTCTCATCCTACACAGAAACTGCCCCCTGCGGCCAGCAGTGAACCCAGCTGGTCCCTGCCCTCTGCCTCAGGTTCATGTCACGTCTTCCTGCAGAGTCCTCAACCGAGCCAATGATCAGCCACTGCTGTAAACTAATTGCAATCTCAGGCTAAGCTGAAAACCATTAAAACTCTCATTGAGAAAGGACCCTCTGCAACGTGGGCTCTGTTCCCCAGTCAGGCTGCTGTGTCAGGGCTCGGGGGCATGCAGACACAGGGACCCCTGGGTCCTACTAACCTTCTGAACCACTAGCCTACCTCCCAAAA
Organism: Desmodus rotundus; assembly: GCF_022682495.2. Classification (NCBI taxonomy): domain Eukaryota; kingdom Metazoa; phylum Chordata; class Mammalia; order Chiroptera; family Phyllostomidae; genus Desmodus; species Desmodus rotundus. The sequence goes on from NC_071390.1 coordinate 179,947,917, forward strand.
GCAACAGATTCCCAGGCCACCAAGTCCAAATCCCTGGCAGTGCCCGGGATCAGGACGTGAAGCTCTCTGCAGAGCTGCCAGGTGTGAGGCCCCCGGCCTGGGGCCCTGCGCAGGTGGGCAGACACACGGGGCCATCATGGCCATGTCCCTGGTACTCAGAGGCCCCAGCCCCGTCCGGCTCCACGGCGTCTGTGCCCCAGGGGCTCTCTACCTGAATTCTACCGCAATGCCCACCTGTCCTTGAGGAAGGACAATGTGGCCTGGGGACGAGGGGTCCCAGCCCCATGCCCACACCCCGCTGCCGCCTTCTGTGAGATGGGCATGTGAGGCCCACCCTGCGGGCCGCAGGGAGGAGGCGGTGAGATACACACCCCGCTGCCCGCCGGCCGCGGCTCAGAGCTGCTGTCTGCCTGTCTCTCTCCGCCAGGGTCACAGCCTGATTTAAACTTTGGGGCCACAGTCCGGGAGCTCTCAGATTATCTCCTGGGAAGTACTCGCATTTTACAAAGTCTCTGAAGAGGAAGATTCCTTCAAGCCCTTCTCTGCAGTGCGTTTCTGAGTGAACAGCTCTGTCCACTGCCTCACTGATGGGCGTGTCTAGTTCCTCTGGCCTGCAAGTGCCCTCGCCGAGGACCCCGAGGCTCTTCCTCGGCTCCAGGACAAGGCTGTCTCTGTCACACCAGCTCCCCAGTGACACACAAGAAAGAAGCCAAGGGGAAAGTATCTAGAATGGACAACCTCTGAGATGGACAACAGTAGAAAACCACAATTTTCAAAATGCTCAACAGCCCAACTATGGAAGGACATTAAATACAGTTACGAAGGCTGGTGCAGCCCCACACACATCTAGGGAAGAGTCGAGGCAGAACTAAGAGGCTGCCCGGGCGGACAAATGGTAGGCGTTGGTGTTTTATTTTTTTAACTTGGTTGTATTTTCCAAATTTTCTCCCGTGCACCTATTACTGCTCCAGCCAGACGAACACAGGAGAGGAGCGGATGGTGGGGGGAGCGGGGGGAGCGGGGGGGGGGGGGGGCGCGTGTGAAGACCCTGCAGCCCTGCCCACACTGGTTGGCCAGCGTGTCCCCATGGCCGTCCGGCCCACCAGCCCTTCACACCACAAACCGTTTGTGTGGTCGCCATGGTCCTTCTTCTTCTGGGACCGCCCGGTGCTCCTGGCCCTGGACCAGGAGAAGAACGCCCCTTTCCGCCGCCTCTCGCTGTCCTCGTCCCCCGCGTCCTCATTCAGGGACCGTCCTGACCTCGATTTCCCACTCAGCTGTCATCAGAGGGAAAGCAGGGTTATGGCCGAGTTCAGGCACGGGAACATGGCACGGAGTGCAGCAGGAAGTGGGGTGGGGCTGTAGGGAGTGCCGACTGCCCGGCCCAGCCCACCTGGCAGCCCCGGGCCCTCCCCCCACCTCCCCGGGGCTCCCGCAGAAAGCACGGGGCCCCAGCTGCATTCATTCGCTGTGTGGCCTGACACGGCACATCTCACTTCCCACAGAGCAGCTCCTCCGAGGCCGGGGCACGGCAGGCCGGCACCTTTTTTGGCGTGGACGCATTGGAGTGGTCCGAGCTGACGCTGTGCTTGGAGGTCGGGCTGCTGGGCACCTGCTGGGAGTCGGGGAGGGGGCGGCCCTCCACCTCCGCCAGCATGCACTCCTGGTACAGCGGGGACTTCAGGAAGCGCGCGTAGCTGTCAAACTTCATCAGGTTGAAAATCTGTGGGGTAAGTGTGATGTGGTTGGCCCCCAGAAGTAACCAGAACAGTCAGCCTTGGGATTCCAGGGCGCAGGGCCCGACAGACACTTACCGGCCCTGTGCTGAAACGGCATCTGCGGCCCCTTTTCCCTGCCCACCCGGCCCAGTGCCACTTTCCAGAGTTCCTTCACACGCCACTGCGCTTTTTCATAGCACGCCAGTCTTTCATTCGCCACGCTTAAAACCCACGAATCCCAACACCTCCACAGAGCTGGCGCCACAAGGAGACTGGGGCAGCCAAGGTGCGATCCTGGAGGTGCTCTGCACTTCGCAGGTGAGAAGGAACCCCAGACCAGCTGGGAAGCAGAAGGAAGCAAGGACTACGTTAGAAATGCCTTCCTCCAGTTTTTACAGGCTTCACACGACTCAGCAACAGAAGCCATCTCTGGAAAGGCCACTGGGGCGCGCGCTCTAGGCAACACCAGGTCCCAGGCACGCCCTTCATCACAGCGACGTCCTAAAGCTGAAAGACTCCACAAGCCTGCACTCTCACAGAAGCGCGCATGCGGGCTCGCCACCGGCTGCCATTTGTCCCCCACTGATCCCCGCGGTGCCCCGCACTTGGACACGGGAGCCAGAGAGAAGACAGGCTCCTCCCCTTCCCACCTGGTGGTGCTTGGGGGCTCGCTGTCTGGGACCTGGGTCTCTACCCCACACCCTGGCCAGAGTCCCTGCGGAAAACAGAAGCGCGGAGGCACCTGGAGCTGCTGCTCCTTGAACATGTCAGGGTGCGGAGTGCTGAGGGTGTCATCTGCCAGCTGGGCCTGGCTGTCGATGTTGACCGGGGTGGTGGCTTTGCTGCACAGGAACTTACTGAAGATCTCATGGGCCCTGCAGGAGAGCTGACAGGACACGTGGGTGAGCCGGGCGCACAGCCCACAGGCATCCTCCATGCAAATTTTCTGCATGTGTCGCCGCGCCCACAGGCCTGACACGGTCCCAGGCTCCAGAGACGCAGTGTCTTGGGGCCAGTAAACACTTCTCACTCCAGTGAGTACAAGCCAACACAGACCTTCCTTGAGTGAACTCCTCCCTAAGCATTCTCAGTGACAACTGTGCCCTAAAGACTTGGGCGGCACCGCTGCCCCCTTGTCCCTGCATGCCATGTCTGTGTGCCGGGCTGCACACATGTGGTCTCACTGAGGTGGGAACTGGGTCTGCGCAGTGCTGGGGGCACATGCTGACAAGTGGCCCCACCACGAAGGGAGGAGGGCCCAGGCCATTGCGGGCAGGGGCCAGGCCAGGGCTGGCCTGGCTGCGGACAGAAGGCTGGGCTGGGGGTGACTGTGCAGACTGTCCGGACACAAGTCAACACCGCGTCTGTGAGCAGCGCCCCATGAAGGGCGGTGTGTGAAGCTGTGGGAGATGCCCTCACGCGTCCTCCCAGCCACCTGAGGCCACCCCACACAAGACTGTCCTGCCCCGACGTGGAGAAACGTACCTCTTTCTTATCGTGCGCGGGAACATGACTGAAACACTCGCAGGCCTGCCAGAACAGAATGTTTTCTTCACTGAACTCCTTCCTCAGAAAATCCTAGAAAAACACAGTCCGTGAGCCCCCAGGCACAGCCTGGCAGAGGCCGCCTGCCCTCCCCTGGGGCCGCCCCCTGAGGTGAGCTGCCACGCAGCCTGGGGCTGGAGTACCGTGCACAGTGCCCGGGGGCACTCAGGTAAAGCTGCCCTTCCGTGAGGGCCGCCCTGCACTGGTGGCCACCCTCCTAAGAGCTGAGCGGCCCCCGACAGTGGGACCCGCCTGCACACCACTGCCCCCCCCCCCAGTTACGAGGAACTCTGGGGCTCGGCCATGTGCCCTCCAACCCCTCAGCCCGAGTGAGAGCAGACACCCGCACAGCGGTTGCTCAGGGCCTGCACCGTGATCCCCTCGCAGCCCCCCGCCCTGGGGTTGGAGCCAACACACCGAGCAAGGGGATGCGGCCCACCCCTACTCACCGAGAAGTACCGCACACCTAGGGGGTCCTGCAGAAGACGCTCGAAGGACACGGCCCAGCTGGCAACCCTCCTCTCACGCAGGCGCCGGCAGCTCTGCACACTGGGGAGGCTGGCATTGCTGCTCAGGCTGTGGTTGCTCACGCAGTCCTTCAGGTCGGCGCCGCTCAGCTCTGCGGGGCCAGCACAGACCTCACCTGCACGCCTGTCCCCGCCCCTGCCCGCGGGCGGAGGCCCAGGGCCCTCATCAAGTGTCATCTCTCCCATGCGCACCCAGGCAGCCACACCGAGCACCAAAGACATGCCCAGTGTGGCTCTCGGGACAGGGCGCAGAGCATGCGGCAGAGCATGGAACAGGGCTACCCCAACCCCAGATGGCCACACGGGACGCACATTCAGCAGAGAGAAGAGTGACCAAAACCACGCATGGCAAGGCTGCCCCATCAAGGGGCTCCCGAGGGAGTCACCTTTGAGGCTCGATGGCGCAGCAGGCCTGGGCTGGCTGCTGCAGTGAGTGGCATGGAGGGCAGGACCGGGCAGGGGGCGTGCAAAGCCACACCTTCACATGTGTGTACTTTCTGCACTGGGCTGTTCTCTGTGCAAAACGTTCAGGCATGCAGTCCAAACGCAGCGTTTCAGCACACGCAGCAGGGTGGCGGCTCAGCCACAGGCCGCCCTGATGCGGCAAACATCATACGTGCTGCTGAGCCGCCCACAGAGCCACTCTGCTGTGCGCCCGAAACTAAGGTGTAACAGTGAGTGCCAACTGTAATTGCAAAACTAAAAAAAAAAACTTAAACACAGGAAAAACCAAACAAATAGGCAGTATTAAATAAAGAGAATTAAAACTAAAACAAAGAGCCACGGTTTCCATCACTTTCACAAGGGCTCTCAAATCATCTCCCCTCATGAAGAGAAGGGGGGGACGCCCGGGACAGCCCACGACACCCTCGCCACCTCCCATGAGCACCCTATGTGCCCCATCCCCGAGTGGGCAGGCCGGGCCTGCAAAACCTGAGAGGGTGGGACAGAGGCCAGCCGAGCAGGAAGAGGGGAATGCCCTCCTCGGTCCCATAGCAGAGACACAGGACCGGGGAGTCCCCAGACCTGAGGGGTGTGGGCTGAGGTCAGCCTACCAGCACGGCCTTGTGGTGTGAAGCTGCCCCGAGAGCCAGTGTGTGCCGTGCATGGCCCCCGAGTGGCCCTTCTGTCTGCCCGCCACCTGTGGGGCCCTGTGGCTGGTGCACAACAAGACATCTGGGCTGGTCGTGGGCAGGAGGCAAGCCCACTAGTTAGCTGGCCCCAGCTCCAGTCCGGCCATTTAAAAGGCATCTTACTGGTGACGAGGGGCCAGAGTGGGGAGAAGACTAGGAAGGGGTAGGGGTCCGTGAAGACTTGCGAAGCCCTGACGGGACAGAGGGGACTCTCCCCTTCAGATGAAGTCCCCCCGAGAGACATGCTGACAACAGGGGATAGAGGCCAGCCTGCGGCCGCCATGCCCACAGCCCAAGAGGAGGGCCCCCCAGCTGGGGGGCTGCGCACAGGGCCCGGGAACAGACCCGCCATCTAGGGGACAGGGGCGTTTGGGGACCTCTGGGGCCAGGAAAGCCGAACCAGACATTTGACCACATTGGACTCATGTGCTTCCTGGAAGCCACTTTCTCCTAACTGCTCAGAAAGCATTTAGACATGAAAAGGAGAACAGAAGGCCAACGAGTAATCCAACAACTTAAACTGCTACAGGAGACACGCAAGAAAGGCCCAGGGAGTCCAGTGGGACGGAGGGCGCTCCGCTTCTCCCGTGAGGCAGACGGACCGCCGTGCTGCACATCACGCTCTTGCGAAGGTCGGCCACCAGGGCCCGGCGCCGGCCTGGGGCAGGCTCCGGGCCAGGCCTCATGCACACGGAACCACCTGGAGATGTCTGGCTTAAAGAACCCCGACCCACCGAATTTCCCCACAGAGTTCTGCATTTCCCACGCTCGGAATCGAACGAAAAGTAGCCTCGCAGCGCGATCGTATCATAAACCCTCACCCGGCAGGCCTTGGTAGGCAGCCACGCCCCGGGGCCACCTTCTTGAGTCAAAGGGCTAGCTGTGCCCTGAGCCAGCCTGTCCTGTGCACCTGTTTCCAGCCCCCCCCCCCGCCCCCCCACTGGCCATGACCACCCTCTGAGAGCAGGATCTTACTACCCTGTAACCAGATCCCATCTTGCTCTCTCCCACCTCCCTGTAATCCACCTGTGTTCCCTCCCTAATTCCAATGGCACAAAAGAAGCTGCAAACTTACTCTCCGAGCATCTGTGATCTTGCTCCAGGGCCTCTGCCATTAGTTTGGCTCAAATGAACGTTTATAAAAATTCTTTACAGGTTTGGAGAATTCATGCATCAACAGCGTGTAAGAAACACTCCCGTGTATACTCACACTCACACACACACATGCTCTCTTTGTTGCTCTGGGGCTTGGGTCCGGGACGAGGCCCAGCTTTAAGTCTGATGTCTGTCCAGTAACCGGGGCATCGAGGGGCTAAACGCTATATCGTCAATGCTCGTGATTAACACAGAGTACAACACGCTTCCCGAGTGACGTTTTACGAGAACCAGACAAGCTGAGTGTGGAAGTTCCTGTGGAAAACCGAACCGGAAACGCTGGAAAAACAACACAAAACAGGGCGATGAGGCAGGGCCGGCCAGGCCTGCCTGGCACTAGACATGGCCCGCCCTGGTCCTCGGCAGGTGCACAGGAGACACGCGTCACGGGACAGAACAGCTGGGTCACTCGGTCAGTGGTCAGGTGCCACTGGAGAGCCGTCTGAAACACAGGCGATCGACCCCTTCTAACACAGTGGGGTCAGCCCCACCGGACCAAAGACTTAAATGTGAAAATGAAATTGGAAAGACACAAGAATAAAACATGGGGCCGTGCTTTGAAGGACCTGAAGTGAGAAGCCAGAGGACAAAAGTCCAGAGCTGTAAATGACCACAGGGACCCACTGACAACAGGGTCACCACGGGGGGGGGGGAGGGGGTGAAGGGGCGCAGCGAGGCGACGGACAGCCAGTAGCACTGAGCGGCGGAGCTGAAAGTTGCTAAGAGAAGAGATCTTCAAAGTCCCCATCCCGAGAAAAAAGCTTCTGTGACTCTGTGAGGTGACAGATGTCAGCCCGACTTGCTGTGGTGACCACTCCACAACAGACACAGACACCAAGTCACCATTCACACCTGACGCCGACACGACGTCCTGTGCCAGCTGCACATTAATGAGTGAAGTAAAGAGAAGAAAACGCGTCTGTACAAAGCACTGTGGGAAATATATATAACACGTTACACAGATGAAGGACGGATTTTCTTTTTTTTAATATTTTTTAAAGATTTTATTTATTTATTTTTAGAGAGGGGAAGGGAGGGAGAGAGGGAGAGAAACATCAATGCCCCTCACACACCCCCTACTGGGGAACCTGGCCCATAACCCAGGCACGTGCCCTGACTGGGAATCGAAGCAGCGACCCTTTGATTTGTAGGCTGGCGCTCAACCACTGAACCACACCAGCCAGCGCCGGATTTTCTTTGTCTAACAGGAACTATACATCAGCAAGGAAAAGATCAACAAGTTTTTAAAGAGCGGAGGGAAGCAGGGTCAGTCAGGAAGCAGGGGCTTGAGGCAGCCCTGCCCCCAAGGGGTGTGCCCAGACCCCCCCAGTGAGCCGTTCTGTGCCTGCTGACAGCCCACACGGACACCGACATCGGCAGGACCTCAGCCAACATGCCTTCTACGGGGAAAAACAAGGGGATCTCCCAAAACGAAAAGTCGTATCAGCACTGACACGCTCACCGCCCCCAGCTTGTGTTTCCTTGAAGCAATAAAGGCTGAACTGGGAGCCGAGGGACGAGCAGAAGCTGACTGACCTCAGGGCAGCGGGCCCAGCCGTCCAGGATGGGACCAGACCTCGCACAGGCCCTGTGGCAGAGGGAAGAGGCCCAGCTTAGCGAGGGCAGGAGCAGTGTGGATCTGGCCCTGGGGGACATGGACAACCACAGGCCTGTCAAGAAGAGACCTTCCTTCCTCACAGGCCCCTCCGGTCGGAGCAGAGGGCAGCCCTGAGCTCTGTCCGCACTGGCCAGGGGAGCAAAGAGGGAGACGGCACTGCAGCCAGAGCAGCCATACCCCATCCAGGCTGTTGGAGCTTCTAGTCCTCGGATGCAAGGTGTGTGAGTTCCAACAACACAACGAGCAGAGTGACGCAGAGCACCTGCCTCCCCTGCCAGCAGTGTGGGCGGGGCCTCGGAGGAGAGCCAGTCCACTCTGCTGAGGAGTGCACGCCCGCCCCAGGGCCCACTGTCGCCTGGCCTCAGGGAGCATCCTGCTCTCCTTCTGGAAACAGACCACACACCATCCTGTTTCTGACTGAAATGCCCCAATGCCCGTTTTCTGGACCTCCGCTCGAGCACCAGGGGAGCTAACCGAGGGGACAGCAGACACAGTGACCAGGAGGGCGAGGCTGTGACTCTGGCCATCTCTGCCACGACAGCCAGGGCTCCCGGGTCAGGCATGGCCACTGCCCAGAGCCTGCCAGCGCAGACTCCTCTCCCTCCGGGGACCTCCAAGCCAAGTCCTTGATGGCACAGCCTGGCAGAAGCTGTGGAGAGTCACGTGGTAGGCACACAGCCCCCTACAGAGAGGGTAAGGCAGGAGCCACCCATGTGGGCTACACAATCCCAGCACCTTCCCTGTGTCCTCGACACACACTGACCCCTTGTCTTGGGCTCGCTCTGGATCTATTCTCTACTCATGGGAAGTGGTGCACGTTTATGAAGGATGAACTTGAACTTGAAGTATCTTCAAATGCCAGGATTCCCACCTAACTCCAAGGCCAGAAGACGGATATCCCCATACGCCCCATCCACTGCCTGACTCTCCGTCAGTGTCAGGTGTGTGGGAAAATCACGCACCTGCTCTCTGACCAAAGGACTCCCTGCAGCGGAACCTGTGCCCCCCACCCTACCCCAACCTGACGGCGGCTTTAGAAAACACTTCCTGCTTTTGTCATCACTGGTGTAGGTTCTTTTTTCTCTCCGTTGACCAGTTAAGAAATGCTTTCCTGGTGAGAAAGCTTTAAAGCTAGTTTCAGATTTGCTGAGAAATGGAGGAGTCACCCCCCTACGCTGGTTGGACGCACATGTAGTTTGTCTGTCGCAGATGATAACGCTGCAGCATGAAACGCTCTAAATGATTCCGTAACTCAGGCTGCACCCACGTTGTCCCGCCAGACTATCTCACCCAGACCACAACCTCGGACCAAGCACGGGCAATGTTTACAGCCCAGCCCGGGGCGCCTCCCAGGGCTGCGGGCCGCAGGCACTGGCCGGCTCGGCCCTGCACACATACCTGACGGCCGCATAAGCCAGCCTGCCCCCGCCAACCACAAGGCGCACACACCACGAGGGACTTTACCTGGGTAGAGCTGGTAAGAGCCACTGTGATGCCATTTAACCAAATACTTCCAACCATTCACCGCAAACCACCCCTCCGAATCCATACCAGGGTCAGCCGGCACAGCCCCCGGGGCCCCGGGCAAAGGCTCGGGCCCCACACAGAGACATTGCTCCTTAGCTCGCTCCCCAAGGAGGCAGGCTGGCGTGCTTTCTCAGGACGCAGCGGCACAGGCGGACAAAGGCGACTCTCCCTGCAGGCTCCCGGAGTGGAAACCAATAGTGCGCTGAGCACAGAGCGCCACAGAAGACACATGTATAATTTACAGGAGACCTTTAGCCTACTGCTGCGACGGAGCTGAATTATTTAGGCAGCTGAGCACCACGGCACAAGCTGGGCTCGGAGGCACCAGTGCCCAAGACGAACGTGGGCCAGGCCTTCCGTAGCACAGCTCTGCCCTGGTAACTGGGCTTTGTTAAACTAGCAACAGTAAGGGAAAAAAACAAATACTTGTAGCTTTTTATACTAATTATGAGGGTTGTAAATTCGTATCTTCCCATGTACCTTCAATCTAAACACATTTCCATCTCAGACACGTAGAAGGTGCCTTTTTTGTCAGAGTGATCACTAGGAACCGCACGGGGGCAGGAAGGAGGGTTAGGTACCAGGCAACTGCAGCAACTGGGACCACTTGTGCACTGGGAGAAGCGTTTTCAAGTCAAAGCCCAGGATGTGTGTGGCTCACTCCCTGAAGGCGTTACACACGGGCGGCGGGCTCGAGCTGGCCGCAGTCGGGCCCCTGCCCCACAGTCTTGGAAGGCCACCAGGGCGGCACGGCACAAACCACCGCCACCTGGTGACCGTTCTTGTATAAAGGGGTTACGTCCCTCTGAACATTCTCCAAGAAAACAACCGCACACAAGGGTCTACAGATGGAGCGTGGCCTCGGTCAGTCCTGCCTTCCGTCCACGTCCTTTCTGACCTGAAGCTCTGCGGTGGAGCGCGACCCCACGGCAGCTCCACGGCGAGGTGGAGAGTGTGGGGGCAGCTCGGCAGAGTCAGGTTCCGGCCCTGCCTGGCGCAGGCCCTCTGTGCCTCCATCCCCTCGTTGCCATGAGGACCTGGAACCACACCTGGCAGGGCCGGCGCTCAGCCAGACAGAACACTGGCACAGCTGAACAAACTGGGGACAGTTGGGGTGCCATGGGACAGCGCCTCCCCTCAAACCAGAATGCCACATTGCTACCTGTTCAGGGCAACTTTTCACTTGGGGAAACTTCAACCCTGCAGGAAGGCTGGCGACGGGACAAGGTGCCCCCCACTGCCCTTCGCCAGAGCCACCAACTGTCCACACTCTGCTGTTCGCTGCCTCAGTCTGTCTCCGTCCTCCGCACCCCCTTTTCCTGTTCTTCCTCCTAAGGCATGACCACTTGCGCACACACTCACATGCACGCCCACCCATGGGCACACACTCACACTCATACACGCAGTCACACTCACATACACTCACACACAGTCACCCTCTCTCACACACGCACACACTCAAGTACGCGCGCGCACACTCACACACGTAACTTTCTCCAAAGGCCTGGAATCCCCTTGGAGACACCACAGCTCGTGGCTCCCAACGAGCACAGACTCGCCCTTCGTCACCACAGCACAGCTATGGACACCGGGGACACAGCAGAGCCCGCGCTCCGGTCACATCAGCAATGTCCTTCTCAGCTGCCCTCCCCCGCCCAGGACCGAATTCAGGGTCACTGGGTCATCAGGTCCCTTTCGAAGCCTTTCCTTCTTTTGCCCCAGTCCCTACAAGGGTTACTTTGTCCCCTAAAGAGAGCACAGGCACAACGTACCCGAGCCTCTGCGATCTCTCATGGCACGCCCCCAGAGCGAAGGTGGCCATCCTGGGGAAGTCACACTGGGTTCAGACGCGGACAGATGGGACAGACCTTCCGCCAGCGCAGCCTCGGGCCCTACTGGTAATTAGGCCCCATGGCTCCCCTCAGAATGGAGCCCGGAAATGAGTGACTGCATCCGATCAGCCCCTCTTACAAACGATGCTGTCGAGGTCCGAACCCCCCTGACTGCCTGAGATCAGCATCGGCAGTGCTAGCGCTTCCTCTTGCTCCGAGGAGAGGCCTCGCTCCCGCTGCTCTGGCCTCCTGCCGGGGCCCACAGCCCTGCGGGGATGGTCAAGTGCCCGTTCCTTGGGCAGCCCCCGTGCGCAGAGTAGAGGGGAGCCCCAAATGTGAACCGTCCCCTCGAGGCCACACAGGGACAGCCTGACAGGGCGCATGTGCTCCTGAGAGGGAATGCAGGCAGAAGGGGGGGGGGGCGGGGGGGGTGCTGGGGTGCTCACAAGGCCCCGCCAGTGGGCAGAACGGTGCCGCAAAGGGCCGCATGGGATGTGTGGAGATGAGCGGATGCGTGTGAAGCCTGTGACCGTCCCCTGGCCATTCAGGATTCTAGGCTCAGGCGATCACCCCTGGCCGCCAGAGGCCAGCAAACTAGAGGGGGCGTCTGACCAGGGGACCTCTAACCCATACCGAACGGAGGCCCAGGGTATGTTTCAAAGATGGGCCCTCATCAGCTTGTTTACCATGCGGGCTTCAAGGGAAAAACGGACCTTACTCACTAAGTAGTGTCTATGGGAGAACAAGGTCACTCCATCTCAACAAACAAACACACGTGCTCTCGGGAGATAGTCTTTGACCTGGACTGAGGGCCACTCAGGAAGGTCAGGCCCTCTGGCTGTAGCCAGGGGGCCTGCCCAGTGCCGAGGCCCAGGGCCCCACATACAGGCTGCACGTGGAAGACTCTCGCCAGGCGCCAAGCCTCCCACAGCCAAGGGGGCCGAAGGCCCTGCCGTGAGCCCTGGGCCCGCTCTGAGACCCTGTGGGGGGCCAGGCCACGGCCCCTTCCCTACAGGACAGAGCTGGAGGGCACAGAAGCAGGAAATCACAGAGGGTGCGTGGGAAAGGCGCCTCCTAATCCGGGATGGACTGAGAGGCCAGGCCTGTGGGCGGGGAGGGGCGACACTGAGAGGGAGGAGAGCATGTGCCCGACTCGTCGGGTGTGCACGGCTGCGCTTCCTCTGTGCGAGTTTTTGCACTGGCACTGCCAGCCAAGGCCCCGACTTCCCGGGGTTCACGTGTTGGTGGCAGACCACCACAGGCATGTGAACAATGTGTCGTATTGAAGGGGAAAGCCATACGATCGTCACAGCAGAGGCTAACAGAGCGTCTGATGAAACTAAGCACCTGCTTTCAGAAGTGAACAGTTAACGTCAGACGCGTGCCCACCAGAGCTGGAGATAATTAAGGCACGGATGCTCTCCACCTCGGCAACTACGCAGCGGTGCGTTGGAGGTCCTGGCCAACACTACCACGGAAGGAGGAGAAATGAATTTCAAAACTTGTAAAGGAAGAAACCAAGTAATGATTCTTCTCAAGTGATATCACACAACGAGAGAACCCAAAGCATATCAATCGCATGGCTAATCCTCTTATGTAACTAATGGAAGTTGGATAGTATAAGCAAAAAAGATAGTTCTGTTTTTAAAGCCACTCAGGTTTGGGGGTTATTTGTTATTGCAACATTCCTTAACCTAAGTGGGCTGATACACTCACCTATAAATTGGTGTGGGCGCGGTGCCTTTTTAGGGGGTAAATCTTTGACTTCCAAGTCATTTTTGCGAAAGTTGGTTTAGCTAACCAAGGTTTCTTTTTCTTCTCGGGCCAACTTTGGTGATTTACATTTTCCTACAAGAAGTCCACTGATCCAGTAACCGAATGTATGAGCATAGCATCACTCATAGAATCTCCTCACGACTTTACTTCTCTAGCTGTAGTCGGGCCCCTCGCACTGGCGATGTTGCCTTTGTCTCCGCCCTCTTTTCCTCAATCGCACTGGCCAAAGGCTCATCTTTTGGTTTCATTAATCGATGATACCGTTTTCTCTTCTATTTTGTTAGTTTCTGCTTGATTCATATTTCCTTAATCTGGATTTGCATTTATTTTGTTCTGTTTCTCCCTACCTTCCTGTGTTGAAAGCGTATTTCCTATATTTTCCAACTTTTTTATAGTGTATACACAGAATACTGCAATTTTTCCCTGCAAACCACTTTGGCTATATCCCGCCGGAGTTCGTCTATTGCACTGTAATTGTTAAACAGTTCTGAATTGTAGTATAATTTCCATTTTAATTTCCTCCTTGACCCATGGACTTAGAAGTATAGTTTTAAACTCCCAAACGTATGAATTACCTTTGTTGTTCTTTTGTAACTGATTTCTGTTTGACTACACTGCTGTTAGTAGACGTGACCTGTGTATTACTAATATGTCTAAGTTTGCAGCTACTGCATTTCTGGTACGCGATGCAGTCAGGTTTGGGATATGTGCACTGCACCTTTGGAGAAAAAGTGTACTATTCTCTATTGGGTGGAAAGTTCTCTCTATAAATAAATTAGATCGAACTTTTCCATTTTATCATTCAGATACCCTGTAATCTTACTCTTTTTGACCAGCGTGCTCTCCTGGTTGTGGAAAAGCTGCGGGACAGTTCCCCCCCTCCCCCGCCCCCCAGGCGCCTCGTCCCACCTCTGTCCTGTGCAAGGTGCGCAAGCCCTCCATCCTTCTCACGTCTGTCACGTCGAGTTACTCTTTCTGACGATCGTTCTGCCATGCCAGTCTTCTTTCCAAGTATCTGCCTGTTAGGTCTTCTTCCATTTAATTATTTTTAATCTTCCTATGTTGCTTTGCTTTGAAACTGAATTTTTAACGATGCAGGGTCTGTCTCCTCTGATGCCCTTTCTCCCCCATCCCACCCTCACATCTTGTAACTGTCCCCGGGCCTGTCTGGGGCTCTGTCTCTGCCCAGTCCCTCCAGGCAATCTGATCCCCTCCCAGGGTCTGGGACACGGGAAGGCCACTGGCCAGCAGCAGACACACGAATAACGGCAGCTCCCACACGGCAGCTCATGGCCATGTGTGAGGTTCCGCTCTGAGAGCCTCACAGCCACTAACGTGTGTGGCTCTCCCAAAAGCACCGTGATTTTACAGACCACACCCCACAGTCAGAGTGAAAAGCCCGTGCCACCAGAGTTCCGTGTCCGGCCACAGTGGAGTGACCGGGAACAGACCTCTGCCCCACATAACTAGGGGACATGGCGACATGTGTGAAGTGACCGTTCTTATCAACTACATCACGGTCACCACAAGACCCTGATCCCTGATGGAGAAGCTGTCACAGAGGCACACCCTGAGATCTCCTGGCCACCCAGGGCAGGGGCCTGAGCAGGCCCAGCTCTGCCACTGAGCTGAAGAACAGGACGTTAGGATGCGAGAGGCCCCAGGGCCAGAAGGAAGGAGCTCTGTGGAAGGAGCACCCAGGCTCCAGGGCAGCCCCTCGTGTCCACAGAGGCTTTCGAAGCTGTGCCTGCAAAACTCAGGCAAGACCCCACGAGGCCCAGAGCAGCTGGCGGCTGCAGGGTGGATGTGCCCAGACCCCCCAGGGCTAGGCGCTGCCCAAATGCCCACTGATTCTTGTTGAGCACCTGGACTTAGAGGAGGCCCGAAGGGTGGGCCTAAACCGGCCTACAGGAAACCTTCATTGTTAAGGAGTTGAAATTATATTTGGCCGTTTGAAGGCAACTGCAAGGCTGATGTGGCCCCCAGTGGAAAGGAGTCTGACCCCGTGGTTGGAAGGAGAGCGTGAGCACAGTGCAAGAGTGAAGGGCTGTCAAAGCCGAAGGCGCCACCAGAGGTGAAAATGCCGTCTCCGGAGTGAGTAGCTCACAGGACGGGGTTGGGAGTGTGTGGGAAAGCCCTGGCCGGGCGGCTCCTTTGGTGGGAGTGTTGTTCCATAACCGGAAGGTCACGGTTCGATTCCCAGTCAGGGTGCTCACGGGAGGCAACCAATCGATGTTTCTCTTGCTCTCTCCCTCCCTCCCGTCCCCTCTCTCTGAGGGCAGTGAGCATGTCCTCAGGTGAGGATGAAAAAGTCTCTACAAGGGCGTGCGACACACCCATGCAGAAGAACACATCAATGGACTGGAAAGAGCCAAAGGGCCATCGCAGCACGAAGCGAGTGGAGGGAAAGAAGACTGAGGAGGAACAGGGGTCAGTGGCCTGTGGGGGAAACTCCGGTAGTCCGGTGAGCTGGTAACTCAGTCCTCAAAGCCAGGAGGGGAAGGGGGCTGCCCCTCAACAACCCCAACTGCACACACAACCAGCCCAAGACTGCACCTGCTGAAATCCCACAGTAAAGAGAAAACCTTAAAAGCTCTCTTCCAACTGCTGCGCGGGAGGCACACACTTCATCCTTTCCCCACTGGTCTGGCTGGGGCGGGAGAGCGCTCCCGGGCTGTACACAGCCCGCCCCAAGCTCGGGGCTGTGTCCCGGCCTTCCTCCTACGCCACTTGGGCCAATCAGGTTTCCATCAGGTTCCCAGCCCAGCCTGCGCAGTGCTTTCTCTCGGCGATTCTGCACACGTTCTCCGGAGAGCGCATCTGTCACCATCTCCACACCATGTCGAAGTTCTTAGACAAAAAGCTCCCAACATGTAAACAGTATCCATCATTTTAGTACACTCTTTATTAAAGTACAACACCAAAAAGAGTGCAAGCCACACGTGTAGAGATCACAGTTTTCACACAGGAACACACTCCTATAACCAGGTCCCAGAGGCAGACACCCCCAATGGCTGCATGGGCTCCCCCGGCGGCGCTTACAGGTTTCCTGCTAGTTTCCTAAGACGCTTCCCCTGAGGACCAGATGATGAAACCCCTCACAGAGGGAAGGACGCACCCCTGCCTCCTGGTGGGGCCTCTGGGAAGAGTGAGGCGTGGGCACAGGAGGGGACCGAGGGGAACTGCGCGGGGGTCTCGGTGCCTAGACAAAATAGGCCCAATGTGAACACGCGTGGCTTCTCAAAGGTACACGGTCACTGGTCTCACTGCTTTTGAACCTCTGCTTGCTTGAAAAAGAGTTCCACGACATAAACAATTACTAACAAAAACCGTCTCCACACACCATGCAGAAATAGAGAGACAGAAGCACGCTGGGAGGCATCTTGGCGGAAACCGAGCCTCTGTGCTTCCAGAGCGAAAACCTACCATCTGCCTGGTATTCGCAAGCACTCGGTCCTTCGCGCCCACAAACACACTGTGTTGTTCCAGGACACTGTTTACGTTGCAAAGCAAACCATACAGAATTGGACACGTGAGACCTGAGCAGCGAGCTCTGGTTAAAACAACCCTGGTCACACAGCGAATCACAAAGCACCGCTATTCCGTCTCCACTCCACTTCCATCAGCACATGTTGCTGAACATTACACAGTTGGCAGGCCCTGCTTTCCGCGGAAAACAATGTGAACTCACCCACATTCTGTACAAACGCTCGTGCACCGTGCCGGAACCTACACCTTTCTCTCTCTCTCCCAACATTTCAGAGCTCAAGTTCTCGGCAAATCCATCTGCCAAAACTATGAAAGGGTAATTAATGCCCTAGCTTTTCGAGAGGGATGCAGTTTACCCCCCAGTGTGGTCCCCTTGGGTTGGCAGTGAGGTCCCAGGTCACCCTGCAGGTGCCTCATGCGCCCCCGCACAGCGGTCCTGGCGCACAGGCGGAGAGGGTGCTGTGAGGCCTGGAGGGGAGACACGGGGGAGAGGGCATGTGCCCTCACCGGTGGCCCATCAGCAGCGCAGTGGGGGCAGAACCCACACCTTCCTCCACAGCTGGGGTCCCTACCACGAGGGACACGCCGCGTGTGGCGTGGCGCAGGCAGCAGACACTGCCGGCCGACGGAAGGCACAGGGAGCTGTTCTGCGAGCTGCGCTTCATCTCAGCCGCAGAGTGTGGAGGAGAGGCCGCCCATATCCAAACACCTGAAATGTGACGCCCCTCCTGGAGGAAAGTGGAGTCTACCAGGAACGTAAAGTGCATGGGAAACAGCTTTGAGTCGGACCCAGGTAGAGAGCTGGGGCCTAGACTCAGGTGGGAGGAGGGAGAGACCCTGAGACTAGAGATGGAAAACGGGGGGTCCTCCCCAGAGGCGGACCACTGCGTGCCACCTTGTTCTCGGGGAGCCTGGCGGGGGATAAGGAGCAGGTGGCCTGGCAGCCATGCCTGGTGAGCTTGCTCGACCCTGGCAGCTGTGCTCGGACTACTGGGAGCACAGGCCTGGGGACGGGGCAGCTGCACCGAACCTGCTCTCCACCCGGCGCTCCCACCGAAAGTTCTAAAACCCAAACACACCGCACACCGCAGCTCCTGGGTGCATGTGGGCACGTGGACAAGGAGAACAGACCCTCCTTCCCCACCCCCACTGCAGGCTGGGCGTGGGGGTGAAAAATCAGCTACAAACATCACAACGGCAACCAAAGACGTGGGCACAGTCCCACACCGTAGCTTCAAACGAAAAAGAAATAAGGGAGGCAAAAAAGCCAAGGAAAGACTTTTTTGAAAAAAAGGCTTTGACAGCCTCACATCTGACCCACCGGAGCCCCCAGGAGCCCGCCACGTCCTGCACGTGATCACAGAGGCGGTGTGTACACGGGTCTTATACAATCAAATCCACTTCTTTATGACGTAAGTGAAGTTGTTTTAGCCAACTTCTCTAGGACAAAATCAAGTTTTTAAAAGTAAAGTTGTTTTCACATAATGAAGTAACGTGTGCCAGGATGTCACCTCATCTCACCTGTTGTCACTGATAAGCACCCAGCAGCTCAGCAAGAGGCCCTCTGGGGACTCACCGACAAGACCACATGGAGAAGCACCACGGAAGGAGACCCCGGGGCTGCAAACACTGGGAGTGGGCAAGGCCTCTTCCGGAGTCTCGGCCCAGCTGAGGCATGCTGGGAGGACCTAAAGAGCCCTTGGACGGTCTTGAGACGTCCGACCTTTCTGTGGCGAAGGACACTCTCTGTCAGCAGGGGTGCTGACCTGTACGATGCCCTAGGGTGACAGCCCTGCCAGCCGCTTGGCCTGCCTGTCTGCACCAGCACCTCTGTTCCCTAGCAATGTGCCCTAGCAACAGGGACAGAGTCTGAGTGTAACTCTGCTGCCTCCCCCCAGAACAGAACAGGCAGGATAATGAGGAAGCCAGGGAAAGTCAAGGGCAAAGCCTGATGGGTCCAACCCCAGCTGGCACTAAGGATCTCAGCTCAGGCAAGAAAGACATGGGCTCAGTGCTATGGTCTCTCTGGGTTTGAGAATGTCGGTGCCAGAAAGCACAGTGACCAGGGCCATAGGGACTGCTGACATACGTAGGCGGGAGGATGAACAGATGCGTGAATGGGTGGATGGATGGATGGTGGGTGGGTGGATGATGAATGAATGAGTGTGGATGATGGATGAGTGGGTGGGTGAATGGGTGGGTGGATGGATGGATGGGTGGATGGATTCTTTTATGTTCTATGAGAGAAAGAGGGGAATGTAGAGCTGACTAAACAAATTGAGGACAAAATCAATACTGTTACAGAACCAATAAAAAGTAAAAAAGAAGCAAGGTATATCTGAAAATCAAATGAATTAATGTAGCAAAAAGATTTTTACAACCAAACCACCTTTCGGGTCCAATGGGAACGGACTGACTTTCTCAGAGAAGCAGAGACATGAGGGATGGGAACCTGGGAGCCCTTGGAACCCTCCCCAGCAAAGCAAGCAAAGAGCTGTGACGAGGAGGGCGGGAAAGGACAGACGGACGGACAGCAGGCCTGCTCTCACCCACTCACTGCAGATGCAGCCGCAGCCTGGGGCCCGGAGATGGCGCTGAAGTTTCACTCTGTGCCAGTGGGAGGCAGTCTGAGGCCTGCACCCAGAGGGGGCAGGAAGGGAAGACACGGAAACAAGCTGATGGAGCCACAGGAGCTGCAGGGACTTGGAGCAGTGGGGACATGGCCTGAGCAACGCGACCCGCAAGGACGAGATGGTAAGTCTGCCGGCATGGCTCCAACCATGGCCCCTGCCCGACCCGCCTGTGGAAACACCGGGGAAACGTGCACCTACTTCGGGTTGTTGTTGATTTTTTAAAGGCCATTTTTTGTTTCCTTTTTCTTATTTAACTTAAATTATTTATAACGCAAAACTATCATTTTACCAAGAAAGGTCGTTCTCCTCAAACATGACGTGTACGGTCAAGTGGACATGGGAGACTCGAGCCCCCGCCCCTCGGCACCGCCTCCCTCCGTGAGCCGCACTCGGGCTGTCCCAGCCTCTGGCCTGCACAGAAGCACAGCCTGCATCTCCTTTTGCTCTGGCTCCTGCTGCCAAGCATGTCCCCGGGGCTCACCGGCTCACCGTCGATGCTGCGGGGACAGTGTCAGTGCTCATGTCCCCCTGCGTAGTGCACCAGAGTCGTCCCTCCACCCTCCCGTGGAGGGCCACTGTGGACCTGCCCACCGGGGGGTCATTAGGATGGGAACCAAACCGAGCACGTCATGTGCGGGGCAGGGGCCTGCCACACAGCATATGCCACCTGGGGAGCTGTGGGATCTGAGGTCCTCCTTGCTGGCCTCATCCAGCCCCTGGGCCTCGCTCAGAAAGTGCCAGGGGCCGCAGGGCTGAACTGCTTACTGGTGGCCCCTAACTCATACAAGCCAGTAACAAAAGCCAAATAAGCAGAGTGAAGTGGGCAGAGGACCTAAGTACACATTTTTTCAAAGAAGACATACAATGGCCAACAGATTCATGAAGAGATGCTCCACATCGCTAATCTCAAGGAAATGCAATGAACACCCCAGCGAGCTGTCACCTCACGCCTGTCAGGACGGCTGTCATCAACAGACCGACAGACAACAAGTGCTGGCGGGGACGCGGAGAAAGGGGACCCTTCTGCACTGCTGGTGGGAATGCAGACAGGTGCAGCCACTGTGGAAGACAGGCACTCTAAAAGCTTTCCTCAAAAGATTAAAATAAGCCCTGGCTGGTGTGGCTCAGTGGATTGAGTGTTGGCCTGTGAACCAAAGTACCACTGGTTCAGTTCCCGGTGAGGGCACATGCCAGGGCTGCCAGCCAGGTCCCCGGATGGGGGCATGTGAGAGGCAACCAACTGATCCATCTCTCACACATTGATGTTTCTCTCCCTCTCTTCCCTTCTCTCTAAAAATAAATACATAACATTTTAAAAATTAAAATAAAACTACCATATGACCCAGCAATTCCACTCCTGGGTATTTACCCGAAGGAGTTGAAATCAGGGTCTCAAAGACGCCTGCACCCGCGGGGTCACTGCAGGTTCACAACAGTGAGGACGTGGAGGTAAGTGTCCCGGCGGCATGGGGGAAGGAACCGGGATGTGTGACCCAGACACTACTCGCTCTCAAAGAAGAGCGAAAGCCTGCCTTTTCCACAGCCCGGACGCGCCCGGAGGACGTTATGCCAGAGGAAGTCAGTCAGGCACAAGGTCCAACACTGCACGACTCCCTCCCCTGAGGAACCTGAACAAGCCGCCCGCAGAGCCAGAGGGCAGCCGGCTGTCCCCAGGAGCTGGGGCGCTCAGGGGGCGACACTGGTCAAGGTACGAAGGCTCGGTCAGAAGATGAGTGAGTTTCAGGGACCGGAGGCCCAGCGTGGTGAGCACAGTTAACAATAATGCATTATACACTCAACACTGCCCAAGACTGTGGATCTCAAGGGTTCTCACTACAAAAAACAAAAACCAACAGCAGCGAAAAACCAAAGGAAACCATGTGCAGTGCCGGAGGGTCAGCTTGGCATGGCGGTCGTTCACACTGGGTGTTTCTGTCAAGTCATCACACCGCACACCTTAAACACACACAATTTTATTTGTCAATTATGCCTCAGTAAGGTGGGAAAATTAAAATGGATAATTTTTAAAAGAAAAGAGAGAACTCTTGTGCAGGAAGTGATTGCCGACACCAGGGGCGAGGCAGGAGCGCACGGGCAGGCCAGGCACCGAGCCCGGCCACACACACTTGACCTCCACTATGCCCCTCCTCTCTGACACCGTCTTCCACGAGGCGTTCTATGGTACGATCTCAGTCACTCCGAATGGTCGGCTTAGAGCGACACGGCCCGCTGTCCCCCACTCTGACCACCATAGTGAGTAGCCCTCAGCTGCTGCCATGACCTCTCAGCGACCAGGCACAAGGGGTGAGTCTCCCCACTGCTGAGCTCCCGGGACTGAGTGGGAGCAAGCACAGGCCCCGAGTTCACAAAACCATGGTCGTGTCCCTGGTGGACGACAGCCGGTGTGGCCGCATGGGCTCTGGTGAGTCAGGGCTCCTTGGCCGCCACACGACCAGGAGCCCCACCACATCGCCGGCCCCGTCGCTTGCCAACCTGCCAACCCCGTCCCGATGGTCTATCGCTGGGTTTCAGCTGCGCTCTGCGAGAAAAGGGGTGACCGAGAGAAGCAGGGAGGAGCGCAGCTTTAAAATCAAAGCCCATCTCCATTCAGAAACAAGAATTAAAGAAGGCTCGTCTCCTGTCTCAGACATTCTGATTTCAAAAAGGTCCAAGTTTCTGCGTTAAAACAACAGTCAGAAATATCAGAAACTACTGCTTGTTAGTTTATGGCACGCAGTGTACAGCCTACTTCCAAGCAGGGCATCTTGGCCAAGAAGAGGTGAGTAATGTGGATTGTGGGGGAGACGGGCGCAGGCCCAGCTGCCCGGACGCTGGCTGCCGCCCGGGAGAGGCCATCCACGCCCGAGCAGAAGAGCGCCAGCCGGCTGGCCCGGCCCCCACCAGCCAGACACTTCTGCCTCTGCATTTCGTCAACTGTGCACTGCCGAGCCGTCTGCTCCTCTGTAGAGAGGGTCTCTCCGAAAAAGAAACACTTTGCCAGCCCAGGTCTCCGTCCCGTGCTCTGGATCCCCTTCAAATGGGTCGGCGCCCCTTCAAATGCCACAATACCGCCGTTCATTCGACATCGCCTCTGCACTGTCTGCTGAGGACAACACTGAGCCGCCTCATGGGTGTCCCTTCTAGTGAGTGGGGGAATGAACCAAGCCTGTGATGCAGAAAAAAACTTAAACAATGGGCCTTGTGGCAGTTGTTGGAAGGAAATGAAGCCAGGTTGGTACTCAGAATAAGGGCTGGTGGTCGGCACAGGCTTATCTGAGGGGCTGCCACAGGCCGGGGGACCGCACGCTGGTGTCAGGACAACGCTGAGCAAGGCCACCAGACAGCCCATGTGCCTAGAGGCCCTGGGGGACCAGGGTGGGAGGACAGTGCTCGGCAGGGCAAGAGGAAGCGCTAACACAACCATGTGGCAGCTCTGAGAGGGCAGAGAGGGGGGCCAGGTCAGGGAGCAGCATGGGGAGATGCTGCAGCCTGGTAGGGGCTGGGCTGCGGAAAGGTCACAAACACAGTCAAGGACATGGACACGCCCCTGGGAGACTCTGGGACCAGCACTTGTGGAGGTGTCACATGATGTGTCCCAGAGCCAGGAGCCAGGGCCGACCTTCCCACGCTCACAGCCTGACAGGTGCCAGTGGGCGTGGGTGTCTGACACCCCAAGTTCTCCATTTCAGAAGTCACATCCAGAAATGGCAGAAAGCACTCAACCTTTGAGGCTATATGAGCTGGTGGGAGGGGAGTCCTGGCAAAGCTGCTTAGTGCTAAGAGAAAAATGAAAAAGAAACAAAATAAGACCAATTCTGTTACAGTAAAGCAGCAAGCCCCAGGATGAGGGGGCTGGGGGCTCTGTCCCATCCACAGGGGAGGGATGGGACATCCCTACTACTTCCACCTACTTCCTGCCCACCAGACCACCACCTCCTACGTCACCGCTGCAGTGCAGGGGTCCGGCGCCCACACGTCTGAGTCCCTCCCCACGAGGCAGGTCAATATGTTTTTAAGCCTTTCTCTAATGCTGGAATGTTCTTCCTTTCCTTGAGGCCAGACCTGCCTCCCTGGGCCTCAGCACAGACTGGCTGGCCCTCCACAGGAATGGACTGCAGCCCCTCCCTCGTGGGCAGCTGTCATCAGGGAGCTCTCCTTCTGGGAGAGAGAAAACATCAGGGGCCGAAAGAGGCTGCAGAAGCAGCATTGTGCGACCCCCTGCAAGCGCAGCACAGCACCACGCACAGGGTGGAGGGTCTCCGTGAGACAGGCCCAGGACCCTCACGGACAAGGCCAACCGGACACAAAGTGTTCCGGAGGGAACGGCTCGCTCATCGTGGGTGCAAAGATGGAAGGAGAGCCCACCCCACTCTCCCAGGGGCCCCAGTCCCTGCAGGGAGCCGCAGCACCTTCCCCCCCACCCTCCGCCCGGGTGAGCCTGGCCGTCCTGCCCCACATGACACAGAACACCCCCAGGAGGAAGCATCCTGAGTTCTGAGTTTCCACCCAGACCTTCTGGACACCCTGCTGTCCCCTGCTGGGGAAGGCGGCCAGAATGGGGTCTCCTCTGTCCCCCTGAGGTTCCCCCAGGAAGCAGGGTCGGGAACTGGAGGGACCCTTAGGACGACAGGGTGGGAAGCGAGAGCACAGGAGCCTCAGCAGCCAGCAGGGGCCCCTCTGCAGTTCTGTGCTCAGCAGCCCCCACTTGGGTCTCCACGGCCCTGCACAATCGGCCTCTCGGCCTCAGTGTCGGCATCAGGGAACACGCAGAGTGACATCAGGTGTCCTAGAGCTGACATGCAAGCAAAGTGAGAGCGCCTTACTACTCACTTCTCACCAGTGAGGAGACTAAGGGCAGAAACGAGAGCAGGCCAAGAGGGACTGAAGGACATCAAGCTGCCAGCACCTTCCCCCTCCCCCCACCCTCCCCCTCACCCACCACAGAGGGGCTCCTGCTTGGAAGTGGGGAGAGGAGGGACCAGAGGGGTGGAAAGCCCCCACAGAGGGGAACCACGGCCACCAGCAGCCAGGACATCACTTCCTTAGAAAGGACAGGAGGCCTGTGAGTCAGCTTTTAGAAAAGTACAAACGGCGTATAACCAAACTCCCTAAGGCTCTCGCATCTACTGCTGACAGGAGAGAACTGCAGAGACCAGTAAGGCTCATGTTTATGATTCAGCTGAAGATATTAACTAAGCTTCTCAAATCGCTACGTTTCCTCCAGAAATGAGACTGCTACCAGCAAACAGCCCTGAGAACAGGTATGAAGGAGAAGCAGGAACAGACTCCTGTGAAATCGCTCCCTTTCATCCTGGATTTGGGACGGTCTGATTTCCTCTAGGGAAGCTATTCCCACTCCCAGCTTAGGTCGGATTAGATGACATGGTTTCGCTGTACGTGAGACAGGCAATACAGTTCCTTTTATTAAACAAAGCGGTCCCCCGACACAGGCGTCTGCAGGTGTGAGCACACCTGGAACCCCAGAGGCACGCCTCATACCCTGCCCAATGCTGGCAGTCCCCTCAGCAGGCAGCGCCTTCCTCCCAGGAAGCCCCCCTCCCAGGAAGGCAGCCCCTCCTCAGGCCGGGGCCAGGCCAGCGGTTGTAGCACAACACAAAGGGTCAGGAAAGCGACAGTAAAGGTGCCTCTGGAGATCAGATGCACAGCCAGCATGTAGAAGAGAATGCTGGTGCCTTTGGTAAATTGTAAAGTTCAGCTCTCAAAAGACAGAAGAACAGTTTAATTAAAATCACGTGAATAAAACCTATAAGCATAAAGACTTTTATGAGTTATTATAAGAAACAAGGAATATTTGGAAGAAACTCTCCAAGTCATCTTGAAGTTAAAAAAAAAATCACTGAACTAAAATGATATTTCATCAGAGAAACTAAGTGAAATAAGACACCTCTGGCCCTTTCCTATGCGAGTCAGTGCCATTCACACAATTCCCAGGCACAAACTATGTAAAGACAAAGTCTTGATCACCCACTCCCCAACTCTGTAGCAATTCATCTATAACACTTTTCCTGAGAAAGGGAAATTGAGCAGCTAAGAGTGTCACCCGAATTTCCAGAATTGCTCCAATTCAGCGAGGGCTCTGAACTTGGCCCTCGCCCGTTCCCAGCTGGTTCGACCGCAGGGCCAGCAGGCTGGGACTTGCCAGGCCCAGGTGCTCGGCAGGATGTGCCGCCGGGCCGACTGCAGTGCCCGTCATGCTGCAATTCAGGTTTACGGCGTGTCTCTGCGGTGAACGGCTCCCGAACATGCCGTGCCACCTGGGAGCCAGGGGAAGCCCCCGAGAAATTAGCCCCAACCAAACCCCTCCCCATGGGGTGGAAATGGCCAAGAAAACACCTATTTTGAGGGAGTCAACGGCAAATATACTGTCACAATTTGAAAACTTCATCACCAATAATAGAAAAATATGCATTGGAAGTTGTGACTTACCCCCATCGGACACAGTTGCAGACTGAAAGAAAAGAGAGAGAGACATGAGTTAGTTAGGCCTCATGACAAAGGTCAGGAAACAGCACATCCACCTGTGAATCGGAACCGGGGTCTCTGCGGAAGGCCCTGCTCTGGTGCAGGTGCCCCGGGAAAACCAGACACCTCAGTGAGTCAAGTTACGCTCCCACTTCCTGACTAAACTCCGCCCACGCCAGTGGGTGAGCCAGGCCGCATCAGGACAAAGCGGAAGTCCCCGTCCTGTTCACTGGAAAAGAACAAACCCCAGCACGCTGGACATCACAGTCTTAGTAACAGCCTCGGGGAGAGCACTCTCCACCCTCCAGTCTGATGAGCCGAGGGCAGCAGGCTGGGGGCACACACAGGGCCAAGCAGGCAGGCGACCTGCCAGCAGTCCGTCTCAGGGCTGCTGGCTGGCCAGTTAGTTGGGCCAGGTGCTGGCACTGCCCTGCACACGTCACACCCCACTCAGGGCCTACGCCCTGGTACCAGGCTACTTGTGCCACGGCCTCCACTCTCCAGGACAGACCCCAGGCCTGGAGAGCTCAAACAGCTCCCCAGGTGGCAGACCACCAGAAGCGGGAGGAGGGCGTCTGGAAGAGGGCAAGGCTGGAGGAGAGGAGGGGCAGGCTCAGGGGCATCAGGGACAAGGCCTCATGCTGCAGACTGTACTGGAAGTTGGAGGCTGTGGAGGAAGGTTCTGGAAGGAGAGACACTCAGAATAACAAAAGCTACTGCAGTCCTGTGACTGGCAGGCAGGCAGGCAGGCAGGCAGGCAGCTGAGAACATCCACTTGGGTGTGTGCCCGCGGGTCAGACAGCTCTGGGGCAGCCACTTCCATTGGAAGGGGAGGGGCCCGGCCTGAGGAGCTGGAGCAGGCGGCACGGCACAGATTATCAGAGCACAGGCCGAAGCCCCGACAGCAGCAGGCAGCGTGCAGTGCGGGTGAACCCAGGGGCTTCTCTGAGCCGCAGAGGACTGCCTCCCGGGACTCCATCCTCGCAGCAGAACCCAGGGCGACAGCTGGGAACTGGGCTGAAGGCCTCTCCGCCGAGGGAGGTGGGCCCAGGGGGCAAGAGCGGGGGGTGTTGCCAAGGGCATAGCAACATTGGATGGGATGAGAAGACCACACAGACTAACTGGCTCCCCAGCGGGCTCCTCAGCAGGAAGCCACACACCATGCTCCTTCCCAGGTCCTCAGGCCAAAATGCAAACAAGTGAGCCAGGCTGGCCCGGCTTCTAGTGAAAGCCCACTTTCCCGTGAGGACAGGCAACGCATGGCCTCCACGGCGGGGCGAGAGCACGCGTGTGCCGTCTGCACTGGAACACAGTTCTCCGCATCAGCTGGCACCCTGTCCTCCCTGCTCCATCACCCGTCCCCAGTGCCAAGGCCCCCAAACCTTGCCCCCCCCGCCTGCAGGGAAGATAGAGGCCCCTCTCCCATTCCAAGCAGATCTGGTCTCAGCCCTCACCTGGTGGACCTCACACCTGCAAGACTGGGGAGCCCAGCGAAGTGACCACCCTCCTCCCCAAGAAAGGGTCCGACCTCGGACCTCGAGGTGAAGCCACATCCCGATGGGTGAGAAGGAGGGGCTGCCACCATTTCAAACTGTCCTAAGTCCTGGTTCAGACGAACTCTGAAACTGTCTTGGCACCTGGTCAATAGCTTCCCATAGAAAACCACATGCTTCTGCTGGTCCAGGGTTTGAACTGCCACCCTGCCAGACATCAGGCAGAGCAGCAGCCCCGCAGCCAGGACCTGGCCATCGGCCCTGACAGAAGCAGGCGGGTCTCCTAACCAGGAATGGCAAAGTCACGTGACGGCTGTCCTTCCCCCACGCTCACCATAAATCACCTACAGGCGTGTCAGACATTACATGACATCAAGGGCAAATCATTCCAAGCTTCTGAGGAGGAGATCTGCAGGCACACACAAAACCAGGGACTGTCAATAACAGCATCGACCAGTAAGTCAGGAGGGGCGTGGCCCACTCCAGGGGGCAGGATTAAAGCTGAGTCCTCAGGCTGCAGCTGGCGAGAGGAAAGGCACTGAAGAACCTCTGCGCAGACCCCCCCCCCACACACACACACGAGCTGAAACGGGGCCCAGGAAAGGATGTCGCTGGAGCCCGCGAGGTGCGAGAAGGTGGTGGTGAGCGTGGTGCCCGCAGTGGGGGACTGCTGGACACGGCCAGCTGGAGGGCTCAGGGCGGCCTCTGAGGGCCCCGGTGGGGGCACTGCGGCTCAGGCCAGTGGGGCCTTCTGCGCAGAGCGAAGAGATAGATGCAGGGAAGCTCAACAAGCGTGGGGTTGAAAAGTGCACTTTCAGAACAGCCTTAGACGGAAAGAAAAGCTGTGAAGACGGCACAGCCACCAGCGCACTGCTAGCACACTGCTGACCCCAGAGAAGCACGGGGAGTCCCTGGAGCAGGAGAGAGGGGACCGAGCGGATAGCCGTCAGCAGGTGCCGCCGCCGGGCAGGCAGCGCCAAGGGTCACCGCAGTGGTGGCCACTCACTGGGAGGCGTCCAAGGCCGGGCAGCCACAGCACAAGTCCATCTGGGAAGAAAACAGCATGAGAGAGGCGCACAGGAGTCCCAAACAGTGAGCCCATGTGAATGTGAGCTCACAACTCAAATGTCCTCTCAAACCAAGGAAAACCCACCCTGGGAAGGGCCAGCAGACCTGCGATGACGGAACCGCAGACACAGGGAGCCCTGACACCAAGTGTGGGACAGTCAGGGGACTGCGGAAACGTGGAAGCTGCAACGCAGAGAAGAGGGAGTAGGGCGGCAGGGTGGAGACCAGCCGCATGGAACGTGAGGGCGAAGACGACAGTGGCTGAGACCAGATGCTTGGCAGGCTGGGTCCGGGAGCTGGAGGTCAGACCCGAGGGGGTCACGCTGTGACGGCTGTCCAGAGTGCCCCGCAGTGGCGAGCACTCAGAGGGGACCCTGGAAGAGCCCCCCACCCACCACCACCCCCTGCCAGGAGGAGGGGTCAGGGCTCCTTGTACCTCAGTGGGCCAGCATTTTCTAGGAGGGACTCACAGAGTTCCCGAGCCACAGCCTCAAACAGGTCTCCTTCCCTTCCCCGTTCTGGGTCACTGTGGCAAAGGAGGGCTTTCCAAGCCCAAAACCCTCAGGAAAGTTCTAGGCATTTGGGGAGCCATAGGCTGGTAGCCTCTGTGTGCTGAGGGTTCGCCTGGAGGGGCCAGTGAGAACACAAAGGTCACGGGTCGCCCCCGCTCCCACATTTGCTTGTGGGCACAGACCCAGCTCGGACCAGCCCCGCGATGTTTCCAACGAGGCCGGAACCCAAGTTCAAACTGTGGATGCACCCCCATGAGCGACACATGAGCCCTTCACTGCCCTCCACAGTGGAACCAAAGGACAGCCATGTGACCAGGACCTGAATGGGGGTCCTTCCAGAAGCCACGGTCTGCTGTCCAGGAGACCCAGGGCTGAACCCCCTGAAAGCCCCGCCCAGGCCCTGGACGGGGGTGTGGCAATTTGAGCCTTGCCTCTTGTCTCCTGGCCGGTCGACCCACAAATACAAGCTTTTTTCTTGTCTCAAAAGCTGGTGCCATCAGTTTGGCTTCCATGCCCGTCAGGCAGTGAGCTCCATCCAGAAACACTCCATAAAAGGGACGCTTGCGCCAGGATGGCTCCCCATGCAAATCGGTGTGGCACAGCCCCAACCGGAGCCTGCCTCGCAGCCCTGGACGTGTGGTCTCCCACTGCCTCTGTTCGGGACTTAGCCTGGCAACTGTTCACTTCCCAATCAAACGTTCACCTAAAAGGAAAGCCCGTGGGGACAGAGTTCATATCACCCCGACATAAAACCAGTGTCCTCCTCCAAGTTCACATGCGAGCAAGAAACAGGTCACTCCATCTGCAAACAACGTATAATCACCATAGCGCCACTTCCCCAGTTTGCTGTCTCCAACGCACTGAGGTGGAAGCGCACTCCAGGCTGTAGCAGAGCTGGGGAGGGCCCAGGTGTGAGAGCAGCAAAGGAGCAAGGGCCGGGGTGCAGTGTGCTTTATTGGTGGCCTGGTCTGCATATTTTGGGCACATCCTGGCTGACAGGAGAGGCAGTCCAAAATGGCGAAGGTTCAGATGCCCCCAGAGATCATTCCAGAAGAACACCCCATAGCGGGCAAGTAGGACGAACTTCAGCTCAGGGGAGTCTCACAGCTGGGCCTTCCCAAAGGCCTCTGCAGACCGCTGGACCACCACACACCACTGTAGGGGTTAAGACGTAACATTCCTCATGCTCACTCTGGCACCCAGGACAATCTGTGTTAGTAACTTGTTTTCATTTCTGTACTTCCTGGGTTCCTCCAAATCCCCAAATCCACAAGCCCTGCCCACCAGGGCAGGGCAGCCACAAAGACAAGCTGCCAGGAGAGAGGGCCCAGTGAGTCAGCATTTTTCTCTGCTGACGATTTAAACACACACCATAAGTAGCAGGCTCTCTAAAGGTCTACGGTACGCCTCCCTGGCTAGATCGCACTCCAGTGTAAATGTACTTGTCTTGGAGGAACTCACAAGTGTCCTAGTGATGTGACTTAAGTTCAAACGCCCCCAGTCCGCGGGCTGGCCGCGGGCACCTGACCGTGCAGCGGGGGGCTGGCTCGGTTCATTCCTGGCGGGAACTCAGAGTGTACACATCCCGTGTACACTCCACTTTAACATGATGTTTAGAAAGCTAAGATGACTCACAGGAAGAGCTGTGTGCACGAATCCAGCCTCGTCTGGGTCGGTTCTGTTAGCAGCATCGCACACGAGCCCTGTCAGGCCGCACGGTTCCCAGGTTACTCTGGTGCGCAGCACCATATATTTTTAATTTTGAGCCACTGACAAAATTTCCTACCGTGGACATAAAGAATGTTAAATAATCACACGACTCCTAAACAAGGAACCAAAGGCCTGCAAGTTGCCCAAATGTATCCAATGTTTTTAATACAAAAAGAAAGACATAAATAATCCAGATGGTGAAAGACCTTAATGTTTAATGTTTGATTGTCTTTAACAATCAGTTTCACTTCTAAAAAACTTGATCATTTAAGTTTTAAGGCAACTCTCCGCTGGCCCCAGCGCATTAACAAGTAAGTCTGTGAGGGGCAGAGAGGACCCGGGAGGTGGGACCAGACGGCCAGCAGACCCGAGGGCTCAGCGGGTGCTCGGGCATGGCCCAGGTCCCAGCCCACCCGTGGGAGGGACTGTGCTACCCGAGCGTGGCCCGCCGTGCTCAAGCGCAGTGCCACGGCTGTAAGCCCGGGGCCTTTGCAGCAGCCGTGGCCCTCCAGGGACCTGTCAGGCCAACTGGACAGGTGTGAGCAGCACTTACGAAACACGAACGAAGAGAAGACGGGGGAGCGGAAAGGAAACTACCACAAGCATCCCACGTCTGTGCTGTCCTTGACCTGGCTTCAGAGCTGTGTGCGCGCGAGCACCCACAGCATGCGTGTGCAAGGCCCTGGAGTGACTCCCACTGTGGGCTGTTGTCCCAGGACTCAGAGAGCTGCTGCTTGGAGGGCCCAGCCCCTCCCATCCCCCCGAGCCTGAAGAAACCCTCCCTGTGCCCCAACTCTCACCTGCAGCCTCACCTGGCAACCCTGCCCACCTGGGCTGCAGCTGCACCCACAGCTTCTCAGAAGCCTTCCCTACCAGGCCCCTGAGGTGGGCCCACCACAGCCAGGACGACTGCTCCAAGGGACAGGTCCCAGGACCCTCAGTACAGGACACAGGAGTGACCTCTCACAGCCCACCCACCACCAGCGTTCTCCACGCTCACACATGCGAGAGCACACACGCACACACACCACACACTATTCTTTCCAGCAGGTGCAACCACGGAGGCAAAGGGCAGGAGTGAGAAAGAGGCACTTCCTGCTGGGTTCAGACTGTGACGCTCACAGTAGAGAACATCCGTGACACCAGAGGCATCATGCCCCATGCTCCACGGTGACAACAGGACAGCTGGGTGCGGGTGAGGGGTGTGGACCAGGAGGGCGGAGCCAGCACAGCACAGGCCGTTTGTGACACCAGAGGGGGCGCATCAGGGTGCCCAGGGGCCCCACTCGGACGGGAGCAGTGCGCCAGAGCTCAGGAAGGGGCCTGTGCTTCTGTGCGCCAAGTGTGTGGTGCACGTGTGTGCACACAAGGGTGTGTCGCCCACAGAGCTCTTTGCTACTCCATTAAACGAGGAGATACGGATCAGGCAAACCCACAGTGACAGCGTTTCCCTAAGACCTGAACAGCTAACGGCGCCGTCCTGCCCTGGGGGAGCCTAAGCCTCTTCATTCTAAATGCTCTGAAGGTCAGCAGCACCAGCCCGAGGGGCGACCTGCGGCCCGCGGCCCGCACAAACACGGGGACCAGTCCTAACCGCCGAGCTTCACACGGACCCCGACTGCGCCGGCCGGGTCAGACAGAGACGAGAGGCCCCAGTACAGGGACGGGCAGCGGGTCGCAGCAGGGTCTAGAATGACACTCAGGACTTGGAATCCCGAAAGGACAGTGCTGAACTCCTGCAAGTGATGTCAGCATGAACGCTGGCCTGGGAAGTGGCACCATGCCTAGTGTGCCTAGTGCCCAGACAGACCCCGGCTCCGCAAGCCCCTCTACGTGACACAGCGCGTCCCTCCATGTGGGGGGCCCAGCCCGAGGGCCCTCTCGCCCACACTTGAGGCTTGACCCCAGGGCAACATTTTCTCCTGACAGCGAGGTTCCTCCGACCCCAGGGTCCACCTCGAGCTGGAGCCCTGCGTCGTCCCAGGCCGGCTTCTGCTGCCCAGGCTGTCCCCACCACCCACGCCCTGGCGCATGCACCTGTGGGTGCAGGTCCTGGAGGTCTGGCTGAGATGGCTTCCCTGTGTGCGAGAGCTCAGCCCCAGCCCTGGAGCCCTGGAGCTGGGGCTGGAGATCAATCCAGAATGATCAGCCCCCGCCTCCAGGAGATAGCCTGGGCAGGGGACTTGAGGCAGGTGTCCCCAGGGCTGTGCAGGACAAGCTGGTGCCCAGGGCTCCAGGGGCAAGTATCACAGTGGGGGCAGGTGAGGAGGACCTGCTGAAGTGGGGAACTCAGGGTCAGCCTGAGCGAAGGGCAGCGAGCCTGAGGGGCGAGCAGGTTGGGGGTGTGGGAGTCCAGTCCAACGTGGGCACTCTGGCCGCTGGGCCTCCTGCACGGCCAGAGAGGTGGGAGGTGACGCAGACATGTCGTGGGTCTGGAGAGGGGGTCCGTGAGCCCTGCCGCAGGGCAGGTCAGGGGACAGTCTCTAAGGGACAGAGCAGAAGGACCTGGAGCAGCGAGAAGCGGGGGGGCCATGAGTGAGAGGCCTGAGGAGAGCTGCTCCGGTGCTGGGCTTGTGGACAAGCCCTGAGCTCGCCTGGGGGTGAGAACCTCTCGGCTCACAGTCACCGGGGACCAGGACAGAGGGGTAGAGCAGGGACGCATGTGTCCTGCAGGACCTGGGAGTGGGAGAAGACAGGACCACACTGAGCGGGGAGCCTGGAAGGAAGGCTGCCAGTTCAAGGTGACTGCTTCTTAATGAAAAAAGAGAGGCGGGGAAAACAGAAGCTGGCGAAGGGCTTCCTCAATACAGAGATGACAGGACTCGGAGTGCTCCAAAGTGAGGAAGGAACTGACCGACTGAGTGGGAAAAACGCAGACACCCCCAGCAGGCCGGAAGCCCCTCCTCCACCCAGTTTTAGGGTTCAGAGAGGTGCAGGCCGAGTATGTGCCAGGGACCGACTGGCCAGGTCTCTGAAGAGGTGGGAGGCAGCAACTGGGAGGAGCATGGGCACAAGTTGGTCCATCTGAGCTGGGAAAGAGCATCAAATGCCAGGAGCTCAGTGCCAGCCATGAGCTCATCCTTGACAGGCTCTGCGACGAGCAGGCGGAGGCGCCTCCAACACGTCGGCCCACAGAAGGGCACGCCTGGCACGTGCCTCGCCTCCCACAGCCACCCACAGCCAGGCCACAGCTCCCTGAGTGCCCATGCTCCTCCAGGCAGCCCCTGCTCCCTGGGGCCCAGGATGTACCTCGCCTGCAGAGCAGGCAGCCTCCTGCCTACCTGGGAGAGGAGCAGGGTGGGGAGCCCTGGGTGGTGACACGGGGGACAGAAGGCCCGGCTCTGCAGCCAGGGTGCCCTCCCATGCCCCAGGCAGCTCCTATCCTCTGGGCCACGTGGTGTCTGCCTCACAGTGCTCTCATGTCCCCAAGGGCATGCCTGGAGCCCTCCCCCTTTCAACAGCAGGGCCAGTCTTCCTCAGCCTCTGCACCCAGGCCCAGCCCACGGGAAACCGTGCCCAATTCCTACCCGGAAAACTTCTACCCGTGTCCAACTTCTTTGCCTTCAGGTCCTACACAGAGCTCCTGTGCATCAAAAGGTAAAAGCCCTGGTCTCTGGAAAGTTCCTTGCCTCAGACCCTGGCAATCCCAAGGCACCTGCCTGGCAAGAGCGAAGTCAAAACAGACCTGTTACCTCCAACATGCCCCAGACCACGGAGAGGCAGCCTGCCAGCAAGAACACAGCAGAGCATGTGCTCATGACGAGCAAGAGAAGGCCAGGCCGCAGTGGTGATGGCCTCGCATGGCCCCAGATGCCTAAGGCCAGCACTGAGGAGGCCGGCACCTCAGCCTGGGGCACGGGTGTACACGCACGGAGTGCGGCGATCACACCTGGACAGCGGCTCAGGGAGGCAGAGGGCGCAGGGCAAGGCAGCAGGCTGGGGATGTCCAGGGCCCCAAGGGGGCCACCACCATCGCCTGGAGCCACCGCACTGCTCCTGCCCCGCTTTCTGGCTCAGAAAGCCCCCCAGCCCAGGCCCCGAGACAGCCGCCCCTAGCAGCCCCCAGCGAGTGCTGTCACAGCCCGCCCAGACGGCTGCCCTGGCCACAGCACTGGCACAGGGCCCACGGGCCGCAGCAGTGCCAGCAGGGGGCTGTGGGGCAGTCCGAGGCCGGGGTGGGCACAGGAAGCTCTGGAAGCCTTCTTCTGCGACAATTCCTACTTCTTTCCGGCTGTGGGTTTTTGTGCTCCCTGGCCCAGGACCTCACTGGCATCTAGACTGTGCCGCCCCATGGTGATGTGGTTGAAAGATGGCAGGTGGCTCTGCTTTGGCCAAAGGGCACATGCCTTCCAGCCTACTCAGAGGACACCTCTCTCCTAAAGAGGAGGGAGACTGATCTGTTCCCTCGGCCAGCAAGAGCCCCACGGTCTTTCTGGGTCAGCACTGCTGACTCTCCTGGGCGCTCCTGAGATTACAACAGGGAACTGCACCTGTATAGGTTCACGACGGTGCCACTTCTCAACAGCGGTTCACAAGGAACAGCACCTTTGAAAAGCCCTGCCACAAAGCACAGGCTTTACTGTGCGCACGCCCTCCGGCTGGGAGCCAGCATTCTGTGCCGCCACCCCCCACATCTTAAAGATGAACAAGCAGAGGCTCAGAGAAGAGCAGCCCTCCCATTCAGTCCCTCCAGCTTGGCCCCCGCCCACATGGCCTGTCACCTCTGCAGGACTGGCCTGCAGTGACTGCCTGGGGTCCCGCAGAGGCAGCACCACCCCCAACCCCACCACCCCACTCCATGAGGAGGGAGCTCCTCCGCTTGTGCTGCTTAAAATACAGCCACACAAGCAGACTGTGGCTGCACCTTACGCAGGCCGCTCATTCGCCACTCTGCGTGTGTGCAAACATTTCAAAGGTGGCCCTAATCACTCTGTGCACTAGTCCAAAGGCAGGTCTCAGTGACTTTTTTTTGTTTACTCAGAATAAAAGCCAACATTTACTAGCCCCAGCTGGTGTGGCTCAGTGGATGGAGCGCTGGCCTGAGAACCAAAAGGATGCCGGTTCAAGTCCCAGTCAGGGCACAGGCCTGGGTTGCGGGCCAGGTCCCCAGTGGGGGGCATGCGAGAGGCAACTGATCGATGTATTGATGTTTCCCTCTTTCTTCCTCCTTTCCCCTCTCTCTAAAAATAAATAAATACAATATTTAAAAAAATATTTTAAAATGCCAACAGTCCCTGCAATTTGCCTTAATACACTATGGAAAAGAAAATGCAGCCTACATGGAGGTAGAAGTAACTGGTTAATCAGTCCATTAAGAACCTTGTCTGTGGGAAACCGACTCCCCCGGGACGTGAGGCTGCACGGGAAGCGTGCGTGAGTAGTCTGCACCGAGGGGCTGCTCCTCCAGCCCCGCGACTCAGCTCGGTCGGTACCAGGGATTCCAAAACACATACAGAGTGTTTTCAAAACGTGCTGAAATCTGCACACATTTCATCACCATAACTCTGGGCCTGTCTAGTGGCCGTCTGTCCGCCTTCCCTTGAAAAGGAAGGGTGTCGTTCATTTTCCTGACCCCGACCTCCACACCCGCCCCAGCCGCACCAGTCTGGTCTCCTCTGTCTTCCTCTGCAGAAGGTTCTCATTAGATATTAGGAAAACATGTGACGAGAAAACAAGTCTCAGAAAAGAAACACATTTAAAATCGGCACCCTGTGATTGGTGACAATCTCCTATAAAGGGTGTCAGTTCATCTTTCCCTTTACATCACCGCAGCACAGTCACAAGAGGAAAATAAAAATTATTCTCTTTATTGAGTTGCAAACCTTTACAAATATTTACAGTAAGTTCAATTTTATAAGCTCAGATAATAATCAATCATTAAATGTGATTTGCCAGTAATTTTCTATGTATGTATATGAAACAGAATCAACTCATTAAAAAAAATGTGATAGATAATAGTAAATTAAGAGTATAGTAAATTTTAATACATTGATCAAGTTGAAGTTTACTATTTCAACACAATTAACTCCCTCGTCTTTGCAATCCGTCAGCATCCCCGTCAGAAGGACGAGTGAAACACTGAAGCTTCCTCTAAGGCTGGCCAAGAGCGCTGGCAGCGCGGTCCCCAGATGGACCCTGGACCCTGGCGTGACCCACCCGCCACCCAGCCTAGCTCTGGGTGCTGGTCTTCGGCCCCAGAGCCAGGCATTTTCCTCCACAGGACTCTCTTTAAGCTCCGTGATGCAGACACAAGAAAAGCGATCTCCAAGTTTATACTTATAAGCCACCACTCACTAAACAGGCTGAAAATGAAGCAGTAATCAAGGTGCCAAGTTTTTCTTACAACAATTCTGTTTAAAGGACAAGAAACAGCTGGAATAACTTACCTGCTGATCAGTTAAAATGTGCGTCTCCTTCGACAACCCTTTTTCCAAATTCATCTTCAGACAAGAAACCCTGCAAACCTCACCAGACACGCAGATCTAAAATATACCGTTCACACCACAGCGTGCCTGTGCACGTCGGGAAAGTTTAAAGACATTTCAGATGACGCTCCATCCCGCTCCCTTTGTAACCCATGGCAACAGGACACTGCTGGAAGCCTGGCTGGCCAGGGACTCAGATTCTGGATCTTCTCGTACAAAAAAAAAATTTTTTTTAATCCATTTACATAAATCACGCTGTAAGATCGTTTTTAAAGTACTTCCTCTACCAAATCAGAAGAATGAAAGTGCAGCTGACAGGAGTAATTTCTCAGTCAGTACAGCAGCTGCAGGGCAGCGGCAGAGAGGCGGCAGCACGGAGCCACTCGCAATCTTAATAACGGCTGCTGGACCTATTGTTAGTCTCCGTGTGCGTGAGCGTGCGTGGTGCCAGCCCTCGGCACCTGTGTCTTCCTAAACCTGTCCTGAGACTGCTACCATGACCCGCTCCATCTGCCGCCCAACACCTGACACCACCTGAAAGTGAGGGAACCCTAACAGATCCTGGTTTCAAAAAGGAAGATACAGAGAAACTAGTCCGGATCCAGGAGCCGCTCGGGGCTCACTGCCTGCTAGCTCACCGCCGGGCTGCGCCGACTTACAGCAGTGGGCACCGGGCCCAGTAGGGATGGGCCCCGGAACCCAGCGTGCTCCGGGTGGGGCAAGCCTCAGGGAGCACTGTGTCCGGGGTGCTCACGGTGCTCCCTGCGCAGTGCCCACGTCGACATGGGGCTGGGGTGGTGGCCCTCCAGCTGGAGTTCAGGCCGCCCGGTGAGAAGCCGCTGAGCCTGCCCTCCCTTTTACTCGTCCCCGGGGGATCCCCCAGAGCGTCCCCTCATGAGCACTCAGGGACAGAGTCAGCCCACGGCTCTGTTTGCTGCAGAAACACACACCTGACCTGAAAACATCACAGACAGAAACAGTGTCAGCTCACACTTCCCCAGAGAGACATGCGCACAGAAAAAGTATGAAAAAAGCAGCACCAGGGAAAGTCCTCTTCCGCACCACCACCACCACCACCACCACCACCACCACCACCACGGAGGGCAGGGAGGGGAAGGAAAGAAGGAAGGGGAGGAGGAGGAGGGGGGGGAGGGGGAGAGGGTAGAGGGGGAGGGGGTAGAGGGGGAGGGGGAGGATGGGTGGAGGAAGAGATGGGGAAGGGAGGAGGAGGGGGAGGGGAGCAGGAGCAGCACAGGGCTCACTAAGGGATGAAAGGCGGCAGTAGAGGGCCCGCAGTGCCAATGGGGGCCAGTGGGGGGCCTCAGCGTCTCTCCTGTGCCTTCTGCATAGCCTTGGCTATGATCCTGTGGGCAGGGACCCTTGAGGTTCCCCCCAGCTCAGCACCTTCCCTGATCCCAGGTAAGGGGTCTGACAGGTTTACCAGCACATGGCCCCTAACCCTAACTGCCCATCTTCCTTCCCAGCGCCCCCACTGTTCACTCAAGGCTCAGTGGCCAGAGGGACGCTTTGAAGAGTTGACTCATGAGGATCCCTGCCCAGCCCCACCCTCCAAATGTGCACTTGTGGCACACGCATCTGCTCAGTGTTGGTGACAGGAGGCTTCATAGGGGCAGCAGTCACCATTGATGTGTTCCCTGCTGTCCCTGAGCCAGAATAACGCCTACACACAGTAGGTGTTCAATTAATACTCACTGGGAAACCCCAGTGCCTGCCCCACGTTAATAGGGTCTTAAAGGGAACGAAGATGATTTCCTATGTAAATGGTTTAAAGAATAGACGAGTGTAAGCAAAAACCTTGAAGTCAGACTCTCCTTAAAAAAATAGACCCTGTAGATTGTATCCTGGATCATGTGACTCTGTACACTGTGCAGAGATCCCCAGAGGTGAGCCAGCCTCTGAGAGCAATGCCCCAATCCGGCCAAGTGGCTAAAGAAGGCAAAGTGGCCAAAGAAGGCAATCGTAGCCTCCCAGCTCTGGCAGCAAGCGTAAGGGCAGTTCAAGACAGAGCAACTCACAGAGGACCTGTGCCAGAGAGGAAGCAACCTCAGAAGCTGTGGCCCTGCTCTCCTCCTCCCCCTGCCCCAGGAGACGTCTGGACACATTCTGGGCCATGGCACCCCCTGCTGTCCAAGACCGGCACTGCCAGTTCTACCATCAACACCCGGGTGCCCCTGGCCCAACTCAAGCGGGAGAAAGCAGTGGGCTTCCTCCAGCATGTGCCCTAACCGGTGATGCAGGGGAAGGGCCATGATGGGGGGGCTGGGAGTGCCGTGAGAGGTGGAAGGAGCCCTCTGGGGCTGCAATAAGGGGTGGGGAGTTTCAAGTGCGTCCGGTCTGGGACACAAACTACAACAAGCCAGGGAGGGAGTCCAAGGACAGAGGACAGGGGGGCATGGCACGTGCCAGCAGCCCATCAGGAAAAAGGCGGTGTCTCGGGCCAAGGGAAGGGAGTGGAGGACTCACCCACAGTCTAAAGAACAGTCTAGAGCAGCGCTGGGTCCTCTCCTCCTAGGCCCTGCCCCCCACTTGGCCCTGGCGCTGGGAGCAAAAGCTTGCCCCCAGGGCCTGGGGTACCCCCAGCTTAGCAGGTGATAGTGTCTCCACCACTCAGCTCTGCCCTTAGTGTGAAAACAGATGTGCCCACAGCGTGCCCACGGGCTGACAAAACCGTACTCCCAGACCCCGGCGGCAACCACCGTGTTGTTGACCAGCCCAGCTTCCCAGCCCCACACTCTAGTCAAGGCATGGTGGTCCCTCCAGGTCTTTGGAAACTTGAGAGCTTTGCTTGGGAAGGGGGCTGTCTACCTACCCTCCAGCTGCCTGCACTGCCCCCTGGTGAAGCTCGCAGTCCCTGCCAGCCTCCACGTGCTGCTAGAGGGATCTTCCAACCACCCGCTGACCCTCCTGGGGGAGGGGTGCCCTGCTCTCCTCAAAGGCGGCCAAGCCAGGCACTGTACTCAGGGAGAGCTGCTGCCTCATTGGGCTCCCACCCCACTTCCAAGAAAACCTGAGGTCTCAGCCTGACTTCCCTCCCTTCTGTCTCTGGACACACTGTCTGTCCCATCTCAAGACCTTCATATGGCTGCCCCCTCTTAGCATCAAGGGCTTGGCGTGAGTATCCCCTCCTCCGAGCAGCCACCAGACCATGGCAGGCGAGGAAGCCCATCTCTCCCCATACCCCTGGCCTTGCTCCCCACCACCATCACCTGCCCGATAAGGCCCCTGCCTCACATCTTCCGATTGAGGCACCTGTCTGGTTGTGTCTCACCTGGAGACTAGTTCCCAGGGAGCGGGATGTATCCACAGCCCCAGGAACAGTGTGGGGCCAACAGAAAGCCAGAAGGACAGACACACAGACCCTGGGGCCCGCCCTGAGCACTGTGTCCTGGGAAAGACAGCAGGTAAGTCTGATGCGCCCAGGAGCAGGCAGCTCTGAAGCCAGCCTCCCCGGGAAATGGTGTCATGGGCTTGAACAAGTTCCTTATTCCTTGGCCCTGGCACGTGCCTCAGCTTCCCGTGGCTCTGGGGTCACTGTTGGACCCCCAGAGAAGTGTGCCGAGCCATAGGGCACTCCGTCTTCACACGCACTGAGGTTGTCAAACACGTGCCCCGGGGCCAGTCAGCATCTGGGCTGCTTCCTGTCCACACCAACAAGGGACACTATCTGTCTCTCATCACTCTGGTGCACAGACCTCATGTGGCTGTAACTGCCACCTCCCTGGTAGCTCACGTGCTTGTAAACTCCTTCATATGTGGCTTTCGTTCAGTGTCCATTAGAGTCTCCAGCTCCCAGAGGTGCTCTCAGGACAGAGAAACCTTTGCGGTTTCCACGGTGCACAGGACTGGCCCCTCCTGTGCTAGTGAGGGTGGGTCTGGATGACACACGTCCCAAGAGTCCCTGAGTCACAGTTGGCCATCTTTGCCTGTATAGTTTGAGCTTTTTGTGTCTGCCTTAGAGTCTTCCCCTCCCAATGCCATGAAGGCGGGTCTCTGCTGTCCTCCCAGAACCTTCCTGCTCTGCAGTACAGCTGGGCTCCACCACACTCGCATGGCATGGGGGACACTGGGTGTCCGTCTTTCTCTGTGTCTTCTCCACTTATTCCAGCACCACCAACAAAGGTCAAACTCACCCTGCTCGGGACACGTAGCCCAGGCACTCTCCTACTCTACCTTCTGTCTGTCTGTCCTGAGCCAGCATCTCCAGTCTTCAATCGCTCTTAAACTTCATAGTAAGTTCCATCAGCTGATAGAGGAAGTGTTCCTACCTTATTCTTCCTCAGGAACCTCTTGGCTACTCTCGGCCCCTTGAATGTCCACAAACACTTTAGAATCCTCTTCTTGAGTTCCCCAAAACACCTGTTGGGACTTTGATTGAAAGTGCATTGCACCTGGAGGTCATTTCTAACTGTAGCCAAAGCTCACTTTTGTGTATCGACCACATGTCCCGCAACCTCACTCAGCTCATTTATTCACTTTAACAACGGACCTACAGGTTTTCCTGGGTTTCCTGTGTCCCAATCACACCGTGTGAGAACAGTAGCATGCGATTTTTCTTTGCAAGCTTTTTAACTTCTATCGTTTTCCCTTTCACAGCACCCTGAGGAGCACATGCAAGCAGAACTAGAATGGGGACGGCCGCAGGAGACGCCCTCCTCCCGCTGCAGATGGCGAAGGGAAAGCTTACGTACGGTGCACACTTTAGGGGTTTTAGATGCCGTTATCAGAATACGGAAACTTCCTTCAATCCCCATTTTGAGGGCTGTGGTTTTCGTAGCCACGAATGGGCATTGAACTTTACCGAAGTCCCTGCCGGCTCCTGTTGAGACGATATTTGATGTTCCTACTTCACTCTGTGAACGCAGTAAATTATACTGATGTTCAGGTACCAAAAAATGTAGGGTGTCCTTGGCGTGAACCTGAACTTCAGGGTTCAGCTTCTGGCCCCGCGTCTGAGTCCGAGCCTCACACCTGGGCCGCCAGGAGCCACCCGTCACCCTCCTTTCCTCTAATGTCTGCCTCACGGGACGAGTTGGGAAGCAATCCGTTATCTTTTTTCTTTTGCTGGTTTAGTTTGTTACTTTTCCATGTTCCTGATTTCCACCTTTCCCTGCACTGTCGCCCAGCCCCGCTCCCGCCCATTGCCAGCTCCTCCCTAACCCACGGTGATGCTCCTCTGGCCATCTATTCACTTGAAATATATTCACTATTTTATTGTCCTCGAGTGCCCTGGAGATTACAATGTGCATCCTTACCTTTTAACAATCCAATATTAATGGGCATCTTCAGCCCCCTTCCAGCCCACACAGCGCCTGAAACGCCCCCCAGCCCTCAGCACTCAGATGGCTGCGTGGTATGAATGACGCGGGTCCTCAGTGGTCTTCCCCTCCTCCCGGTGTTTAAATGGCCCTCCATCTGAGCCTGCCTCCAGGGGACCCAATCTAAGAGGCTGGTGCCCACAGGGGCCCCCGGGAGTAGACTTGAAACTGCCTTTGTGCAGAACAGCCAACTGGGTGACGGTCAAGGGGGCGCTCAGGCAGGCGCAGTGCGCGGAGTAAGGTGCTGCGAGGCCCTGGCTGACTAAGTACCAGTTAAAGGCAAAAGAGGACACAGCCTGTACCTCCAGGGAGGCAGGGGAGGCGGGGACATGGGCCCAAGGGCACCGGAGTCAGACATTGTGGTCCGCAGGCAGACTTCCCTCAGAAAGGGCCTTGCGATGACGAGGGTCAAAGAGAGTCATCTGTAGTTCAATGTTTTGAAATCTTTAGGCAAAAAATTATCAAGCATCCAATCCCACGTCTCTGATGGACTATGTTGACCAAAGAGGCTCGGTGTGCGGAGAGATCACATGCTCCACAGCCAGGCATGGCCTTCCAGTGCTGAGACCCCCCCGGCGTCAGTCCGTGCCTGTGCTGGGCCGGTGGGGAGACCGAGAGAAAAGCCGTGGCTGTCCAGCTGCCCCTGACCAACTGCCCGATGGCAGCAAACACCTCGGTTGTTGCTGTGGGAAGTCTTCGCACTCCCTCTCGGGTGAAGAGAAGCAGGAATGATGCAGCCCTAGAGTGCCTGTGCAGATCCACACGCCGTGGGAGAAGTGGACGTCGCCCACACACCATCGCCTTGCAGCAGGCTTCAGCAGAGAGCTTCTTCACCTCGCAGCCTCGGAGACCCTTCCCCCAGGAAAGTAGACACACAACACTTTTTTGTGTAGACACAAAACCCCAAACTGAGAATGGTGGAGACCTACCTTCCGGCAGGGACCACGGACAGCTCCAAGGACCGGCAGGGGCAGCTGGATACCAGCACCAGGCGAGCCCTGCTTTCTCCCATGACAGCGTAGGTGCCTAGCCTGCCCTCGGCTTGACCAAGCACCACATGCTGGCCCAGGAAGCCCTTGAGCAACCCGAGAGCACACAGGCCAGCAGCCAGCTCCTGTCTGCAGCCACCAAGTGCCCTCAGGCCACCTGTCCACAGCCACCTGCCCGCTCTGCACACCTCCCTCTCAGCTGCACAGGGATGGGGTCTCCAAGGCCTCGCCCAGCTCTAACAGCCAATGCTTCCAGCTGCACACCAGAACACAATTCACCTACAGTTTTAAAAAAAAAACAACTTCCCTGGCTGGTGTGGCTCTGTGGATTGAGTTCCAGCCTGTGAACCGAAGGGTCACTGGTTTGATTCCCAGTCAGGGCACATGCCTGGGTTGCGGGACCAGATTCCCAGTATGGGCCACTCGAGAGGCAACCACACATTGATGTTTCTCTCCCTCTCTTCCTCCCTCCCTTCCTTTCTCTCTAAAAATAAATATATAAAGTCTTTAAAAAAATTTTTAAAACCAATTATTGAGTCTATAACAAATTATCTTATTTGCAGTTAATTTTTTAGATAGGAACAAACTGAAACAGGTACGTCTACCCCTGTGTTCACAGCGCATCGTTCCCAACAACCAAAGGCGGGACGGACGGATAAATACAAGGTGGACGACCCCCGTGGTGGCGCCACACTCGGCCTGCTGCGCCGTGGACAGGCCTCGAGGACAGCATGCCAGGTGGGATAAGACAGTCACAGAAAGATATACACTGTGTGATCCCACCACCGTGAGGTCCCAAGAGGAATCAGATTCACGGAGGGAGAAAGCCGACAGCGGGTGCAGGGCTGGGGTCGGGTGCGAGGGAGTGTTTCACGGGGACAACAGTGTGGGGAGGTGGGAAGTCCTGCACAGGATGGTGGTGACGCCTGCCCAGCAGCATGAGTGTGCCTGATGCCACCGAGCTGCACACCGAACAATGGCTCACGTGATACAAAAACTTACCACAACTTAAAATATACGTACACATATATACTTAACTAAAGACACCCTAATCAAGGGTAGAAATAAGCTGCAAAAAAGATATTTCCAAAATGTTTATCTGACAGAGGACACATATCCAGAATATATAAAGAACTACTAAAAAATCTATAAAACACAACCAACAGAAAAAGGATATAAGTAAGCTACTAATTCACAAAGGAGAAAACTAATAGCCAAAATACCTATGATGCAATGCTCAGCCTCATTCATAACCTGTGAGATACAAACTGCAACAACAGGCCACTTCACTGAAATGGGGGCTACGGGTCTGACAGCACCCAGTGCGCTAAGGAGGGTCACAGGGACCACACCCTGCTGCTGACCACAGTCCCCAAGGGAAGAGCCCCTGTAAGCGGGTGTCTGGCTGTGGCTGTCACCAGCAATTTCACTACCAGGAGCACCCTCTCTCCTGGGGCGCATGACGAGATGCCCACCGACGCCCCCTCGAAGCAGACGGTTCCCAACTCTCCATCAAGGGCTGTCAGTGAAGCGGCGCCACACAGTTCGCCTCGGAAACCCCGTGCTATGGCTCAGCAGTGGTAGAACCAGCCTTG
Organism: Desmodus rotundus; assembly: GCF_022682495.2. Classification (NCBI taxonomy): domain Eukaryota; kingdom Metazoa; phylum Chordata; class Mammalia; order Chiroptera; family Phyllostomidae; genus Desmodus; species Desmodus rotundus. The sequence goes on from NC_071390.1 coordinate 179,992,481, forward strand.
GCCCCGCAGCTCGGGTGGGTGCAGCGTCGTCCTGATGCGCCAATGTGGCAGGTTGGATGCCCGGTCAGGGCACACACAGGGCACAACCAATGAACGTATGAATAAGTGGAACAACAAATCCATGTCTCTCCCTCAAATCCATAAATAAAAGACGAATAAAGAAAAGGGGTCGAATCAGCCACAGAGCGCACCTGCAGCAGTGCCAACTTTTAGAACGCACAAGATGAACCGGGAAACGGGTCACTGGTTGCCCGCGTTCACGGGGAGGCGGGAGGGACGAAGAGGCGGAACAGGAAATGTCATGGTGACCACTGTCACGATGCATTGGTCCGAACCTCTGGAACGCACACCACCGGGAGGGAGCACTCACGGAAACAAGGGACTTAAGCTGACAACAGGGCACCCTGCTGGCCCATCCCTTGTCACAGCCGCCCCACAGGGTGCAGGGTGCTGGCACAGGGCAGGCTGGGAAGCACACGGGAACTGTCTGCGCTCTCTGCTCAGCGGCGTGCAGCCTAAACCTACTCTAAAAGTCAAGTCGATCAAATGTTTAAAGAATCTAGATAAAGAAGAGCCACACAGAATAGCATTACCTGCATCTGTGCATCAATATCACATCTTTACAAAGGGGTAATGCCAGCCCTCCCCTCCCCGCAGCAGAAGACAGTGGTGACCTCGGGAGGGGGGATGGGAGTAGGATCTGGGGGGTGTCAAAGGGGACTAGATGTATCTGTAGGAATGATTTCATTTCTGAAAACCTTAAGAGTAAAAGTAGACAAATGAAAACACTTACCTCAAGGTCATCGAGGGAGCGAGTGACACTAAATCTCTTGGATCTCCCGAACGATCTCCGCGCAGAGGTGCGCTGAGAGGTCTGAGCAAGTCCAAGTCCCCGCCCAAATTTTGAGCCCTAAACAAACAAACAAACAAAGGTAAATTGAGCTGCCTCCTTGGGAGAGGTGCCTAGCTTTGCCTGACGCATGCCACGCAGAGAACGGAGGGCCGGATGGGACCCCACACGCCAGACCTGTCAGCTCCGCGAGCACCATGGCGTGTGGGCCGCACTCCCTCGGTAAAAAATGCAGAGCTGGGCCAAAAAGACTCATCCCAAGGCTGCGCTCTGCCCCTTACAAACACGCGGCCCGGGGGCCGGCCCAGCCTCGACCTCCGCAGCCACCAGGTGGGTGTCACAAGAACGGATGAAAGAGCAGGTGTGACCGGCTGTGGAAGCACAGTGTGGCAGGGTAACGGTTACAAACACAAAAGCTGGCTTGCATGGGCCGCACTGTCACATAGTTTTAGAAGCATTCTGGGAAACCAAAGAACCCCTTGACATGCAGCTGGCGTCTACAGCCCCAACGACTCGGAGCAGGAACTAACTGGCCAGTGAAACGTCTTGTTCTTTCTCTGGGAAACGACTAGAATTAATTCACTGTTGTCATGCTGGACACTTCTCTACATGCGCTCTTGGTTTCAGCCAACAAGTCATGACATCTCTAAAATAAAAAGCATCGCAGCTGAAAATCTGATCTCCTGGGGACAAGAAACCCTAAGTGACCTAGGGCAGGCGGAGGGGAGCCCTCGAGAAAAGCCAAGGGCTGTGGGGGGAGACGACGCATCTGGGCTAGAGCCAGGCCCCAAGGAGGCTTGGAAGCCATTAGTCACCCCACAGAAGTGCCAGCAAGAGCCAACTGGAGGTGACGTCTCAAAGCCGCTGAGTGGCAGCCTCTCAAATGCGCCTGTGCTGGTGCCCAGCTGGAGCTCCCTCGAACAAATCAAGATGCACAGGAAGGTCTGCTTGTCCCAAAAGGGGGTTGGGTCAGTGACCTGTAGGTGACCTGTGCGTGCCACTGCTCTGACATCGAGAAAACACAGGTTTACAACTCCTGCCCGTCACTCCAGGGGTCACCAGATCCCACCTTCAGCTAGTTGGCCTGAGACACTCCCCGGGGAGAGCCTCACGGTTCCAATTCAGACATAGATATGCCCCGCCAGGTGCTTCTGCCCCTGGTGGCAGGCCCCTCAGGCTTCCCTGCCAGAGCTCAGCCAGCTCTTCCGTCCACCTGGAATGCGGCAGAGCCCAATCCCACTGCTGCTCGGCCCACTCCGGGCAGCGCCCCTGCTGTCCACTGAGCTGCCTCCCTCTAGTGAGCCCGAGTGTGACATATTCTCCAGAAACACTTGTCTAAAAAAATTCCTTTTCTAAAACAAGTGCCCCAGACCTGACTCTGAGTAGAAAATGTGTCTCCCTGTGCGGCCGGTACCCCACACCCGCCCCATGGCCCCGCTGAGGGCCCATCATGGATGACTCCAGTCCTCTGCTGCCTGCCCTTCCCTACCTGCAGCCCTCACTCAATGGCACCGCCCTAAGACTAGTTTAACCATACCTCGAAATGAAGTTACACGAAATGAAAATGCACACGCCAGCCGCTGTGGCACATCCCCAGGAGCCGGTGTGTTACCGAGGGCAGCAAGGCCTCTGTCTGCAGCCCCCGCCCTGCCCCTGCTTCCCAGAGCAGCGCTCGGCCACAGACGCAGCATTCGCAGAGTGGACGAGAGAGCCAAATGACATGGGGCTCTCAGTGCCCAGGAGCAGGGAGCCGGCCCCGAAGGGGTGCAGCCATCCACGTGGCCACGCAGGGGCTTCTCGCCACACAGGTCATCTTGCAGAAAATGTTCCTCATCCGTCACTAAACCAAAGAAGGCTCCGGATATGAAAAAATGAACATCTGTATAAAACCTACATTTGCCGGTACATACATATTTGTACCTTTTTGGTGGGGGTGGGGTGGGGTGATGAGCACATGGCTTTGTGATAAGGACAGTGTAGTTTCAAAGCCAGGGCACTGCAGAGCCACAGCCGGGCCGCAGTGAGCAGCCCCCAGCAGCCCTGCGTGGACCCTTGCAGGCAGCGAGGGAGGAGAGGGCCTCGCTGCACATGGCTGCGCTGTGAGGCTTGGAAACGCAAAGGAAATAGAAGAAAATGCTAATGAGGAAACAGAAAAAAAATCCCTGCAAAGAACTGAGTCAGCCCAGTGGGGGGACCCCCCAGCGCCCAACAAGGCCAGCCTGGCATTTACTGGCTTGTCTCTTGTTGCTGGGTGGGCTGCTGGAAAACCACCGCCACCCGGCACCCGCTGGCACGGAGCAGGCTGGCTCCCCACAGACGACTGCTCAAAGGCGGCCACTGAGTGGTGACGTGGCAGAAGAAGCAGCTTCCTTTTTTCAAAATCAACTCCACTTTCTGAACTGCAAACAAATCATAACTGCTCCAGAAGGCAAGCAGGTGATGCCAGGCCACACGATCATCATGCTTCATGGCCCAGCCTGCGGCTGCTGTATACCATCAAAGGGTGCTGGGGGGCGAGCTCCATGTCACTGCCCCCAAGAGTCACACGCGGGGCCCGGCTCCAGCACCAAGAACACAGTACAACCATCAGCACCGCTTCAGCAGCCCCGCCTGGGGCGGCATGTGGGCATCGAGCTTCTAGAACCAAAGGGCCCTGCTTGACCCCTGCCCCCTGCTTAGGACATGCAAATGACCCACCTCATTATTGTCGCCTCAAAACACGAGGGGTGGGGGGGGGGTCCTAAGGGATGCCTCTGTCACCACAAAAGAGGCCCAGAGAGGGGTAGGATCACTCGGGAGGGAAACAGCCAGGAAGCAGGGTGAGAGTGGAGCCCGGGGCGGCTGGCCCCACTGCCCAGGATACCAGCAGCCTTGGCCACTCTCAGCACCAACACTGACCATCCCACGGAGTCACCACTTTGGGGAGAGAACTCATTTTGGCACAGCCAGTCACCTCCTCAGCCAACAGCTGAGACCAGGGCAGCGGAGGACCTGCTCAGCGCCATGGGGCTGGAGGGGAGGCAGCGGAGGAGACCCAGGTCCCTCACTGCCCCGTGAGTTCCAGCAATGGTCAGACCTCAAACCTCCACCCTCCAGAGCCCCAACACGGACCTGAAGTCCCAGCAGAGCCAGGGCAGTGCCCGGCCTGGTAGCCCCTGTGCCTGTCCCCACAGTGTCTGGTACACAGCAGGTGCTCAACAAGCACTTACTGAGCGAGCCAACTCTAGCCAAGGAGACCTCTGACCTTAAACTAAAGACCAGAGCACCTGAGTATTTTTCCGAAAGAGGTAACATGGATCTAGTCCGAAAGCAAAACCATGCTGGATGCTGGCTGTGTCAACACAGGGGGGCTCGCACAGACACGGGGCCAGCCAAGTAGCCCGTTTCGTTTTCTCCGTGCGACGGCTCTCGTAGCGCTGAGCTGTCTTTAACTTCTTTGCAACAACTGTGTTAGAGTGCGTAGTGACAGCTGTCCTATCAGTGTGCATTAAAAAAAATTATCAAAATTGGTGAATTTTTGTGGAGCCATTTTAATACTGAGGATGGAAGAAAATCCGCAACATTTTTTGTGCACTGTGCGTTATTATTTCAAGAAAAGTAAAAACACAATGGAGATGCAAGAAAAGATTTGTGCAGTGTACGGAGAAGGTGCTGTGAGTGATCGAACGTGTCAAAAGTGGTTTGCGAAGTTCCTTGGTACTGTTGACATTTCAGCCAAACAACCCTTTGCCGCAGGGCTGTCCATGCCCTGGAAGGTGTTCAGCAGCCCCCCGGCCTCTCCCCACTGGAAGCCATGAGCGGGAGACAGTTGACAGACTCAAAATATCCAAATCAATAAAGTTATTGCTGAATATGAAAAATGTGGCTTTTTGGCCCACCCAATAATTGCTTAACCAGGTATCAGAGGTCTTTAAGACCTGGGAGGTGGTCAGGAGGCAGCTACAGAGGAAGTGACTGCTCCCTGAGGGCTGGGACCACAGGGACCAGGAGGAGTCACATCATGTCACCAGGCAGACAAGAGGCTGGTGGTGCTGGGACCTAGACCTCAGTGCCTGAGGGGTGACAAGGGTGGGTGGCCCAGGAGAGCTGGGAGGACTGCAAACTGCACTCAGGCTGTGGCAGGAGGGACAGCCTGGTGGGGAAGCGTGTCGCCTGGGCGAGGAGCAGGGAGCAGACAAGGAGCAGGACCCCCCCCCCCAATACGCCCCTTGAGGCAGAGCCTGCCAGGGACCCAGCTGGCAGGGGGGAAGGGGACACAGGCGCCAGTGTCCCACAGCCAAGTACCAAAGGCAGGCTTGGGGTTGAGAGACAACAGCTGAATAACTGGTACAACTTGTTAAATCTTATTACAACAAAACTACAGAGCAGGAAGAATTTGAAGCCCAGAAATAAAACAATTTTATAATCAACAATTTTAAACATACAGCCAGACCAGTTAGGGGAGCGGAGCTGAGGAAAGGCTCACTCGCCGCGGGCGCGGCGCCGCCTTGAGAAGAGAAGGAAGTGCAGACAGACTGCGTCTCCGACCCAAGAAGGAAAAGGGTGAATATCGAGGGAGGAACATTTGAGTTGGGACAGAAAAGTAAGGGAATGTTTATTTATTCAACAATATCTAGGAGCCTACCATGTGCCAGGCAATCGGCTAAGACAAAACCTTTAAAAAACAGAAACAAAGCATGTAGCCTCCAAACCAGTGCGGGGGTGACATAGCACACAAGCCAAAAAGCCTTGACAACAAGGCAAACTCTGGGCAAGCAGGAGGAGGAGGCCTAAAACCCCCCAGATTTACACGAAGCATGCAGCGGTATCATGGGGCCGGGGCAGCACACCAGTCATACCAATAAACACGCATGGACTAAATTTGCCAACTTAGTCCGATCTTACTCGTGCGCTGTCAGAAGAATGTCAATGTGCATTAGAAAAATATCAACTACCTGCTACTTATAATAACAATCCTAGAACACGGAGGAAAAAAAGTGTAAATAAAAGAATTAAAATGCTAAGTCAGAAAAGGCTTACATTGTTTCACTTCAGTTCCGAGGTGTGACAAGGTGTCCCACCCTGGGGGGTGGGGAAAAAAGAAAAGGCTTACACAGCTACAGTAGCAGCAGGCAAGCGAACTTCCCCTGTGATGGCCCCGTTCCAGTAACAGACTCCATGCACCAAGGGACAAGGGGCAGCAAAGACGCACGGTCGATTTTATACCTGTCTGAGGCTAGAATCACCTCACGACCAAAACCAAAGACAAGGAGAATATGGGAAACTACAGATAGTCCCCCTCATGAACACGGACTGGAAACTTCTATAAAAATATTAGCAGCCCCAGCTCGCTCGTGTATAAGCACATAATGGCAGGTTAGGTCTATCTCAGGAATGCAAGTGCGGCAAATCTGTCGCTCTAGCTGTTAGAGGGAGAAGCTCGGTGATCATCTCAATGAATGAAAAATAATTAAAAAAGAAAAGCCAAAACTCAACCCACATTCATGATGACAAGTATTAAGGAGCAGAAACAACCGTGGCAAGGCAGCTGGATAGAAAACCAACAAATCGATTGTGCTTCTAAGTATCAAAAAGTCAGCATTTACAATGGTTAAGCAGGTACCCTTTATAACTATAACAAAATGTAAAAGGGACCTAGGAATAAATCTAATTAAAGACTCTAAGAATAAACCTAAGTAAAGATGTTCACAAAGGTAGTTATAAAATTCTACTAAAGAAAATAAAGAGGCAAATAAATGGAGAGAGAGACCATTTTCATGGACAGGAAGGCCCAATACCCTAAAGATATCCATTCCCCCAGACTGGTCTGAAGATTCAAATACAGCCACAATAAAAATGTCAGGCGTATTTCCGGAGAATTCACACACACTGTAAACCACCTGTGGGAGGCCAGGCTCAGGCCCAGTCAGTGTGCAGTAAGGCGGTCTGCCCCATCGGATGCAAAGGCCTTACGAAACTACAATTTACAGTCACATGTTGTGGGGGGACTGACCATGGAGGGGGGACTGAGACACGCCCCACACATACATGGGCACATGGCGCAGGGCAGAGGGATGCTCCCAGGCCCCCGAGAGGGAATCCGACATGTGGACATCCACGTGGAAAAAAACTGACTAGCCAACCACCTCATTCCATTCATAGAAATCAACTCCAAAAACCACACGAGGAGAAAGAAAGGCCCTCCCTGACCTTATGGTAGCAGTGCCCCTGCTGCCTCAGAAGCTCAAAGCCCAAGAGAGCAGGCTGACCGGCTGGACGACTTTCCAGTAAAGAACCGCTGTTCATCCAGACACAAGCGGCAAGCGAGAAACCCGCCCTGAACTGGGGAGACACACGTGCACACCCACCCTCAGCCAAGGGCTACCGCAGTCTCTGTAATTCCTGCAAGTCACGGGGAGAAATCAGCCCAGCAGAAAGACGGGCCCTCAGCAACAGGGAAGCCAAACCTTTATGCCTTAAGGGAGCGCCAACCAAGCCACTGCGAGAGGCCATTCTGCCACCACGAGGCTGCCCACAACTAAGAAGCCTGAGAACGCTGCAACTCCGGTGAGGACACAGAGACCTCTGAGCTCGGGCGCCAGGTGGGTGGGACCGTCGGAGAGACCTCGCTGTGTGTCTGCAGGTCTGCGGGGTGAGGGCGCTCTGAGCTCACTTTACTGGGACGACAATTCTCCAAGCCCAGAACCGGTAGTTAAACAATGCTGGGGCAGATGGCAGAAATCCCGGGAGAGGCCCATCCCGGGAGAGGCCCCTCCCGGGCATCCCCGTTCCAGGGCTGAGACCAGAGGACACCCACTAGGAGGGGATCGGTTCCCACTCCTCCCGGAGACACCAGCTCCTGGAGCAAAGGGAAGAGGGCAAACCCAGGGCTCCCCCCTTGGTCCCCAAGGAGAACCTGCTAGAAAGGCACAGCGCTGTGCCCCCTCAGAGGGGGAGGGGCGGCCGTGTCTGAGCGTTAAGATTCCTGTCTGCGGGCCCTCGCCTGCAGCCCAGCCCTGGCATGCGTGGGGTGACCTCTGATGTGGTTCTCGTTGTGTAGCCCAGCGTGAGGACAGGGCGTGGGGAAACCACCATGGTCGACATCAGTAAATAATGAAACCTGTCCCGCTTCAGAAACCTGGAGTCTACTGTCAACACGAATAAATACACACTAATGAAGGCCACCCCTGGCCATTTCCTGCTAGATGAACACTGCCAAGCCTGGCCAGTCCACTCGGGACAGAACCCGAGAAATTCCTCCCCCCACACACCTGCAGCCGTGAGCAGGACGCCCACCACAGCTCTGCAGTCGCTCCCGCCATGACTGTGTGCATCTGTGTGATGTTACACGGCTGAAATGGATGGACCAGAGCTACATATAAGATCACGCATAAACCGATAAAAAGATAACACGGGATTAAAAACCGAGGGCAGAAGCCAGGTTATAAAGTCATCATTACGAAGCTGCAGAAGCAGTATAACTGGTCAGCAGACTGTCGGGCACAAACACACCCACGCTCTGGCAGACACAGTGCCACTTGGCTCTGGATTGTCTCACATTTCCTGCAAGTGACACAAAACCAAGAGAGAGCAATGCTGGGGGCAGCTTTGTGTCCCCACCCCTTTGCTCGAATGTCCTCCACATCAGCGTCCGTCCTCTGGTCCAGCTTCTCTGGGGAGCCTGGCCCTGCCTTCAGGTGGTGAGGGGGGCACCAGGTGCTTCTCCGCTCTGCTCCCCTGGCACCTGGAGCAGGCTTGGTGGCACTGAGCCCCCAGAGGGAGCTCAGCACCCGCTGTCAAAAGGAACTCCATGCCGGCTCTCCAGCCCCAGGGTGGCTCAGGCCCCTGGCTCGCCCTCCACCAGGGAGTGTTTATGCTCACTGACCAGGCACTCCCAGCCGAGGCTGCTGCTGTTTCCTCCCTTCCCTGTGATTGGGTGGCAGTGATGTGGTGGTGTCCCACGTGGGCACTGTCTGCACAGGGTCGCAGGGTCGTGATCAAAGCTCTTTTCACAGGGCCTCTGGGTATTCTCTAGATATGTTTACAATCTATTTTAAAACTTCCTGTCATTGTACTAGAGAAACAACTGAGATCCTGTGTGGAAGCCGGTGCCCTCCTGGCCCCGGAGCGGGGAGCCTCCCCGGCCAGGCCTCACTGCCACACTAGGGCTCTCCCGGCAGGTGCTACCTTCTGCCCGCTGACAGCACCTCTCACTCACTTCCCTGCTCTGGGCATGTTCCCTGACCAGGACCAGCGACCTCTCGGTTCACAGGCCAGTGCTACGCGCATAGGGCCGCACCAGCCAGGGCTCACCCCTTCCCTTTCCCACGGCCTCTTCCTCTTCTCACGTCCAGGCACATCCTCTGTCCCTTCTTGGCCTGTCCTCTGCGTACCCTGACACACCCCCAGCCAGCTCTGGCCAGGCCAGGGGGGACACCAGGAGACCTACCTCCCAGCCTGTGGAAACTTCTGCGCTCCAGCTGGGGAGGCTGCGGGATGGACCGGGCCAGCAGTGCAGGGGGCCCGCACGGCAAAGTAAACCAGTCAATTTCAAGACATTATAGCAGGGACCCAATAAAACACAACCCCTTACTGCTTATTTTCAGATGAACGGGGTCCCATCCCATTACGAAAGGAACTAGAGGAGGAGGCGACATGGAGCCCTAGGTCTGCCTTAGTGTCAGCACTAATTTGCCACACAACTGTGGCAAGTTGTTGATATTTATGAGCCTTCTCAGTGAAATAAAATAAATGGGCCCAGCTGGACAGTGCCCCGCAGCCCTGCCCAGGTTCGACAGGCGGCCACAGGCACCACGAACTAGAGAACACTACCCTGTTCTCTTCCAACGCCAGAGACACAGCTACTCCATGACAAGCGCTCCATTCTTCTGTTACACGTACTAATACCAGCCAATGCCGTTCCTCTCCGCACATTTTTGTGCAGGGTGAAAAAACGCCAAAAAGGAGCCTGAGACCTCCACAGACACTCAACCGACCTCGGGCAGAGGAGCAAAGATGCCTTTTCCTACAGACGGTGCCGGAGCTGGGACGCCTGCGCGCAGAAAAGCAAGTCTGGACACAGGCTGCACACCCTCCACAGAAAGGCGACTCAGCACGGGTCACGGCTGACGTGTAAAACAAGAAACCAGGAGCATCTAGAAAACAACTGGACAAACCCAGACACCTGTGGACGTCTGGGTCCAGACAATGCGGGGTTTTCTCGGTGAGGGAAACAGCGCAAGGAGTGATACCACAAGGGAGCTGTGGCCTGGTGCAAACAGGCTCCACGCTTCAAGAATGCTCTCACCTGAGCAGGGTATGCTGCCTCGGCCACTGGGGTGAAGACGCAGGCCAGAGACACAGTGGGCTTCGAAAGGGCCGGAGGGGCAGGACCCTCTGGGCACCAGCAACAGGAAAGGGCAGGAAGGACAGGGAGATCCTCACCGGGCTGTGAGAAGTCACCGTCCCTTCCACCACCGCCTGTCCCACCAGACAACCTGTCCAGGACCCCAAGGGCAGCAGAGCCAGCGCCTGCTGGGTACGAGACCACTTGAGAGAGCCAAGAGGACTCCAGGCAAAACGGAGCGTGCAGCCCACAAGGACCCTGAGACCCCGGACGGCGGCCTCAGCCAGGGGAAGCCAGGACTGGGGACTAGGCAGCTGCTATGCTGTCCTTTCACCAGTCACCAACTAAGCCATTGAATCGAGCCCACTTCCTGAGCCCCTCCCAGCAGGCTCACCTTTTTATCCTCCTTGGTCTTTCTGACATTCCGATGGGGACCAAAAATGGTTTGCATCCCAAACGCCTTCCGGGACCAGTCCCTCTTCTGGGTGCTCAGCGGCAGCTGTGCTGAGCTGCCCTCCACCCTGTAGCGGTCCGCGGGGATCTTGCTCATGGGGGGAGGCAGCGTGCCGCAGTTGACGCTGGACCACCCGTCAGTGGAGTCCGTGTAGGACTCCTGGTCGCTGGCGTGTCCGCACTGCCACTCCTGCAAGACGTGGACTGGAAGCCACCGCTGGCCAAACCCCCCACCAGGGCCCACAGCACCTCTCTTGGGGGGAGGGACCGAACTCCGCAAGGAGGCCGCGGGGCCCTCCACATGAGAAGTGGGCCCCAAGTGCTTACTGAAGTCCCAGCACCTGTCAGCCTGTGGAATAGCCTCCAGCGGGGGCCCTGCCTCGGCCTCATGGCCAAAGGCCCCATTCCAGGGGGTGCCCCAAGGCTGGGGACCCCTCACGCCCGCCCCCTCCCAGGTGCTGCTGCTGGGGCCGTGCCTGCTGGAGCCAGCGCCCAGGTCGACCACAAGCACCCGGCTGCTTCGCTCTTCCTGGTTGAAGTTCCCAATGCCACTGTCACTGTTGCTGCTGGTGCTGGTGTTCTGGTGGGCGTCAGCATCCCCATCCACGAAAGCCCGGGCCCGCACGCCCTCGATCAGCTCGCCCATGTCCCTGTACAGCACGGAGATGAACTGGAGGACAGGCAGGGAGGACGCCGGGAACTCCAGGCAGCCGTTGGTGTCAGGATCGGCTGTGCACTCGAAGCCGAACCGCCGGGCGATGCCTTGGTGGATCTTGTGATTGAACAGGTCCGGGTCCACCATGAACACGTGGCAGGATGTCCGCAAGGCGCCCTCGTCCTCCTGCACCAGGCTACCATCGTCACTGCTCTGCATGGTCACCAGCCCGAAGAACCTCCTGTCGTCTGGGCACACGGCGCTGAAGGCCAGCTTCTCGGCGGGGTACTCGGCCAGCACGGCGGCCTTGTCGGTGCACAGCCGCACGCCGTCGTGCATGATCTGCATGGTGACCAGGGAGTGGATCTTCTGCTCGGCCCGCAAGCGCCGCAGGCAGCCGCGGATGGCCTGGAAGCTGTCGGACTCCAGGTTGCAGCTTGTAGAAGGAAGTTCGATGGAGCCTAAATAGCCAACGACCATGGCAACGTTTAAAATACTCGCATCTAACTCAAAATCTTCATGGTTCTCTAGCCCAATGCTGAAAACCGAATCATCGTTAACAGCTTTTGAAGTTTCCTCCTTGGGAGGCAGACTGGGGTGCAGGTCACTTACATTTTCATGTCCGAGGTCAAGTCGCGCAGCAGCCGACTCTGAGAGGGACCTCTGTTTCGATTTCGGGGGCTCTGAGCTGCTTGCGCGAAGATGGGGGTTTTCAAAGATCATGCTGAAAATGCCGCCCGACTGCATCTCTGCCACGACCCTCTCCGCTCTGTTTATGCCTAACGCCTTGGAGTCGAGTCGGGGCTTCCGCCAGCCCCTTCCTTCACAGAACCCCACCTCCTCATCGCTGGAGCACGGCTCCCGGGGTCCGCGGCCCTCGCCCACCACCATGCGCAGGACCCCGGAGCACTTTCCGATCAGTTTGACCACGTCCTCATGGGACGCCTTCCTCACACTGATGTCATTGATGGCGAGTATCTGGTCTCCGGTGCGCAGGCCCACCAAGTCAGCAGGGCTCCCTCTCATGACGCAGCTGAGCACGCAGGGTGCCTGGCCGGAAAGGGTGAACCCGTACCCTGCTCTTCCCCTGGCGACCTCCACACTCCTCAGGTGAGGGGGCGTCGTCCCCTGTGGCAGGCGCTCCGCTGCGTCCCCCGCTCTGTACATCTCAATGTGCTTCCAAGACCAGGAGCATAGTCCTCACTCGGGGTCCACGGCTCAGAGGGGGCTTGATGCTGCCATGGTGTTTCTGGAAATAAGGCCCTAAGGAAGAAAACCAAACAGCTCATAATTAAAGGGCCCAGCTCTCTATTGCTTACTGGTATTACCTAAACATAAAGACAATCCATGACAAAACCCGTCGCGGGAGCCTCCAGTTACCATGTAAATGCCAGAGTGGAGGAGAGGCAGTAAGTTGAAAGTCAGGCTGAGGATCTCCTTCCCAAGTAGGAAATACTCCCCAGGACGGATCCCTCCTGCGAGGCTGCCCCTAAGGACTCCCCAGAATCTGCTTCCTGGCGCTGCCCCACCTCCCAGTCTGGACGGAAAGAGAAGGGACCTGAAGACCCTCACGCTCAGGGTGGCCTGAGGTCCAGCAGCCCCTGCAGACCCGATATGTCCGAGGGACACCTGATCCAGGGGCAGAGTCAGACTAAGAAGCAGGGCTGGCACAGGCTCGGGGAGAGACAACGGATGGTCAGCCTGTATTGATCAGAGACCCCCCAGAAAAATTTTCCAGGGAAGGCATTGGCTGATGCTGTCTCATGCTCCAACCCCCCCCCCCCAATTAATTTATTTGAACAAGGTACCGTGTGGGGAAAACATCAGTCTGAAACACCTCAGTCCAAACTACAAAGGGTGCCGATACAACAGAAAACCACCAAAAGGAGCGCACGTAGTCACCGCAATCACTCTGGGGGATGGCTTCATAATCGTGAGGGCTGTTGTCATCAAAACAAGCCTGCACCGGGCCCCACAGTGGTGCAATGACGCACTAGAACGCGGGGCTGTGCACACAGCCTTCTCGCCACTGTGATCTTCGAGTGACAGGGCGCGGGGCAGAACCTGTGCAGGGAGAGGGCACATGGGCCCGGCCCAGAGGAGATGGGGCTCAGCGTCCAGAACCCTCTTCCAGAGTCACACGGGACACGCTCGGTCCCCACGCGCCGCACTGTGACAGCACGTGGGGTGTGTCCACCAGGGAGGCCCCTCAAGACTCAGAGCCAGAGCCCTCACGGGGGCCGGTCCTGCAGGCCCCTGCCTGGCTCACCCCAAACTCCAGGCCCCTGGAGGAGGGGGCGTCAGCACAGACCACGCTCCCCACACAGACAGGCAAGGCGCAGGGAGCCGCTCAGACCAGGGAGGGGCTGTGGACCCTCCCAAACACCCAGGGTCCCAGACACCAGCTGAGGGCAGGCCTGTAGTGAGAACACTCTTCTGAACAAAACCCTCTAAAGTTCACTTTAAAAAGCAATATAGGCACTGGCTGGTGTGGCTCAGTGGATTGGGCATCATCCCATAAACCAAAAGGTTGCTGGTTTAATTCCCAGTTAGGGCACATGCCTGGGTTGCAGGCCAGGTCCCCAGTATTGAGGGGTGCGAGAGGCAATGATCGATGTTTCTCTTGTACATCCATGTTTCTCTCCCTCCCTTTCTCCCTCCCTCCCTCCCCCTTTATCTAAAAATAAACATTTTTAAAAAATGAATGCAGTGATTATGTTGTAAAAATAAAAATATAATAGAAAATGTTTTTTAAAGAGTGCATCTTTAAATAATTGTTTTAAAGTTATTAGGAGGAATTCTTTTTATTTATTTATTTATTTTTAGAGAGAAGGGAAGAGAGGGAGGGAAACATCAATGTGTGGCTGCCCCTCACGTGGCCCCCACTAGGGACCTGGCCCGCAACCCAGGCCTGTGCCCCGACTGGGAACTGAACCTGCACCCCTGGTGCGCAGCCTGCACTCCGCCCACCGAGCCCCACCAGCCAGGGCTGTTAGGAGAGATTCTTGCACCTGGGATAAAGTCTGCAGTAGCAGAAGCGTGATTCCAAGTCATTCACACGCACGAGACCAGAGATGGCTGACATGGGGGTGCGCTGGCACCTGACTCCGGGCCAGCGTGCAGGAGGGTGACTCTGGTGCAGAGGACGCGCGTCCGAGTGACGCTGCGTCGTGACAGGCAAGAGTGGAGGTTGTTTCCATTCATTTCTAAATTACTGTATTATTCAATATCTAAGTGGCACTAAATTAATCACTTAAACATGATGACTGAACATTTAATAACTTAATGCTTATCATTAAAAATACACATATTAGCCCTGGCTGGTGTGGCTCAGTGGACTGAGCACTGGCCTGTGAACCAAAGGGTCACTGGTTCGATTCCCAGTCAGGGCACATGCCTGGCTTAGGGGCCAGGTCCCCAGTAGGGGGCACGTGGGAGGCAACCACACACTGACGCATCTCTCCCTCCCTTCTTCTCCCTAAAAATAAATAAATAAAATCTTAATAAAATAAAATAAAAATATACATATTAAATATAGCCAAGAAATATGTTTTAGGGTCTTCTCATTGACCCTGCTTCAGGGGTGTGGTAGGTTGACTAATGTCCCCTCACCAAATGTCAGGAACTGTGGGTGTCACCTCGCACGGCCAGTGGGATCTTGCAGCTGTACTGGGTGAAGGGCCCTGAACTCCCAGGTGGCCCTGTGGCACTGCAGGGTCCTCGTCAGGGGGAGGCAGGGGGCTAGGGTCGCAGAGAAGGCCCTGCAAGGAGGGTGGCCGAGGCAAGAACAATGAGGATGGAGATGGGGGTGGAAGTGCCCTCAGGAAGCTGAAAAGGGTAGGAAAGGGGCCCTCCCGCCATCCCCCACCGCGCTACCCCCACCGCTCCCGCCCCCCCCCCCATGAGGGAAGCAGCCTGCCAGCACCTGACTCCAGCCAGTGAGACTTGATATGGGACTCGGAGCCCCGGAACACGAGAGAGCAAATTTGTGTTGTTTTAAGCCACCGAGTTTGTAGCCATTTGTTTCAGCAGTCACGGGGACCTCGTGCAGGGCAGCCGCCCTGTTGGTGGGTGACAGCGTGTGCACAAAACCACCGACGTGAAAATGCTACAGGCTACTGAGGACAGCAGCTCCCCCAGGGCTTGCAGGGCACAGCACACCCAGCAGGCCCCTCCAGTGGCCACAGCCCCCACCCCCACAGGCCCCAGAACGGCGCTGGCAGCTCCCTCAAGCCAGGCCAGGGCCTCTTGTCTGCGCCCCTGCCCCTTCTCCCTTCAGACTAGTTTCCTCTCTGAACTTTAATACCCTCCCCAAGGCATTGGTGGTTGACCCCAAGCTCTTCCCCCGCTTCCCTGGGCAACTGGACCCACCCCAAGGCCCGGTCTCCCACGTGCTGGCTGCCCAGCCACACCTCCCCTGCCGGCTGGCGGGCACCTCAAACTCAACAGTCCAAACAAACTCTCTTCCCCCGAGTGGCTCCTCTCTCAGTGCCTGGCCGCCATCTCCGCAGACACACAGCCCGAGCTCCCAGAGGGACCCCGGAGTCCTAATCAGGACACATGGAGATTCAACAAGACTCAGCCTCAACAAATGGCCACTATGGACGCAGACAACTGTGCGCGCCGAGTGTAGAGAGGTCGCAAACAACACAGGGCCAGGGGTGAAGTCACGGGCAGCGGCCACGGCGCAGCGGCAGGGCCAGGGCATGGGAAGGTACACTATGGAAAAGCTGGGAGACTGAGAGGGTCGACCAGGGGCTGCCCAGCGGAGGAGCTCAGAGTGGAGGGGAAGAAAGCAGGCCAGTGGGTTCCATGAGAAAGTCTGTCCATCCATCACGACATCACCCGCAAAAGGCAGCCTGGGAGGGTCCCCCAAGGGTGCAGGGTATCTCTTGGGCTGCAGATCATGTGTAAAACACACAGTTCTCTTTGGAGAACCTTGAAGGAGCTGAAATTGCGGCCAGATCTTAGCACTCAGTGGGATGTTTGGCCTTCTGTGACGTAAAGAAAAAAAAGGTGGGAAAGGAGGACAGAGAGAATGACACTGAAAGAAACAGCAGAGGGACCTTGCAGCCACCAAAACAAAGGGAAGACTCCCCAGCTCTACCCCGCACCCCAGGGGACACAAGCCATGTGCTCAGGCCCCAAAGGACAGAAAACATTTTGTTTCATTACAAGTCACAAGTTATGCCGAGTCTCAGGGAGCGGTTCGCAACCAGACTGCTTTCGTATGAGCGGTTGGCCACCACAGCCCCAGGGGACACAGCTCTGGCTATGCATGGACAGGTGGGTGGGTGGTGGGTGGGTGTGTGGGTGGGTGGGTGGCTAGACAGACACTAAATTCAGTAGTAGTGATCAACGTTTGTCCAATAACAGCTGGTTGACTAGTTGGTCCAAAAGTTGATGGGCCATTTCCCAGAGCTAGAGAAAGACAAGGCCCTTTAAATTCAAAGAGCCCACCAAGTGCTCGAAAGCTGAGCAGGGAAGTGAGAAAGTTGCCCCAAACTTCCAGAGAAAAGATGAGCCTCATACAAAGGGAGAGAAGCTGGCAGCAGACACCTGAGGACAGCAGGGCCCTGAGGGCGAGGCTCTGCAGCTCCCACGTGCTTATTGATGGACAGACAGGCCAGCGGTGCGAAGGCAGCAGGCAGCAGGGGCCTGGGCTGATGTTCCGGCTGGGTCACCCCGCCGGGCCAGCAGACTGGCCGTGCCTCCCAGGTGCAGCTGGCACGCCCAGGACGTGTGAATGACCCACTGTAAACCCCTCCCTGGGACTCAACCTGGGGCGGCCCTGAAAGGGGGGATTGACCAGAGGAAGCAGCGTGTTCGGGCTCCCCATTTCAGTGTGACGGCTGACCTTGGGCAAGAGAGGGCTGAAGGGAGACGTCCTGTGGCCGAGTCTGTCCCACTGAGACCACTGTTGGGGTGAACTGGGGGTCCCTCGCCAGGAAAGAGCCTGGCTCCTGGGATGGTGTTTCCTCTTACACAGCTCCCCCAGCCAGGGCTGGCAGCCCGACAGCCCGCTGATCAGGCAAGAGGTTCAAAGTCCCACCCGCCCAGGTGCCAGGAGACTCCCCAACCCACAGAGGAGCGCAGTGCCATGGGGTGCCGTGGTCTCCTGCCGCTTGCAGGTGCCCCGAGGCTCACTGTACGTCTCAGGAAGGAAAGAGGCGCCGAGAGTGTTCGGACAACAAGGCCAGCAACTGGTGGGCAGGCACACAGCCCCACAAGCATCCATGAGCAGCGCAGTCCAGAGAGCCCCCAAGTGCAAACCCAGTTCTACTGAGGGGGTCTAAGTGACGCAGGACCTGACACCCCGGGCCAACCACTCAGGGGACCCCTCTGTGTGCCTCTTACCTGCCTCCCGTGGCAGAGCAGCTCCACCTGGGAAAACTCGCTGCGCCCGTCCCTCCCCTCACACCTCCCTGCAGCTCCTGCCAGCCTCGCCGCAGCACCCTGTGCCACCCGACTCTCCTCTGAGCAGCCCCCACCCACACAGACCCCCACGTGCCCCGGAGCCGCCTCCTCCCTGTGTCTCCACGCCTGCGCAAGGCCGAGCCCCAGCACAGCGACGTCAGGTGCCAGCTGCTGTGTGAGTGCGGGGCTGACGGAGGGAGCGGGGACCCCACAGAGCCCTCAATGAGCAGCTGGGACTCGAGACACCTGCGGGCACTGTCCCTCACCCCTCAGGGAAGAAGGCACCTCAGAGGAATCCGGCAACGCCTGATGGAGTCAACACCAATGAAACTCGCAGGAGACCCATGAAGTTTCTGAGAAAACTCTATTGGGGGAAACACTGCCAGCTTGAACACCAAGGGTCAGAGGCAGTCAGAAATGAAGAGTAGGCACTGGACCCCAATGAGCTCCCTGCAGGAAGTGGGCGGTGGTGTCTTCCATGAGAAGGGGAGACGGTCAGAGGGGTCGGGAGCCCAGAAGGGAGAGTGGGAGAGACTGTCCCAGGTCTTGAGACCTAACTGTGGAACTTCCAACACCCGCCATGCTAGACCAATGACTGCCGCACACCCTGGACCCCCCGTGCCTCCCATGTCCCCTCGTGTGGAGCAGGAGTGTCTACAGTGGTGACCCATGTCTGTCCGACGCTGCCTTTCTGGGGTGGGCAGAGGGGCTGACAGCGGCCCTCTGGGCCAGGCCTACAGACAGAGGGGAAGTGCCCTCGAAGCCCCGACCACGCCTGCCCCATACCTGGAGCAGGTTCAGGTGACTGCGCTGTCATGGGAGGCTTTGGGGACAGTGTGTTTTGTATGTGGGAAGGACATGAATCATCGGGGCCAGGCAGCCTGTGAGACAGCCCCACAACCCTACCCGTGGCAGTCCCCTGCCCGTGGGTCAAGCTGGACCTCATGCCCACGTCCACCAAACAGAACACAGCCAAAGTGTTGGGATGTCACTTCCAGGTCACAGAAAGACTGTGGCTTGTGGCTTGCTCCCCCGCTCTGAGGGATGCCAGCTGCCAGGCTGTGAGCTGCCCTGAGCAGCAAGGGACGACATCTCTGGCCAGCAGCCACACGACGGGCCTTGGAGGCGGACCCTCGCCCACCGCAGGCCTGGCCGACACCTTGGGTGAGGCCTGGGACAGGGGCCTGACGGGCCTCACCCAGGTTCCCGAGCACAGAGAGCCTGTGATAACAGACCTTGTTGCTGCACGCTGGCAATGGAAAACGAATGCACCCATGCAAGGCTCCTGCTACGAACCCGTACAGAGTAGCCCCACACGCACTTCTGGGCAGCAATGCAGGACTGCGCGTGTTTTGTGCTCCCTTGACTCCAATCTGAGCCGAGGCGACTGAGGAGATCCTGCTGCACGTACCAGGGATGCACGGGCAGCAGAACGGGGAAACCGGGTAATAACAGTGACTCCGTGAGTGATCACGGCCTCACAAGCCGCACATGATAACAACCGCACTTTACAAAGAGGGAACCCAAGGCTCAGCACCCGCCTACGACCACAGCCAGGGGAGGGGCCGCAGCAAGGCCTCGGTGCTTCCCCACCGCCCCCCCCACCCCCGAGCCTCCCACCCCCCCACCAGCACACAGGCAAACGCCTGCGTAGAAACCGGCCTCCCTCAAGTATTTCTGCTGACGAAAATTGTTAGCCTGACTCTCAGAGAGTCCACTTCCATTCTTTGTGGCTCCATCTCCCAAATCTGCTCGGCAACCTGAGTCGGGCTGCACAGCGGAGCACGACAGACAGAGTGCCCCCGGGCAGCGTTTTGTGATCTGCAGAGTTCTATGTGGGCTTTTCCTATTGCGACTTCTTGAGGTTTTACCACTTCAAGCCCCAAGAAACCGAAGGCCAAGCTGCAGGGGCGCGTGTCCAAGGCCCGACCCTCCGCCTTCCCGGTTGAGTTCACCGCTAAGCAGCCGCACAGCAATTAGGGACCGAGACTTGAATTTACACAAACAGAAAGGAGCTCTTAGAGTTAGGAAACACAGCACATATAAATAATCAGCAACGAGGCGAAGGAAGTAAGGGGGAGGAGAAATTAAAGACTGGAGAATTTAAGGATGGGTCGTCTCTTTGAGCACATCAGAAATTTGCACACACAATTATTACTCACAGTCTAATAGTGACAAGAAAATGGAGTTCCAAAAATAATAAAAAGTTAAGGAAACAGTTATGCTAATGTCCTACATGCCCCGCCTCCCAGCCTAGGCCACAGGAAGGCAGCGCCCCAGCCCTCAGGATGGAAGGCAGCAGAACGGGGTCCCTGGGTGTCTCCCTGCAGGCTCCTGGTGTCCCCGCCTACAGAGGGCCTGGCGCCAAGCAGCATCTCTAGCTCAGAACTTCTCCTTTGCCAATGTGTGGAGAAGAAAGACAAGATTTAGCAGAAAAGATACTATTTTAAATTACAAAGGTCCATTCTACTGATTCGAAACCATTAATATACAGCTGGCCCTTGAACAATGCGGGGCTCAGGGACACCAAAAACCCACTTATGACTTTTGACTGCCCCACACTTAACTACAGTCCCTCAGTAGCTCTGGGGAATGGGTTCCAGGACACCCCCACCACTCGCACAGATACCGAAACCCAAGGATGCTCGAGCCCGTGCACAAATCCGCATGGAAGTCGGCACAGTTGCCCCCCAGCCCCACCCGAGGACTCCCAGCCACAGATCAAAAGCACCGCTTTCAGCCTGCAGTTGGCTGATTCTGAGGATGCGAACCTCAGGGGCACTGCGGCCCACTGGGTACTGATTGAAAAAGTCCACGTGTAAGTGGGCCTGCCCCGTCCGAAGCCGTGCTGCCTAAGGGTCAGCTGTGCTACATGTGGATTCTAACCGTCTGTAATGTCAAGTTTACATCAAGCAAAATCCATAGGACAATTAAGAGAAACAGATGTGCAAAAGCTCTCATCTGAAATAAATAAAGACGTAAGACCTCCGATGAGAAGAAAAACACATCCTATTTACACTGGCTGGGTCCGCGCCAGGCGCTGAGGACGGTGCAGACACCTCAGCCTCAGAGGACAAAAAGCCAGGCACCCGAGTCCGTGAGGACCGTCTCCAACACCGTCCCCAACACCGTCCCCAACACCATCCCCCCGCCACACACACACACACACACACACACACACACACACACACACACACGAGCGCACACACAGCCCTGTCACTCCCTGTCACTCTCCAGTGTGCTGGGCTCCACAAAGACACTGAGGCAGGAGTGTTCCTAATCACGTCGCATCAGAACGCTCCCTACACACTAAGGAATTAAGAAAGGTCTCCATTAAAGAAGGAAGCAGCTCCGCAGAAGGCAGGCAGCCAGAGTGCTGGTGGGAGATGGCGGTGGTGATCGCAGCAAAGATAGGGTCCAGGGGACGGGGCGGGAGATAGGCTGGCGGGGCGCCGTCACCAGGGCCCCAGCACTCAGCCTCTTCTCCCTGATGCCCCCTTGCCCTCCTACACCTGTCCCCACCCTCTGGCACCTCCTCCTTACCCATGTCACCTGCTCATCCCCACGACACTTCTCCCCCAGCCTGCCCTCTGAGGCCCTCCTCACCAGGCCCCAGCCCAACCTCAACGTCCACTTCAGGCAGGTCCGTCCTCACGCCCCGTGATCTTCCCGCTCCTTCATCCACTCATTCAATGACTGCGGAGGGGCTGCTATAGTAGCACCAGGTAGGCCATTATGTAAAGGTGACTGGCCATGGCCCTGACCCCTGGGCCCCGCCCTGAGGGGCATGACAGCTCAGCAGGCCAGCATCACCACACTCGGAAGGTCCGGGGGACACACAAGCGGGCCCATGGCCCGACTCCATTTGAGAAAGCACTCTTCCCTGAGCATACCCTCCCCCTTCCTCGGCTGCCCCTTGGCTCAGCTTGGCCCCTCTTCCTCCCCGAGATGTCCACTAACCCACCCCCAGCCACCTCACACAGCGCAGGGCTGCGTGCTCTGGCCAGGCTTGCCATTCACTCACCAGCCCAGGGACATCACTGTGCAGCCTTCTGCAGCCCCGAGGCAGCGCCGCGGGCACGCCCGGCATGGACACCCCCAGCCTTTGGCACACGCACTGAGGACCCTGCGTGCCGTGGGGCACAGGCAGCGTCAGGACGAGAGACAGATCTGAGGGGCGGCCATGTGTCTACAACAGGGAAGTGGTGCCAGGCGGTCATAAGAAGCAGGGAGGACTAGCAGCTGGGGCTCCCTTTCAGGGGCCGGGACACACGAGGCCACGGTCGTGAACTCCGGAATCCTAATTGTGCAGAAGCACCGCACAGACCAGAAGCTCAGACAGGGCCAGGAGCCCCACCTGGCTCCCCCCCAGCTCTCCCCAACCAGGACGGAGCCCCAGGGGCTCAAATAGCAGGGCTGACCAACCCCTCAGCCCCGAGCTCTGGGCGCCAGCCTGGCATTGACTGAGTTTCGGGAAAAGTAAACAGGAGCAGCCAGGCTACCAGCTTTCGGGACCCATAGCCAACGGAAGGGCGGGCAGCTATTTCTGATTCCAGAAGCAAATTCTGGTTCAAAAATCTTGAAACGCTGAAGGTTAAGCCGTATCAGTTTTCCCTTCCCGTTATTGACGTTCCCTTTTTCTCTCTACTTAACATTTCTGCCTGTGGTTTTTAAACCCGGACGAAACAGGACCATAAACAGAGTTGCTGAATTTACCGAGTTCAAATGCAGGACACCTAAATTTGAATTTCAGATGAAAGATGTATAACTTTTTACTGTATGTCCCAAACATTGCACAGCATTGCGTTACCTGGCAACCCTGTGACGGGACAGGCGAGGCTGCGTGTCCTGCCCGGCCCTGCATGGTGGTGCTCCTGGCCCTGACCCAGCATCCCAGGCTCCTCCCAGCCACAGCCTGGCTGGTCCCATTATCCCACCTGGACGGCCAGCCCCCACCCCGTCCCCAGCCCTCACAGCCGCTTCCCTGGGCCAAGCTGCCAGTGGCAAGCCAAGGACAGGAGGGGGCAGGCCAAGCCCTGTGTCTACCTGCCCTGCCTCACCATCCCCCCCACCTCACCCCCAAATGCCCAGGAGAGACAGGCTTCCTACCTGATCCCCCATAACATACAAACGGGGTCTCACCCTACGTGATTCCCAGCACAAAAGCAACGTGTGCTGGCCTGTCCTCCATCTGCCTTCACTGGGGCTGCAGGGAACTGCTCTGCTCTCACGCCTCTCAATCACCCACAGGGAGGCAGAAACCTGCGCCCGCACGACGTCCTGGGCGCGTGGCGAGCCCCAGGCCTGCACACCAGGCGGCGGGGAGCAGATCCTTTTAAAGCAAGGGAGGAAGGGTGGCCAGGAGGCCCTGCTCCCCCTCTTGACCCCACATGGCTCCTCCCGTCCAAACGGGTATAATGGGCCGAATAGTGGCCCCAAAGACATCAGATCCTAGTCCCCAGAACCTGGAAATGTGACCTTATTCGGAAAAGGTCTCTGCAGAGGGCCTCAGAGGTTCTGAGATGGGGAGGTGATCCTGGATTATCCAGGTGGGCCTAAATGTAACCCAAGTGTCCAGAAGGAGGCAGAGGGCAGATCAGACACAGGGGAGAGGCCACGGAGGACAGGGCAGAGGTGGAGTGGTAAGGCCACAAGCCCAGGACTGCCGGCAGCCACAGGAGCTGGAAGAGGTGGAGAGGATCCTCCCCCAGGGCCTCCAGAACTGTGAGTGATTAAATCCCTACTGTGTGTGGTGCTTTGTTCCCACAGCCCCAGAAAACTAAACCAAGGGGTGGGCCCAGAGAACCCTCCTCCCCCCGGGGCCCCACTGCCCCACCCTGGCAGTGAGGAAGCTGACTGGCTGCTAAATGCTTAACTCCACGAACTGTCCTTTTGGGCAGGACTCCAGGCAACGAGGGGCTCCGGTGAATGGGGCGGTCTGGGCACCCCACTCTGCCCAAGTGTCCCCCTGGGAAATGTGCCCTGGGCTCGGCTCTGCGGGCCTGCGCTCAGGAGGAGTCATGGAGCCCAGAGCCTGGCACAGAGCAGGGGCTCGAGACAGACGTGCCACACGAAGGCCTGAGCTGCCCACCTGGGCACAAACCCACGGGTGGCAACAGCACTGCAGGCCTAGACACAGCACCAGCGCAGACAGTCACTGAGGACACCCAGTGTGTCAGACACAGTCCCCACCACTGTACCTGGGTCTGAGGACTCTGCCAGAGAAGATGCCTACGTAAGGGCTCCTGGTGGCTTAACTGGGCTTAAATTTTAAAAAAAGAAAGAGCCTAGCAGTCACTTCCACCCAGGGGGCTCCCACCCAAACTAGAATCCTATGTCAGCCAATAGGGCTGAGGCTTTCTCCATCCAGGCAGAGCTGCATAGCTCCATCCAATCGGTGTAGCTCTA
Source organism: Desmodus rotundus (assembly GCF_022682495.2). Classification (NCBI taxonomy): domain Eukaryota; kingdom Metazoa; phylum Chordata; class Mammalia; order Chiroptera; family Phyllostomidae; genus Desmodus; species Desmodus rotundus. The sequence goes on from NC_071390.1 coordinate 180,016,589, forward strand.
TTCTGACCAATCAGTACAGTGCCTTGTGGACCAATCAAACTTCAAGGATTCGGAGCCCTAGTTTGCATGAGGACAGACCACTCAATCAGGGACAAGAGATGGAGACTTCTGTCTGTAAGGCAGCTCACCTCTGGCGGGAGGGCAGACTTTCCCTTTCTACTGAGGACTGTGTTTCCCTGGTGTCACTGGAGCAGAGAGGAGCAGGGACAGGGGACAGGGGACAGGGAACTGGCACAGAGCAGACCAGAGCAGGGCAGTCTGGCTGCAGAGGGGCCTGGCCCCAGGGCTGCCTCACAGCTGCGCTGCATCACACGGGAGCTGCTTTGTGCTACATGAAGTTTTCTTCACTGCACCCCAAACTGGGGATTCTTCTTGGTATTGGCACCAACAGCTGCCGTACCCTAGTCAACCCTCGCCACAGCCTTGTGATTAGCCGTTTTCAGACAGACGCTGCAGCACAAGGGCGCGGTAGAGAACACGGTGCCGAAAGGCGACGACCCACGCCTCGCCTCTCAGCCCTCAGACGGGCCGGGGCCTAGTCTGCGCGCACCAAGCCCGAGAGCGCCGGCCTCTCGGAGGTCAGAGAGCAGCCACTCCCGGTCCTTGCCCCTAAGTGGTCCACGTCAGAGGAAAACAACGGAGACTGCGCAACAGCCTCCACTGCCAGCAGGCGCAGCCCACTCCTTCACAGATGAAGACGGGCCCCTGCGCAGGCTAACACTGACAAGGGCCAGCGCTGGGCTTGACCGCACCCAGGACTCGTCAGGGAAAGGCTCTCTTTAGGCTAGCGTGGCGCACTCCCCGACCACCTGGTTCTCCAGGTGAGAAGCAAGTCAGCCCCAAAGATCACTGCCGGCTAGTAATCCACAGGCTGCTCATCAGGGTCTCTCGCTGCAGCGAGAGCCTCATGCGCTCTCCTCGGCTGCTCAAATCCCAACCAGGTAAAAAATATAAAGACCAACTGTGTGCAGGCACTGGAGAGCTACGAAGAGCAGGCAGGGACTGGGAGTCACCCCTGAGAGAGGAGGGGTGGGACGGTGAGAGGCGTGTTTGCACAGGAGGCTGGAGCGCAGGCGGAAAGCTGCAGCCCCCCCAGCTCTGAGTGGGAGAATGGAGCTTGGTCACGGCTGGGTGCCTGGGAAGAAGGGACGTCTCAACCCCTCAGAAATGCGGTAGCCGGAGTCCCGAAATCTACTCATAAGCCAAGCCCAGTCCTTGGCCAGTCCCTGAACTCTCGGTGCACAAGGAGAGTCCAAGAAGCAGAAGGAGGCTGCTGACCGGCCAAGTGTACCAAGTGGAGATTACAGTAGAGATTTCAGTTTGAGCCCAGACACAGAAACTTCCAGAACAAACATCAACACTCTGCACAAAAAAGAATTCACTGCAATGGACCATCCACGATGCCCAGTTCACAAATATTACTCCATGTTCACAGACACACGAAGATGGGACCCCCAGCACAGAGAAACGGGAATCAACAGAAATGGACCCGAGATAAATCGGGGGTTGAAACAAGCAAATAAGAACATTAAAGCAGTTAATCTAGTGTGATCAAGGAGTTAACAGGAAATATGGCCACAGTTACAGATGGTATTTCTCAGTAGACAAACAGAAGCCATAAAAAAGCAGGTGGAAATTCTGGAAACGTGTATCCAATTCTGACTATAGTTTTCATCAGACAGCCAAAGGAGCCAGTGGCCACCAACTCCCCCAAATAAAGAGCAAGTGATCTACCAGACTGAACCCCCAAGCCAGGCTTACCTGCTTTCCTGGGACGTCTTTCCCAGGACGGCTCCAGCGTCCCCCTCCAGGGCAGAGCCCTTCCACACAGAAGCGCAGCAGCCCCTGGGACGGAGGCTGCGCAACTGACCAGGAGGGTGTATGGGACGGCAGCTCCTCAGCACAGGACGGGAAGGACCACAGGTCCTTCAGAACTAATGTCAGGAGCACTGCGGCAGGCTAAAGGGTGGTCCCCAAAGATGTCAGGTCCTGGCCCATGGAGCTGTGACTGTCACTTTATAGGGAACAGGGACTCTGCAGGTGTGACTACCTTTAGGATCCTAACATGGGAGAGGATCCGTGGGCCATGAGCGAAGTCACAAGTGTCCTTATGGGAGGGAAGTGGGCGGGGCAGGGAGTGGAGTGGAAGGCAGGGGGCTACCATGGAAGCAGGGACAGGCGGGCACTGGGGTGCGAGGCCGCGGGCCAAGGACTGAGGACAGCCGCCAGAAGCTGAAAAGGGGCAGGAGCTGACTCTCCCTGGACCCCCCTGAGGCTCCAGCGGGGTTTCAGCCCAGTGAGGCCCATTTCGGACTCCCGGCCTCCACAACCGTGCAGGAACACGTTTCTGTCCTCTCGGCTGGAAGTTGGTGGTGACCTGTGTCAGCAGCCACAGGAAAGTCACGTGGTGCTAATTAGACAGTAAAGTGCACGCGAGAACGCCGCCCAGTTCAAAGAGAACGAAAAGGCTCTGGCTCGCTGGCTGCTCTGGGGGTCCCGCGCGGCACAGCCGTCATAACTAACGTGTTCTCCTCCATCCTGACTCTCGCGCGGCCCCTTCAGACAAAGATGTAAGTCAAAAGACAGTGCAATCAGACACGCACACGCCGTCACTTCTGCCGCGGGGGCGCCGGCTGTGGGCGCAGCGCCCAGCTTCCTCTCAGCATTCCTTCGCGGCCTCTGTCCTGAAACTGGAGCCGCCCCACCTCCCGAAGGAGTCTCGGTCCCCGCCTGGGACGGGGCCACGTCCTTGGCCCTCACCAGCCCTCTGCCTGGCTGCCGCCCCCTGCCGCTCAGACACCCTCCTTCTGACAAGGGGAAGAGGAGGCCTGCCCTCGACCCTGGGCCCTTGAACTGCCAGCCCCTCCTGCGCGCCCCGCAGGTTGGCCCAGTGCCTCCCTCCTCACCGCCAGCCCCCAGCACTGCCACCCTGAGCCCTCTGGCCACTGGCCCCTGCGCGCTCCCGCCCTCTCCACGGCCCAAGTCCACAGCCTTTCCTGAGGCCTTCTCTCTGCAGACCGCCCCGCGACCTCCGGCCACTGTGGCCCTCCTCGGCCCACCCAGCGGTGTCCCTCTTCACTAGTCACCAGTGCCTGGGGGGGGGCGCTCAGCGGTGGGCCACCCCCTCCGAGGAGCGTCCCTGTGGCCGAGGTCCTATGCCGAGCACGCCGTGCCCATTACCTTCAATCACAAAGCCCGGAGCAGGGCAAGGAGGCATTTTTATCAAACTCCACACGGTGACGACTATGTTTCTGAAGCAAAGCTCTCTCCCACTCGTCGCCCTCTCGCCACTGCCCGTTCTGAGCCTCAGACCCCTTGTGAAGTCTGTGGGACTCATCCCAGCGTCACCCAGCCTCCCCAGACCCCACCCCACGCCTCCCTGTGCAGCCCCCGACCACCCCGGGGGGCTGCCTGGGCTGCAGTCCTCCTCCCCGGGAGCGGGAAGCCCACGCCCCCTCCATGCAGACCTCACCGTCCCTGTCCTGCAGGCCCTGTGCCTGGCCAGTGCCCGATGTTACCGCAGGCTGTGACCGCACAGGTTCCAGTACCGCACCGCACTCCAGGCAGATGCACCACGACCTGCCCATTGCCAGCCCCACCCCCCCAATGAGGAAACAGCACACCCGGCTGTCACCTGCCAGGCCAGGCGCTCCACACCCCACAACTCTGGGGCCGCTGTCCGCACCCCACAACTCTGGGGACACTCTGTCCGCACCCCACAACTCTGGGGACCACTGTCCGCACCCCACAACTCTGGGGACACTCTGTCCGCACCCCACAACGCTGGGGCCACTGTCCGCACCCCACAACGCTGGGGACACTCTGTCCGCACCCCACAACTCTGGGGACACTCTGTCCGCACCCCACAACTCTGGGGCCGCTGTCCGCACCCCACAACTCTGGGGACACTCTGTCCGCACCCCACAACTCTGGGGCTGCTGTCCGCACCCCACAACTCTGGGGACACTCTGTCCGCACCCCACAACTCTGGGGACACTCTGTCCGCACCCCACAACTCTGGGGCCGCTGTCCGCACCCCACAACTCTGGGGACACTCTGTCCGCACCCCACAACTCTGGGGACACTCTGTCCGCACCCCACAACTCTGGGGCCGCTGTCCGCACCCCACAACTCTGGGGCCGCGCTGTTCGCACCCCATAACTCTGGGGCCGCTGTCCGCACCCCACAACTCTGGGGCCGCTGTCCGCACCCCACAACTCTGGGGACGCTGTTCACACCCCACAACTCTGGGCCGCCCTGTCCACCCCCGACGGCCCCCGAAGCGCAGCAGAGCTGGGACCAGAGGCAGTGAGCGCTGAGTTGGGTCTCTGGAGATGCCTCCGCCCAAACAATGCGGCGCCTGTTAGGTCCGACAGGAAACCGGGACCCCGCAGGCAGCGAGCGGGGCGCTGGGCGCGGTGGGCGGGGTCGCGTCCCGAACACCGCCCCGCCCGACCCTGGCCCCCGCCGTCCAGTGCCGTCCAGGACCGCGCCGGCCTCGCAGCAACCAAGACGCGGGCCCAGGACAAGTCCCCAGACTTGGGCCGGGAACAAAAGGAGGGTGGCCCGCGGCCGTGTTCGAGCGTGGGTCTCCGAGGAGCCGGCGGCCCTGAGCGACAGAACCCGACCGGCCGCCCCTGCTGCTCTCCGCCGCGCTGGGCGGGGCCGGGCCGCGGAGGGCGCGAGCACGCGCCCCGAGAAGAAAGAAAGTGGAGGCGGGGTGGCCCTGCCCCCGGCCTGCAACCTACCGGCCACTCGCTCCGCCGGCCGCGTCCGCGCCTCCCGCGCGCCCAACGGTTGCCTCAGCCGCCGCCCGGAGCAAGGGGCGGGGCCGGGCAGGGGCGGGGCCCGGGCCTGGGGGTCGGCGGGTTGGGGCAGAGGGGGCGTGGTCGGGTTTGGGCGTGGCCTCCGATGAGACGGGGCGTGGCGTCCACGGGCGTGGGCGTGTCTCAGGAGGAGGCTGCTGAACACAGACTCTGAGTGGGTCGGAGCCTCTAGGGGGCGGGGAAACTGGACGCGCGGCGAGGCCGCTAGGGGCGGGGCATCCAGAGAACCAAAGTGGAAAGGAGCGGGGGCGGGGCCTTGAGATGTGAAGGGGGGTCCTGAGGGGGCGGATCTGGAGTGGCGGGGCCTACCGGGCCTGGGGCGGGACTTCCGCTGCCGGAGGTGTGGCCGCGGATCCCTGTATCCCCGGGAAGTCCTGAGCTCCCGGCCTGGGTCCCCTCACGGCCACCACCCCGTCCCCTCCAGGGCCCCGGCCGGTCCTGCCCCGCCCCCTCTTCCAATTGTTTTCCGCTGACTTTCATGCTTTTCCAGATCGCATTCCAGGGAAATCGTTTTATTTTTAAAAGAGGGCGGCCAGCCTCCTGCAGATGGGACAGGCCGGCCGGCGGAGCCCAGCACGACCCCTGGAGAGCCCGAGGGCCTCCCAGCGCCCGACAGCCACCTCTGCCCCCAAGACCTGCCTGGGTTAGCTCTCCGCTTCTCGTTGTCTTCTTCCTCCGTAGTTACCATTTATTTGGAAATTCCGCACAGTGGCCTGCCAGAGTACTTTCAGGAAACCGGCCACTGGGAATTTGCCGTAAAATCTAAGTGTGGGCGAAAAGCAAGTCCAGGACTCCTGGCTAGTTGGGTCTTAGCGGCTTCCAGCTATACAGCCAGGACCCCAACCCCGCTGGAGCATCCTGGACTGTGAAGCCATAACACTCCAGCCCCGCCACGGACTGGAGCAATCAGAACCAAGTTATGCTTCATAGGCCTTCCAGTGCTCCCAAAATGACAGCTACCTGGAATGTTGTCAGTATGCACCTTCCCCCTGTATTTCAAATAAAATACCTCGACGGGAACTGGCATTGGTAGATAAGCGCTTCTCAGAGGACAGGAAATGGTGACTCTGAGGCTCAGGGGCCATTGTCTCTACAACAGCGCTGCCATGGACTGAAGGTTATGACCCCCCCCAAACATTGCAGCCTGACCTCTGGTATGATGGTGTGAGAGGTGAGGCCTCTGGGGGTAACTAGGTCATGAGGGTGGAGCCCCCCTGAATGGGATTACTGCCCTTATAAGAGACCGTAAAGAGCACCCTTGTCCCTTCAGCCATGTGAGGTGACAGTGAGAAGTCAGCAGTCTGTGAACCAGGAAATGGGTTCTCAGACCCCAGATCCGCTGGCGACATCCAGCCTCCAGAACTCAGAGGAAGGAGTTTCTGTTTCTCAGCGCCCCACCCCACCCTGTTTGGTACTTTTGTTATAGCAGCAGGAGAAACCGAGACAAGCACCCACGCCCACCCTCACTGTGCCAGGTGCAGGGGCTGGGGGGGGGGCGGTCACATACCACATCACACGCCTGCCTCCCACTTCCTGGAATTCTGTCCTCTCCAGCCTTGTCCCGGCCACCTCCGTAGCTGGGGACTGCGTTCTCACCCCTTCTAGTTTCCAGGGTGCTGAGTCCTCTGCGCCTTCCTCTTCCCCGCATCTCCCTCACTCCTGCCCTCTTTCCCCTTTAAACTCCTCATTGCTGCCTGTCCACGCTCCACACTGTGCGTCCTGGGGACTTGGTGAAGCCCCTCTCCTGTCTTCTTCCTCTTCTGAGTGTGTCACCTGCTTTGTTTGACCTCAAGTGTACCGCCTTCTCTCGCCCTCTCGCCTCACTCCCTCCCTCCCCGGGCCCTCTCAGCTCTTTGTCAGGAGGTCCGTGGCCAACACTGCAGGTCCCAGGAGGGAACGCATGGCAGTCTCAGATGAGGAAACCTGAGAGGGCTCCAGGGAAGCCCAGTTCCGCAGGGAACCCAGTGCTGCGCGGAGCAGGACAGAAACAGTGGGGAGGGGACCGACCGGCACCTGCTCCAGGGCTGACAGAGTAGGAGCAGCCCCGAGCTAGGGCACCAGGAGAGGCAAGGTAGAGAGAGGGCCAGGGGAAGAGAGAGGGAACGCACGTACTTCTTTGCTGTCTACTACCTCTGTCACATGGATGTCACCAGGTCAGCTTCCCCAGTCCCTGCTCCACCTGCAGGACATCTGCAAAGAGCCCACACCGCTGTGGCTGACCCCTGCTTACCACTGCCCTGCCCCTCGCATCTCCAGCCATTCTCCCAGCACCCTGCTTTAGCCTGAGGCCACCACACCTTCTTGCCCACCACAGCCAGCCACTGGCCACCAGTTCCTCCCTCACGGGCCACCCTGAAGCCAAGGTTTGGTGCCAAGAGCACCCCTCATGCTGGGTGCCCCACCCCCCTCAGAGGCAGGTGCAGTTACAGGTGGCGTTGGGGCTCGAACAGGGTCCTACAGCAGCGAGGGAGATGGGATTTGACTGCCAAAGCCTGACACAGCTCCATGGCTCCCCTTTCTCCCCTGCCCTGAACCACCACCCAGAAGGGCCTCCTGGCCAGCGCCAGCCCCTCCCCCGGCACCCCCCAGCTGAGCATCTGGCTCAGAACGCCCTAGGACCCTCCTGTCTGCCCAGAGAAATCTGACTGTCTGATTCCCAAGGTCCGGGCTCCAGGCTCCCTCAGTACCAGCTGGAAGGGAGGCCGCAGCTGAGCGCTCACACAACCAGCTGGCCCAGCCCGCCTGAGGGCTGAGGTGCTGTCCCCCTCCCCTGAGTGGGTGCCGTTCTGCTCCCTGCCTCTGGCAGGCCTGCTGAAAAGCACCTGCTCCCACACCTGCCAGCTATCTCCTCTCCTGGCAGGGCTCAGCTCAGGTGTCATGTACCACACCCCGCTGCCAGGCGGCAAGGAGCCGCTCCCATGCATCCACCAGACCAGCAGGCACACCTGTCACAGTCCTGCCACTCTGTCAGGAGGTCAAGGTCACATCCGTCTCAAGCCACTCCCCCCCAGCCTAGAGCTCCTGGACAGGAAGGAGCTGACCACCAGACCCTTCTGGGCTCTCACCTGTGCCAGGCTGGAGGACACCCAGCCTGTGTCCTCCCAGCCAGTGGAGGACATGTCCAGTATTCCAAGGACTCCCAGTGGACCAGCCTAGCAGGTGCGGTGGCCCACAGGCGGCCAACTGGCAGAGAAGCTGTGGGGTCGCTCGGGAAGGGTTTGGGAACCACGCCTAGGAGACCCGGCAGATTTGTGTTTCTGGAAGAGCCCTTGGCTGTGTGGAGGGATGGACAACAGAGGGGCCAGTGGGAGTGACTGGGGAGCAGGGACGGTGACCGGCCTCACAGAGGGGCAGTGCCCTGGGGAAGTAGTCACGTGGACTTGAGAGGCTGGAGTCGGTGGTGTGGGCAGGGGGTTGGTAGAGGCCCTGAGACAGGACTGGAGAAAGGCAAGGTCCCCAGAGGGCTGGGATAGCTGGGGGCCCCACTCAGGCCCAGCTCCCACCCCACCCCCACCCCCAGTATTCTGGCTCCAAGCTCCCCTCACAAGGCCTCTGCAGGGATGCGAGACCCCTACCCAAATATCCGCCCAACGGTCGGCCACAGCCCTGTGCTCTGGACTCATTAGGACCAGCAAACGGATGAAATAAGTCGAGCGAAGCGTAATGAAGCAGAAAGCTTGCAAGCAATTAAACAGAGTACTTTGTTACTAAATAGAACTCAGGTTAGCTAGGAAGCTGGTCACCAAGTATAACCGGTATCAACCAAGTAGACCATATTGCTACTGAACAGAACACACACACCCTCACCCTGCCAGCCCCCTTGTCCCTACAGTGGGACTTCCCCTTCCCCGAGGCCCTGAGAAAGAGCAGGAGGGGTGGCCGGTGGCAGGGGGCAGGGAGAGCCAGCCCATAGGCAGGGGAGTTCACAGAGTAGGAAAGGGAGCCCGGGGGCACGAAGGTGGCCCTCATGTGTGGCCTCACTTGTCAGAGCCCCGAACACCCAGTGACGGTGTTGCTCCTGCTAAGAAGGTCCCTGTTGGGAGGGAAACGGGTCTGGAAGGTTGCCGCACAGCAGGCCCCTGGTCAAGGCCACGTCCTGCAGAGGGAAGCTCCCAGCTCTGGGCACGGGTCCCCGGGGCAGGGCGAGCACCAACAGCCACCTCCAATTAGGTGCCTACTGGGAGCCGGGCAGCACACCGGGTGCTTTGCCCACACTGACCTTTAATCCCCACATGTGAGGAGGACACCGAGGCCCAACTGAGTCCTTCCCTGTGTGCGGGGCTCCTGCCCGGCCTCCTACCTCCCTGAGCCGGCCCCGAGCTTCGAGATGCTCTGCACACCCCAGGGCACAGCAGGGACTAGAGGGGTGCTGTCCAGGAGGGAGAGGAAGAGGGGTGGTGTGGTCGGGCAGAGGGGCTGTACCGTCTATTGTGTGCCCTCCTCTGTCTGAGACCAGGGGACCACCTAGAACAGCCCCACTGAGCTCCATGTCTCCGAGGAGACAGGTGGGCACGCGGGGAACCCAGCAGGCGGACAGGTACAGGAGGGCAGGGCTCAAAGTTCGGCTTCTGTCCAGGCTGGGCGCGCAGGGCTGCACGGGGGTGAGCCACAGGAGGGGATCGGGGCTGGGGCGCAGAGTGTGGGAGAGCACCCACCGCTCTGTGGGGGCGGGGGGATGGGGCAGGAGTGCTTGACCTGAATTTAGTATGGAACGTTGCTTAATTAATATGTTGGACTTGAGAGCGTGGATTTAGACTATTTTTTTTTAACTTTATTTTCTTTTAGAGAGAGGGGAAGGGAAGAAGAGAGGGAGAAAAACATCGATGTGAGAGAGAAACATCGATCAGTTGCCTCTTGCATGGCCCCAACCGGGGACCCGGCAGCAACCCAGGCACGTGCCCTGGCTGGGAATTGAACTGGCCACCTTTTGGTTCACAGGCCAGCACTCAATCCACTGAGCCACACCAGCCAGGCTAGTTTGTCTTTTATCCTAACCTAGGAGCTTGCCAGGTGAAGCTCAACGAAGGGAGGAAAATGGCACTTCCTCTCCCACCGGAGTTAGCAAAGGTTTCCAGAGGCAGCAAAGTTTGCAATCTGATGGTTACAACAAGGAAAACTCAGGAAAAAAATTCTCCTTTTCTACTCGGCTAGCAGAGTGGTGGATCCAAAGAAACTTTTATGAATGGAATTCCCAAGAAAGGTGAGCGATTCACCAACGAAGGGAGTAGGGCGGAATGTCCACACCTGCGACAGGCGTCTGTCCGGGGATGAAAGGACAGCCCAGTCCTGGCGAGTCACTCGGCCCCCCCAGCCGACCCGGCCCCCCAGACTCTCAGGCTGAGAGGAGGTGAGGGGAGAGGCTGAAGAGTGGGGTGCTGTCACGCAGTCCCCCACAGTCACACGGCACCAGGCCCGAGCTCGGCCGGAGTTCCCTGTCAGGTGAGCCCAGTACACCTGGCGCTGGAGCTGGGCGCCCAGCTCAGACTGGGACACGACCGGGGGCCGCAGCGCCGCGGGAGGCACCGGGCTGGGAAGGCGCAGGTGCTCTCGGTCCCTTCGAGCCGTGTCCCAGTTCCGGGGTCAAGCTGATGGCTGGAGGAACCCGAGTGATAAGCTCCTTGCTCACACTGAGGGAACAGCGTGCGTTCTGTGGGAGATAAGCAAAGTCGAATGTGGACGAAACGCTGCAAGTTCGTCTGCACCGGTGGATTGTGCTGTGCCTGCAACGGAGTAGAGATGATTACTGCACGTGAAGAAGTAGGAAGGAGTAGAGATTACTGCATGTGAAGAAGTAGGACGGAGTAGAGATTACTGCATGTGAAGAAGTAGGAAAACGTACCCCGTACCCCGTAATCCACAGAAAACGCAGGCAAAAGATGTGGACCCCATAGGACCCAGTCATTGAAATTAGCAAACACATGATGTAAAAAATGTATTATGAGTATGTGGAAGAATTTACAGATAAAGATGGAATAATAGAGAAAGGGACAGGGTGTTTTCAAAGAGAAATGGAAACTCTAAAATCGCAAAAGAAATTCAAAAACTGAAAACGAACATCACAACATCAGAAATTTAAAAAACCATGGGCTAGGCTTCTAGACACTGAAAAAGAAAATTCCAGTGACCTCGAAGACACTTCAACCTGAATAATCCAACCTAAGCCCCAGAGAGGAGCACAACTCAGTCCCACGAGAGGAGGTCCTGGGACCTACGGACGCCAGCATGTCATGTGACAAATGTGAAATTAGAGTCCCAGGAATACAAAATGGGAGAAATATATTTGCAGGAATAGTGGCTAAAATTTTCTCAAATAGATTTTTGAACACCAATCCACAGATCCCCAGACTCAACAAATGCCAAGCAGAATCAATACAAAGAAAACACCTAAGCACAATCTTTCTTTAACCCTTACCACTTTTTGAGAGGAAGGCGGGTGCGGGGAGAGAAACAGCGAGTGGTTGCCTGACCGGAGACTGAACCTGCAAACTGCGTTAGGTGCCCTGCCGGGGAACCCCAACTGCGACCTTTGGTGTATGGGACAACACTCCAACCAACTGAGCCACACCAGCCAGGGCAGACGCAAATTTTTGAAAACAAAAACTAAATTCTTCAAAGCATCCAGAAAAATAAAGATACGTACATTACCTACATTAGCGCAGGCACAAAAACGGCTGCGTTCTTATTGCAACGATGGAGGCCCGGGGAGAAAGACTGTCACCTGCGGCTTCTCTGACCAGTGAGAAATGAAGGTAAAACAAACACACTTTCAGCTCGACAGATGCTGAGTGAGTCGCTGCTGGTCCATTCGCTCTGTGAGAAATGCTGGAGGAAGTTCTCGAGGCGGAAGGGTCGAGATGCCAGGTAAACACGAACCTACACGAAGGGCTGGGGAGCCGCGCAAACGGGAGCGTGTTTGTAAACAGGAGAGACTACAGTTCGCTTGTCTTCAAGCCTTTACAGACAACTGAACGTTTAAAGCAAAAATAATAATGTATTATCAGACGTATAACACAAGTACTATAAATTACATGCAACAATAACACCAGAGATAGAAGGAAATGGAATTATATGTTGAACGGTCTTGCCCTGGCTGGTGTGGCTCAGAGGATTGAGCACCTGCCTGCGAACCACAGGGTCATGGGTTTGATTCTCAGTCAGGGCACATGCCTGGGTTGTGGGCCAGGTCCCCAGCTGGGGGCACTCGAGAGGCAACCACACATTGATGTTCTTCTCCCTCTCTTTCTCCTTCCTTTCTCCTCTCTCTAAAAGTAAATAAATAAAATCTTCTTCTAAAAAAGGAAAGGTCTTTATGTCATACTCAAGCAGTATAATAGGATTTCAGAGTAGATTGAGGTAAATTAAGGATACATATTGGAACCCCTACAGCAAACTCCAAAAAAATAGTATCAGGAGTGAGGAAGCTAAAAACCCAAAGGAGGAGAAAAACGTTTTTTAAAAAATGTAAACCAGTTCAAAGGCTGGCAGGGAAGGAGGGACAAAAGAGCAAAGAGCAACCAGGACAAGTACAAACAATGAGCAAGACTGCAGGTAGACGCGAACCCACCTATACCCATGGTTATGTTCCCTATTGACGAGCTGGCCACGCAACTTAGAAGACGGCACCGCAGACTGGGTTTTCCCCAAACCTGCCGTATTAGTTCGGCAGAGGCACGCTTTAAACGTAAAAACCCACTGAGGTTGAAAGCCAAAGGATTAAACAATTACTCTAGAGAAGTAAGCATAAGAAAACAGGAGCGGCTAGACCTGCTCAGGTATTTGAAACCAAAATTGTGAGAAAAGGAGACAAATAACAAAGCCACACTTCCCGCTGGGTATGTTAACAGTTCCCAGCATAGACTGATGAGGAGGCCAGGCAGAAGACTCAGGAAGGGCGTAAGGGACTTGAACGACACCCTGGAACAGGCTCAGCTGGCCGGCACGCCGGGAGACCGCAGCTCTGTCCCAGTGCACACGGACGGTCACCGGGCAGGGCACGCGCCGCGCCGTCAAACACATCTTACTGATTCCCAGGGACGGAAGTCATTCAGCAGGGGCTCTCTGGCAGCAGAAATTAGGGACAACGTGCAGAAAAGCACTCGACTTCTGACCACTGAGGACACACATCTAAATAATCTGTGGGTCACAGGAGACCTCACGAGGGGAATTTTAAAAAATGTTTTTAACCCAATAGTAAAGCTCATGGTATATAGTGAAAGTTCTTACGGAGGTCCATGTGTAATTTAAAACGCTTGCATCAGAAAAGATGGTTTGAAATGAATGACTGAGGCCTCCATATAAGAAGCTAAAAAAAGAAAAAACCCACATGAATACTGAAATAAATAGAAAGGAAATAATAAAAAACAAGGGTGAAAAGGAATACAATAGAAAAACCACAGGAAAAAACTGAAATAGCCAAAAGCTGGTTTTCAAGAAGATTAGTAAAATTTACCAACCCTTGGAAAAAGGCACGAGAGACAGAAGGACGACGGGAACTGCCAGCGTCGGGGACGCTATGGCAGAGTCACAGACACTTGAAGGAGAGGAGACAACGCGAGCAACTCTACGACAACTTACGTAAGATGGAAAAGTCACTTTGAAACACAACAAAAATTACACAAGAATAAAGAGGACGTCTGAACAGCCCAGGATCAGTTAAAGGAACTGAATTAATAATTAAGACCTTTGAAGGGGAAGGGTGCTGATATCCGCAACTTACTTACAAATACAGCAGAAAGAAAGAAGGAGTGACGGAAAAATGACTGACATCTGCTACAGAAAGTGTAACACACCGTTAACGTGGGAAATGGGCACAACTGCTCGCTATACAACTCTGTTTTTCTGTGTGCCTGAAAATTTTCATAATAAAATTTTAGGGGAAAAGCCAGTATTTTCCATAAAGAAACTTACCCACCAGGAACCCTCAGGACCATAGGTGTTGGGGTGAGTCAACATTTAAGGAAGAATGCCTTTCTTCCACAAACTTTTCAGAAAGTCGAGAAAGATGGAATGCTCCTGACCTCCCTTTATGAGGCCTCCGTAACTCTGACATCAAAACCTGACAAAGGCGTCATGAAAAAGGAAACTACCGTCCCACGTTCTCACGCACACAGACACAAGCACCCTCAGAAAAATATTGCTGAACTGAGCTACAGCATGGACAAGTACGGCTCACACTGGGGATGCAAGGCTGGTTTGACAGTTGGAACGCAATCCTTGTAATTCACCGCACTATCAAAATAAAGGAAAAGAACCTTGCAATTTTCTCAAGAAGTGTCGAGAAAGGACTTGTCAACATTCAACACCTATTTATGACTAAAAACTGGACACGAACTAGAGAAAGAAGAGGACCTCCTTGATCTGACAGAAGGATCTGTAAGAAACCCACAGCTAACATCGCACTCATTGGCGAGAGACTATTTTTCCCTGACATCTGGAATCAGGCAATAATTGTGCTCTTACTGCTTACTTTGAACACTGCACTGGAGGCTATATCCACAGCAACAAACAAGAAAAAGAACTGAAAGGCACGCAGATTAGACAGCAAGTTGTCGCCTTTGATTCACAGGAAACACAATTGTGAACAGAGACAGTCCTGAGGAATTTTTAAAAAGATTTTATTTATTTCCCTTTAGAGAGAGGGGAAGGGAGGGAGAGAGAGAAAGAGAAACATCAATGTGTGGTTGCCTCTTGCGCACCCCCTACTGGGGACCTGGCCCACAACCCAGGCACGTGCCCTGACTGGGAATCGAACCGGCAACCTTTCAGTCTGCAGGCCAGTGCTCAATCCACTGAGCCACACCAGCCAGGGCAGGGATTTATTTTAAAAGGTATTAGACTAATGAGCAAGTTTAGCAGGGTTGCAGACTACAAATACAAACATCAACTGTATTCCTGTAAGCCGCCAGCACACCACTGGAAAACAAGTACGCTGAGGAATAGACGGAATGAGGGGCGCACTCGACTGCTCCGAAGGGGGGACGCACCGGGTTCCTAAGTGGCAAGATGCAGCAGCACTCCGCCAGTCCTCTCCCGGTCGGCCCATGGACTTCGCCGTCCTGTTCAAAATTCCGGCAGGCCGTCCACGGCTACACCAGGCTGAGGGCATCTGATCCCGCCTAATCGCAGAGCAAAATTTCAGCAGGTTTTGTCGGGGTCCCAATTGATAAGCTGGTGTCAAATTTATTTGGAAATACAAAAGATCTGGAATAACCAAAACGATTTTGGAAAAGAACGAAGTTAGATTTACCCCATCTGACCTCCAGCCCTTCCGCAGAGCTAAAGTAACAGAACACACAGACACACACCCGGCAAACAGAACGCAGTCTGGAAGCAGACCCGCTCTTGCTCCGTGAGCGGGGCTCCCACGGAGGCAAAGGAAAGCTCAGAGGAGGCAGGGAAAGACTTGGAAACGTCGGGTGAGCCTGTGGAGACAGGGGCCTGGACCTCGACCTCATAGCATGGGCAATAATCAGACTGAGGAGGAACAAAGACCGCGCCGTGGTCACAGCTCCTAGAATATGATGTGGGAAGACAGTGAAGATTTTTAGGACACAAAATGCTCTCGCCGTTAAAGAAAAATCAATTAGACAGTTTTGATTTTCTCAAAAGCAAACCCGCTGCCCACCCGCGGGCACCGGATCTGAACGGGCTCACCGCCCCTCCACTTCCAATAGCTGGACACCGCGCGAACCACGGGCAGGGGCTGGCTGTCGGACGCTGGCCTGTGAGCCCGAGATGAGACGCAGGCGAGGGGAGCCTCGTGAGCCCCAGGCTCTCTGCCTGGGGCCCGTGCGGCCCCGAAGGGCAGCAGGCCCACTCGGGGAGGAAGTTTTTGGTGGGCTCGAGCTTTGGGATCCGGGGCAGGGTTGGGGGCGGCGCTGGGCCACGCAAGTGGGAGGGGAAGCTCCATCCCAGATGGAGGCCGGGCGGGGGGGGCGGGTGAGCCTGGGGCCAGGCTGCGGTTTCAGGGGAACGACACTGGCCTTGGGGACCCAAGCCAGGCTGAAGGTCCCAGTCCCCCTGACAAGCTGAGTCCCATCACCCTGCATCTCACTTGCCCGCCCCAGGGTGGGCACGGAGGCTGGTGTTCGGGCTCTGCACCCCGGGCTCAGAGCAGAGATACTATTCTTGGCTGTAACCTAAGCAGCTGCCCATTAAAATTCCATTAGTTTCGAAGGCTTGAGCTGCACTTTATATTTCTAATTATTGTGAAATTAAAATTGTCTCTGCAATTTAAGGATAATTACAGGAGATGCCAGCTGGCACCCTGGGGGCTGTCACTGTTCCCAAGCAGAACTTGGAGAGTCTCTGGAAAGGTCTCTGAACAGAAGAGAAAGACTGAAGTGTTTTGGAAAATGGGTGGGTGGGAGGGTCAGGCACACATTTGGAATCTGAATTTCAGTGTCAGGCGCTCTGAGCCTGGGACCAGATGGAAGGGGGACCCACCCCGCGGAGGACTGAGGACGCTGGCAGCTATAACAAGATGGGAAAGGGGGACGAGCTGGCAGTGGAGCGGAGGAAGAGCCGGACCTGAGAGGGCCCAGGTCCTCCCCACACAGGTGAGAGCCAGCTCGGCCCCTGCCTTCCCCGTGGCTCCCACAGCTGACCTCGGCCCCAGCTCCACGTGGACAGACAGAGCCCAGGAGGACCTGGCAGCAGGTGGGCAGGGCAAGCAGGGGCCCTAGGGTTCCCCCTGCACCCAGTGGCCCTCCGGGCCCCCATCTCCCGACTCGGGGCTTAGGCACATGCATGGCATGGTGGGAGACTGGCCATTGCCGGGGACCGTACATACCTCTGGGGCCCCTCCCCTGTGGGGGCCGGAGCTCTCCCCCACCCTGCAGCCCAGGCGGAGCCGATCCAGAAGCACAGTGAAGACCTGGCCGCCGAACCCCGGGGCTCCCTCACCACGCGGCTACCCGAGGCTGTGCCCCCTGTTGCCCACATGCCCTGTTCACTGCTGCCCAGAAGGACTGTATCGGATTTCACTGTGTCCCTGAGGTCAACAGACAGCACAGCAGGGTCCCCACGGCTGGCGTCCAGTGGAGCTATGGGAAACTCCCGATGGTGGGAACCCGAAGACTGGACACCCTTAAACTCACTGCATCTGGGGGACAGCCCTGCCTTGTCCCGTGGGCAGGCCACAGTGGTCCCCCCATCTCTGTCGCGGGCAGCAGCTCCACCTGCGTCCCTCCTCCTCTGGGAAACTGTGCTCCGAGTGGGAAGGCGGAACCAGCCTCACCAGAGTGCGGAAGGTCCCCGCCATTGGCCCGAATGCTGCTGGCTGGGTCTGCTGGGGTCAGCTGACCAAGGTGGACCAGGTGGCCGCTTGACTGCATGGTTCTCATGACATGACACGGGCCACCAGTTTCCAGGCCCGGGACACACGGGGCCTCGTGGCCCCCATTCAATGGCCCATACGTCATACATCGGCCCGTACGTCATTCAAGGAGCTGCCACAGCCTTTCCTTCTCTTTCCGGGATGAGATTAAATTGTTAAAAATGGGGTTTGGCTGCAAATAACAGACACTGAAATGAACACGGGCACGGAATGGAATTTCCCATGCCCCCCATGTGAGAAGCCGGGCCCAGGGCAGCTCTGTGGGGCGGTCAGACCCTGGGGCTGCGGACCCTCCGGCTCTGCGATCCTGTGGGTTTCCTGGTCTCCGGGTGGCTCCTGCCTCCCTCCCCCGCGTGGCCAGGCAGGAAGCGGAGACTTGGGAAAATGGTAATGAACAGACAAAACCCCACACACCTGCGCGTCCCGTTTTCCAAGGCTTCTCAGGATGGACACCCAGCTTCCTCTGATATGTCACTCAAAACAGCAAAGGCCATTTGGCCAGGTGACAGAGCATCGCTGCCCTGAGTGGAATGAGCACTGTGTCACCGAGGAAGGAAAGGCGGTGCCAGCGGCCTGCAGCAGGCTCTGCCGTGGGGAGGCTCTGCTGTGTGCTGTCCGGACTCAGCTGTGTCCTGGGCTCCCGGAGCGTAGGGACCCAGCATCCCGGCATCTGGGGCTGGGCAGGTGCCCATGGAAAGGCCGCAGGAAGTGTCCACTGCCACGGCTTGTGTGGCCAGTCTCTCTGCACCGCCACAGCAGAGCTGCTCACCCCCTGTGTCTCCTGTAGAGCCCCCCACTTCCTATGCCGTAGGGCCCACTGTGGCACAGGCGCCCCACACAGACTCTGGCGCAGAGGTGCCCAGAATATACCACCAATCGCCCATCTCGAGTTTCTTTAACGTTATTTTATCGATTACACTACTAAGCTGTCCTGACTCTCCCCCTTGGCCCCCTCCACACAGCACCCCCCTCCCTCAGGCAGTCCCTGCACCATCGTTCACGTCCACGGGTCAGGTGTGTGAGCCCTTCGGCGGCTCCATTCCTATACTGGACTTTACATCCCCCTGGCTGTTCTGGAACCACCTGCTTGTACTTCTTAATCCCCTCTCCTCTTCACCCATCCCCACGCCCCCTCCCATCTGGGAACCTTCCGGTAACTAATTTCTTTTCTTTTGCTGCTTTAAGATTCGTTCGTCACCTTTAACCTTTGGCATTTTAATTATGATGTGTCTTGGAGCCGGCCTCTTTGTGCTTCCTGGACTTGCATGTCTATTTCCTTCATGAATTAAGGAAGTTTTCTGTCATTATTTTTTCAAATAGGTTTCCAATTTCTTGCTCTTTCTCTTCTCCTCCTGGCACCCCTACGCTGCGAATGTTGGAGCGCTGGAAGTTGTCCCAGAGGCTGCTTATACTATCCTCGCTTTTTTGGATTCTTTCTTCCTGTTGTTCTGTTTTTTCCTTATGTTCCAAGTCATTGATTTGATTCTCGGCTTCATCCACTCTACTGTTGCTCCCCGCAAATTGTTCTCTATTTCGATAAGTGGGTCCTTCCTTTCTGACTGGGTCTTTTTATGCTGCTGAGGTTGTCCCTAAGTTCCTTGATGTCTCGAGGTTTTAAAGCTCTCTGCCGGGCAGCATTCTGGAAATTTCCTTAGTCGAATTAGACTACTTTTCCCCTCACACAAGTCTTGGACTCCAAGATTCTGTGATCTTCCAAAATTTCCTCGGGATGATTTCCATTTTATCTTATTTTTTTTTAAGATTTTTATTTATTTAATTTTAGAGGGGAAGGGAGGGAGAAAAAGAGGGAGAGAAACATCAGTGTGTGGTTGCCTCTCACGCGCCCCTACTGGGGACCTGGCCCACAACTCAGGCACGTGCCCTGACTGGAATCGAACCGGCAACCCTTTGGTTCACTGGCTGGCACACAATCCACTGAGCCACACCAGCCAGGAGCACATGTTCTTAAAGAGCCCCCAGTACCTATCAGCGTGCGGCCGGCTTTCCCGCGGACACTCACCCGCATGCCCAGAGCACACTCGCTGCAGGTGCACACGAGCTCTGCGAGCCCCACGACCCCTGGGCCCGAGACGCGGGAAGTGTGATGCGCTCCTCTCCCCAAACCGGGCTGGAAATCTCCTTCGCGCAGTTGTCATCGATGCTAACACGTAACGGGCTTGTGGTGATTGTGGAATGAGGAAGTATTTTGTAAAACTGAGGGCTGGGTCCTAGTAAGGGAGTCTCACGGGCTGTCATACTGGGGGTCAGAACCCACAGGGACACACGCTCATCGGCACCTGCAGTAATTTTGAAGGTGCTGCCGCGTGGGAACACCTGCCCCGGCCACTGTGGTTTTCTCCCGCTTTATGAGGTGACATCACTGGTGGTATCTCAGGTTCCATTTCTCAACACTTCCCACTTCGATGCCGGCGGCCGGCAGGCCAGCCTCCGGAGGGGCACTCGCACTCCAGTGTCGTTTTGCGATTCCCGGGCACTTCCTAGGGCCGAGCGCCTTCCGAGGACTTTGGCGGAACTCTTTTTTCATGTGAATTTAAAGTAAGTGTGTCCCTTTCGAAACAAACAGAACGCCCAGAGCTGCTGAGAGTGCAGCTGGAACGGCAGTAACAAGTGCAGACATCTTGTTTGGGAGCTTTCAGGACTGTGCTACGTTTCTCCACGGGCTCAGGTGTTCTGGACTTTTCAGTACACCTGGACTGTGCTCTTTGCGTGGGCCCTACACCTTCCTGGCTGAATCCACCCCTGGGCAGTCAGCCCACGGCCGTGACCGCAGCTGCGAAGGGAGCATCTCCCGGTGTCTCAGTGCACAGGCGCGGTGGGGTCTGAAGAGCTCTCCCTCTCCGTGGACTGGGTTTTCCAGGCGCACGAAAGTACTTTCTCTGAAAACACAGCCAATGTCCACGTCTTCACGCACCTCCGGTCGGACCGCTTCCTCCCTTCCAGGAAGCGCAAACGCCTTGGACGGGAGTGGCGAGAGGGGCACGGTGTCTGCCTCCCGACGGCGTGTCCGAGTTCAGGAGCCCTGTCAGCCACGGCAGCATTCACGGACAGAGCCACCTTCTCCTCCTCCACAGGCCGGACGCCTTGGAAGAGACGGGAAGGCCGTTACAGACACAGTCACGAAGGGCGAGGGCCTGGCGGTCCCCCTGCTGGGCTCGGCCTGACCGCCTGGTTGTTCCAGTGCAAGGCGGGGACAGGCATCCATCACAACTCACCAAGGACAGACACAGCGGACACCGACCCCAAACGCTGACGCAGGGAGGGCAGAAGTGTGACGAAAACAGACCAACTACCTCTAAATACAAATGAGAAAACGCAGAGTAAGCCTGATGGCCACAGCCACCATTCCAGGGACAAGAAGTTTCCGTGGGAACCGCCGCTGCAGAACTGAGACCCTTGGTGCCGCCCCCTGGGGGCACGCTGGGGCCTGAGCGCCAGGCTGGGCCAGCAGCCTCGGAGGCCGGCCCGGTGGCCCTTGCTGGCTGGACCACGAGTCCTGGTGGCGTCATGTTGCAGGCGGGCAGGCGCACACCTGGGCCCGAGGTCAGCTGGGCGAGCCCCCCAAACTCAGGCCTTCAATGCAATGCACGGCCCAGCACCCGCCCTCACTGGGCGTGTCGCTTCCCAGCTGCTGCTTGGGGCTGTGGCTGGGCAGCTGGAACAGGTGACAGGTGGGGCAGGTGCAGCTGGGGCAGGTGGGGCTGCGGTGGGGCAGCTGGGATGGGCCTGGGTGGGAATGTCCCACTGCGTGGGCAGGTTCGCCTCTGCCTCCAGCCACAAAGCCCAGCGTCTAGGGCCCAAGGTGCAGAGGGTCCTCCCCCAGCTCTGCCTCTCACCTCCACGTCCTGGGGGCCTCTGCCCAGCGGACCTCAGGGCCACTGAGTGCCAGATGAGCGGGTGGCTGGCACCCCAGAACAGCCATGGCAGCCTCCCCGCAGGCCCCCTCGTCCCCGCCCCCCGCAGCTACCTGAAACCTGCCGTGTGGGTAGCGCTGTGTTACACCCACGGCAGACTCAAGACACTCCTGTGCCCAGCCTCCTTTGTGACCAGAGACCAAAGGCCAGAGGGGCCGAGGAGCTTCTAGAAAGATCTTCCAGCCGGCCAGCCGAGGGGCAGAGGCAGCGAGGCCAGCTCCTCCCCAGCTCCGAGTCTGGCCCCCCCTCCCTATCACCACAGCTTGTTCCGAGTCTGTTTCTCTGTTCACGTGCTGGTCTCCCCCAAGGCGGCAGCTCCCAGGACAGGCCTGTCTAGGAGGCGCCAGGCCACCGAGAGTGAATGGGAGGGACACGGGACCAGATGCCATCACCTTTATTAGGGCGTGCTCTGAGGAGGTGGTGGAGAGGGTGGCCGGCCCCCTCGTGTCGTGTCGGAGGCTGTCCTGGGTGGGCAGGCCCTGGTCGGGGAGAAACCACATTCCCTCCGGGTGGGAAGGAGGAATCACACACACAATATCAAATGCCATTTCCAGTATCACCGACGGTGACCGTGGTGGAGAGTGCACTCCAGCACACTCTTACTGGGGAGACCCCAGGGTGGCCTGGCCTAGGTCCGAGGAGGGACTTCGTGCCGGAGGTGGGGCCTGCAGGGCCCCGGCGGGGCGCTCCAGGCCACCTAGCCGCTGGCCTTGGCAATGAGCCTCTCGAGCAGGCTCATCATGCGCTCCTGCAGCTGCAGGCCCTGCACCTGCAGCAGGTTCTGCTGGTCCAGCACGCGGCGCACCTCCCGGCACGTCTCCTCCACGGCGCGGCCCAGCCGCCGCTGCTCCTCCAGCATGGCCTCCAGCAGCCGCAGCTTCTTCTTCTGAAGGTGGCAGCTCTGCACCTTGCGCTTCTTCGCCGGCCGCTCTTCTGACCTGGGAGGACAGCGTCAGCATGTGAGCGGCTGCCACAGAGCCTGGGCACCAGGGGCCCCCGACCCTCCAGTGACCCTGCCGCACCAACGGGAAATGGAGGCCCTGGGGGGCTTGGCCACTCGCTTAGCGCCCAGCGGCCAGGACAGTGAGAGGACCCCAGGGACCCAATGGCCTGGTCACAGGACACCCAGATGCCCTTGGTGTGGGGAGGAGAATACCCCCGAACACACTGGGCTGGGCAGGCAGGGCAGCACAGGCTTGTGGGGGGCTCAGGCATCCCTAGGTAGAAAGGGTGCTGGGCACTGTGGCTCCCCCGCGAAACCAGAGACCACCAGTCCCAGGTGGCCTTGGACAGATGGGGAAACTGGGGTCCCAGAATAAAAGGGCCTGGGGCCTGGGTCCCTTCCTTTCCCACCCACCTAGATGTGGGGGTGGGAAGGAAGGAGGAAAGGCACGGGGCAGTAAGGACCGTGGAGGCCTGGTGTCCCATCCCAGGACCAGAAACCCTGGTGGATAGGAGGTGAAGTCAGCCCAGGCCCTGGCTCTCCCTGGGGCTCTCTGCTGTGGGGTGGTGGGCACCCCTGGCTGAACCAACCCCCACTGAAGGGCAGGGAGCTGCCCCATCCTACCAGACCCCAAGGCCCTGCCTGTCCCTTGCTTCTGAGGAGTGACCCAGCCAACCCCAGGGGCAGGAGAGTGCGGCTCTCAGTCCCCCGTCCCAGCCCAGGGGCCACACCTGGGGCTGCTGTGAGTCTGGGACCCAGGAGGGGCCCAAGGAGCAGCAGGCAGGGAGGGCAGGCTGCCCTGGTCATGCGGTCTGGCTGTCCACAAAGGCTTCTGTGTCTGGGGTCTTGGCTGAGAAACGCCCTCCAGGGAAGTAGCATTGGGCCAACTGAACAGTGGCCTTGACACTGGGGGTATCAGAATTGAAGGGACACCCCAGAGATGCCTCCCTCACCCACCCCATCTGACAGACTTGAAAACCAGGGCTCAGGGGAGGGGCAGGGCTATGGCTCACGCACACACCCCCCATTCTCTGCTCGCCGGCCAACTCCTACTCACCCCTGAGAACCCGCCCCGGACACCCCCTGGCCTGGCCTCCTGGCTCCCTGTGTGCCTGTCAGTGGCCAGCGTGAGGGCACGGTCACCGGGTGTGAAGCACATGGCAGGCGGGGGGCAGGTGTAGCCCTGAAGCCAGGCCCAAGTCCACTGTGTAGGCTCAGCCCAACACCCTCCCCGGTGCCAAGAAGACGGCCCGGCCGGGCCGGGCTGGCAGAGGCAGGAGAGAGGGACCCAGGGTGGTGTCCTCTTGGGGGTGAGGGGAGCCTGGAAGTGGAAGCCGAGGGGCAGGCAGGGCAGGTGCCCAGCGGGCCATGGGGGCCCTGCGCCCAGGGCCTGTGCTCCCCGACACTCCCGGCCATGCCCAGAGGAGCTACTGACACACCCCGTCTTACAGAGGGGGACCGAGGCCCAGAGAGGTCAAGAACTTTCCACACAGCTCCAAGTGATGCGGCAGGAGACAGCCAGTCTGGGGCCAGGACTGCCCGCCTGCCTTCCTGCGCGGCCTCCCGCCGAGACCTCCCTGCCCCCGGGCTTGCACATGGGCCAGGCACGGCGTGGGCAGGACAGCGCCCTGGCTGCCCGAAGCCCCTCTGCTGGCAGCGGGGGAGGGGACACACTACCTGAACTTAAGGGACAGTAAGCTGGAGGAGCTGTCGGAGCGTCCGTCCTGGAGGCCGCCTTCGTAGGAGCACTGGTTATACGGGAAGTACAGAGGGGTGGACTTAGCCGACGGCGACAGGGACTCCTCGGTCTGGGACGCGGAGGGCCCCGGCTGCTGGCCATCCGGCAGCTTGCCATCACAGGACTCAGGGACCTTGGCCAGAATCCTATCAATGGCTAGGTAATAGGGCCAGTCGGGCGGGACGGACTCGCTATCTGTCATGCATTTTAATTTCCTGAAACGAGACACAAGAGCCAAGGGTGAGACACAGACCTGCTCCCGCCCACCCGTCCGGCCCCTTGGGGGCACCGTGGCTCCGGGACCCGGGGGCCACGCGGTGTGGGCGGCAGTCACTCTCGGACGGACGAGCCTCCCCAGAAAAGTTGGCCAGGCTCCAGGGCCGAGGTGACACTGGACTTAGAAAGAAGTCAGACTTGGGCCTCGGCAGCTTTGGATGTTAAAAGCCCCGACGTGAATGAGGCCGTGACCTCGGGCCAGCTCCTACCGCTGCTCCCCTTGCCTCGCCGTGGTGTCTGAGCTCCCTACAGTGGACCAGGGCTGCTTCAGGTGGGCTAGCGGCCTCGGCAGGCTACCGCAGCGTAACGAAACGTGTAACGCAAGCGGGAGTAGCATACTGTGATGTACCAACGTGAAACATCGTACTGTAACGAACACGTGTTTGCACAGGGGCCGCCCTGGGGACAGGAAACTGCAGGAGTCAGGAGCACAGGCTTTAGTACGCAACCTGTCCAAGTCTGGGTCTCGTGCCCACCACTTTGCTGTGTGACCTTGGGCAGGTTCGTTAACCTCTCTGAGCCTCCATTTTCACGTCAGTAAAATGGGGATGATCAAAGTGGGCTCCTCCCCCCCGCTGAAGGGAGGGTTAATAAGACCATGCCCGGTCGTCCAGAAAGCGCATGGCTGAAGGTGCCAGGGGGCAGCAGGGCGGGGCTGACAGGGCCGCCCGCCGCTCACACTGCCTGTTCCCCCCACTCAGACCTCAGGCTGAGGGTCTACACAGCCCAGCTCTGCCCACCATGGGCCCGAGCCCCGCCTAGGCCCTGCGTCCTGCCCTCCCCTGCAGACAGGCCCTGGGCCTCGGCCATCCTGCGGAAGTGAGGGGTGGGGAGATGGGGCTGCCCGGGAGCTGGGTGGCCCTGGCCAGGCCAGGAAAGAAGGCACAAGGCAGGTGGGTGAGACAGGGGGCTCTCTGCCCTATCAGACCCAGGGCTCCCCCAGGCCCCAGCCTCCAGCCTCATCCTGTGCCCCCACCAGATCCTGCCCCGCGCTCGCACAGTGTGGGGAGGCCCTCGAGCTAGAGCGCCTGCGGCCGGATGGCTCCTTATCCCATTGTGAGGTTTCCCACCAGGCTGTGGCCGCTGGCTGTCTGAACACGTCTCCCCAGCCCATGGACCCAGCCAGAGGACGGGGGGCTGCAGCTCAGGGAGACGAGCGGAGGCCTGTCGCATCCCCCAGCAAGCGGGGTGTCCTTGGCAGCCCGTGGGCCGGGGTGTGCGTGGAAGGGCACACCGCCTGGAGGGCTGCACAGACGTGGGGCCCACAGCCAGCCTCTGCCGGGCACCTCTCCCGAGGCCCCACACCAGCCAGCCCACCACCTGGGGGAAAGAGGAAAGGCCCGCTCCTGGCTGGGTGGCCGGGAGCTCCCACAAGCCCTGCGCCGTGGGGCTGGCCACCCTCAGGCCTCCTTATCCTGATGCCCTCCATATGTAAAGAGCTACTGAGAAAAACTAAGGGAGGCCCTGCAGGGGGCAGCCAGGGGTCGGCATGAGTGAGGAACTGGTCGGCCCGGCTGTTGGGACCCTGCAGCCTGGGTCCAGCAAGTGGCCAGCCTCCGACCAGAGGCACAGCTGCGTTGAGCTGCGGGAGCTGGTGACGCAGCCCCTCTCCACCCAGCACTGAGGGGCATCCGCACACAGCTCAGCCCTGGGGGCACTGGCAGCCGCAGCTGGGACTTTTCGCCGCCTCACTAAGCGACTCCTACACCTTCTGCCCTAGCAGCCTGTGCTGGTCCAGGCGTGGCGGGGGCTGGGGCTGCAGGTCAGAAATGGGTCCCAGATGGGGCCCAAGTCCGGACCTGCTCCTCCCAGGGCCAATGTTACAAAGTCACACCAATGCGGCTGGAAATAGCCTTCTGGCTGCCAGGGGCCCGAGGAGCCCTGCACCCTCTAGGGGCCAGAAGAGCCGGGAGCTGCAGGCCAGGTGGGGGGTCGTCTCCTCGCCCATACGGGCTGGGGGCGAGGGGATGGTCGTCCCCAGTGAAGTGTGGCTCAGGGTGCCTGAGGCGACCCTGCAGGGCCCAGCCTGCACCCCGCCCTGGTGACCACTAGGAGGGCCAGAAGACACCAGGGCGGGGACTAGCGGGGGCCTCCCAGGACAGCCCCTCACTTCCTGGGCACTGACAGGCCACCCACAGGACCCCGTGCACTCCAGGCCACTTTCTCCCCCAGCCCCTAGCTCCTGCTTGACCTTCAACCCAGCAAGAACCTGGTCTGCCTATGACCTTCAACCCTGACTGTGACCCTCTCTGCACTAAGCTCCTCTGCAGGTAGGCCTGGGCCCCATGGGCCCCAAGGCACTAAGCCCGGGGCCACACTCCGCTCCCTCCCCGGACCGAGCACTGCCTGGCCTGGAGCCCATCTGCACCAGCAGTTCCCCTCAGGCCACCAGGGTGGGGGTCCCTGGGGGATGGGTGGAAGCAGAGCTGGGGCTGGACCTGGGTCCCCAGTACTTCCTGCCACAGACAAGGCCCTCCCTCGAGTGGGACCCCCTGAGGCACTCAAGCTTCCCAACCAGCCCTGATGACCCCCTGGCCCAGGTCCTCAAGGTGCTCTGTCCCCAGCGGGCTCCGTGGGTGCCAGAAGTGACTGAGCCTCGGGACCAGGCAGGACTCACAGGCCTGGGAGCTGAGCCTCTTCCTGCCTGGGGCCTCACTTTCCCTGTCTGCTCAGCAGCATCCCGCCACCCTGCTGTGCAGAGCGAGGCCTGCCTGGCGGTCTGCAGGCCCCCGGCTGGGTCAGGGGTGTGCAGGCTAAGGGGCAGCCGCTTGCAGGCCCTGGGGAAAGGCTAAGGGAGCCCCAGGCAGCACTGGCAGAGGCCCGGGAGGGCTGTCCCAGCCCTGCCTACGCTGGGCCCCATCCTCCCCACCTGCCGGACGGGAGTCTGCACCCGTGGTTTGTGTGCACCCTGTCTTGCCTGATGAGGCCTGACGCCACCCCCTGCCCGAGGGCGATGCCCAGGGCCCCAGGCAGGCCGGCATCGGGCGCGGGTATGGTGGCGGGCGCAGGGGTGGGCGCAGCCTACCTGTACTGGAAGGTCATGTTCGTGATCTTGATCTTGATCTCCTCGCCCAGCCGGCGCTCGCCCGTCATCTCCAGCAGCTTGCTGGCCATCTTCTCGTACACCTTGGCGTTGCGCTTGGTCTGCTTGAGCTCCTCGAAGAACTCCTCCCAGACGAGCATGAGGCCGCGCATCTCGGCGTCGGTCCAGTTGCGGGCCCGCCGGTGCTTCTCCGTCTGAGAGGACACGAGGTATCCGGGCACCTCGGCTGTGGCCATGCCGGGGGCACCTGCGGGGTGGAGGGCGCGGGCTCAGGGTGGCCCGCGCTCCGTGGAAGGGAGCCCCGCTCTGGGAAGGCAGCTCCACACTCAAAATGGGGCCTACATCTGACAGGCAGGAATTTAGTTAAAAGCTTTTAAACGGGAAACGTCATTTTGATGTCACGTTTCCATAGCAACAGAGCAACTGCATAAGCTACAACAACAGAAACCTTTTAACTGAAAGCGCAGGAATCAGGGCCACTGTGACGGACCATCAATATTGCGGCGGGCGGGCCAGACTCCTGGCCCCACTGTGGCCCCAGCTCCGCCACCACGTGGCCTTGATGGCCGAGGCCACTTGGAGCTGGGTGCCTATGCTGGGCCAGGCTGCCCCGGCCCCTGAGAGGTGGGATCCAGGCCACCACCCCCTCCTCAGCCTGGTCCCAGCTCATGCAGGCAGGCCGGGGGACCCCCTGAGAAAGCCCAAGAAGGGGAGTGGGGTTGGGCCCAGACAAGGCGATGGGGGGACCGACAGTGAGGGAGCTGGGGAGACTGAGAGGACAGACAGAGGGGGGAGGGGCAGAGACTCCAGGAACTGGAGAGAGCCAGGAGCAGTCACCCTGGGGGTCGTGCCAGGGCTCCCCTCCTCACGCCCCCGTGCAGGGCCCCAGACACCATGCTCACGCTTTCTAGCGGGGACTGCAAACTTGTGCCGCCAGGTGGGGTGGGAGCAGGCCCCACCCTGAGCCCACCAGCTCTGCCCCTCAGCGTGCCCATCTCCCTCCCTGCAGGGGGGTGCTGTCTGTCGGCCGGCCTGGGTGACTATAGGGTATGCTGAGCGGCCAGGACCATTGTTGAGGCCAGATGGCAGCTGGGAGCAGGGGTGCGGGGTGTGTCCCCCTGCCTTGGGTAGCCCAACCTCGGCCCGGACCCCTCAGGTGGGGCATCCAGACTCGCCTCTCCCAGCTGGCTGGGCTGGCACTCCTGCCGCCCTCGGGGGAGGGTCTGGTAAAGGCTGGCTGAGGAACGACACCCCTGTGAGTGGAGGAAGGGACCAACCTCACGTCACCCCCTCAGCAACCACCTGGACTTCGCCTTTGCACTTACTGGCAGACTCCTGTTCGTTCACTCAGGTTCTCCTGCTCACCTGAGGCCCTTCCTCCTCCTCCCCCTCCCGCCAACTGGAGCTGCTGTGGGCCACCCATTTTACTACCCCCTCCGGCGGGGTGACTGGGGCGAACCCCCACGTGCAGTGCTTTCCCTCTGGGGGCCAGAGGGGGGCCAGCGCTGTTGCTAATTCCCGTTTTCAGGCAACAAGCCGGAGGCCAGAAAGGCGAGCTCACCCCATGGACCAGGGGCCAGCCAGGCTCAGAAACCAGGCAGGCTGGCTCGGAGCTGGCGAGGTGATGAGCTGGAAGGACAGGGTCGCCCCTCCCCTACACCCACTGTTTGGCCATGTGGCCCCGACAACACTCCTCACTGTCTCCCAGGGTCTCCCGGGCCCCCAGTGCCGACCCCCGGACAAGGAGGCCCCCGGCACTGGCTGGGGCTCCTCTCAGGGCTCAACAGAGGCTTGTCCTGACACCCCGAGGGCCGGGGACATGGACACAGCCCCCAGCACCGCAGGGAGTGGGGGAAGGCGCCGAGAGATAGACCACACTGGGGGTGGTGACCACTGGGCCAGGACAGGCCTGCCCAATGCAGGGGCTGGAGGGCCGAGGTCCCCACTGGGCAGCCACGGGCAAGAGACCAGGGCAAGGGAGCCTGTGGGGATGTCAGAAAAAAAGTGCCACCTAAAGGCATCACCATTCAAACCTTAAGAGGTAAAAGCAAGTAGCCAATCAGCATGAGCCCATCACACCTGCTGGACAGGCCCCAATGGCCAGGTGGCACCCCAGGGACCCTGCCTGGCACCCTCAGGGATCTGGCATGGCCTTAGCTTGGGAGATGCCCTGGGTGGGTGGCAGCTGGGATGCCCCCCTCCCTGCAGTCACAGCTGGAGGGCAGTGGGACAGGGGGGGCCAGGCTACAAATGGGATCTCAGAGCAGGGTCCTGGGTAGAGGCCTGGCCTGCCACCAGCTCCCAGGGGAGCCCCATCCTCCCTGGACCTCAGCACCTGGGGGCCTGGGGGCGCCCCTGCCTGGCCCTGCAGCACCACCCAGGGAGGCTCACAGCTGGAGTTATTGTGTTGCAAAGATGAACTTGGGAAGTGAAGTCACCCCCATCAAATGTTTAGAGCAACTGAGCTGAGAACTTACAGCTGTGTGGCCTGTCCACCTGTCCTTGGCAGTGAGATGCTGTTACTGTCCCTGTGCCTCAGGAGGGTGAGGACACAGAGCCGCCAGAAAATCTCGGGAAGCCCTGAGGCCGGGCTGAGGCTCCTGTCCGTCCAGGCACCCACCACAGGGCCGGCTTGGGACTGCCCTGCGCAGGGCCTGGGAGGGCCACCCCACTGGACTGCAACCCATGGGATGTCAGCAATCACTTCCAAGGTATCTCCCAGAAGGGGCTGCTCCCAGCCTACAGTTTTCTGTGCTGGATGGGGGTGAACTCTGTGCCCGATTCCAGCGCCGAGGGCCTGGGCGCCCAGGGCTGGTGCACCAGGACTAAGGGCACACGCTTCTGTGGAGCAGATCAGAGAGGAGCCACTGTTCTGGGTGGGGGGTGGGGAAGGACCATCAGCTCCAACGGCCACACAGCACAGCCACGCACCGCAGCCCAGGAGCACGGGTGCCTAGGGGCGGGCTGAAAAGCAGGTCACAGCCCCAGAGCCTGCCCCTACGGTCCCTCCAGGGCCCTGGGCCAACGTGGAAGCAGGCCCAGAGCCAGGCCCAGTGGCCCCCATGTAACTGCATCATGTCATGTAACCGACGGCCACTGGCAGCCCGAGTCTACTGGGCAGAAGGACCACCCTGCTGCCCCCCATCCCCCAACCGCCACTCCACCCCAGCAGTCTCCTCCGAGGTCTCAGGCGTGTGTGGCACGGCAGTGGCCTCTGCTCCCTGCAGAGCCCCGGTTCTCCGGAAGCAAAGCAGGCCTTGCACAGTGCAGGGTTTAACGTCTCCTTTAATTCCGATGCAGTGTGCACAGTGGCATAAAACCTTAAACCTACACCTCAGGTCAGTCCTCCCTCCTCGCTCAGAAGCAGACGGTCAGGTCTGGGCCAGGCTGCGGGCACACCCATCATAGCCCCACCTCATGCAGAGCCAGACCACAGTGGCGGTGGCGGACCCTCAACTGCCGGGGTCAGAGCCTGCAGTGGGGCTGTGTAGCTGTCCAGGGCCAGATGCTCCCAGAAGCACATGGCAAGAGGAGGCTCCTGGGGCAGCACCGCCAGAATCGTCAGGGCCACGTTCAGTTGTCACCGCTCTGAGCAGGCCCCTCCCTGCTGAGCAAGGGCCACAGCCCTCGACAGTGCAGGGCGATCAGGCCTTGAAGGCCTCTCAGGCCCCTCCCCAACACAACTCCGGTCTCCCCAGGCCAGCAGCCAGTTTCAAGCCCTCCTGCAGAGGGAAGGCCGCAAGCCCGAGGGAGGACACAGGCCAGGAAGGACACTAGTTCTGCCCCTTCAAACCAGAGCCCCAAGCCCATGGTGGCCCCTGGCCCAGCTCTTCCTGCTGCTCAGAGTGCGACCCACTGGCCCACAGCAGGGCTCCCACCCGTCCCACAGCAGGGGCAGCCCCGCAGGAGGGGTGTCTGGGAGGGGCTTCAGGGTGCAGGGCCTGCTGGTGCTGCACTCACTCTCAGTGCCTGGAGGCGGCCTAGCGTCCTGGTACCTCCCCAAAGGACACCGCTGCTGGCAGCGTGGGAGGGAGCAGCAGTGAAGGGCTCCAGGCACCTGGAAAGGCCACCTGCCCACACATGGTGGGGCCCGCGGGGCAGCGGCTCATTTCCAAGACGCGCTTCTGTGCGTGGCTGGACAAGCCTGCCGGGGTCGTTCACGTCTGTCCTCACGTTACTACCGGGAACACAGAATGACCCCCCAACCAACCTGACCGTCGAGTGAATATTTCAACAAATCACATCAACAACAAAGTGATGATGTGATTGCTGCCTGCCGTAGACTTCTAAGAACTTAAAAGTCTTAACCCCTTTTGCACAGCTGACGAGGTGAACTTTCCCAGTGGGGTTTTAATGAGCAATGCCCCCGCCCCCAGGTCTCGACACCCCCACACGCAGCGGGCTCCAGGTGGAAGGCCCTACGAAGAACTGACAGGCCCTGCGTGTCTGCGCCCTGAGATGCACGTGCCTTCGCAGACGCACAAGTGGGCCTGAGTGTGTTCTCGTCCGGCAGTGCGCCGCCGCTCACTAGCACACGGCCATCCCCAGAGCTGTCACACAAGCACACCTCCGGGCCCCATGTCGTAAACAAGGGGTGGCCACTTAAAACTCCCAGGTGAGCCCAGGGCTCAGAACCGTGGGGGGTGGTCCTGTTCTGCATCAGTGTTCTTTCTCACGGTGTTCCTGGTGAGACGCCTCACCAGGAACACCAGCGGCCATGGCCGCGAGACATCAGAGCAGCTGGAGCCACGGGGCGCGGGCGCCCATTTTCACAAACACTCTGGCGGGTCTTCTAGGGAAAAGCCAGGAGGCCACAGGAGCGAGGGGGGGACGCCTTGCTCCAGTGCCCAGCCCATTCCCCCACTGGGCCCACCTTAGCCAGGGCTCTGCTGGGACTGCCGGGAAAAACCAAGGGCTGCTCTGAGGAGGGGCCCACAGCTTCCCCTGGCGTGCGTGAGTGACGAGCAAAGGACTGCAGGGAAGGCGGGAAGAGGGGAGCAGCTCCGGGGTGGGGGCAGGGAGCCCTGTGCAGCCCACGGTTGGGCAGCGACACGTCAGGAACCCTATCCCGAGTCTCCTCTTCTGTAGACGTCCGGCAAGTTCCAAAGTCCCTTCCACTTCCCACGGGAGCCCTCAAGCCCTGCCAGCGGAGCTCCTGGCCAGCCTACCTCTGGGACAGGGGTGCTGAGCAGGCAGAGCCCCAACCCAGCCAACCTGAGCTCCAGGCCAAGGCCCACCTGGCTCTTCAGGCCTCATCTGCATGGATTTTGACTACTTTGAGCCTGAAAACAGAAAGCCGGCCCAGGGGCCCGGGCATGGGTAGAGGCGACAGACGGAGAGGCCTCGGGCTGGCCTACCACTGCCTGGCCCTGCCCCCTCCCTGCCACTGTAGGTGGAGCCCCGTCACCCAAGCACGGACTGGCTCTCCTGGGCTAGAAGAAGGCCCGGCACACGGGCTGAGTGGCTGAGGAAGTGCTGGGGTCTGTCTCTAACACTTGCTCAGACGCAGAGTTTGCTCTTGCCCAAAGAAGGCGCACCTACGGGGTGGCTGGGCCAGGCACACGTCTGGGTCCCCACATGCAGGACAGGCCATGGAAAGGGAGTCCCTGGGCAGACGGCATCCCAGGGCCAGCTGGGGACAGGAGCCAGAAGATGTCAGGGCCAGTGGCTCTGAGTACGACAGAGGCTGCTCACAACCAGGTGGCCAGCCTGGTCAGTGTGTGGCCCAGGAGACTGCCCTCCCTTTCCCGGAGATGCCCCAAGAAGAGGGGCCTCTCACACCAGACAGCCGAGTGGGCCGCGGTGAGCCCTCAGAGCAGGGCTGCACGCAGGGTCTGGGCACCGTCCGTGCCACAACCGGCACATTCCGGCACGGGTGACGGCAGGAGAAGGTGGGGGGGCAGCGTGCCACGGAATGTTGCCGGTGTGCCGAGGAGGAGTGAGGTGTCAGGAGCCACTGGACAGAGGGGGCAACGTGAGGAGAGGAGGGCCCAGGCCCTCGCGCCCGCAGGGCTGTGCACAGATGTTACACGGCAGAGAGAAGTACCTTAAAATTAATCTCTTTACTGATACAATTAAGCTTTAAGTCCTGAGAAGAAACCAGGAAGGGAGTGCAGCACTGGGCCCGTGCTCCCCACCCCCGTGCACCCTGCCAGGCTCGGCGCCTGCGAGATGGCAGGGGAGGCTGGCCAACCTGCAAGAGCAAGAGGACTCGTGTCCCAGACGCGAGAGCAGCTGCAGCCAGGCCGCGAGGGCCAGGCTAGCCGCTGCAGGAAGGCGCACACTTACTGGCATCGGCACTAGCTACACGCAAGGGCCAGCCACGCCGCCACTCATGCCTGCTGTGAGGACCGAGGCTCAGCCTGCCTGCGGCTGCTGCACACCCCGCACGCAGCCTCCCTGCAGGAGCTCCATTGCCCGAGGTGAGCCCGACCCTGAGCCCGACAGTCTGGTGTCCCCGGGAGCTCAGCTCGAGGCCACCTTGTGGCCATTCTGCAAACAAGCCAGCAGCCGCTGGTACGGGGTTCCTGGCGCTGCCACCACCTCGAACACAGACTGGAAGGCCCGCCGGTCCAGCTCCTCCTCAATCTGGTGTCTGTAGAAGTCCGTGGCCACCAGGCAGAAGAGGTTAACGTCCACCTGCTCCAGCCTGCCCATCCTGCTGATGACGTGGGGGAGGCTGCAGAGGCGTTAAGGAGCAAGGCTGAGAGTGCGAGTGTGGGGTGTCAGACACAGGCCCACGGAAGGGCAGGACGGAGCAGGCCTGGGCCGCGCCAGCAACCACTGCCCCAACCTCAGCTCCTACAGCAAGTCCATGCTAGCTCCCAGGAGGCCGCCCCTGTCTGGGTGGAAGGCAGTGCTCCCAGCAGAGGCAGAGTGGGGCGGGCAGGCAGAGCTGGCCAGGGAGGTTGCTCCCCCTCGGCAGCATGCACTGGGCCTGGCTCCCCACACGCACGTGCCAACGACCGGTGCCCCTGCTCCCCCTGCCCCTGCGGACTGAAGGTGGAGGCAGGGCCACCCTGCCCGGGGGGCCAGCATGCTGAGCGAGGCCGTTCTGAGTGCAAGGACAGCTGTCTGCTCAGAGGCTCTGGGGAACTCCCCTTTTCGGCAGCCAGCACTTTTGGGTTGGGAACGGGATCTCTACTCAAGCCCTTACCCAAGGGGATGGCACAGGGCACAGTGACAATGGATGATGAGAAGCAGCAGCAGTGACAGAGCCAGCTGCAGGGCCCAGCGGTGCACGGGAGGGTCTGCACGTCTGTAGGGACCTCTGCCCCCCACCCCCAACCCGGCCCCTCTCGTCGGTGTGGTAAGCATGCTGTTTTCTGTGTCCTCTTCAACACTTCACTCCCTTGGGGCTTAACGTAAATGCTGCCTCGCCACCTGGGGCCTGGGCAGGGCCGCTCCCCCAGCCCAGCCCAGGGCCCCGGGAAGGATACGCTGCTGAGACCCACGGGTTGGTGGACGCGCTGACGAAGAAGCAGGAGAGGCTCCACACGGCCATGGCTACCGGGGCCCTCTGCGTGAAGTTGGAGAGGGACAACATGACCCAGTCCCGGACCATGGACGACTGCCCCGTGCTGTGCAGGGTCTGGAACACCTGGGGGTGGGGTGCTGCACGTTAGGGGGCAGGGCCCGGGGGCAGCACAGCCCACCCACACCTGGCAGACCCCCTGCTCCGCACACCCCCGCCCTGCCCCTCACCTGGTGCAGCACGGTGGCCATGAGCTGTGGGTACGGCTGCTGGCTGGACAGGAACTCCCCGATGACTTTGTTCATGACGTCTTGGGGAGGGAAGAAGTCGTCCAAGAACTGTGGAAGGATCCGCGCCACCACGCGGGCTTCACAGGGAAACCCTTTCCTGACCCTGCAAGGAGGGCTCTGTCAGGGCCGCCCTGCGCGCTGGCGCCTCAACACTGCAGTCGGGGGCTTTCTCCTCGCCTGACCTCCCCCCCCCCCCGCCCCCCCGCCATACTGTCCATGTGCTCCCACTGCCTCTTGACAGCCCTGGCAGTCTGCACCCGAGTGGCATTGCTCTGGATGCTGGGACTCAGCCCGCAGTGCCGCAGCACACACAGAGAAGCTGTGTGCACGGGAGCCCCGCGGCCTCCTTCCACATGCGCCCGATCTGCCACCTGCACACCCAGCTCACAGGCCGCTGCTCTTCTGCCAGCCGGTGTCCCCACCTAGAGGGGCCGGCTGAGCACCTGCTGAACCGAGTCTCTGGGCTGTGCTGGGGCAGAAGCCCCATGAGGACAGTGCCCTCCACTGGCTGTCCTGGGGCTTCCCCAGCACAGGTGGAACGGAGCCCCTTCTGCACACACCCCTCTCGAGCATGGAACAGACTGCATCGCTCAGCTTCCCAGAACACCCCATCTGCCCAGACTGGACCAGGGTACACCTGGCTCTGTGTGCTCTTGTTGAAGATCCAAGTGACAGCTGCACAGGGCAGAGCCGGCCTCCCCTAAGACACACCCATCACATCCCCTGGGCTGACCAGGGGCAACACTCAGGGACCTGTCCTGCAAGAGAAGCCTGACGAGGCTCACGGCCCATTTTCCAGAACTGGCAAGTTGAGCAGACCCTGCCACCGGCACACAGCGTGGGGAGGCAGGGCTTAGCCCCCTCAGAGGTGCAGGTGCTGGCTGACTAACGCTTCCCAGGTCTGCCAAACACGCCTCCTGAAGTGGTTCCAGGCGATGTTGCCCTGTTTCTCAGAGGGTGACCATGTGAGCTGCTGGGATCACGGGCTTCTGTCCCCAAAGGCGGCCATGTCTGATGGGCATTCTCGTTGCTGCTCGGGGCCCTGAGCCCAGCCCACCTCGGTCTCGCTGATGTGCCCCTCCTGACACCCATACAGCTGAGTACTGCCCTGCCTTCGGGACAGGCGGGTGGGCAGCAGGTGGCCTGGGAGCCGGCCAACCCCACACCCCTGGGTGTCAGGGTCCAGGGAGCGCCCTCCCCCACAGAGCCCTGAGCCAGGACCTGCTTGGCCAGCGTGAGTGGGGAGGACAGCAGTGGCCGAGAGGACAGCAAATGCCCCCCAGGAAAAGTAGCTGCTCCCTGCAGCTCGAGGGAAACGGCAGGCCCCCTCCTCACCTGTCGAAAAGCACGGACACACGCTCCATGGCCACGATCACGGACTCGCTGTCGGGGGTGGCGGGGCTGGGCTCGGAGGTCCGGCCCGGACTGACCTTTTCCTTCCCTGAAACAGCCAGTTCGGAGCTGCTGCGGGGTCTG
The DNA here is from genome assembly GCF_022682495.2 of Desmodus rotundus. Classification (NCBI taxonomy): domain Eukaryota; kingdom Metazoa; phylum Chordata; class Mammalia; order Chiroptera; family Phyllostomidae; genus Desmodus; species Desmodus rotundus. Next base: position 180,052,924 of record NC_071390.1, read on the forward strand.
TGAGACGCCCCCTGAGCTCACCCAGCAGTTCAGGGACACTGTGAGGTGACCTGAAAGCAGGCAAGGGAGCCCCAGCAGCCCCCAGGGTGCAGCAGCCCGCCCTCAGACCTGCTCCCCAGGCAATCTGCCTCCTGCACAGCACTGTGACCTGGCGCCAGGCTCTGCATGTCCTCAGAACTGCAGAGGACCTGTGGTCTGTGTCCCAGGAAGCGGCGACAGGAGGTCAGGACCCAGCCCCCGGCCCCACTGCTCACCTGTGTACATGCAGGTGAGCATCAGGCCCAGGGCAGCCATGGCCCGGTGTGGGCTGTGCACGTTCACTCTGTCCACACTGAGCTTGACCAGGGACTCTGCATCCAGCCGGGAGAGCTGCTCGGACAGCAGGAGGCGCTCCAGGCCCCGCAGGACGCAGTGGTAGACAGTGGACGGAGTGGACTCCTCACTTCCGGACAGCATCACCCCACACATCTGCACGAGAAGGGTGAAGCCAGAGCCAAAGCGCCGTCTCAGGCTCCTGTCACCGTGCTCCCGCCCCAGACCAGCCCTCCCAGCAGTCCCACCCTGGGGAAGAGGCCAGGGCCGCACACCTGTATGACGGACGCAGAAAACTCGGGCCCCACGTCCAGCGGGTAGTTCTCGACCAGGTAGAAGGCGGTGGCGCACATCACCAGCACATGCTGCTGGCTGTGCACATTCACGCAGCTGGAAATACCGGACGGCAGCCAAGCTCAGCCACACAAGTGGGCTGCAGCCAGCCTACGTGGGTGGGGTCCCTGCGTCTGCAACCTCTGCCCCCGTCCCTGTGCCCCTGTCCCCGTGAGAAGGGTGCCCGCTAGCAACCAGGCCAGGGCCTGACACCCACACAGACACCAGCAGCAGTGCTCTGGCTGAAGCCCGTCCCAGGCCCACCCGGCAAGCCTGCACTCACTGGGCCACGCCTCGCAGGCTGGAGAGGAGGTAGGCGCAGAGGACTGGGATGAGCTGCTGGGCAGTGTCGTCCAGGAGGTCGCACTCCAGCACGTAGAGTGCGCCATGCAGCGCCCCGGTCTTGCAGGGCAGGTGGCTGCTCCTGAGCGTGCTCTCCAGCAACCGGCTGACCGGCTCCGCCACTGCCTTGTCCTAGCGCACAGACAGAAGCAGCAGCTAGAGCCCGAGGCGGGGCTGACCTCCGCCACGGTGGAAGACAGCAGTGCACTGTGGGCCTGCTCCGAGACCACCGCCTGCAGGGCTGCTGTCTGGGACCCCGGTGTTGGGAGGGTCCCCAGCCCCGGCCTGGTCAGAGAGGCTCCCTGGCACCTTGCCTGTCTCTGTCTGTGTGGGGAGTGTGGTCTGTGCTGCCACTCCCTCCTCCGGGGGCTTGGAGTTTGGGGTGAGCCAGGCAGGGGCCTGCAGGACCGGCCCCCGTGAGGGCTCTGGCTGTGAGTCTCGAGGGGCCTCCCTGGTGGACACACCCCACGTGCTGTCACAGTGCGGCGCGTGGGGACCGAGTGTGTCCTGTGTGACTCTGGAAGAGGGTTCTGGATGCCGGGCCCTGTGTGCCCTCTCCCTGCACAGGCTCTGCCCCATACCCTGTCACTCGAAGATCACAGCCGCGACCACGGCTGCGTCTGCGGGGCCCCGAGAGCAAACTCAGGGTGATCTTGGGGCCCCGACCACCATCTGTACGCACTGCTGTCAGCTTCACTCAGCATCTCAGACACAGTGAGGGATGTGGGAACCTCCACACCGAGCACTGAGCTCTTCCCCACAAGGGGACCCCACAGACAGCACCGGGCAGATGGGTGGCGGCAGCTGGCGTTCACAGACCAGCCCCCGGGGAAGGGCTCCCCCAGGCTCGTTGCTCTAAAGCAGCAGGAAGCTGTCTGATCATGCAGCCCCCAGGACCTGCCTGTGTCCCTGTGCTGAGTGGTCCTCCCCAGCACCCACAGCCTGCCAGACACCTCCGAGGAACTGCTACCACCCACACCTCCAGCACCCAGCTCCGCAAGCAGCACCAGGGGCGCAGTGAGGGGACAGAGACCTCACAGCAGAGGAGCCGGATGGAGCTCCTGCGGAGGGAGCGCTGCTGCCTGCCCCTGCACAGCTCCCCGCACAAAGGCTGGGCCTGAGGTAAGCCCCTGTCCACAGCAGCACTGAGGAGTCCCCAACCTCACCCTGCCTGAGGCCCCTCTTCAAAGTCAAGAGCCCTCCTTTGACTCACTGAGGACATGACATGTGCCCGGGGGACTGGGCCGAACACATGAAACCACCGCGAAGGCACCACTGCTGCTCAGCTCCAAGTCCCACAAACACACAGGACCCACCAAGTCCAGCTGCCTGAGCAGGCCTCCCCCACCCAGAGGGCACGGGCTGTGACGGGCTGTGCCCACAGAGGGACCCCCTGCACTGTCGTTCCTGGTCCCTGGGCGGGGCGCCCGGGCAGAGGGTGCCAGGACCGGGGGTGCCTGCTCTAGTGCCCTAGCTCGGAGGAACAAATTCTAGGGGGTAGGAGAGTCGAGGACCGACGTGGGTGCCTCCCTACCCCCATCCTGTGGCCCTGCAGCAAGTTGGCTAACAGCCTGGCCTCAGCCTCTGGGGCAACCTTGGGCAGACCCTGGAGAGGGCTGATGCCCCGTGGCAACTTTTCTCTCACGGCAGAGCTGACGTTCTTCAACAGGCTCTGGGCCCACGTTCACGTGTCTGTGCGGCACACGCCGCGTGGGTACGACCACACAGAAAGTGGCTGGGTTCTCACCGGCCATAGGCAGCATAAGGGAACTCTAAAGAATCCCGTCTGCCCCATGGCAACATAGACCGCAAGACCCACGCTTGGGGCTGGGAATGCAGGTGGCTGTGCCACAGTGGTCTCGAGGAGGGAGGCCCTGTCAGCAGGAAGCGTGGGGTCTGCAGCCCATCAGAGAAGGGAGCTCGGGAGCTGCAGGCGATGGTGGTGGAATGAGTCCCATCTCCACCGCCACATACCCAGCTCCTGGTCAGGCACCACCGTGAGGACCTAACCATCAAGAGATACGGGAGCCCCAGGGACGGGTTCACCGGCCCCAGGACACTTCCTGGGGCCCTGTGGAGAAGCACTGAGGGGAACTGAGCCTCACAATGCCACGCACTTGCTGTGGACATTCAGGCAGACCTCCCAAGGCTGAGGCCACACCCACAACACCCAGCCACTGAGCAGCGGCACCCTCGCACTCCTGGCTCACCATTCCAAGGACGGCAGCCGCCTTGCAGGTGGCAGGCACCAGGTACTGGAGGAGAACCTCATCTTCAGAAGGGTGCGCCTTCCGCAGCTCAGTCAGCGTCAGGTACATGGTCTCGAACTGGCTGCGTTCAGTGAACAGGTCCGAGACCACAAGGAGCTGGGGACAGGACAGAGCCCCGCCGTCAGGGTGGCAAGGGGCAGTTGGTGCCGGGCAGCCCCGAGCCCTGGCTGCGCAGAGAGATCGGCAAACACTGAGACCCGCCACACGGTGCAAACGCATGGCCTGAGGACAGCCTGGGCACCGCGTGTTGTGGAGCAGCCAGGCCGGCAGCTGCTGCCACACACAAGCCCCATATCTGCCAGGTCAGAAACTCCCAGGCCCTTCCGACCTCCAAAGCCTCAGGTCAGAGGAATTGTTTCAGACTTAAATGCCTCACCAATGATTCCCTTTGTCTTTCCAAAAATGTCTCTCCAAAAATGTTTCCCTCTTCAATATTCAGCTCTTCCCACTACACCTAAGGACTTCAGCGAGGTGTGAAGGCCCTTGAGCTCTGGGAGAGCGTGGGAAGCAGGGCCTTCTCACAGCCTCAGGTGAGCTTGCAGGGGACACCTGGGCTCACCTGGTGAAGCTACTTCCGAAGTAACATTAGACCTTATTTTCCTTCTCACTCCTGTTCTCTTCCAAACGTGTGGTGCTGTTTTCTAGAAGTTACCTGATAGTAACAGACTGAATACAGAGCAGATATGAGAATCCAGCTGTTCTCTAAAAGCCAGACGTTGAAGAGATTTGCAATAATGCAAAATAAATCTCTTCTCACTAACTGAAAATTTATTTTAAAATAAAAATTACCATTACTTTAAAACATTAGTAACTAATTTCTAACTTAGAAATTTAAGATGTTCATTAACGATACTTGGATGTTTCTGAAAATATCGAGTTGTAAACTCATTAAAATTAAAAATGAAGTTTGTAAAAATCCTGACCAGATAGGAAACAACTTAAAAACCTTTAAAGGTGTACTGAGAAAAACCAGGCTTAACACACCCCACACCTGTCATTACTGAGAGCCGTCCCTCGGTAAAAACACCAGAACGCCACGCTGCACAGGCAAGGCAGGCAGTTCCAGGTACCCGGGCTCGGTGCCGCCCCACTGACCCGGCCCTGGGGGACGACTGCCAGTGGCAGCAGAGACAGTGAGCCGGCTGTGAGAGCAGCCTCCAGGACTGTGACACGGATAGACACCCCCCCACCAAGGCTCTCCGGGAGGCTCTCTGGGGCCCCACTAGCATGGAGGCGCCAGCAGACTGAGGACGAGGGCTCCAGGCCCACCTCTCCAAGGGGCCCGCTGGCTGAGCAGCAGGCCCGTGGGAGGTGCTCGTGGACCAGGGCCAGGCCTGCAGACTCGAGGGCAGCAGGACATTTGCACGACAGCCTGCTCCCTGAGAGACTGTCACCCACCACAGACCACACATGTGCCCACAGAAGGCCGCTCCTACCAGGGGGAAGAACGCACTTAAGGCACTGTGCTAGAGATATAAGCTGTGTGTCTGTGTGTGCACACGTGTGCACTCCTGTGGAGAAGCTGTGTGTCTGCGCACACGCATGCACTCCTGTGGGGAAGCTGTGCCTGTGTGTGCACATACATGCACCCCTGCAGAGAAGCTGCATGTCTGCATGTGCACACACATGCACCCCTGCAGAGAAGCTGTGTGTCTGCATGTGCACACATGTGCACCCCTGCAGAGAAGCTGCGTGTCTGTGTGTGCACACACGTGCACCCCCCAGGGGCAGGTGAGGCAAACTTACAGATCGAACCACTTCGCTGACCAGGGCAACAGGGACCCTCCGGGCTGAACTTGACGGCAGGACCCAGCGACTGTACAACTCGAGTAAGAACTGGGAACAGGAGTGGACGTCGACCCCGGCCCGGTGCTTCCTGCAGAGCATGGTGACAGGTGACCCCCACACACAGCCTAACAGGGTCACCCAAACCAATCCCACAACTAGTAAACACCAAACTGCTTAAAACCAAAAGGCAGAAGGAGACCTGGAGTTGACTGGAGACACTGGCGGAGACGAAGGGGCAGGGACGTCGGCCTCCTCCTCCTCCTCCTCGTCCCACTCCTCCTCCCTCAGTGGTGTGATGCTGTTCCCCAGCCACACCGAGTGGATGGACACCTTCAACAGACACAGGACACTCAGGTCACGCCCAGGGGCCAGGCAGCAGGCTCCCTGAGGCCCGGGGTCCTGGGACCTGAGCAGACGCTGGCCCTGACAGGGCCTGTGCACACCCAGTGGGTCCGGGGGAGGGGGCACAGGCTAGGGGCAGGCAGGGTGCTTCGGGACGTCCCACCTTCCAAATGGAAGACCTGGAACGAGGGGAGCTGCTAAGGATGGGGAGGAAAGAGCCTCAAAGAAGAACACGGCAGCTCTAAGGGGCATCTGACTTAAGTCTGGCAGAAAACAGAGTCACCCAGGGCTCCTTCCCTAAACTGGTCCTGCCTCCTTGGCTGTCATGGGTGGCGAACCTCACTTTCTGAAGGACCTGCTAAGACAAGCACCCCACAGATCAAAGGGGAGGTGAATGTGTTCTGCAGACGGCAGGGTGGGGAGGGACTCAGGACGCCTAGGGGAGAACCCACAGGGGGCGGAGCAAAGCCACCTGCCATGCTGCCCCACGTCAGCTCAAACGGAGGTTGTCATGCTCCCTCCTGACAACCACTCGTCACCCAGGCTGCTCGAGAGCAGCCACCGGCTGGCCACCCACGCCACACTGTCCATGGCCAGTGACACCAGCCCTGAGGCCTACTCTGCACCAACAGTGGGTGCTCCTTCCCAGCCCCCGCCTTGCCCCAGCCTGAGGACAGCCAGGAGTCCCGACAGTGGTCTGCAGGCCATGAGGAACAAGGGGCAGCGTCCCACTCCCTGCCAGACACCTGCTCCTCCAAGCAGCGGCGGCTCAGGGCAGGGGGCGCGGGACGACAGGCATCGGGACCCTATGCAGCTCTCGGGGTGAGTGGAGACACAGACATTAAAGGAAGGACACAGCTGGGCAAATGCCACAGGGCCCAGAGCAAGGCCCCCAGCCTGGGCTTCCTGCTCACCGCGTGGTCCTCAGACACTCCCACCAAGCGACACAGACAGAAGGCTGCCCCCCCCCCCACCCCGTCACTCTACCTCGGGTGAAAACGTCTCCGCAGAGGGCAAACAGCAGACTGAGCAGGGAAGAACGGGACCCCTGGGACCTCAGGGCAGCCCTGGGCATCCCACGGGGCCCGCGGCCCCGCGCTAGGAGGGAGCCGTGCGAACTAACACAGGTCCAGGCACCGTGCTGCCCGAAGCGTCCTGACACGGGAGTGAAGAGGACTCTACAGCACCAGCTGCTTGCTGACCGGACGCCAGCACAACGAGGAAGAGCGCGGCCGCCAGAGGGCCAGCGCCCCCACACCCGTGTCCTCACGCCCTGCCTCATGCTCCTGACTTCGCTGCCACACGCCCCACTGCCGTTTTTCTGATGAAGCCCACTTCAGAGAGACCCCCCCAGCAGTCGGTGGACCTGGTGCCTAGCCACACGGGGCCATGAGACCACGCCTCCCTCTGAGCGAGCTGCTGGGCCACGGTGGCCTCGCCGCAGCGGGCGCGGGCCCTGGCCCTCTGGGCCTCCCTCCCCTGAGCCTCACGCACGCTGCACTGTGTTCACGCATGTCTTCCCGAGCAACACGCTGAATGATTTCGCATCCTTCTTGGAACAGACGAAACGAGTAACAGTAGCCCTCCCTTCTTTTTAGAATGCATTCAACTCCTCTTTATCTAGAATACACTGAAGGTACTCGAGGGCCCCGTCTGCAGACAGAGGGTGGGGCGGGGTGTGGGACTGACCTGGCCCAGCTGGTAGCCCATGCTGCCTGGCTCCCGCTCAGCGTTGGTCTGCAGCAAGAGTTTGTCGTGGCTGATGAGGGCACCTGCAGGGCAACAGGACCGTCAGGCCAGCTCCCTCGGGCACCACCGAGGCTGGCGGGAAGGTGCAGCAGTGGAGCCCAGAGCTGGCAGGACACTGAGCACTGCGGGACTGTCCCCTCTTCTCCCTGACGCACCAGCTCCCGACTCTCACAAAAACTGGCTGGGGCTGAGCTGCAAAAGCTTAGTGGTCGGCGGCTGTGGACGAGGCCGTGGGCCAGCCCCTCCTGGGACCCTGCCTCGGTGTGGGGCCCTCTAGGGGTGCAGCCGGTGCCTCCAGGCAACCCGTCCTCCCACAAACTTCTCCAGGCCCAGACGAATGGCCCCGCCCTTCCTTCTGGCAGTCATCACCCTGCCCCTGCTCTCAGAGACAGCCCTGCCCCTCAGCAGCCTCTGCTGTCCTGAACTCTGTCCTCTGTGCCTCCCACTGTGACGGTGATGCCACGCCTCATCTCCCCTGCTACTCACAAGCTCCTCCAGGGTCCCCAGTTCACACACAGCCCAGCTTGACCCCCGGGAAGGGTCTGAGGGCCTAACTGCCACACGCAACCTTGTCCAACGGACGCTTTCAGGATGCTGAAACTTGCAGCCTCTTACAACTCCCAAAACACCGAGGAACCACAGTAACTGTGGCCTAAAACCCAACTGTTCAACAACAAAAATGCGTGCGTTGAAGGGAAAACCCCACAACACTCCCTTCTTCCACGGTGACAGATCCCTGTGCCCGCCCCAGGCAGGCACGCCCAGGCTCCCCGGTCCAGGGGAGGCTCGGACGTCGATGGGTCAGGGCAGCACGTAAGCAGGCAACTGCCGGCCAGTGCGCTGCAAGAACACTCACAACGTGCCACACCTGACTGTCCAGGCGGGGGCACTGATCTCAGTTCCCTTAGACTGCAGGTAAAAACAGCCAGCACAACAGCCGTCTGTGGTGCAAATGAATCAAAATTATACCTATTTCTTCTGCCAGGCAGGCAAAAATACACCTTTGGTGTGCTGCAGAACTTTAGTAATCAGCTGACGGGTGCCATGCCACACGAGATGAAAAGAGGTAGAAATCACCGCACTAAGTGAACAGCCTCCACAGGGGACCAGGATTCGGTCTTTCTGCCTGACCGCTGTGGTCTGTGTGCTGGCAGCACGGGCTCTGGCCGTGGACAAGCGCCCCTGCCCACGGGTACCTGTGGTAGCGGGAGACAGAGACGGGACAGGGTCCCACGCCTGGTACAAGTGATGGGTGGCAACGTTCTCTCTCTTCGAAACCATTGCTTGAATCTCCTGCTCTACAATTCCTCTGATCACGCTCAGCTTCCTCCCAAACCTGGAATTCAGGACGCAGGCTCAGTGTTTGGGAAGAGGCCCCGGCCCCACCCGAGGACGCCGCCTCTGCAGGCGACCCTGTCCCGCGCCCGCTCTGCAGAGCCAGGTGGCCCTTTGTCACTGGCCACATGTCACGTCTGGGTCGCACCTCTCGCCTTGAGGCAAGTGTGCAGTGGTTTTGTTTTTAACTTCAGCACCAAAGGGTGGGGCCCTGGGGAGGCTTTGTGCGTGGGGGAGCCTGGCTTTGCTCCCTGGGTGGGGTGGGGGCGCCTTACAGGCCCCTCCACAGCTGCACCCTGGAGACATGTGGCCACTCAGCAAACCTGGTGTCGAGAGCTTTTAGGGGCTTGTTCCGTGGCTGTTGCTCCAAGCAGCTCACGGCCGGGTTGCCGGCCACGGGCACAGTCATCGCGCTCAGCACCAGGGAGGTGATGGCCCGCACGGCCAGGACGTTGATCTGAGTCCTCTCCGTGTCCTCCTGCAGCGACAACCCGCACGCGACCATGTCATGGGCAGCCAGAGCCCAGAGCATCACGGAGGAACGAGCCCCCCAGCCAGCGCCTGTCCCGCCTGCCCACGCCCACCACAGCAGCACACACTGGGACTTGCAGCAAAGCCAGGCTCCCCCATGCACAAACCTCCACATAAGAATCCCTCAAGTTTCCTCACTAGCATGAGGGACTTTGCACGTGACAACCTGGTGGCATCTGCACATGGATTTACAGACAATGTCGGTGGTCCAATGTCCACCACCGGGATGGTCCCTCCTGCGAGTCGGCCACACCACCCACCAGAATGAAGGGCGCCTGTCCCCTGACGCTCCATTTTAACGTCTCAGGCTCTGCTGCATCTAATACTGGCTTCTACTAACACCACCTTCACACGGGAGACACCCCAAGCAGCCCGGCGACGCCTCTGCAGAGCAGCCGAGACAAAGGAACACAGGCACCTGCACACACCTCCACGAAGCACCTCCCATGCTGGCTCAGCCCGCACACGGGCGTCAGCCCCTGGGGGACTCTTCCTGGCCCTGACGGGGAGCCATTGGGACCACCCCAGCCGTGGGGTCCACGCAGGATGCCCAGCCTCAGGGAGGCCTGTTCCTGCTCTGGAACATCGGCCCAGATACGATCTGGCGACTCGTAAAAATAATGTAAGACAGGAAAAATGACCATGCAGCCCTCCTCTGCCACCACAAACGATTCACAAGTTGCTACATGTGCCAGCCGGTGGACACACGGGCCTGCACAGAACCTTACTTCCGGTGGGCTCTCCTCCTGCTCCATCGCAAGGGGCTGAGTCACCAGGACACCGAGCAGGGTGGCCCATGTTTCCTCAAACTGGGTCCGGCTGGTCCACCCTGTGAATGCAAATGCTACGTGAGAGAGGGTCACCTACTCTAACTGGAACAGGCAGGACCCCAGGGCCGCAGACAGCAGCTCCCTCAACCCGCAGAACGGCTCTGTGATGCCTGACACTGGCAGCTCCCGTCCATCAGCGAGGACACGGACGCACACACGTCCGAGTTCAGCCCAGGCGGCCAGCTGGAGAGGCGGCCCTCGACCCCTGCCAAGTCGACGCAGCCGAGTGGAATGGGGCCTGGAAGTGCCATGGTAGGAGCTCCCGGATGCACGTACAGCACCGCCTGCCACGTGGAGCGCCACGTGTGTGCAGTGTGGAGTCTGCCTCTACGTGTCCATGTAAACAAAACTGGGGGTCCATCCAGCCCGGGTCCCAAAGGAGCGCGGTCCAGCCGGGGCGGCGGGACGGGCCTTCTCCGGGCATCCACACCACAGGTGCTGCTGGGGGGACAGCCGTGTCTGAGGGCTGCACTCCATGACCCCACTCATCACCTGGAGGAGGAAGTGGCCACGTCGCCTGCCCTGGGGCTACAAGGGACAGGGTATCCTTGCTAAGCTGGATGCAGAAAGAGAGAGACTAAGATATGGGTCACTGGCACACACTTGGATAAATATAGACAGACGGGTGTGGGAACTCACACAGGGCGAAGAGCAAGTGGGCAGGAGCAAGAGCAAAGAGCAGGACAAGATCGCAAAACTGCCCGGGGCCCGTGGTCTATCAGACAGCTCACACTCAAGGATGGCTCAGGAAGGAGGACAGGCTGGCACTGGGCGGTGGGGAGGTGGGGGCTGCCTGGTGACAATCTCTAAGGAGAGCAAGAAAAACTGCCCCCAGGGCAGCCGGCCTCAGGCTGCTACCCAGGGTAACACATCGTCCAGTGACTGAAAGGAAAGGCAGGTGCAGTGGGCACCTCCTGCCCAGACATCCAGGGTCCCCCTGACACCGCGTCTGTGGAAGCCCGAGGCAGAAGCGCCCAATAGGACGCAGAGTGGGCCGTCAGGTGCCCACGCCAGACTCCGAGACAAATGCTCCTGGGAACACCCTAGCTGGGCACTGCCCTTCAGGATCTGCTCCCTACAACCCCCACCAGATCACAGACATGCAGGGGGGCAAACAGAGGCCGCCCCTGCTGCGCTGCAGAGAGCAGAGAAGGCTGCAGACAGGAAGGCCGCTGAGCGCAGGCACCGGGGCGTCTTTGAGTCTGTAAACGTGTAGTGGTCCCAGGAAGCAGGCGGGACCCACAGAGCTGGGGCCTAGCAGCTGGAGGGCATGCCCACCCGAGCCCAGTGCTCTCTCTTCTTTGAAGTCATCCTCTGCACCACAGAGGAGCCAGGCCGGCTCCCTCACGCCCGTCAGCTGGTCTTGCACACCAAGGTGGCGTCAGTGACCCCAGAAAGCAAAGACAATCAGGCACTGCTTGCCGGGGGTGCCTCCTACGAAGACTGGCCCCACACCACCCATTACCAGGGTACCCACTCCGCCTTCAAACAAGCCTGAGCGTAAAAACGTGGGGTCAAACTCTCTCACACACTTGAGCTGGGGTGGAATCTCTCACCGTGACTCGGAAGGCCCGCCCATGAGCAGGCCATGCCCAACCCTCTCAAGGACTAAGACTAGCGGAGCCCGCTCTGGAGCACCGCGCTTCCCCCACACTCTGTGCCCTGGGGCCGAGCAGGAGCCCGCACTACCTAGTGTGTTGATGCGGAAGATGAACTCTCTGAAGACTTCCTTCTCCTGGAGGAACTCCACAGGGATCTCAGGGAAGGCTGTGCCAAAGTCCCCTCCTGGCGTAGGGGACCACCCAAGTTTCCAGACCTGCGGGGGCGAGAAGAAACGAAGTTGCTGAGCTGCAGACCCCACACCTGTGCTGTCACACCGCCCCAGAGCGCCCCTCCTCAGGTAGGTGGGATGCCACCCGGTGCAGGAAGGACCCTGCCTCCGCCTGTCCAGTGGCGGCCTGTGCCCGCATGCTCCCGTCGCCCTGTTTCAGAAGAGCCAGCTCCAGCTGTGTGTCAGGCCCGCCCCAGGAAGCAGGCGGGCAACAGCATGAGATGCAGAACCCAGGCCCCCAGGGGCAAGGCTGCATCCGAGCCTGCAATCAGGGTCGGCCAGGGGCCTGCCTTTGCAGAGCAAGGACCAGACTCACCAAGGGGGGGACGCGCGTGTAGCTGTTGACGAGGGGCAAGCGGGCCAGACTGATGACGGTGTTCCTGAGCACCGGCGTGAGGAATGCAGGGGTATTGCTGTTCCTCTTATGCCCCAAGGCCAACACGGATGGCAAAGACTCCACCATTTCTGCCACCATCCTGCAGGCTGCAGTAACGTACTCAGGGCCTAAACAAGCACCATGGTTAGGAGAGGTCAAAACGCACACCCAGCCCGACCCCTCTGCCCTCCCAGTGCAGAGGGTGCGCTGAGCGGAACCCACGTCTAGGGCCGCGTGTGAGCACTTCCCATGGTCCATGAGAGTCCCCTGGTGAGGCGACTTCCTCATGTGGGGAAGGCACTCACTGGGCTTGAGGCGTCAAACCCCGAGCCAAGAGAAACAGTGGACTTTGATCAGACTTACTGGACAACCTTTAAAGGGCGCCATCCTACAGATGTGGTAAAGAGGCTTCTTCTCCGGCTGAGAGAAGCGCACCAGCCTGCACGGGGCTGTGAGGATGACTACCGTTCTACGAGCCTACACTACATGCTCTCCAGCCAGCGCTGCCTGCCCTGACTCAGACCCTTCCTGTGCCTGAACTGTCCGCACAGCAATGGAAATTCACCCTGAACACAACAAAGCCGTAGGTGCAGAGAACCTAGTGCTGAAACGGAAGACAGAATGAAAGAGGGAAAGGAGGAGTAGACGGAGGAGCAGGAGGAGGGATGGATAGGGGAGGGGGGAGAGAAGGGGAGGAGGGAGGGGGAAAGGGAAGGGGAAGGGGAGAAGGGAGGGGGAGGAGAGGATGGAGGGGAGGGGCAAGGGCAGGGGGGAGGAGGGGCGTGGGATGCCCTGCAGAGTTTGGAGGGTCAGTGGCAGCGAGCCTGAGGAAGGGGAAGCAGTGCAGGTGGAGGGAGGAGCAGGTGCAGCGCCACGTCCCCTTCAACGCTGGGAGGAGCCGCAGGACACAGCTAAGTCGGCCTGTAAGGGCTCACATGCACCACCAGGACTGCCTTTTCTGTGAGTACGTCTCCAGCCCCCAGAAGTACAGTGAAGAGCACAGGCCTGGACACTTACTCTGGGTGTGTGAGTCTGCGTCCTCTCTGGCAGCTGCTGGGGCGTCCGTCCTCCTTTCTGGACCAAGAAGCTGGTCCCCAGGCTGCACCACAACTAAAACCATAATGGAACATACGAAAGAATTTCCAAACACTTTACCATTCCTTTTCATTTGAATTTCACCTTTATGCAACGTCATAACGTTTCAAAGGGACAAACTCTGTGAAATGAGGCCCAGACGTCCCCGAACCAACTCAGACAGTTTGAGACAAGGCTAGCGTTAGGCGTCAGTGTCGCTCGGTCAAACTGAAATGCATAAGGAGCTGGGCTCCCGCTGTCTGCTGCCAACGCCCCAGCCCGAAGGCCGTCCCTGGGCAGCGGTGCCTCCCTGCTGCTGGAAGGGCTCCAAGATCCCTGGGGAGGCTGGCTCTGAAAAGGCGCTCCCTGGCCCCCCATTCCCAAGGTGGCCACAAATGCACAGGTGAAAACAATTTGAACAATGAAACTTCAAAACACCACTCTATAATGTTCAATTTAAAAACACAAAACTTCGGAACACCCTCCAACCTATTAACTATAATGTCAGTTTGCTCAAAAATTTGGTTAACGGCCCTTGTTGAGAACATTGTCCCTTGAAGAGAATAACTCATTTTTATTCTACAACATGTGGACAGAAACAAGCGCTTCAACTGTAACAGAAAACAAGTAACCTTTGAACGTAATCTTATTAGCCCATGATCATTTAGGACTAAAAGCAGGAAACAGTCAGCTGGGACCAATGATTAGAGAGACATGAAATTACAAGTATTTTTTATGAAAGTTGGAACTCCAAAATCTAAACAAGACGACCACAAGAGCAAATGTAAGTTAAACCCTAGTGTAGAGTTCGAGATCCTGACGATTAAGGCCCATATTGTATGCGCACCTCCACCCTCAGTTTCTAACTTCGCACCTGGCAAACAGGTGGCACAACGTAACTATGAGTAGATTTGCGGACTGATGACTGGTTCGAGGGACAGAGGACAGAAGCCCGCCAAGGTCACGGACTCACTGGCTTCCAGGATGAAGCGGACGCAGTGGATGAGTGAGCAGGCGTAGGTCACCATCTCTGGGGAGGCCAGCAGGCTCCAGAGGCTGGGCAGCTGCAGGGCCAGGCAGCAGCAGTCCAGGCCCGCCTGGAGGTCCAGGCTCAGTGGGATGTGCTCACGGATCAGATGCCAGGAGAGCGCCTGCGGGGGAAGGTCAACGTTACAGAGGCTTAGACCCCTGCTTCCTTCCTACTGGGGGCCCATCAGGGAAGCAGACAACTACAGCCGTCCAGGAACTGTCGGAGGCTTGGGAAGCTGGCCAGTCTCAGCAACTCTGCCCTTCCAGAGGGAGGGGCTGGCATTTCCACTCTGTTCCGCTCAATCCCGAGCACTTGCTCCCCAGAGTCTCTGGGGCTCCCCTCCCTGCCAGAACACCCACCCCGACCTAGCTGTGCCTTCTCCCTTCAGCTCTGCGGGATCCTCTGGAAATGCTTCCCTGGCCACACTCCTGCCGGCTCTACCTCAGGGCCCCCACAGCACCGGCCTCTGTCGCAGTCTAGGAGGCTGAATCTAAGAGCTTGGGTTTCAGACACAGCTAGCCTTGGCTTCAAATGCCAGAGTGGCTCCGCCCCAGCTGGGTGAGCCTCTGCGCCCTGCCCTCGTCTGCAGAATAGGAACCAGAGCCCATGTCACAGGTTGCAGAGAGACCTGAGTAAGGTGGTACAGGAAGTACCTCCCCCTGCACACAGCAGGCACACAAGAGTTGGCAGGGCTCATGCCACAGTAGCGCCACACTCGCCAGCCTTCTGCCTACACTGAAACCCAGAGGACGCAGACTGGCTTCAAGCTGACGCCTGTTCGGATCCGTGAACAGCAGACAGCATGGGTCCCTCCCACAGCCACTCGCTGCTGCACCGGGCCGGCATGCCGAGGCCGGCTCGGCCATGCCCCTGCTCAGGCCAGCAACGCGGCTCGGCTCCGTCCGGCTCCTTTCCAAAGCTGTCTGGCAGGCGGTGCGCTCACGATGCACACACGTTTCGGGGGAAATGCGAGTGCTGACACAGAGGGCTCAACCCTGTGGCTGAAAGTGCAAGTCTGCTGCTCAACTTGCAATAACACACACGTCCCAGCTGAGTAATTCTCCAGCAGGGAGGGTCAGGGAGCACACTGCACCTGTGCGCCTCCTTTCCCTGGGAAACAACGCAAATAGAGGGCCTGGGCTCTAAGCCAAAGGCAGTCAGAATCCAGGGCGCAGGTTCCCACTGAGCGCATGCTGACCCCACTGTGCTGTGGAGACCCTGAAGGTCTGCGCTCGGCCCGCACCCACCCTGGCTTCTCCCTCCCCTCTCCTCTCCGGCCCACCCTCCTCTCTGACCACCCTCTCCCCTCAGCCTGCTCACAGGCGAGAGCCTCCGTGGGTCGGGGACGACCACTTCAGGCAGGAGCCCAGGGCCCAGGCCTGGCTCTTGAGAGTCTCTCTCACTCAGTTCTGGGGGCAGGGGAAGGAAGTGCAACATCGCCAACAGCATGAGGCCGTGGAGCCAGCACACATCAAGAGCCCCGGGAAGGTGAGGGGCAGGCACAGGCCACCAGCGGGCAGGTGTGGGTGGGCAACAGCGAAGGGCGCACCTGACTGCGCGCAGCCCAGGGCTCCCAGACAAACTGCCTTCCTCCGCCGTCCCAGTGGCGCTGCAGGCCGCCCCCTTCCCTGCTCACAGGGACACCAAGTCCCCGAGCCCCTCACCTCCAGGGTCGCGACCACAAACTTCACAGTGTCCCTCTCCTTCTCCAGAGGAAGGTGCAGGTGGCCGGGCAGCTTGGGGAACAGCAGGAGGTACTGGGCCAGGGCGCGGGCCAGTGTGGTCAGGGAGCGATACAACACAGCGTCCCCTGAAACAGAAGCTGTTCGTGGGGGGACGAAAGTCTGGCAGAGACTCGTGACCTCTGAGAGGCAGTCGGCAATTTTTGGAGACACGGTTCCTCGAACGCACACGTGCACACCCTCTTGACCTGCGCGCGCTGCAGGTCCAAGCATGCCCGCAGGGCTCGCGGCCCGGCCGGGCCAACTCACGGCACAGCGGCCAACACAGCAGAAGCCACGCGGGGCTGGTCCCCTGCGCCATCTCTCGGTGACTTCCGTGAACGCTTCCGACTGCTCAGAGCAGCGGCATTCACCCCACGCTTACTCGGCGCAGAGCACGACTCAGGCCCTGCGGCACTTCTCACACCAAGAGGCATTTTTACCCCCATTACCGAACAGCTCGTTCAGCTGGCTCCAGCAGGCGGTGGGCTCCGCAGGCAGGAAGGGCTGGAAAACGTCATGGACGGCGGGGAGCTGCTGAACCATGCTGGTCACACGGTCCAGAGTCGCCACACGGGCCGCTTCAAAGAGGGGACTCTTCCGGCCTCCGGAAATTTCACGAGCACCCAGGCCCAGGCACGGGGTTAACAGGCTTACGTTGAACTCCTGCATGAGGGCATTAAAGGTTCGACAACGACGCTTTCGTTCAGGTAACACAACAGCAGAAAGGCTCGTGCACACACGCCTGAGGCAGCACAGACCCATGTGCAGTAAGAAACTGTGAAGAGTGTCCCACTCTCGGAAACGAACTCAGTTAACCTCACGCTCAGGGCTTGTCTCTCTCAGGCGCTTCAATGACAACAAACTGTCTTCATTTTATTATGCCTTCAAATTTGTTTGAAATCAAAAATTGATTGACAGAACTTTAACTGACAGAAATACAAAATGAAGCTGACGTGCCATCAGAGAAACCAGTGAAATCCCTTAACGGTCCCAAAGTTTGAAAAAAGTAGGTTATGCTCGAAAGCATCTGAAATAAATCCAAGTGCTGTACAAATGCTACAATTCCGGTTGAAAAATAGCGCTTTATATGACGTTGCAGTTTGTACTATTTGGCCAACTTCTGAAGGCCATTTAAGGATTTGGGGCCAGTTTCCAGGCAGAGTCTCGACCCTCGGTCCACGTTCAGGAAGGCGCACGTCACCTTCGTCGGCGGAAACCGAACCTCCGCCAGCGCCGGGGCCTCTAAAGGCTGTGGGAAGCCCCGTTACCGAACTTGGGAAACTCCATGAATTGGTAATGAAACAGACCACTCAGCGAATCAGCTTTCACTGAATGGACCCTAAAGCGACTTTATTAGCAAACTGACTTGGGGCCAGTTCTCCTGGGGGTTTTTCTCAACGTAGCTTACTTTGAAACTGACGGGGAATTCGTACTTGGGGCACATTCTTCACCCCCCCGCCCCCTGCCCAGCCTTCATCACCGCCCCCCGCCCGTCCCTGCTGCTTCCTCACTCCCACTTGGGGCGCCTGGAGGCAACAGTGAAGGCCGGTGGTCTGGCTGGAGGCTCAGCGCAGGGGCTGAGGAGGAGCCCGCTAAGGCTGCGCTGGACGACAGAGGGGGGGCTGTACGCCTCACAGGCCCTGCAGGAGCGCAGAGTACAGGGGCATGGAAGCTCGGCCAGGGCAGCCTGGGCACGGCATCCGGAGTGTGGGTGGGGACCTCGTGACGCCTGGTGAGGAAGTGGGGGCCCCCCTACACACACCACGGGAGCACTCAGCCACACACCGTGGGGGGGGCACTCAAGCAAGGCCTCTCCTCACACCCACAAGAATGAGCAAGGACAGCGGACTGGTTTACAGGAGCCCACTTTCTTCACACATGTGGAAAGCTGACTGGAGCACACACTGCCTCCTTCTGGGCTCTAGCGGGACAGACGCCGTGGCCTGCCCTGCCTGGACTACAGGCCCTCAGCGCCGCAGCGGAGCCGGGCGGCTGCACGAGGATGAGAGCAATCAAGCACACCTACACAACAGCAGAGGGGGGAGACCACGCCCGCTGCACCCCGCCCGCTGCGCCCCGCGTACCGAGTTCAGCATGAACGCACTCATGTCACCTGCGGGGATCCGATTCACCAGCTCCGCCCCCTCCAGCAGCGCAGAGTCGGACCTCGTCCAGCACTGGGATTTGACCAGGCGTAGGTACCAGTCCTGGGAAGGGGGAAGGTGGGTAACAGCCTGCAGTGGGCGGGGCTTCCAGGGGCTTCTGCGCCACTGGAAACATGCTGCCCCACCCTGCCCCAGACCAGAGGACTGGCAGCCCCTGGACGGCACACGCAGGCCTGTAGCAGTGACCTCTGGCTTGGCCGTGCTCCCCAAACCACAGAGCCACTTCACAGGCTTATCTTCGAACTTGCTCCACTGTCTGGACACACCTGCTCCTTCTCCTGCACACCTGACGAACAGTCAACCGTCCTTCCACTCGGCTCCGCACTAAAGGCCACAGACCTCCTCTGTGTCCCCCCTCACCGCCTGGCATCACACCATCACCTGCTACGGGTACAGCTTTGCTCCTCTCCCCCCAAGGCTGGCCCAGCAGAAACTCTTAACAAACTGAACCTGAGGACAGAGACCTGAGCTTTTGCTACAGTGTGCCTGGGCTGCTGGGCTTTGAAACCCAATTCGTATTTAAAGTGAACCCCCTCCAGGGAAGCAGAGCACTGAGCTGCACCAAGGGCCCAAATAAACGGTCCCCAGCTCTGAGGGGTGAGTGGAGAGGGTGAGGATAACTTACCAGGGTTCTCAGGGTGGTGGGGTCAACACACAGGAGGTCAGCAGGAGTAAGGAAAGGGAGGCAGGCCTGGTGGGCCTGTGCTGGCTGTGGCCACCCAATGCCTGCTCCTACCAGCGATGACCCTGATGCCCCCGCCACAGCGTCCAAGTCAGCGTTTCCTTTCTCACCCACGCCCCCGCTGACCACCTAGGCTGGACCTCAGGCACCGTGTCCGTGACGGGACCCTGCGCACAGCTGGCAGGACCAGCGCAGGCCAGGGGTGCGCTGGAGCCGCACTGAGCCCCATGACAGCTCACTAACTGAACCACCGCTGCACACTGAGGGCCCGGACAGAGCCCCTGGGTCACACGTGGACATGGCGCACACTTACTTTGTCTGGACTCATGGTGTCCAGTGCCAGGAGCCCGTCCCCATCCAGCGGGTGGGCTGTGACTGGAGGAGAGGGGCCACGGGACCCGGGGGCAGTGGCGAGACGCAGCCTGTCCAGCAAGGAGTAGAGTCTCTGGTGCCTGCAAGCGAGTGCAGGTGGGTCAGAGCCAACCCCACGGGAGACGTGACAGCGCTCCTTCCCATGCTGCGCCCCGTGCCGACATGCGCGCGAGGACACGCACTTAGGCCCGCGTCCGCTCTCAGTGGCCCCTGCGCGTGCCCTGTGCCTGTTCTCAGAGCCTCGTCTGCACACAGACCCTGCGCCAGGCAGCATGTGGGCTGAGGCTAGTGAAGGCATTTCATCAACACAAATGGGCGGTGGAAGGCCCCCGCGCTCAGCCGCCCGGCAAGACGAGGTCTGCACCGATCGCACACAGACGGACCGCCCCCTGGCGCAGGCTGCCTGTCGTCTTCCGCGGCCGGGCCGAGTGCCAGCTCTGGGGCCACACAGGGACAACGGTTCGAACTCCCACCGTCAGCTGCCGCAGTGACGTGCAAACTACAACACAGCGCAGCCTGGCACACTGAGAAGTCCCCCCGACCGGGTCGGCCCCCCGGTCACTCCCCTCCCCAACTAAAGACGCCTGCAGCAGGCACTTTTCAGACGGAGTCACAGGGAATTACTCCTCTCTCTCGTTCCACAACTCCCACCCACCCCTGGGGAGGAAAAAAGGTAAAAGCCTGTCTCAATTTACTTTGTAGTGGTAGGAATACACATACACTTGTATAATAGATGTCATAATTTCTCATGGAAGCTTCTGAAGACCTTGCAAACAAACTAAGTGATAAACAGCTACAAAGAAATAAAATTTAACAAAATGCACACGGAGAACTGAGTCAGGTCTTTCCAAGCCAACAACTCTCACTTAGCAATGAGATTACATGCTGTGATGTTGCCAAGGTAAAGCTGGCGACGCCTGGCGCCCTCCGCCACAGCAAGCACCAGGCGCTCTCACACAGCAACGGGGGCGACACGCACCTCTGCCCCAGTGGCAAGGGGCTCTGCCGTCAGTGGGGACCTCTTAGAGAGTGAAGCCGCGCTGTGTGTCCAGAACAAGGCTCACCATCGAGGCCCTCTGCAGCAAACCCGTCTACGAAGCACATCAGCGCGTATTCCCTTACGAATCTCAGTCTCTACAGCCAAAGCAAGGAGCACGTGGTCCCGAGTTACCTCTGCGCCAGGCCGCTGCTCTGCAGGTGCTCCTGGATTCGGTTCAGTTCTTCCACCGGCAACTGGGCCATGCTGGTCTACAGTGGACAGGAACACATCAGGGGCTTCGCCGCATACAAAGAACCGAAATGACCTCACGCTCACTCTCAGAAGAGAGCCTGAGGGGGCGTCTACCGTCGGCAAGGCAGACTGGGGCAGGGGTCAGACACACACAGACGACCACGCACACACGTTACACGTCTCTCTCAGTAGCCGGATGCAGAACGCGCCTGCGGAGGGAAACCCCAGCCGACTCGCGGCCTGCCCTGCTCGGATTCGACAGAGGTTGGCGCCAGGGCTTGGTTCGGTACCTGTGCGTTTGCAGCCAAAAGCATTTCCACCCGGCGACAAGCGAGGGTGTCAACCATGCGAGCCAGCACACGGAACGGAGTGCACAGAAGCTTGTCCACATACAGCGTTAACACGGCGCCTGACTGGCTGAGGTGGATCCCTTCCAGGCACTGAAGGGTTTTCTTCAGAGTGGTGGGCTGGCATTGGAGAGAAGGAGATCAGCGGATCGAATGCCGATACCCTACATACAGGCATAGGAAACAGTGGCTGACAACCGCTGCGACCACAAGACTTACAGCAGAGAGGTTCTCACAGCGGGACTGAATCGCCTGGATGAAAAGGCCGCTGGCGGCGGAGTTCCGGTGGACAGCGCTGATGAAGTCCTGCACGGGAGGCTCGTGGGACAGGCTGATCAGGTCCTGGATGTGGTTCACAACGAGCCACGTCAAGTGCTCGGAGTCGTGCAGGTTCTGACACTGCGGAAGACGATGGCCAGGGCTCACCGTCCAGCAGGCCCCCAAGAACGGACATCGGAGCCGCGGGCAGGGCCAGAGGGCTGGAGGGGAGCCGAATTCCGAGCTCCAGCCCTCGCAGAAGATGGCTGCCGTTTGCCACCACTCATCCACAGGCAGGGGTCCCCTGACAGAGCCCGTCGCCTCCATCCACACACTGGTTGCGACCGCTGCAAGGGACACCCCGCAGGGAGTGGGACCCAGCAGTCCAGCCCCAAGGGACACCAGACAATGGCTGGAGGAAGGAGAGTGTGGCCCAGGGCTGTGGGGGAGCCGTCAGGCACCTGCCGTAGCTAGCGCGACCCCAGAGCAGCAGGGACGGCGAGGGCCGCCCCGTGCACAGCCGCCCCTGCTCTGTCCCTGGCTCTGGTCTGGGCTGCTGAGGGTGTGCTCCAGTTACTCTGGCTCCGGTCTTGTGAGAGGTCAGCAGAAAAAGAAAATTCCCCATAGCTGTCCCAGTTTTACTAGAATCCCTGACTCCAAAACATGAATGGCTCCCACATGTCAATTAGAAAGAAGACCTACCCGTTCTGAAATACGTACGTATCGTGTAATTGTATCATTTCTCAGAAGTGTGACAAGATAGGAAAACTAGTCCAGCACCAAGGATGTAAAGCAAAAACTGAACGTTGATAACCCGCTCTCACAACAAAAACTGTGGGCACTTGCTCAGCTGAAGAAGGAACTCTACGGTGTCTTCTCCAATTAAGAATGTTTACAGTGTTTTGCTACACGATAGCATTAAGTAGACGCTACCATCCAAGAAACGCGTATTTTTTATATTGATGTGGAAAAAGTACTAACCCCCCGCCAAAATGTGACAAATGTAAGGAACTTATTTGAGTGATTACAAGAAATTTCCTTTTTTTCTGTTTACTTAATTTGGTTTTTGGAAACTTTCTATGTTAAACGTGTGATACTAGTTTTCTGGTTAAAAATTCAAGTTATTCTTTAAAAAAGAATGGCACGCAAACAGAATCTTTTAACAAATGCAGCAGCGAGCATCTAATACCTCCACAGCCTGAGAAAAATGCCACCAGAACGCCCCTCGCCGACACCCGCTTCATTAGCACCACTACCACGCACCCAGGGTTCCCCTTGGGCACGCCCGCCCAGCGCTGCGCAGGACAGAGCGCCACTCTGCGTGCGCACACCAAGGGACAGCTGAACGGGACCTAAGGGCCACGCCTGGTCTCCCATTCTGCAGCTGAGCGAGGCAGAACCTGAAGTCTGGGCTTCACCAGGCCAGGGGGCTGTCGGTCTGCGCCGAGACAGCCTGCTCGGGTGATCCCCGGGCCCCAGCCACCCCCGTGTCGCCGCACTTACCACATAATCACAGAAGAGGATGAGGGCCCCCCGCCGGACTATTTCCCTGTTGCACATCCCCAGTCTGGACGCCAAATCGGAGTCCTCCTCTTCCTCAGATATCTGGGGACTCAGGGACTTCGTGCTGGACAGGCTGCGTCTTCTAGAAGGAGCAACAGACACGCTGACGAGGTTTCTGGGCGGGGCAGTGAGCTCACTTTCAAAACACTGAAGGTGGTCAGGGCCAGCCCTGGGTCTGGAGCCAGGGTTTAAGTGCTGCCGCAGCAGGGCGTGCGTGCGGGGCACACCCCCAGTCCCCCACCAAGCGGTAGCAAAGCCTGGGGAGCTGAAGAAACGAGGCCTTCCCAGGCAGAGACGAAAATGTCTGACCGGTCAAGACCACGGTAGTCGCGCGTCTGCCAGCTCCCTCATTTCGAGCTCACTGGCTGCTGGAATCCCCAGCTTTGGCGGGCATGACACCGTTGCCACACCAGAAGACGACCCTGAGGTCCGACTGTAGTGAATGGCCAGTGACAGGCTGGCGCTCTAGACGTGCCCACAGTGTCCCTGCTCTTACGGAACCCCCACCGTGAAGGTAACTGCAGTCCCCGTCCCTCCTCCTCACTCTGTCCTCTCCCAAGGGAGATGGGAATCACACACTGGGAGACTCGGTTTCCCCCCAACACCCGAGCCACGGCGCTGCCGCCGGCGCAGACAGCCCCCTGCCATCTGGGTCTGACCTCGGATGGCACCGACCCGTGTCCCGGCCAAGGCTCAGGGCAACATACAGAGGATGCAGACAGGTGGGAATACTCAAAAACGAGTCTGCTTTTGCTGCCCCTCCGAGTTCAGGAGGGAACCAGTATGAAGAGTCCTGCAGAGTTAAAAAGCTGTAAAACCGCCCTCTATGAGTGTCACCTGGGGAACAGACAGGCCAACCGCTGTGCACCTGCGTGATGGAGCGGCACTCAACTGTCACAAGGGACGCGCCACTGATACATGCCGCACCCACGAGTGAGCGGCAATATGTGTGCCGAGCATGAGCACCCAGCCAGCCTCAAGGCCATCATCGGTAGCCTCCCACTTGTATGGCATTCGGCACCAGGCTCGGTACAGCGACACACACAACCAGGGGAGGGAGCCAGGAGACAGGAGGGAATTCTCAGAGGGGACAGTGGTGACCCCTGACGGCATGTGGTACAGAAGAGTGTGTTCACTGTATTGTGACACGCCGTGAAAACCCTTTCCCAGCCAGCCCTCCGGCCAGTCCCATGGTACTCGCCCCAAGCATGTCTGCGACAGGACAGCGGTAGGGTCAGGAGCCTCTGGAAGCGAAGGGCAGAGTCTCTGACCCCAGTATTAGCAAGAGATAAGAAGAAGGTCTGACTCCAGCCCAACTGGGTCCCAACTGGTGGCAGGGCACCACCGTGGGACCTTGCACGGGTGCTGCCAGGTGCCGCCGGTGAGTGAACACCCCAAATCCAGGGCTGTATGCCCAAGCCTTGGGACACACCTGGGGAAGTGACTGCCACACCACACCCCCAGTGCCACAGCACATGCAAGCAGGACCCTAAATGTCCAGCAAGGAGTGGGGGTGCAGATTAAAAGCAAATCATAGCCCTGTGCAGCTCTGACACCCAGAAGCAGACGAGAGCAGAGCCCACCGTGGTGGCCGGTGCCCAGAGGGGCCCTGCTGCCCAGTGTGGCCGGAAGCTGGGGCAGGTGTCACACGACAATGCACTCGAGGGACATCTGGCGAGTCTACAGGCAAAACCAGCAGCTGTCCTTCGTACTTCCTACTTCCAGCTGCTCCTTTTCACTGCCTTTCGGACACACAGAGACCCTCCCCCCACAGCACACACGTGGAGGACGAGCGTGGTGCGACCTGGGACAGCTCTGGGCACAAGGCCCTTGGCGGTAGAATGCTCACCACACTGTGTGCCCTGAGTGTCCCCCGTGTGTGACCACGAAGGCCTTCTGTCTCCGTGAAAGTCAAGTGCAGATGGGGCGCAGAACCCACTACTTGCATTGCAGGGTAACAGGGGACAACACGACACGTTACAGAACGAGGAACTGAGTCACAGAGGGCGAAGAACGCCTGGCACAGAGGAGCCACCTGCACTCAGGCCGCCCTGTAGTTTGCCCTCAAAAGCTGAAGGGGACACCTGGTGAACCCCACACCACACTCGCCCTCGCTCACTTCGCTCACACGGGCCGTCTGCTGCAGCCTTTCTGTTACTCGGTCTCAGAGAGCCCAGTTCCCAGGTCCAGAGGGTTCTGACACAACCGCAGCCTAACCCTGGGCACACAGGTGAGGGGAGGAACGGGAAGTGTGAACGGGGGCATCACCAAGGTGATGAAGGACCTTTGGGAGGTTAAACTCCTACCAGCACAAGAGAATGAGACGCACATGTGAAGACAGACATGGAAGAGCGAGAGGGCCAGGGGAACGGGGGCCTGCACACCTAGCCGCTGGCAGGCAGCCTGGCACGGGAGACGCCCACTCCCAGTCCTGTCAGGCGGCAACTGCCGCCTCTGACGCTGGTCGGCCCTCAGGGCTGTTCGGGTGTTTCCAGCACCAGAGGCCAATGACCAGATCTGCCTTTACCTTCTCTGGTTTGGAAAGTTCAGTGACAGGTTTGCAATTCCTGACACCCCTGCAGTCTGGTGCCTTACACGCCACCCCGAGGGAAGCCCATCTTCTGCGCCCCACAAAACACGGAGTGGTTTGAAGGAAAAAGCCTTCTCCCTTCCGGCACCAAAAGTCCCTTGGGCATGGAGAGGGGCCAGGGCCGGCCCCCTTAAAAGTACCATTTGAAGGTATGTTCCAAAACACAAAGACTCAGGGACAGATACATAACATGTATGTAACACTTATTTACCACAAAAGAAAAATACAAGATACTGCAGCAAATTAGAAAAGACCTAAGTACAGGGACAGACCATGCCCGAAGGCCAGATGAGCCACCGCCACAGGGACAGCAATTCCTCCCAAACCGGCCGACAGGTCCACAGCAGCCCCAGCCCGAGCCCCAGCAGGCCACTGTGAGCACTTGAGAAGCCAGCTCTGAAAGGCAGACACGGAAACAGGAGGCCCTAAGGGACCAAGACTAGGTTGACACGAAAGAACAAAGCTCCGCACTGCCTGAGGTCTCTGCGCCACCAACGCAGTGCGTGCAAAGGGCTGCACACACGACTCCAGGGGCTCCTGAGAGAAGGGCCAGGGTGACGCAAAAGTGAGAGGCAGTGTCTGCAACAGACGCTGCTGAAAGGACTGTCCCCCAGGGAGAAAGACGGCTCTCTGCCTTACATGCAGTCATTTGCAAAAATTAACTTGGAAGCTAAAAGCTGAAGGTCTGAAAGTTCCAGAAGAACCACAGGAGAAAGCCTCCATGACTGAGGCCGGCAGAGTTGCAGATTTCCTGTGTGTCCCCACATGTCCCCACGCAGAGCACGAGCAACAGGCAGGGATGCCGCCAGCACCGGCTGTTCCTAGGAGCGAGAACAGACTGGTCTGCCAGGATCCTGTGGCCCCCATGTGGGTCAGTCTCCCCAGAGCGCAGGGCAGCTGACCTCACTGCGGTGGCCCCGGCAGTCTCTTACTGCCCAGCGTTCTCTCCTTGTGTGGGCTCTGGAGCCTTCCAGAGATACCGCGCGGAAGCCTCTGCAAGAGGAGTGGGAGTCAAAGCTTTATTTCCACGTAAGTACGAACATTTGAGCGAGAGAGTGCCTAGAAATCGAGGTTTAAACCTGAAAACTGTCTGCAAAAACAGGGCCACCCACAATCAGGTACTTAATAACTCTTTTTAAATAATAAAAAAAAATTAGTCACCTCCAAACATTTTGGAATGTTGCTCAACAATTACTTCATTATCTGAGGACAACCAGAACCACATTCAACGTAGAAGAAGTTAAGACATTGCAACATGTCTGGCTCTGGAACCAATTTAAGGACAAAAACCTAGCAGGAGGGACACAGCCTGACAAGAATGGCCCACAGGACAGGACTTCTGGTCCGGCCGCAGGTGCAGGTAGACACACTCACCCATCAGCACAATCACAGCAAAAATCACAACTAAATGACAAAATAGCTATCACCCAGAACTGCCAGAAAATCGCACTGTACGGATGTGAGACAACCAAGGAATTAAAGAAGTCACATTTGTCCAGATGAGTAGGAGAGGCAGAGACTTGGAGAGGAGAGACAGGCGGTTCCACACCCATGTGTGGTGGATACAAATCAGGAGGGATACCTGGGGAGCAAGGAGTCCCAGCCCCACACCAGACCAGCCAGCTCTGGGTGCCAGCGCCAGGAAAATAAATCCCCATAACTTCTGGCTGTAAAGGCCAGTGGGGGTTGGGGTGGCAGAAGAAACTGTGGGATTCTCAGGCGTCTCCTCTTAAAGTGGCTGCAACGGACTTAGGACTTACACAGACCCACTCCCTCTGGGCTCCAGCACCGGGGTAGCAGCCGGAAGGGCACCAGTGGCATACAGGGAGAAACGGAAGTGTCTGGCATCAGGGCCAGTGCCGGAGGACCGCTTCTACCCTGACAAAACTCCAGAGGCCAGGTAGCGGCACTGTCCCCTTTCTGAGCCCTCCCCCACACAGCACCCCAGAGCAGCCACACCATATCTGAGACTCCACCAACCTCGTTCACAGAGGTTGCCCTGCCCTGGCGAGTACTTAAGGACCTGCCCCATCCAACTTACAGGTGTGCTTTCCTACATTAGGCCACGATACTAAGACACTGAGTCAACACAGCTCTACCCAATACACAGAAACACACACAGGGAGGTGCCAACACGAGGAGACAAAGAAACATGGCCCAAATGAAAGAATGGATCAAAACTCCAGAAAAAGAACTAAACCAAATGGAGATAAGGAAACTGTCAGATGCAGAGTTCAAAACACTGGTGACAAGGATGCTCAAGGAACTCATTTGGTATTTCAACAGCATAAAAAAGACCCAGGCAGAAATAAAGATTACACTAAGTGAAAAAAGGAAAAATTTACAGGTAATCAACAGTGGAGTGGATGAAGCCAAGAATCAAATCAATGATTTGGAACATAAGGAAAAAAATTCAATCAGAGGAGCAAGAAGAAAAAAGAATCCAAAATAAGGATGATGGGGTAAGGAGCCTCTGGGATAACAACTTTGAGCAGTACAACATTCACGTCATAGGGGTGCCAGAAGGAGAAGAAAAAGAGAGAGGAACTGAAAACTTATTGGAAAAAATAATGACAGAAAACTTCCCTAATTTGGTGAAGGAAAGAAACATGCAAGTCCAGGAAGCACAGAGAGGCCCGCTCCAAGACACATCTTAATTAAAATGCCAGAGGTTAAAGATGAAGAGAGAATCTTAAAAGCAGCAAGAGAAAAGAAGTTATTCAAAGTCCTGAAAAGCAGAGACCTACGACCTAGATTACTCTACCCAACAAAGCTATCATTTAGAAATCATTTAGAATGAAAGGGCAGCCCTGGCTGGTGTGGCTCAGTGGACTGAGCACTGGACTGCGAACCAAAGGGCCACCGGGTCGATTCCTGGTCAGGGCACAGGCCTGGGTTGCAGGCCAGGTCCCCTGTAAGGGGCGCACGCAAGGCAACCACACAGTGATGTCTCTCTCCCTCTCTCCTTCCCTTCCCTTCCCCTCTAAGAATAAATAAATAAATAAAATCTTAAAAAAAAAAAAAAAAAAGAAAGAAACCTAGTTTAAGATTCAAATAAAGATGTTAAAAAAAAAAAAAAAAAGAACGGAAGGGCAGATAAAATGCTTCCCAGACAAGAAAAAGCTAAAGGAGTCCATCGTTACCAAGCCCTTATTATATGAAATGTTAAAGGGTCTTCTTTAAGAAAAAAAAGATCAGAAAACTATGAACATTAAAATGACAATAAATTCACAACCAGCAATAATTTAATCTAAATAACTAAGCAAACAAGCAGAACAGAAACAGAATCATAGATACGGAGATCATGTGGAGGGTCATCAGTGGGGAGGGGGCGGGGGAGGGGGAGAGTATGGGAAAAGGTGCAGGGAATAAGCAGCATAACTGGTAGGCACAGACTAGGAAGAGGGAGGTTAGGAATAGCATAGGAAATAGGAGACGCGAGAAAACTTGCACGCACGACCCATGGACATGAACCAAGGTGGGGAATGCTGGAAGGAGGGGGTGGTACATGGTGAAGTGGGGCAAAGGGGGAAAAATGGGGACAACTGTAACAGCGAAATCAGTAAAATATACTCTTAAAAAAAAGAAAAGAACGAGGCGATTGGGCGCGCCTCTAGGCAGACCACATTTTCGCACAACAGTGTCGGTGAAAGGAAGGTGAGGACACAGCAGAACCCTGGCACGGCCTCGTGAGTGCGGGCCCCGAGCGGCGGGCACACGCACCTGGGGGTCTGCTGCACCTCGGCCCACCAGCGGTAGTCGGTGTGGCTGACGAGCAGCAGGATCTGACACCAGAGCAGCACGAGGGCCGGGTGCGTGGGGACCATGGCGCGCACCCGCGCGTTCAAGCTCTCCAGGCTGTAGAAACTGCCCTCGGCGCCATCTGCGGTGAAGAGTCTAGAGGCGGCTGCTGTGATTCTCCGGAACATTCCTAGGAGCAAACCCAAAGTCATACTGATTAAGGGAACATGTCTTTGTCCCTCACCGCGGTCCAACACTTTGCAGCTGGGTCTCAAGACCCGCGCACGGCTCTTTCTGGCACGGGATGTTCAAAGGGGCCGGCAGGCCCTCCCCGCACCCATGCCTGTGACCCCAGGGCTCCTGGGCTTGCAGAGAGCTGAGGGCAGCCACCCGAGGGGTCACGTGGGCCACAACCAGTGCCAGAGAAAGCAGACAGGCGGTGCCCCATGCCAGTCCCAGCTCCCAGCTCCCAGCCTACCGAGAGCCGAGGGCCAGGCAGGCTTGGGGCCGCCAGGAGGCGTCCTGGGACTCAGTCTATGAGCTTTCTCCACAGCCCCCTGGCTCAGGGCCTAGAAGAATCCCCTCTGGGAATTAACGAGGCCCTCTCAACTCCTCCGTGGGACCCCTCCCCCATCCCCCTGCACGCTCCCCGGCTAGCCCTTGCACACACACGCACAGCAGAGGAGCGGCCCGTGTCCCCGTGTCCCCGAGTCCTGTGTCTCCTGGCATCATGCTGGGCAGGCAAAATCTTATCTGGCTCAAATTTCAACATACTGCAGATGCAAAAGACGTCTAAAACAGGGAAAACCGGACAGCAGACTTCTGCCTTCCCACTCATGACTAATTACCCCTGTGAGCTGAGACGAGGGAAGAGACTCACACTAGCGAGACTGTCCGAGGAAGCCCACAGGGAGACTCCTAGTGCTCGGCTTATCTCTGGCCTCCCTTTCCAGGGCTCCCCTCTGGTTGCTTTGAGGTCAGCACCGCCCACCTCCACCCCCACCCTGGCCTGGTTCTCCTCTGTGCTCTCCTAACCACGTGGGCTCCTGGTGGAATCAATGGCTACAGGGAAGAGGCACATCCTTCCAGAAGAGACCCTGGAGCCAGGGCAGGAGCATGAGTGACCACAAGTGCTGGCTTTATTGAAGAAGTGACGGGAAAGCACAGTCAGGAGGGAGCGGCCCCACACCACCGTCAGGGGAGAGGAGCTGGGACAACACCCACCCCGTGGGGACAGAGGAGGAACTGGGCAGACCTGTGGGAAAGCTCTACCCTGTCTGCAGAGCCTGGGGTGGTACCTGGGAGGGGTGGCCCTGGGGGTGGGGTGGCCCACACAAGGGCTGGTGACAGCTGTGGACAGCACCCCCAGCTGTGTGGGGCTGGGGCTGCAACAAGTCACCCCCAGAGAAATGTGAACTAAGTCACACATCACTTTCAGGCCCAGGTGGTGACGCCATGTCCAGCCTCCCTCTCCTCCAAACGCACCTGCAGAAGGCAGCGTCTGCCCACAGGAGAGCGTTATTCCTGGCACTATAACCGCTAGCAGCCCTCACCCTTTGCCCACGCGAGAATGCCAGTCAACGTCAATTCTGTCACAGAGGAAGAACTGTTTCCCCTCCTCCATCAGTCCTACTTCGGCCCACACATGCAGCAGGGACCGGGCAGGAAGGTCAGAAGCAGCCTTGGGGCCCACCGCAGCCCTCGTCTGAGTGGGTATCTGATGGCAGTGCGGCGGGGCCCAGCGGGTGGACACGGGAGACACGCCAGCATAGGACGCCTTTATTCCGGCCACGGGCCTGGAGATTCAACACAGCCACCCTGGCGACAGAGCAGCCACACAAGCAGCCCTGCCTCAGGCTCCGCCACCCGCTTCCCACTGGCCCAACTCAGGAGAGCACAGGGCACCAGGGACCCAGGCTTTGCAAACTGGAGGCCAGGCATTTTTCTCCGCCACTCTGTCCACGTTGGACGGGACCTGAAACAGGCAGATGACTTCGGCAGCCACACCCTCCCCTACAGGAGGGGAGGCAGAGAACGAGAGGCCAAGACCGTGACTCCCACTGGCTTCCATTTTGAGACAGAATACTGGAAGTGGACAAATTACACACCAATTTTCAGTAAAGGTGTGAAATTCACTGCCTTGGTTTAAGCAGAAAATGACCAACTTCAGATGCTGACTGTAGCTTATTTATGTAAAAGCGCAGCGTGGCTTATTTCAACTCTACCCCAAACCAACCAAGTAAACCAACCAGTAATTCTGCCCCGGTGTCTTTAAGAGAAATGCAGTCAAAATAAACAAGAAGGTACAAATAGACATTTACACACCCACATGTACATCCCCCCCCCCCCCCCCCCCGGGAACACACACTGGACCAACCAAACAGCGTCCAAAGACGTGGCAAACCCACCAGCAGCAAACCCACGGGCTCCTCAGTGCTGCGTGCTGCCTCTCCTCATCCCTGCCCTAGCACGGGGTCCACGGCGCATTCGCACCCGAGTCAGTGAAGTCCAACTAAAAGCAGCTCCGCCACCACACGAGCCACGTCTCCAGGACTCGCAGCCATGGGTGGTTGGAGGCAATGCCACAGTACAGACCACGTCCCGCGGTGCAGGGGCTGTGATGGACCGCGCTTAGGGGACCCTGAAAACCCCTCTCCTGATTTCCGAGGAGAGGAAGAAGAGGTGGCCAGAGCTGTGGGTCAGTGAGCACCTGAGGGGCAGAAAGCCATGACACAGGTGTCTATGGACACAGGACACGCCACTCTGACCCTCAGAACTGGCGCTGAGGCCAGGCCCAAACCCATCGCCGGCCAGACACGAAGTGCCCGGCACACCAAGCAGGGCCTGAGCAGGCACAGGGCAAGCTCACTTTCTCCACTTCAACTCACTGCCTGGCACTGACCCAACGATCTGCAAAACGAAGCACATCCACGGTCACAACGAAGGGGGCTTGAAGACACCTCCTGCCCCCCAGAGCCCCTCTGCCCCCCGGCCCTCACGCATGCTCCCAGCAGCCTCTCCAGCTGTCCGAGTTTCAGAGTCACTGTGCAGCAATCCCCACCCTCCGACCCACCACGTGGTCTGCTACCCGCTGCCTGTTCCAGTCCCCGCAAACATCAGGACTCGCGATGACGCACCCACACACCGACCTCCCTGCCAGACTGCACGCCCCCCAAAGGCAAGCACTGCGTCAGCCTCGCTGGCCACCCGCGCCCTGGCCAGGCTGGTGGCTGGCTGGCGCCAACGCATGTGGTCAAAGTGCTGCGGGCTGAAGATGGCGACCACCGCGGCCCTTGGGCACGCTCTGCATGTGCTCTGCCCAGTCCTGAGGTCTGTGCGTGACTGGAGGTCCCACAATAGATGGGGCTTCTGGTCTCAGAGGTGTCCTGCCGGCCCTCTAACAGTAGCAGCTCGTCACCCTGGCCTGGGGTGGGGTTACCCCGAGCCCTGGCCAGCTGAGCTCTCGCTGCCTGCAGCAGGCCGTCGGCTCTGCCGTGCCTGCCTCCTCCTCGCACTGGAAGGCAGTGCCCCTCTCAGGTCTGCTGCCCTACGTCCCCCCGGCCCAGGCCGGCCAGGGCACAAGGGCCATGTGTCATTCACAGGGCTCACACAGAGGCTGGGACCACAGGCAGCCTGGGGCCATCCGTCTGCCACTGGGAACGAGCCGCAGGAGAGCAAGCAACGCAGACATCAGCGCTGAGGTGCGGAAGCCGATGCGCAGAACAAACCCCCAGAGGCAAGCGCACCTGGAGGGAGCGGGCTGCGTGGCAGGAGCCCAAACCCAGACCTGCTCTCCGGCCGCAGGGGTGGAGCCCGCCCAGAGGTGGAGGCTGACGCTGTGCTTGTCCGCTGCAGACTCTGCCCCTCCTGCACCACCTCCTTCCAACGTCGGCAACATTTCCAGTTCCGCGCGGTTCCCTCTCGGCCTCCGGTTTCTGTTCCGTCACCACAGCTCTTACTGCGTAACCCGGCAACGAGCGACGAGGATTCAATGCCCCTTCCATCCCTCGGCCTCTTCCCCCCCTTTCACTCCCCGAATCAGGTTAGTTACCCTTTTACGTCTGTCAGAACCGGAAACATTTCATTCTGTTCTGAAACCACAATTAGGCAGATCAGCAGCCCACGCTGTATTCACCCACAAATCCCAACAAGGAAAGACCAGTGAACAGCACTGACAGTGTGACCATGTGGCCACAGTGCCCAACAAAGCCAAGAGCCTGGAGGGATGACACCTCTGTCTACGGATCCTGAGTCCCGACCAATGGGCCACTTAGAGGATCCTTATCAAGTCGACCTTCATATTAAAATCGGGCCACATTTAGGCTTGCTGCACATTTGGACCACGACCAAATGCCATATGTTTCTCCTGGACGTCAGAGAGCCTGTCATTTTTCCAGCCGAGAGAAGAAAGGCAGGTCTGTGCCCTGCAGTTCAAGTCTGCCTGCTTCCCACTCGCTTCGTCTGCAGCGAGGCATTCCTCCCGAGAGCACGCACTCCTCTTGGACACGCCGCTGCCCCCCCAGACGGCACTGCCGGCGCCCTGACTCCCCCTTTTTAATTCACCACCATACAACGGAAAGGTAACAGAAACAACTTGGCCTCTGAAATACTGGAAACAGGCGGAAGCCCTCAGGCTGGCTCTTACCCCCGACAAAACGCTTCCCAGCAGCCCTGCCCGGAGCAGCACCCACCGGACTTGAAGATGTGGATCAGGCACATGAGCAGCGTGCCCAGCTCCTGGCAGTAGAAGGTGTGCTGCTGCTCGCTCATCTCCACGCGCGGCTGCTTGGTCACGATGTCCTCCAGGAGGATGCCGACCAGCTGCAGGAGGAACCTGCGAGGACAGGGGAGGGCGCCGGTGAGCAGGGCGACCTCACGGAGCCCCGAGCTGCACGGAGCTGCGGCAGACGCGCTTACAGGACACACGGTCTGCAGGGCTGAAGTGGGAAGACAGCGAGGTGAGCAGTGGGACGGTTGCGGCCGCCGCCGGGGATGGAGGCCCTCTGCCGCCGTGTGTGCCACTGGCCTCAGTGACGAGGGGGTGGGGCCCCACCCCCTCAGAGCACTGACAGGCAGGTGGTGGGGCAGGTGGCTGGGGAACGTGCTGGTAACGGACTGTGGCGTTGGATATTCTAATCTCCTGCACTTGAGCCACCTGGTCAGTGCAACTCGGGAGCCCAGGCTTCGGCTGCCCCTGCAAACAGAAGGCAGCACTCGGGCCTCCTGGGTTCATCTCTGCACACAGGGGCACCCCCACCGATGACCACGACGGGGGGCTAAGCACACGTGGCCGTGGCCCTGGCTGGAAGGTGCACGGGGCAGAAACTGCACTCACAGCACGTCCTCTAAGCCCCCTGCCTTGCTGAGCGCCCTGAGGCGGGCCAGGACGGGTGCACACGTGTCCAGCATAGCGCCTGCAGCACCTGAATCAGGATCGCTGCCCTCAAGAAGCCCCTGAACAACTAGGGGCAGATGCGCTTTGGTACCACACTATCCCATGGGGAGCGTGCGAAGGCAGCCACCCTGGAGGGGAAGGGCAGTAAGACCAACGTCCAGTGGGTGGGTCAAGACTCCGAATTCTCGGCAGGCCGCATCCCCCGACCCCGGCTCTGGCTGAGGGCAGCCCCGCTGTGCAGTCTGTCTGGGGGACCTGTGGCAGGATGGGGGCGAGCCCAAGTGAGACGGGGGCCGCCTGCACCCAGCTCGAAGAGCCGAAGATGTCCGCCACACACACGTGACTTGCAGAAGGACAGGGGTGAGAAAAAGTGTCAGATGCACAGCACACCTTGAGAATGTTTCTTCCGGCAGGCTCTGCACTGATCTCCCTTCGCTGTGTTCTTCTGCTGCTGAACGACTGTCGCCATCTCTTAACCTATTAATTACGGGACAGGAGATGAGATACGGCGAGAAGGACAGCTCCTGAGTGCGAGAGAGAACGATGTCTTCGGTGGACTGGGAGAGCAGAACCCTCAGGACGGCCAGGACTCCTGAGACCCAAAGTTGGACGGTGCTCACAGACGCCTAAGAGGAAGAAAACAAGCTGTAGTTACAGAAAAAGAAGAATCACGTTTTTCCCGATTGCCAACTTCACGAGCGAAAATTACTCCCCTTTTGCCATCCTACCAAAAAAATCTCTGTTCTAAAGCTTGGCCTCAGCCAGGCTGCACCTGCCTGCACCCCCCACCTGGCTGGGAACCTGTTTAAAATGGACGTCCTCGGGCCACTCCCTGGCTCGGCAGAGCCTGGCGGCTGGGACCATCGTCACTGGCTCGGCAGGCGAGGTACTCACCAGCGTGGCTGGAGTGACGAACATGCTCCGCAACAGCATGTCCACCGGCCGGAGGGAGGAAGGGGCCAGAATCTCAAATACAGTGTTCAACACTCCGAGGGCTTCGTGGGAGTCGATGTGCATCTGTTGCCATTAAACACCAAAACGCCACCACTTACACCCCGGGGTGGGTGGCTCCCGGCCCGACGGCCCCGCCCACCCACCATCACCACCCGGCACTTAAGGTGTTTTAACAACGGCGGTCACCCCAGCGCCCGCTTTGCAGAACACCACAGTATCAGCTACATTTCCCCACAAAGCAGGTCTTTTCACATAGGTTTTCATTATATGAACAATATACATCTGCTGTGAAACAGTCGAACACATGAAAGAACAAAATCAGCTGGAATCACACCCTGATACAATCAAGGGCCACACTGGGGAGCCAGCCCCTCACACGCCCTCACCCGCCCAGCTGCCCTAAATGGGTCCAACCCACGCCTTCTCCTCTCTTCTGTGCTTTACCCGCAGCCCATCCCTGCAGCGCCGACCAGTAACAAGTGCAAACCAGCCTGCATTTCTCTTTCCTAACTTTCTGCACTGCTCCACACAGAGAACCTGTTGTTTAATGTCCTTGGTTTTTTCCCTTAAAAACACAATGGAGAACTCCCAAGACCACGGGCTTTTGAACACAATGTCTGTGGGTGCAAACACCCCCACCCAAGTCTCTACCCCTCCCCTGATGATGATGAGGTGTTGGTGCTGACCGTCTCCCAGTCCTGCCACCCTTCGCCAGGGTGTCCACAGAGTCAGCCTCTCTGCACAGAGAGATGAGTCTTCCCGGGCACAGACCTGACACCATTCAGCACTGAGCTGTACCTTAACCACGAGGGGACAGCAGGACATCTGTGGGCTCACGCCTCTGGGCCCAGTTCTGTCTAGCCCAGACTACCCTGCAGAGGCCACGCCTGGCCTCGTCCCTCCCACCACCAGGCCCACACCACCCCACGCCTCCGTGGGCCCTCCCTGCTCTGCCCTCCCGCACCCCCGACGTCTTTCTCAACTCCCAAATCACACTGTGCCACTCCCTGTACCAAATGCTCTGTGGCTTCCCAAAGCCACCAGCGCCAGCCACGCCGAGAGGTCCCGTGTGACCCCTTCCAGCCCCTAGTTTCGGTGCCCTTCCCGCCCCTCCCCCAAAGCAGCCCCTTGCTCTCTTCAATCCCAACAGGACGTTCTGGCCTCAGGGGGCACTGCTACTCTCTGCCCAGGGATCTGCTGTGACGTCAAGTTCGCTCGAACTTCACTGAGGGAACCATGTGACACCCCCCCCGCCCCCCCGCCGGCCCCCGCTTTCGGCACAGCACTGACAATCCCTGACGTTTTACACCCTAGTGGACTTTCTGCCTGTCTCCTCCAGCCCGTTCCAGTTAAACCGTCCCTCCCCGAGGGCAGGGTCTCGGTCTCTTTATCGGCTGTGGCCACCAGGGTGTCTGTGCCAGCACCGTCTGTGAACCTAGCACGCCCCTGTGCTCGGCCGCCCGGCAGGCACAGTGCCACAGGGGCAGGAGCGGCACCGGGCACTGCCTGCACACCCTAGCCCCTCCTCCCTGGGACCACGCCCGTGACAGGCAGGAGAACAGGACAAAGCTTTTGGGGTGTTACTCCAAATAACATATCTCCAAGCAAGGAGTCATGACCACACAGAAACACCACACTCAACAATTTATTAAAACTGCCATCTCTTGATCTCATAGAAGCCAGGACTCTGTCTAAGTGGCCTCAGATGACAAGTCCATAGGAAACCAGAACAGGGCTGACGTCACACAGACAGACACGGCCGAGGCGCCTCCACGTCCCCGTCAGACACCCAGAGCCACGAGCACCGTGCGCCCAGCACTCTCGCTGCCTTAGCCAGGCAACCGGATGTGCGCCGTGGCTGCTGAAGACCCACAGCTTCGCTGCAGCTGGCGAGCTGTCCTGGGGGACCCGCCCTGGTGACCTAGGTGTTGCTGCCAACGGGTGCAGCACGTCCTGTCTTTTGCCACCTGGTGGCAGACGGGGCTCAGAGACCGAGCAATTAATTACCGGACCCCATCCTGTTCACTGCAAGTGGGTGTGGAACACCCAATCACACCGTCTGGTAACAGGTTTCCGGTTCAACAACGGATGACTGCCAACCGGACAAGGGACAACACACACACACGTCACATGGGAGCCCTGGGCTGACGGGACCATGGGAGGCAGAGCAGAATGACAGGGAGAACGTGGGCTCAGCCTGGGCCTGCACCACCCCACCAGCGGGTGCCTTCAGGAAGCCTACGGACACCCCTGAGCCTCGGGCCACAGCTGCACAGCAGGA
This sequence comes from Desmodus rotundus, assembly GCF_022682495.2. Taxonomy (NCBI): domain Eukaryota; kingdom Metazoa; phylum Chordata; class Mammalia; order Chiroptera; family Phyllostomidae; genus Desmodus; species Desmodus rotundus. The sequence continues at coordinate 180,090,370 of NC_071390.1, forward strand.
CCCACAGCAGCCCGAGCATGTCTGGGAGAGGACGCACACACCCTCACCTGTGCCCGCACTGACAGCTACTAGGGTGAGCGGATCTTCGGGAGTGAAGGGAAGGCAGCACACAAGCACCCACCCCTTCCTCGCCCCTCCCCACTTACAGCAGCACCACGGCAGCGGGGACGCACCTGCTGTTTGGCCAACATCGGGAGGATGATGTCAGCGACCTGTCGGGATAGCCGCTTCCACTTGTCTTCGCTCTCCTTGTGGCACTGCTGCAGGACGAGGACGAACATCTCCAGCACCTGCAGGGAGTGGACAGCACAGTCACCTCCTCCTCACTGCAAGCCCCACCCGCCGCCAGCAGGCTCAGCGGGAGGCACGAGGACCATGCCACCATGATCCCCAGCGAACTCCGGCCTGAGGAAATGTGAGACGGGGAGCCAGAGGACAACCCCGGAGCTCAGCAGGAGCTCCTCCGGTTGGCTGTGGGCATGCGCTGCAGCAGGGCCCACCTCGTCGTCACTCCCGCGGGGCTTCCCAACCAGAGGGAAGGCTCAGAAGGAAGATCAAGCTGCCACCAGCCGTGGGCAAAGCCCACAAGCAGCCGTGGCCACACCTTCTGCAGATGCCCTACAACCTGATCTCTGCGGACACTGGCTACACCTGCACTCACTGCAAGGCGCCTCCCCCTCCCCGGGCAGCACCACCTCGCAGGAGAGCGACCAGCTCGGGCACGCGCTCGTTCGTGGCCCCGTCTAGGCAGGGGATCTGCAGGCCTACGGCGCACCCTGGGCACACTCTGACCAGGGCCTCCGCACACAGCAGCAGCTGTGGGCTGCAATAAATGCCGCACGGCCTGCAAAGCTAAACACACTGATCTGCTTGTTCAGAGAAAACGAGAGAAGGGAAGACACGAAGGAGAAGTACGCCGGCCTGGTCTACAGCGCAGGAGACGTGACCATGTGAGCCCACCCTCCACAGGGCCCCCTGCACACGGCCCCTCCCTTCAAGTCACGTGGCCCTGCCCCCACGGCCCGAAAACGTCTGCACATACGCTGACCCTGCCGACCAAAGCCAGCCGGCCTCGCTGTCCTCCTGCAAACCGGGCCCAGAGCGGACCAGCCGCTGCCAGGCCTCCCACCCACCAGCGAGCTCGCCCACTCAGGAAGGCTTGCCAGCCTCTCTACGGCAGGTGCTTACTAATGTAGCTATGGGGTTTAATTAAACACCAAGCATTTAGTTAAGTTACTAGGTTAACCAAAACGAGAAGGCGCAGAGAACGTGTTTCTGTGGGAAAAGCTCACGGATTCACAAAGGGTTGAATAACTAACGAGAGTGAAAGAGTACGTGAGGGCCGGGCCCCGGACAAGCTGAAAGGCAGGAGTCACCGACACAGCCAGGCCGCAGCACTTAGGCCTCAAACTACCTGAAATTTGAAACTCTTGCTCCACCCTGAGGAAAGCAAAACCAGAATCAGTTCAAAGAAACAAATCGACACTGCCGATTAACTGTTCCTGGTCCTCGTTTTGGAAAAAGAGGGCCTTGCCACAAGGGGACTGCTGTCCTGGTACCCTCTCCCGGCACCCCCAGCACGAGCACCCAGGCTGGCACAGACAGGGGGCCATTGGTGTCTCCCGTCCCTGCGGGCAGCACAGGACATGGCCACCCACATGGCTGCCTCTCACCTGGTGGTACTGGATGAGTCTCAGGAGCATCGACACCACCACCTCTTTTTGGGTTTCCAGCTCCTTTCCTGCATCCGCCTTATTGGTTCCTCGTAACACAAAGAGGTCGTGGACGATGGGCTGCAGAGCCGGTATGGCTGGGGGGACAAAGGGCCACGCTAAGAAGCCACGGAGGGACATGGACATTTGGAAGGCAGTGGGTAACCCCTCCAGATGTGTTCAAAGGAAGGGCGAAGCCTAACCCACGCCCGGTCTACCAGGTGCTGAGACGCTATCAGTGCTGCGTCGGGAAGGCCGGCGGTCTTCCCCTGGCACTCAGGCCGCAGCTCTGCAAGAGCTTGAAAATAAAAAAAAGTATGGTTCCTGTGATGTAACATCACTCCTGACAAAACAGACTCAAATTCAAAATTACGAAACCTCCCGCTAACTGAAGCGATGCCGGTGTGCGGGCAGGAGCGGCCTCCCCGGGCGCTTCTCGGACAGACCACGCGGAGCAAGCGGCAGCCTCCCACTCGGTCGTCAGCGGCGCACCCACCCCCTCGGGTCAGAAAGGGCCTCTCCATCTGTCCTGATCCTAAGACGCAGCCCAGCAAGTTCTTCGGTTCAAGACCACATGAGGAACCCCTGTAAATGCCTCCCTGGGAAGGGTGCAGCCTGGCATGTCACCCAGAGCAGTGAGAGGCCTTGCCTCACCCGGGGGACAGGCCACACATACAGCAAGTACACCTGCTCACTTCCCGAGATGATCCCCCCCCGCCAAGAAAGCAGTGGGGTTTGGCTGCCCGACCACTTTCCACCGAGGCCCTCTGGCGCTGGAAGCCTGTCATCCCTCCATCCATCCCTCCGTCCAGCACCTGACACGTCACCCCACCATGCGCCGCAGCCATGCCCACACTCGCGTGACCAGGGCTTTTGCTCAGGCTGGACCCTGGCCCTCGTGAGGCCACAGAACCGCCTATCACCTGCATGGAGCAGGCCCTGCCATGCGGCACGCACGCTGACGGGCACCCTGGCGACAGCGGGTGTGCAGCGTGCCATCCGGCCCTCACGCCTGTGCCTGCAGACGTCGGGAAGCACCCGCTCACAGCTCAAAAGCCTCCAGTTCCTGACAGTGGAGTTGGATGGGAGCCAACAGAGAGAGCTGAGGATCAGCGTCAAAGTTCAAACAGACCTCAGGCCAGGCTTAAAAACTGCCCACCTCGCCCCATAGGTGGGGAACGGTCTGCACGAGCAGCTGCGCGCCCCCCGGGGTCCTCGGAGAAGCTCCAACACCACCAGGTGAAGAGGGTCCTGAATCGGGCCACTGGCCTCCCAATACCGCACGTAACGGACCAAACGTCCCGGCAGAAGTTGGATTTCCCTTTTCCTCTGTCACGTGACAGACGAGAGCACTCACGTCAGAACCCACCTGAACCTCACAGCATCCTGCTGCTGCTCTACTTCTGCCCAAGCAGACTCCGACCCTCAGAGTGAAGAGCATGCCCCCCGACCCGGCAGCACTCTGGAGGCGGGCCGTGAGGGCTGCTCTGCTGAGCAGCCCAAGGACGAAGCCCCCAGGGAAAGGCGTGCCCCGTTACCATGGGTCACGGCCTTCCTGCCGCTGGCCATGACGCCGTCACAGAGCTGGATGATCTTGGGGATGCCAATGATCTGCTTGGAGTGATAGCGTTCGTAGGACAGCAGGACCAGGAAGAAAAAGATGTTCGGAATAATGGCCTCGGACTCCCTAGGGACAGAAACGCCCTCTCAGACACTTCCCTTTCGAACCCAGCTGCACGGCCAACGGACACCGCACGGCGCTGCTCCACATGGAGAGCGAGCTCACACGGAGGGGAGGCCCTGCAGCTCCCCGCTGCCCCTCACTCATCAGGTGAAGGAGTGAGGCCAGGAAGACACGGCCGCCTGTCTCGCGCCCCCCCGCAGTCACAGCTGTCCGCGACAGGAGTGCGACACGGGGTCTCTGCGCTGTTTCTCCGACGACTTGTGCAGCCACTCAGAAATGGAAGAACTTCACTCTTCGGTGATGACACGCCGCTCCCCGCACAGGAGGAAGTACCAACCCCTCCCATCCGGCACGGAGAGCTGTCATTGGCGCAGTGTGTGCCAGCCTCACCGAGGGCAACGGCGTCTGAGAACGGTCTCTCTACGGAGGCCAAGACGCGGCGGTCTACCAGCTGAGACTTGTTTAGCCACCCACACCCAGCATCAAAACTAAATGCTTGCAGAGTGAAACGGAAACTAATAACATGTGTGATTACCAAGTCTTCAAATGCTCGGCAATTTTAAAGGGAAACAAAAATACACAGTATTAATCAGATTTCCAATTTTAAAAAAAACTAGCAAAAATGACTAACGTTCTTTTATAGTACACTTGTGTCAATAATCTAGAATTACACGCACTCGCGTAACGAGGACAAGAAACAAAACCGCAAGAGGCCGTTACCTGAACTGGCCGACTTCAATGTACTCAAACTGCTTCAGCACGAAGCCAATGAACACCTGCGGCAGAAAGAAACTTCACGTCAGTAGTGAAAATGTGCAAACGAGGCTACTTTTCTCCCTGAATATTTGTGTGCATTCTTAACAAGTTTCCTGAGAGCAGACAAATTTGTTGCGTACAAGAGCTCAAACACACTCTACCGGAGAACTTCGGGACTCTGCCAGAAATCACGCTAAACACATTTCCTGAGCACTGAGGCGAGACCCCTTTGGAAGAACAAATAATAAACACCAGGAGACCTTGGGAAGGGCCCAAAAGTCACATCCCGGGACTTGTCTTCTTGGCTGGAGGAGCCCAACACTGGGGCTGCTGAGAAGCGAGGGGCAGGGGCAGACGGGCGCGACAGGCCTGCATCAGAGCCAGCTGAGCCCATCTCCGTTCCAAGCATCGTCTGCTCGCGCCAACCTGAACAGGGAGCCCCCGCCTCCACTGCTCCCTCCTAGGCCCTGGCACAACACCCACACACAGCAGGTGCTCAGTAAATCACCTGAGTTGAGCTCAATAATCTGTCGGCTCTAGTTCTCCATCCTGTCGAGAAAAACTGTCACCGCCCTGGCTCCTGAGAACCAGGGAGCCCGGACACTGAGTGACAAAAGCAAATTGGAACCAACATGGTGCGGGGAGCGCCCAGGGCAAAAGCCCGGCACTGCCAGGCGGCTGGAGGGGACTTCGCTGTGCTGGCCGAGGCAGACGGGGCTGGGGCCCCGAGGAGGCAGATGGGCTCAGCCGCCTGCTGAGAAGCAGGGCCCAGAAGGTACTCGGCTGCCCTGCCCAACGCCTAAGGACCAGACAGAGGTTTTCAGAAGACAGAAGAAAAGAACACAAACTGCCCCATCTCTGCGCACAGGCCGGGCTCGAGGAAGTGTGACGAGGGTGCGCGTCAGCGGGGGCACCTGCTCCTGCTCTCTGCCTGTGGCAGGAGCCCAGGAGACCGGCCTGGCACACGAGGGCATCTGTTCTAGCTATGGAGTCAACGGGGGGACTGTGCAGCCAGGCGGGCGCACCCTTGGATTGGATTAAACCAACCCTGGCTTCCCCTTGGAGGGGCACTGGCTGTGGGCCCCCGGCTTCTCCCTGGGGAGCCCCAGGAGAACTCCTCTATTCTCAAGCTCCTGTCCGGGACCCCACAGGGCCCAGCCCCCCCCCACACTTCAGACAGCAGCTCCCCACCCCAGAAAAGGGCATGATGGCCCCAACCAAACCCGAAAACGCCTTCTACAAAGAAGATACTGTGCTTTGCAATGCCATTCTGGTAACTGCTGCAGGAGACAAGGCATGGACAGGCCACGGGCACAAGGTCCCCGCAGCCCCCTCACAGCCCCACACTGGCTCTTGACCTCACTTCCCGTTTCTTCTGAAGAAACAGACCCTGTGAGGACAGGGTTGGTGCTGACAAGAACTACATCTCAGAGAACCGTGCTCTTTCTAACTGAACAACATCCTGCATCGCGAAGGGAAGTGGCCAAGCGTGCAGCCCAGCATCGATGCCATGTGCAACGCCTGCCGCCAACCCGGTCTGCCGCCACCTCACCGGCGCAGGCGCTGGTTTATGAGTGAGGACAGGGAAGTGACACAGCACCCGCGCAAGGCGGGCCTGGGGGCCGGGTCCCACCTGGCGAGGTACAGGGCAGACGTGACCCGTGGGGACCGGGGACCGGGGGCCAGTGGCTGTGAGCTGCACTCCCAGTTAGAGGTGAGCTCACTACAGACGGCTTGAAACTGAATGTCGTAACTGACCAACTGCTTAAAATAAGTCTCTGGATTTCGTAAAAATGTCCCCTGAACAACAAATCTTAAGTACATCTTACAACTTAAATTCAAATTTACCTTGGAGTAGGGGAGGGTGCATGGGCGGGACAAACCTTTGGCAAAGGTGAACAGGGGTCAAGGGGAACCCTAACAGCCAGCGCAGACGGGGGAGCCTGCAGCAAGGGCGCTGGGAGGTGCCAGGCGCTCTGCGTGACCAGCTGTGTGGCCAGCCTGAAATCGGCGAGAGGCAGAGACTGGTGGGGAGCCCCAGGCGGCACGTCCCTTCGAGGCAGGCGGCCTCTGTGGCGTGCGGAGACTGCCTGCGTCAGGTCACACACGGCCGCAGCGGGGGGGCGCGACCAACCTGGTCCGAGTCCAGGAGACAGTAGTTGACCCGCAGCTGCACCAGCTGCGCCAGCAGGTCCAGGACCTGCCTCTGCAGCCGCACGGACGTGGTGGTTGTGTACTGCTTCAGCGCCTTTATGACCAGGGGCTCGAACAAGCGGATGTGGCTGTGGATCGCGTTCTGTGAGAAAAGCAGAGAGAGACTCTGCGAGTGAGTCTGCAGCTGAAAAGCCTCAATGCTGCCACCTGGCAGGACGCAGGCCGACTGCACCCCAGCGGTCACCTGCCAGCTGTTTACCTTGTCTGCACGGTTCTTGGTGACGCTTGTGAGGTTAGTCTTCAACTGGGTGGACACTTTCTGCAGGACATCAAACCACCTGCGGACGGGGACACAGAGAAGGAAGCAGGCCCTGCCACACTCTGCTGTGTGCTCAGCAGAGCCCGAGTCTCTCTCGCACTCACACTCACACTGCCACGTCAAAAAGAACCGTCAGGAATGCCCCCCTTTGGATGAAGGTGACGGCTCGACCACGCTGAGAGCTGGCGGACTCACGGGTCCAGCGCCTGCAGCTGACACTCAGACAGTGTTCCTGCCGTCTCGAGACGCAGACCACGCAGCCCGACACCGCGGGCTGGAAAGGTGTCGGTCATTTGAGAGGCCCAGGAGTTCACAAGCTACCATTTCATTTCCTCAGAAAAAACTTTAGTTTAAATATTTACATTAACTTTACTCTTTTCTTTGTAAGAAATACACATGAAAAGACAGTGATACACGTCCTCGCACACACTGGCCTGGTTTTTATTTGCTATTACAGTGTGTGAAGAGTGTCCTCCTGAGACGTGGACAGACAGCAGGCACGTCCCCCTCCGAAAGCCCGGATTGCAGCACTTCCCTGGGCTCCTGACTTACTGCTCTACCTGAGCCAGTTTCACACTGCCTACGTATACAAAAGGGAAAACAAGGCATCCCATTGTTACTACCCACAGCAGTAATTCACATATCTGCTCATCGTCGTGGTAACTTAAAAAACAAGTACAGTCCTGGCTGGTTCAGTGGACTGAGCACCAGTCTGCAAACCAAAGGGTCGCCGGTTCGATTCCCAGTCAGGGCACATGCCTGGGGTGCAGGCCAGGTCCCCAGTAGGGGGCCAGGTGAGAGGCAACCACGCACTGATGTTTCTCTCCCTCCCTTTCTCCTTCCCTTCCACTATCTCTAAAAAAATTACTTTTTTAAAAAAAAAAAGAAATAACTACAGTATTTCAGGCATTAAAAACACAACCATAAATTTAAGTCAAAGGACTTTTAACCACCAAGTTACAAAACAAAGATCATCCAAGACTCTCCTATGATCTTCCAATAGCTGGGCACGCTACACCACTGTGCCACGTGAGAGGTGTCCTTTCACCTTAAGCCCAAAAGTGCCACCAACGCAGAGCCCCTCCATAGGAGACACACTCACAGCGTGCACTGGGACGTAATAAAGTACCCTCCCACACAAGGACACGGCACGCTGCCATACTGGTTTGTGGATGATCTGGCAGAGGCGCCAGCTGCTCGGTCCCCCCTGTCCTCTGGCCCAGCCCCCCGGAGACGGCACAACCCAACCCCACCTCCCCCGGACCACACGTTCTTTGTGGCAGGGCTGGCCCGAGCCCTCTGCACCCCGGTAACAACCCCATTCTCCACAGCTCTCTGCACACGCCCTGCCTGCTCCCTCATGTCCCTACCACAGACCACGCCTGCCAGAGTGCCCGCGGGACAGGTGTGCAGTTACCCCGAGGCGTCGTGGTCCTGCTCCGCCTGCACCATGGTCCGCAGGCTGGCGTCCGCCAGGGCCTGGGTGAAGTGGGTGTACGGAGCCATGAAGCAGTAGTGGTAGAGGCCCGGCCTCATGCTGGACGAGCCAAGGCGCTGGGCTCGGCCTTGGGACTTGCTGGGGTGGGACAATAAGCCGTCAAACTGGGAGGCCAAGTTCGTCCCAAAGAGCGTCTTCAACAACTGGAGTGGAAGAAGGAAGCCATCAGCGTGCCACTAAGCGCAGCCCGAGCACACGCCCCCCAGTCAGCAAGCCGTCGGCGGTGCGCACGCAGACGCGGGTTCTCGGTGAGCGAGCACCGGTGTGAGCGCCTGTGAACTGGCTGCCGCGGGGGTCTGTTTTCACCTTCGGACCACCCTAGTTTCGAGCTCCTCTGTGGTCCTAACAGGACTGCTCATTCCAACGCCTGGAGGGACACTGGGACGCCAATTACGTAAAGGGGGTGTAGCAGGCCTCCAAGACCCTGCGCCCTCCCCAGTGACAGGCCTCCTGTTCCAGGACACGTCACCAGCACCACCTTCGAAAGGACAGGTAGAATGATGTCATGAAGCCTGGAGCGACAGGCCCAAAAGGACAGGAAACTGCTTTCTCACCTGCTGAACGCACACCGTGGCCATCATCGGCTCCCGACTAAAGCAGGACTTCAGGTACCCCAGGACCTCTTCAACACACTGTGGGAGAGCAGAGAGATGCTGGAGGAAGTGACTGAGGTGACGTCCCCTGCTGTGACTCCTCGTCTGAAAGTCCCCTGCCCTGACTGCTAACGAGAGCACCTACTCATGCAGCAAGCGCCCATGGGGAGCCCGGGCCCCCAGGCATGACGGCAGGTGCCGAAGAGACAAAGCAGCAAGAGGAGTGAACAGCCTGTCTGCCCAGGCTGCGGGTCGGGGACAGAGAGGACAGCGCTGGGGGAGATGCCACCGTAGATGGGGTGGCCAGGCAGGTCTCGCTGAGGGGTGACAAGTCTCACTCTGAGGGGACAATAACTGAGCACGAGCAGAACAGAACACGGTCTAACCATCGGCAACAAGTGTGAGCACTCGGCTGACGTATGGAAAAAGGCACAGGAATAACAGAGAAGATAAGATATAAAACGTGAATATAAATATAAAAAACAGGCACACACAGCAACGTGTACAACGATTAAGACGAGGCAAGCTTCCGGCACACCACGGGGAAGACCCGGACACATGGGAGCTGGCGGGCTCTCGTAGATACCGGCACTTCCCTCAAGGAGCCGCGTGTCTAGCGGGGGCTGTCAGTAACTCACTCCGAAGTTCCTCGGGAAATAAGCTGTCAGGAGCCAGACGGGCGGACACTCGCGAGAAAGCAAGGCTAGCCACGCGCCGTCCAGGGCGCCTGTGTCGTGCGCGTGGCACGGGCAGGCCCCGCAGACTCCGAGCTCGCCTAGGCGTTTGACGCTGCCTTACAGAGTGGGGGCAGGGAGACGGCTGGGCGTGGAACCCCCGCTCCCCCCACAGCTCTGTTGCGTCCCGAGGCACCACGGGGCATGTGGTGCGCCCTCGCCAGGTCTGTTTCCGCCCCTTCCACTTGTGAAGGTCAAATAGGAAAATAAAGGGCTGAACCCATTAATGTTCTAGACTAAGGGGGGTCTAAGCTAATACACAGCAAATAACTGAAAATAGGATACAAATGGGCCCCTACCCCTACAACTAGAGGCTCAGACAAGATCGGATTCAGGGGCTGTGACACAGCAGTGGGGGGTCGCAGAAGCTTCTCCCCAAGCTGTTACCACTTTCTGAATGTGCGTATCAGGCGTGCCAGCTACATAAGCTCAGTGAGAAGACAAGAAACTCGAACCTTCCCGATGTCCTGCAGTGTTGCCAACTCGAGAATCTGGGAGAGCACGTCCAAGGCCGAGCGCAGAAAGCCCCCAAACTTCTCCATGCTGTTCTGCAGATCCAAGGTGACCTTGGGAGGGGGAGAGCACCGGGTTACTGCACGGCTGCATGGGGCTGTGTGGGGCTGCCTGGACAAGGACACACCATCTGCTGAGGTGCAGCCCCGCACACTCATCGCTGGGGGAGCACCTGTCCGTCTGTCTGTTTTTAGCACTGGGAACATGCACTGGGCAGAACACGTACAGATAGCTACAGAAAGGCTGCATCTCTCAAAGGCACCTTCCAGCCGATACTGACTCTACTGATGGAACCCGTGCCTAACCTGCCATTGTAACAGGGCAGAGCCTAAATGTCCGTCACAGCCAGTGCCTGGCAGCAGCATACCACAAATGCACAATACGTGTCCTGTCCCACACACACTGGGGTCCGTGGGAAAACTGCTACGAAATTCAGACCCGGCCTTTCCATCCGGCCACAACAAAGTATTAGTCTTAGACTTAATTTAAGATTCTAAAGACCTCAGCTTAAGTTACAGAGCAGTAACCCTACTTAATAAACAGAGAGAATGGGTCAGGCCCAAAGATGTATTATGTGAGAACAAGGTCAAGGGGAAGAGACTGACCATGAACACAAACACTGGCAACCCCCCTGCCCAAGGGCGACAGTAACCAAAGCTCTTGGCGAAGTAAGACCTGACCACCCAGCCTGAGAGAGGAAGCAGGGAAGGGACACACGGGACGGAACTGTACGGGTAACACTAGGGCCACGCTCCTGCCCCCAAGGATGCTTCCAATAGGCCGAGGGGGGCAGCGGGAAGGGGTCCACCTCCAGCAGGCGCTGGGGGCGGGACAAGGAGGGGCGAGCCTCGAGTTCCGAGGGCTCTGAGGACAGCTGGGCGAGGACCTGGAAGCTCCGAAATACACCATGGAGCCCCCGTGAGGCCCTTGGGCAGGTGCACACAGCGACAAAAGTGGCGGCACCTTGTAGTTGGCGTGGGTGGCTTTCAGGACGTCGTGCAACCTGAGGTACGAAGGAAGGTGGTAGAAACTCCCCAGCGATGAAGATTTATTTGCTGTGACAGGTCCTGAGGCTTCTGCCTGGCGGGAGGCTGTAAACACACACACACACACACACACACACGTTTAGATCACAAGTGAGCACTGGCTGAGTTTAAAACAGATCACTGGCAATAATGGTTTTTACAAGTATTCTAGCAGAATGAAATATAAACTTTTTCTCTTTTACTTACTTAGAAGTAATGAGAAATTGAATTATCAGCCTAAGTACAATCTGAGTACCTCCTCCCAAAATAATAAAGTAAAAGAAGGTGATGGGAGAAAGCAGTATGATGCTGTTACACGCTTGTTTTGGTCTGGCTGCCTGTCTGCAAATGGGAGGAGCAATGATTCAATGGCCTCAGCCAATCACACGAGCTCTCAGAGCCCAAGCCTGCCCGTGGCAGGACAGGGCTGACCCCGGCCAGGTGAGGTCACAGCCTTTTCAGCCATCAAACAGGGATGACGTGCGAACACGAGGACAACTGTAGTGGGGACACAGGTCGTCACTGAAGTGGCACTACTGTGTAAGCGCCCAGCGCTGTATAAAACCACTTAAGCTTTCCAGATGCTTGACTTGGGGTCCTCAGCCTGTTTAACAGTCAGGAGGGCGGGCAGACAATGATGCTAATTCCGCAGGCAGGAAGTTGTGGAGTGGTCGTTCTGGAAGCTGCAGTCCCTCGCCCCTTAGCAAACAGCACTGTGTGTCCGCACGTGCATGCTTTACCGGCGGGAGGGGCGGGAGGACAGTGACCAGCCCCGCATGTGGGGAGAGGGAGCTGGGGCCCCCCTCGAGCACAGGCCCCCACAGCCGCACCCCTGGAACCTCTGGCCCAGCAGCTCGGAGACGCTCGGGAGCAGCAGCCATCCGGGTGGCCGTGGTGCCTCATGGCCCTCTCGTTCAAGTGACTGTACCCCGATCTGTGTCCCACTGGGCGCTCCCCACTGTACACTCCCCACTTCCTCCTTCAGAACCCTCCCCTGTGGGGACCCCTCTTCCCCATGACCTCCATCCCCAGCCACCCACATCGCCTCCCTCACTGAACCCCCGACCCCTGCACCTACTCTGCAGTGGGGAGAAGGGGGTACATGGGGAAGGAGGCAGCCGGCGAGGCCCTCCGCTGTGGTGACAGCTCCTTGGTAAGTGACACTCAGAGACGCGCCTGACCGAACCTGACCGTGGTCTGTACCTACTCAGCAATCAGCGTTCACTCCCGGAAACCACAGCTGGGGAAGCCGTTTCTCAGGCCTCACTGCTATTACTGATTTCCAAAAAGCACCGCGTCATTGCGTCAGCCCTGCCACGAATGTGAGCTCGATCCTCTGTTTCTGTGACACAGGGCCAAGCTTTGCCGCCCGCCCCGTCCCCGCTTCCTACCTGGACTGGCCTCACTGCCTTTCTTGGGGCTCAGCGGCACGGACGCCTGCTCGCCGGGCTCTTTCTCCTTCCCCTTCCGTCGGATGGGGCTCAGAGAAGGGGGGTTCGCTAGGGACGGCAAGGCTGCCTAGAAGACAGAACAAGAGTCTGGGAATGTAACCAACGCAGAAACTGAGGTCTACAGTACCTGACTTTACCACTGACTGAGAAGAACCAGCCCATGCAATTCATTTTCTCTTCAACCCCGTATTTCCAGAGCTCAGAAACTGCTTGTACGCCGGGTACTGTGTGGAGCCCACACGGCCCCACCTGCGGTGGGGGCTGCCCCAGAACTCCCTGACGGGGGTGCTGGAAGGGGCTCTGGAGCCCCAGGCAGGTCACGTCCAAGTGCAGCAGCCAGAGTGTTCTCCAGGAGCCACAACACCAAAGAGGGTGTGAAGCCACGTTTCAAACTCCGTCTTCCAGATGAGGAGACAGCTCAGAGATGAAGTGACTTATTTGAGGTCAGAGCTGACAGGCAACAGAGCCAGAAGCCAACAGACTGGAGCGCGCCCGGGCCCCCACGCTACAGGAGGCAGCGGCAGCGGGAAGAGGACGACGGAGATGGAGTTCGGGCCCCAGCGCTGCCACTCACGGGGGAGTCACCCTACACATTGGGGCGTGGTCTGCCAAGCGGATGTCATGGCTGCAGTCGGGAGGGCTGGGGGCAGCTCTGTGGCTGCCGCCCCTGGGAACAAGCTCTGGGGAGGGGCCGGCACACAGGACAGGCACGCCGGATCCCACTTATGTCGGAACAGGCACATCCATGGTGACGAAAAGGCCGGCGGTGGCCTGGAGCTGGGGGGCATGGGTGGGCTGAGGGGTGATGGCTAAAGGGCATCGTATTCCTTTCCGGGCCCTAGAGTTGACTGGTGATGGGTGAATGGCTCCGGGGGTGCAGGGAACCCGAGGGAGCTGCCGCTTTAGGTGTGGTGTGGTGTGGTGTGGTGCGTGTCGAGTGTCGGTGATGCTGTTCCAAAAGACTGCCCACGGAGGCTACTGCAGTCGCCCAGGTGAGACCCCACCGTCTGGACCAGCGGAGTGGCCGTGCACACAGAGAAAGCTGGGTCCGTGTGCCCGTGTGTGTCAGTACATGTGCACCTGCACACACGTGCACGCACATAATTGCTGCAAGACGCTCCGTGGGGAAAACGAAGGGCTGGGGAGCGAGGATGAAGAGCTGCACCACCGCATGCGCCTGACCTTACAGGACACGCGGTGAGAGAGACGGGGTGCGGCGGCTGACCGGGCGGCTGAGAGGTCAGGCCGCACCGCATCTGAGCGGTCTGTGAGGCCCCAGGCAGAGAGGCCACACGGCGCTGCCCACAGCGGACCGGTGCTCCAAAGACAGCCTGGGGTCTCTGGGGTTTGGGTGCTGAGGGTGCAAGAGCGGGCCTGCTGCCTGGCCCTGCGCCGCCCTGCCCGAGAGCCTCCACCTACGTGTGGCTACCGGGATTTCAGCGTAACGACAGACAAGCTTAGAAGCTCAGTTCCCCTCTGCACTGCTGGGGGGAAGGCAGACTAGTGCAGCCACTGTGGAAAACAGTACGGAGATTCCTCAAAAAATTAAAAATGGAACTGCCATGTGATCCAGCAATTCCACTTCGGGGCATAGCATATACAAAGAAACTAAAACACTAGTCTGAAAAGATACATGTATCTGTGTCTACTGCAGCATTATTTACAATAGCCAAGGTGTGGAAGCAGCCTAAGTGCCCGCCAATAGATGAGTGGACAAAGAGCAGGTACGATAAATATACATGTGCATGCATATTAGACAGAATATTATTCAGCCACGAAAAAGAACGAAATGTCGCCATTCACGACACAGATGGATCTGGAACAGGAGTCCCCCACCTCCGGGCTGCAGATGGGGACTGCCCTGGCCCTGTGAGGAACTGGGCTGCAGGGCAGGAGAGGAGCTTGAATGAGATGTGCCCTCAGTCATCCCAAAACCACTCCCCCACCCCGGTCTGCAGAGGGACTGTCTTCCACAAAGGTGGTCCCTGGTGCCAAAAAGGTTGGGGACCGCTGAGTGAAATAAGTCAGACAGAGAAAGACAAATATTATGATTTTAGTTACATGGAGAATCTGAAAAGAAAAGCAGCAAATTAATGAACAAACAGAACCAGACTCACAAACACAGAGAGAAGCTGATGGGTGCCAGAGTGGGGAGGTTGGGCTGCTGGGTGGAGAGGGGACGGGATGGCGAGGTGCAGACTGGCCCCTGCGGAACAGTGGCGGGTGTGAGGCTCAGCACAGGGGCAGGGTCACCGATACCACAGCCAGTGTGTGCAGCACCAGGGGTGCCGGACTCACCAGGGATCACTGTGTTCGCTTCGTAAGCATCTCATCACTATGCTGTGCACCTGCTATAACTCTGAGTGTTAGTTGTAACAGAAAAAAAAAACTTTTTTAAAGCGGCTTAGTCTCTCAAGTCCTGGGGCCACATGTCAGGTGTGCTGGAGCCATAGGACAGGAATGCTGCTGTCCTGACGGGCGCAGGTGTGGCCTGTTTCCATGGTCACAGAGAGCTGAACCAGCTGGTGCTGGCCCAGGATGAAGGACAGGGCCTGGGAATCATTCACGGCGGGCTGAAGACCAAACCCGGAAAGCACCGGGAGCAGAAGTGGTCCAGGGGAACCAGAGACAATCTGGAAACCGACAGGAACAAACGTCCCTGGGCAAGAGGGTAGCACCGAGGGACACGGGGGAACCGAGAAAGGGCCTAAGAAGCACCCACGAGACTCGAAGTCTGACCTGGGCAGGAGGCGCTGCTGCGGCAGGTGGTAGCAGAAACCAGACCCGCGAAGCTAAAGAATGGGGGCCAGTGCCCTGGGCAGAGGCCAGGCCTAGAGCCTCACAGAGGGCCAGACGGGGCAGCAGGAGGCACTTGGGGCAAGCAGCAGACAGGCTTGCTGGGGGAGCAGGTGGATAGGGAGGGGCCGCAGGACAGCTAAAGGGGAACCTGAAGCGGGACGAGCCTGTGCGAGACAGAAGGCACAGGCGGGAGAGGGAACAGTCAGATGCAACACTGAGTGCGCTCGTCCACCCTGGACCCGCGGCGCCAGGAGCTCGCTGTTTGTCTCGAAGCTGATTTATGGAACTCTTCTTCACAGGAAAGCAAAACTCTCTGCCAAGTGTCAGGAAGGAGCAAATGTGCGAACAAGCCAGCACTCTACATCTGAGCTTCCTGGCTCCCGCGAGAGCCGGGGGCAGGGCCCGCCTTTCCCTCTCAGAGGTGACAGTAACTGCTGACGGCACAAAAGGGCTACCGACGGCCTGGAGGGCGGCATTTCGTGTTACATCAGGGTCATGTCGGGAGCACCACTGTCCACCTAAAGCCGAGGACACGAGGGAAGCGCAGGCACACAGGGGAAGCCTGGGGCGCCGGCGGTTACCTTCGTGGCGGGCCCAGGGGCCACCTCGTCCAACACATGCGCACAAATGTTGACCACCTTCAGCAGGTGGGAAAAGAGCTGCTCGACCATGGGCACCAGGCTCCGGTCCCCTAGCGCCGGCCACGCCTCCTCCTGCTTGCTGGCTGCCGGGCCGGCCTCTTCTTCAGCGGCCCACGAACTCCGCAGAGACTTGGGGGCACTGGCTGTGAGACAGGCACACGAGTTACCTCCCATCTCCGCGGGCACGGAGAAGAAACCACTTAGGAAACATGCGTCATTCAGACCCAGCCACGTCGGACACCTCCACCTGCAAGTCAGGTGATACCTCACATTCAACAGGAAACTGACATTTCCCCCAAGCACTATGGTCCCAACTTCTATGACTGCCACCGTCACTCAACCACCCGGGACATGGCAGTCACCCTGGGCCCCTTCTTCGTCTTCACAGCCAAAGCCCAGCTGGTGACCAGGCCTGCGGCTCTGCCCCCCTCACCCCCCTTCCAGTGGTCCCTGCCCCCACAACCGCACAGCCGTCATCTCGTTCAGACTCTCTCTTCCCTCAAGTACAACGTGAACCTCTCGAGAGCCCCTTCCTGCTTCTCCAACACTAACCCGCCTGTTGGCCCCATTCGTGACCTCCAGGACAAGCAGGACAAGTCCTCCTGAGGTAGACGGGCCACACCCATGGCTTACCACGGGCCCCTCCTGCCTCACTGACCACATTCTCCATCCCTGCCCTCGCCCTTATGTGACATCAAAATGACTTACAGTCTTGAATGTCACACAAGTTTTCAGGTCTCCCTGCCTTGGCAGGTGCCCTGCCCTCTGCCTGGTGGGCCCTTCCTGCCAGCCCCTAAGGCTTGCTCCCATGCTGCTGAGAGAGTGCCTGGCCCACGGTGCCCTCAGATGACATGAGAGGTGAGCTGGCCTGGGAAAGGCCTCTGTTAGAATGCTGGACACAGACCAGCCACCTGCACGAAGGCAAAGTGTGGCCTCACAGCCCCGTCCTGCACGTGCTCACTACCCCACCCCGCCAAGGGGTCTAAAGGCTGGGGGTCACTGTTCAAGGCAGCACCCATACCTGCAAGCAGGTTTCCGGCCAGGATCAGAGCATCCTGATGGGCCGAGAGGTCCAGCGGGAACCACGCTGACGAGAGCAAGGTGAGGACCGTCGTGACCATGCCGACTGTGCAGCTCTTCCGAGACTCGTCCGAGGCGCCCAGCGGGGGCACTCTGGAAGCAGACTGGCACGGTCAGGCTATGGGATGACTCTAAAGCGAGCTGTCTTGCTGTCCCTCTGGACCAAGAGGGAGGCATGTCACTGTGCTTTTTACACGGACTCATACAGCGGTTTTACAATTGACTAACAGCTTCCCTGTAAACCCAGCTCCGTAAAAATCATCAGAAAAATCAGGTCAATCTGATTTAAAAGTATGATATCTATTTATTTTGATGACCTTTTAACTTCCTTTAACTTTTGAATTCGCATATTTTACTCAATGGCAAGTCACTCAGAAGTCAGGTGCTGCACCTGTGACCAGAAGCTGCAGGTGCCGGGTGTTTGTTCTCAGAGGAAATCACCACTCCAGACGGGAGAATGCGAGCCAGGTCACCACACGCTCCTGGCCACCTGCTCACACACACACGACAGCTGCGGGTTACGTCCTGGGGTGACCGTCATCAGCACTGGTACATACCACAAACCTTACTCCTCGATGCCGTGGAAGAAGTAAATTATTCCTCAGGTGCCACAGGGCCACCCACTGCAGAACATCATTTTAAATAAGAACTTTTCCTAAATCTCACTCCTATGGTTCCTCACAACTTTGTGTAGTAGGTTACATTTGACTTTAAACAACAAAAATACTTCTAAATTTTAAATTCTAGAGTGAAGCAAGCCAGTTAGAAGTCCTTGGCCGGCACATACGAATCCTCGTACAGAAGTCCTCCGCAATGCTGAAGACAGAGCATCGGACACCCGTTAATTATGACCAGCTCAGATTTCCCCGCAGCTCCCACCACCAGTCCCCACACAGCTAACCACATGGAAACAAGCATCCGTGAGGTATTTAACAAAAAAGAAAAACAGGATTCCAGTAAGTATGTTTGTATCACATAACTATAGACAACCACATGCAGAGAAAAACACTTACCCACAATGCCAACCCAAACTCCAGATGCAAACTGGAAAGGCCGTGGAGAGAAGACACAAAGCTTCGCAGCATCCAAACTATAGAGGAAGGAAATAAATCACTCCCAAACACCAATACGCAGGGATTAAATGGAGCCTCCCCTACCCTTCACAGAAAGGACAAATGATGGAGACCGTGCCTGGCGCCGGAACACCTGGCCAGTGTGGTGCAGGTCCTCCGGCCCAGAGCCGCCATCACCCTGTGCCACCCCCACAGCTTGCAATGCGCCCAGCCCTGCTCCCTAGTTCCAGGTGCGTTCAGTCCCTCCCCCACCCAGACTGCGACAATCACAAGGGTAGCGGTCCTCTGTCTTTCCACCCAAGCCCAGAGAAGTGCCTGACACATGGAGACCACAGCAAACACACAGAGGTAACGCTCACGGCACTCTGAACAGATCAAAGGAAGGCCAAACTAGCAGAGCCCAAACTGCCTTTAGGTCTGACAGGCTCGCACAGACTCATCAGAACAGCCCGATCGTGCCGGAGCGCTCCACAGCGTGGGCGCAAGCCTTCCGTCCCTCACCCTGAATGACGACAAGGTCTGACGGGTAGTCAGCAAACAACTCTACTTGTGCATGATACTTCTTTCTGATTATAAAAGCTAAACCTGTTCGTTTCAGAAATCTGTGAATATCTGAAAAATATAAAACAAAAACCACTCATCCTGAAATGAATTTTAACAACACTGCCAATCATTTTCCTGAGTAGGTGAGGAATGTATATGTAAACATTATTAGTATTTTTTTAAACTTCATTTATTTTTTAGAGAGAACAGACGGGAGGGAGAATGAGAGTGAGAGAAACATCCATTGGTTGCCTCTCGCATACCCCCAACTGGGCACCTGGCCCACAACCCAGGCATGTGCCCTGACTGGGAATCGAACCAGCGGCCATTCAGTTCGCAGACCAGCACTCAATCCACTGAGCCCCACCAGCCAGGGGTAAATATTATTTTTCACAACTGAGATTTTACTATGTACAAGCACACAGTTTCATATTATGCCTTTTTTTACTCAATATTATAATTCAGATTCTATCTCTCAATATTGTTAAAAATTCTCCAAGCATCATATTAATAGGTGAATAATAAATACACTACCACATGTACTGAATCTAGTCATCAGCAGAACTTACTCATTCTTCAGTTCTTGGATACTATGGTTCGTCTCCAATTTTAGCATCGTAAATAATAATAAAAAGAATTATACAAAAGTCTTTGTCATGCCCTGGCTCGTGTGGCTCAGTGGACTGAGAGCCAGCCTGTTCGATTCCCAGTCGGGGCCCAGGCCTGGGTTGCGGGCCAGGTCCCCAGTAGGGGGCGCACGAGAGGCAAGCACACACTGATGTTTCTCTCCCTCTCTCCCTCCCTCCCTTCCTGCTCTCTAAAAATAAACAAACACAATCTAAAGAAGGAAACTCTCTGTTGGCACTTCTGGTCCTTACTAGTGTGGACTCCTCAGTGCACATTAGTCACTGGGATGACTTAAACTTCTGATCGTACCAAGTCAGACTAAGGTAGTTTTCGCTTTCACTTTTATGTCTCCCTGTATCGTCTGAGTTCTTTCACTACGAGCACGTGCTGCTTTCATGTAGGAGAAAAAAGCCGTCTGCACTCCTCCTGGAACAAACCAGGCTTCGGTCGGCGGGGGCACGCCTTCTCAGCATGCCCCTCGTACAAGCGCCTGACCTTGCCAACGCCCGCCCGGAAGATAGCTCGCGCGGAGACTCACGGTGAGCGCGCGCGTGGTGGCTGTGACGAGCTGCTGCGACACGGCGGCGACGACTCTGGACAGGTTGTTCTCCATGGTGACATCTGTTGTGCTTGGTAGCAAGTTGTAGCCTCTGTATATTCTGGTCAGAAAAACACGAAGACTTAAAATCTACTGCTAAAGCTGAGAACATTTCCAAAATTCAAATGGCATTTAAAAGTTTAAGATGAGAGGCTACAGAAAGTTAAAGAAGTCTTGACTTTTAAGTTCAAGAAAGACTGGACAAAAACTGGTCATTATTCCAAGGGCTCCCAACCTCCCTCCCCCTGGTCCCTGGATGCCACTGGCATTACCGCCCAAGCTCCGCCTCCTGTCTCGCACTCCCCGCCCTACCCCGTGGAAAAACCGTCTTCCACAAAACCAGACCCCAGGGCCAAAAGGGCTGGGGCCCCCTGCTCTATAAAAACGGCTCAAATCACCCTCCTTCCTCTGGGCTGGAGCCGCGCTCTCCTCACAGCCCCTCCTTGCCAGCCCTCCACATGCCCAAAGCCACCCATTTAAAGACATCCCTCACAGAGCCCCTCCTGATTCCAACCGAAGAAAAGCCCCTCCCCGCCAGACCGCCAGCCCACCCCACACTTGGTCCTGTCCAAGGCCCGTGGCCACATCGCCTTCTTGCAGTTACACAGACTCCAACTCCGCGACTCTGTGAGTGAGCCCACCAGGCTAGTGCCGGGTGTGCCCACGGAGGCGCTCCATGACCGACCAAGGGGACCACCGGGCGCCTTCTCACACGGAGCCTAAACCAGCGGGGAGCGAGGCTGTGGGCGCAGCTGCTACACAGGCACCTGTGCTCTTAAGGGACACGGCCAGATGTCAGGAGGCCAGCCTGGGCTCAGAACTGGGAAATTTTACCAAGTCGCAGTTAAGAACTGACTTTAATGAAACACTGTACGCGTCTCTGTTGGCACCTGATGCTCATTTACTGAAATGGCATTTAGAAACAGCGGTTTCCCCACGCTCGTCACCGCCTGCCAATGAAACACTCTAGCGTGGCCCACGCTTATCTTAAAGGAGCGTTTACCCCGAATCCGTCCAAAGAGAGAAAATGCCAGTTCTGAGGTTAATAAAAGGGTACTTTCTGGGAAGAAACTACTTCACGTGTTTATTTCAGCAGTTTTTCCATGAGAGAGAAGATCTTGACTTAGGAATAATGACTTCGAAATCTGACAAGCCGAGTTCAAATTCAGAACAAAAGCATCGAGAGAACATTCAGCTGAGATGTCACTTAGCCCAAGTTTCTAAAAACACTGCCACTCAGCAAAAAGGAGTTACCGTATAAAACTAACTTTTAAAACAGGACACAAAACACTGAGTTACAGT
Organism: Desmodus rotundus; assembly: GCF_022682495.2. Classification (NCBI taxonomy): domain Eukaryota; kingdom Metazoa; phylum Chordata; class Mammalia; order Chiroptera; family Phyllostomidae; genus Desmodus; species Desmodus rotundus. The sequence goes on from NC_071390.1 coordinate 180,111,472, forward strand.
ATCACAGTCTCCTCACTTCTGTAGTCTCCTTCACAAAGTGAAGTTCTAAAGAAAATGATAACCCCATGAAAGCGTTTCTCTCAGTCTGGGCGCCACATGAGCCCAGCCACCCAGAGTGGTGCTGGGGAGTTTCTCCTATTGGGGGGGGTGACTGCGAACCACAGGGCCCCACAGTAGCCCGCCGTAACCTGACGCTCTTGAGGGGCCCACTCACCTAGAAATTACCAGGCACAGTGCCACCAGACTCATCACGGGCAACACAAATGGAAGAGAGAAACGGCACGGACAGGTTTTTAGGTAGGACCACACCAGAGTCACACAGAAAACTACACTCGTCAGTATGGGCTTGTGGTGAAAGAGTTCAGCTGCCCGGGTCTGGGCTACGCGACTGGGTGGATGCATGTAAAGGGGTGGATGGGGCGCTAAATCCTGAAACAGAGAAGCGTCCTACCCACGGAAGACCACCTACCCAAACACCCTCACCCGAGGGTTTTTTCCCTAGAAAACCCATTTTAGATGAACACCCTAAAGCTAGGCATCAGCACGAGCTGCGTGCCCCCCGCGGCCGCTCGGCCAGGTACCTGGTGACGGTGCTGGCGGAGAAGTGCGATGCAGGCTGCGCCTCGTGCATGAGGGGTTTCAGGTAGACACTGCTTTGGTCTCTTGCCACAGCCACCACAGGGTCAGCCTGTCCTTGGTCACATTTATAAAACAGCTTTGGGACAAGCCTAACATAAAAGCAAGGTTTATTTACGTAAGAAGGCACAGGAACTCCCCTGCAGGTCACCACCCTTCTCCGTCCTGGCAGGCGGGCCTCCAACACCAGCTGCCCGCACAAGGCCACCCCCCTTTTCCAGGTGTGGCGCTGCTCAGGCACTTCAGGGTCGGGGCTCCAATCCTAGGGCCACTCGCCCACTCTGAAATAACTTAGTGCTGTACTTTCTTTCTGCCTGTCATAGA